>NC_142092.1:54839316-55471538 GCF_054644295.1 Miniopterus natalensis
TCTAACAGCCTTTCAGATGAAAAGTACTATGGAGATCTTCACAAATAGTTGTTAGCTGCAAAGGATCATATTTCCTTCTGCCAGGGAATCGTAGATGAGCGATTGTTGCTAAGCGCATAGTGCAAATGGGCAAGCCGTCCAGGACTCAGATTAGTCCTGGCAGTCAGTGATTCTTGTTCAGATTCAAGAAGAAAGCACCGAATTCTCTGTGGGCAGAGCCTCTGCTTATGGTCTCCATTAGCCAGTTGAAGAAAATCCCTTCCTTACCTCAGACTTCATTGGGTTCTGGGCCCTGTAGCCCCCCAGTGCCATTGTTACCTACTTCAGTAGGAGCTCAGGGGCAGTTTTCTGTGTATGCTTGAACCTCACCAGGCAGCTCTAGTTACCAGGGGCAACTTGTGTAGGAAACATTCCCCAAGTATGTTCAAAGAGAAGCTTTGGAATTCTGATAAAAGTAGCTTCCTTGAGGTGTTCTTGGAAATTACTTTGCATTTTAAAGGGGGGGGGGGGTGTGGAAAAAAAATCTGTGAAAGTGAGACTTAATTAGACAATTTTAGTTTTGGGTTTTCCTTTGGTGATGGCCAGGTAAGCTCATCTTACTAACTTTTCTGCAGATAACAACTCTGAACTCTAAAATAAAATTATAAAAAAATAACTATCTAAAGGCTTAAGAGTGACATTTTGAAGATGTACACAGGCACATTTTGAAGGAAAGTCTGTATCTGGAAAAAAGGGAATAGCACTTGGTGATTTTCTTCCTTTTCTGTGTGTGTGTGTATGGTTTTTAGCCAGAAGGCAGTCTCTAATCTGTGCCATTTAGGTTGGTTGGCAAAAATGCATATATAAAAGCTGGAACTGTTCTTTCTTGAAGAACCAGTATACAGAGTTCAGGGCAACCATAGGTTCTAGGAAGTTACAGATAGGGGGAATATTTCCCAGAGAGGAAAGTGCCAAGTTCTGTGCATGACTATCCAGATATCTGGTTGACGCTTGAAACACACATGCAAAACAGATTACAAGTTATTTAGCCTAGTTAAGTAAGGCTAAGTCACTGAACTTAGATTTGAGTTACTACCCAAGAGACAGTTTGTAGCTTGAGGCCAAGTTAATGGCCTGCTTAAAGAAGTCAACACTCTCTGCAATGTGACCTTCAAAAAGATCCAAAATTACTCAGTATGTAAAGAATGAATAGAGGAAATACGGATGACAACAAAAGTATAAAAACAAGTTCATCCCCACTGGCAAACAAAGCCAAATGAACAATTAATCAGTTCAAACTTATCGAACTAGCAAAGGTTTTAAAAATAACTTATGCTAGCAAATCATCAGTCGGACCCTCATCTGATGCTATTTGGAATGTAAATAGGTACAAATTTCTTGAAAACCAATTAGGTTAGATATATTAAAATGCCTAAAATAGTTTATACCCTTTGCCCCAGCAATTCCACTTATAAAAATGTATTCCAAAGAATTATCAGCTGTGCAAAGAGTTTTATATAAGGATATTCCTTAAAATATTTATAATATAATTAAAAGAAATCTAAATATCTGAGAATAGAGGGATAGTTAAAACAGTTAAATATAATGGAATAATTTACAGACATTAAGTTATGTTTTAAATAAATATTATAGACATACAAAGAATATATAAATATATAAAGTAGCAGTTATTATTCATTTGTGAGTTTTTAAATACCTTCTAGTTCTGTGATTTTATCGCCCTTCTTATTCCTCATTTGTGCTTTGACTCCTTAGGTCTTTGTTAAACTTCTCAGAGCTATTTATTGGGGTTTTGCTTTTCTGTGGTATAAATATACATTTTTAATGTCTCTAACTTTGATCAATGGTATTTTTGGTAGAGAAGAAGACACCTGGGTTTAATTTTCTGTCTTAAAAGTAGAAGCTAAGACATAACCATTTGAAAAGATGACAGAGAAAACAAGATGGAATAGGGAACTATAAAAGGGAGTATCTGAAGGAGCTGGTCAGAAATAACTAATTTGGGGGTAAGATGTAGACTCATTGCATCTGTGCAATGCCTGGCTTGGTAGGTATTTATCATGTAGAATTATAGACATTCATAGTATGCAAGAATTGGCTAAAAAATTATTCCACGTTCCTCATGATATAGCTGCAGAAACTAAACCACAAAGGTATGAAATGACGTGGTCAAGGTTATACAGCCTGCTAAGAAGATGATTGAGGACTGCTCAATCCAGTGGCGTTCTTTGCATTACACAACACTTTTTTGTTTTAAAAGAAAATATATAGATGTCAGTTAATAGAAAGGCATTCAAGGAGGCACTTCTATAAATGCTTTATAAATATTGTTTTGATGCAATGCCAAACTCTATCTTCATTTCTTACATGAAGAACCTGAGACACCAGGGGATTAAAGAAGAGCAAGTTCTGATCCAAATCAAGTCTGAAACCTCTTTGAAATTGATTGCCTCACCTGTCAGTAGCTCAATAAGCAACATTGCCTTTTTCAAAAATCAATGGACAGAAATGCTATGAGGGAATAAATTGGTAGAATTCTTCATTCTTGTATCCATAGAAAATATTTTTAATTGTTGCTACTCTTTTGCTTATTAAAGTAGGAAAAAAAGAATGATAAAGCTCAGTGCTTTCAAGGGTCCAGGAAAATTGGGGGCCATACATTATGTAAAATAATAGTCTTTTGAAAGTCAAATTAGCAAACTAAGGAAAAATGCTCTATGTATAAAGGTGTTTTTTGTGGGTTTTTTGCAGCAGTATGTAATAACAAAAAGACTTCCTGGAACAGAATTAGTCAGAGGGGAAGGTCTAAGTAAATTGTGATACACATGAGAATATTGTTTGGCTAATGAAAATATCATTATTATTAGGAAAATATGCATGAAACAGTGCCCTTAGACCATGCCCTCGCTTCCCTGCCTTGGCTCAGTCAGCTCCACTGAAATCAAGGTGAAGGCCAGTTGGCTCATCTGGGGATTCTGGGAAGAAATTGCTTCCAGGCTTATTCAAACTGTTAACATAATTCACTTTTTTGCAGTTGTAGGACTGAGGGTCCCAACTTCTTTCTGGCTGTTGACTAGAGTTCACTGCCAATTCCTAGAAGCCTCTCCCAGGCCCTTCCATGTGGCTCCATCCATCTCAGCAATGGAGAACCTCCCTTGTGTTGTGTTCCTCTCACACTTTTAATTTGACTTTCTCATTTGCTACCAGCTGGAGAAAACTTTCACTTTTATGGGTCATGGGACTAGGTTAGGCCCAAATGCATAATCTTTCTATCTTAAAGTTAATGTCTGCAAAATCCTCTTTTCCATGTAAAGTAACATAATCATGGAAATCAAGGGGGAAATGGGGCCATGGGGTTATTTTAGAATTCTGCCCTCCACACCACAGATCTTACTCCCTTCAGGTCCTTACTTTTTTTTTTTACTTTGCCACGCTCCTCATCAAGAGGTAGAGTTGGTTTCCCCTACCCTAGAGTATAGGCTTCACTGTCCCTTGCATTGACCAATATAGTGTGATAGAAGACATGATGGAGCCTTTTGAGGCTTGACTGTAAGAAATCTTATAGCTTTGATTTTCATGCTTTTGGAATGCTTTGTTTCAGAATGCTGCCTTGAAACTGCCATCCTCTGAGGAAGCCCAAGGAAACATGTGGGGGAGAACCAGGAGCTCTGTTTGGAAGACCCAGGTGAGTTCGGCTCCCAGCCAGTCCACCAGCTCAGTGCTGTCACATGAGTAAAGCCAGGTAAGAGCAGCAGAAAAACCACCCAGCAGATGCAGAGCGTCGTGAGAAATAACAAATCATTATTTCCTTAGGCCACTAATTTGGGGGTTACCTGTTATCCCAAAATAGGAAGCTGAGACAATATCTACATTGGGAGGAAGGAAGAAGAGGCAGGGTGACACAAGAGAACTAAATTTTCAACCAAAATGCCAGAAAATTAATAAATCGTGTCTTCAGAAGGTGAATCAAGAGAAAAGCTTGATGAGTGTATTATTAGAGATGCGGAGATAGATACGAGAAGAAATAACTAAAGTGTTTCAAGTTGTTGCCTGGGGCCAGACTGTGGGGTGGGCCAGGGGAATGCAGGTTTTCATTATAGACCTTTTAGTAGTGTTTGATTTTTAAAATGTGAACATGAATTCTTTTGATAAAATAAAATGTATGTGTTTTTTAAATTGTCCCCTGGATATGCAATCAGATGAAGTTAGGGCCAGCGGAGGCCTCAGGGCCTGGCAGACGAGTGACAGACAGCTTTTCTCCGTCCATGGCTTTCTGTTGGCCATCCCGCCCCTACAGGCTTATCTTCCCTCCTGAGCCCCTCTTTCCAATTTCAGTTCTTGGCAACCAGTGTAAAACAAGGGTGTATTTTAACGTACAGGCAAAGACAAGTAACTTAGAAGAAGGAAAACACCCAACAACCAGAAGCAGCGAATAAACTGCTCTTCTGTCTTCAGCTAATTTCTATCATGGCCTCAGGTCTTTTTAGGAGAAAAGGTGAAGAAGAAAAGCCCAGAAGTCCATCAACTACTAATACCTGAAATACAAGAATATCTGTAAATCACTGACCCCGAAAACCTCTAAATAGCCCCAACTCTGCGCCGTCTGATTGCTAGAAAAAGACTTGTTGTTCTTCTGTGCTCTTTCGGGGTCCCTCCTTGTCTGTGACCATGAATATAATTTTTACATAAATCTTACAGAACTTGTGGTTCCTCCAGTAACGTATAGGTAGAAAAGCTTTGGGAAACCTGCTTATTTTTATTTCCTCTGCCTCTCCCTTTAGAATTCTTAGTGCCATTCTTTGGCCTATTGGAAGCGCTTGCTTCCAGCCATCCATTATTTCTGAGAGCAACACAGTCTGTGGCTTCGGCTACACAATTCTGACAACTGGACAACTTGGTTGATTCGGGCTTAAAAAAAATCAATCAAAGCAGCTGTTTGGCAAAGTGTATTGAGTGATTTTCTCATTTTTCAGCAAGCTGCTGTGGAATTATATCACTTCAACTCAAGTGTTCTCTCACTCCCCAAAATATCTCTACTCTTTAGCTGGCCTCCCTTTCTCTGTCCCATTCTTGCCCCAGCCCCCAGCTTAACTTACCTTCAAAGGCAGCACCACAGGATTATGTTTTCTGCTTGGGTGATTCCAGTAATGAAGGTGGAGCTATTCTAGGGGAATGGATGAAAGAATATTTGTATGGCCAATTTGTATGCAAAAATGTTAAGATGGAGGGGCCGGGTGCAGCCCTGCCTCTGCCTTCTCTAGCCTTGCCAGCATTAGTGCCTGGCTTCATCCTTGCTGAGCCCAGCCCCATCCGCGGGCTCTGCCAGGCCCACCATCCCTAGGACTTGCGATTCAATCTTAGGCTCACAGGCCATTTTCTAGCCTGCCAAGTATAACAATAACAAGAACCAGAATCAATGCCAATTGTTGAGCATCTGCTATGGGTCCAGTATTTGACGAGCTACTTATTGCTAATCCTTTCATCAATCCTGGATGTTTAGGTATGATTTTTCCCATTTTACAGATAAGTTTACATGCTGGCCCAAGGTCATGTAACTAGCCACGTGTGGAGGCAGGATTTCAATCCATATCTTTCTGACCACAAAACCTCAGTCTTCTCTGTCACATTGCTTTTGGATATTATTGGATCCCCGGTCTTACAAACAATTCTCATACTATTATATTGACCTTATATAGATAGGTCCAAAATAGCTTAGCTCTGTCTTGCACTGAGTTTCTGTTTCTATAGGGGCTTCTCATTGCCACTCTCTTTCTAATAGATTAAACCCCTTTGATGGTGACATTTATCTGCAACTGGCCAATCTGTTTAACTTGGTTCCTTGAGTCCCTGGCTGCTTTGACAGAGGCTGGCCTACAGAGTGGCCAGTTCTCTCAGCTCTTGCTGCCTGGTCTCCTGCTCCTGCCTCCCTTCCACGCTGCAAAAGACCTCTGCTCTTAGAATACAAACATCTAAAAAAAACCTAATGAATGCTATCGTCACTATTCATGTTATTGTGTTCTAAGCACTGTGTTATACTGCATGTAGGACAAAACAAATTCAGCGCAGATCCTGACCTCAGGAAGCTATTGTCTGTTAGAGGTGGCTGAGAAGTATAGGTTTATACCCCTAGTAATGGTAACTGTAAGCACCTAGATAGAGCTTATAATTTGCTATGCATTTTACGGTGACTTTACTTTGTCCTCACAACAGCCCAGTGAAGTTGATTCTATTATTATTCCACTTTACAAATATTGACTCTTCAACACATGAGGAAAATAATTATGAGTCCAGATCTGAGCCCTTAAACACTACTCGGTGTAATGAAGATGCTGCATCGGTTGCAGGAGAAGCACAGATCACAGGAATTTAGAGCAGAAATATCACCTGACTGCGTAAAGTTAGGAAGGCTTCCTGCAGGAAGTAGCAATTGAGGTAAATTCTGAAGGATGGGTAATATTGGGCCATAGGAGATGAGTATGCAAGGACATTTCAGAAGAAGGGAACAGCAATCATCTGGTTGTTCCTGGGCTCTTGTTGCTGAGGCCCCAGCCTGCCTCCTGAGTTGTGACAGGTCATCAGCCTAGCACCGAATGCCTGGCAGTGTGCAAGACTGATGGCCCTTTGTCCATCAATCTAAATATGTCTTTGGAAAAATACCTTTACCCCCCTTTAGCTGAACTCCCAGCTTCTCTCCTGGTTTATCACTACCTCTGGGATGGTAAAGTCCTTCCTTTAAGAATGTCCATGTAAAAGGACCTTGAGTGGGCACATTGACCCAGACAGGAGAGCAGCTATCAACCGTATCAGATGAGTGAATTCGCTGCCCAGCTTAGGGAAATTCTTTTGGTGTTGCTCCAAGCCCACCGATTGTTCCTAATTAGGGACAGATGGCAACAGGCTATTTAACCTCTACGCATTTCCTGAACGTGACATGTCTGCCGTCTCGTTGATGACTGAACGCTCTGAGAGGGACACCAACCTGAGAGGGTTGGGGAGAAACTGAGGAGCGAGTCGTCTTCTGCACCCTTCGCCATGCCCCGTCTGCTACAAGGAAAAGGTCACTGTAGCGATGATTTCATAGCCCAAGTTTTTTACTGAGGGGGAGCTCTGAGAAAAACTTGGGCATGACCTTAATCTCCACCACACACAGCAATGCTTTCGAACACAGCAGAAATGTCTGTGGAGATTCCTGGGTTTTTGTAATCCTCTAACTCTAAATCTTTTTCCAATACAACCTCATTGACCACTCAGCATCATCTTGACTGAGCCATTTATTCCCATCATCTGACTTCCCCTCTCCAGATGTCATCCTGGGTGGCCTCTTCTAATTGTGGCCATTATGGCTTTTTGTTGTTTTTGTTTTTTGCCGAGTTTCTACGTGCCTGCTCCCGACATTAAGAAAGTACCTATTTTCTCTCTTTTCTAAGCCTGAACTCCAGCCTCACTTGTTTATATTCACTGTGTTCCAAAATAATTAGTCACTTGTCTTGGCAGATGAGTTTTTAATGTGATTTTTCTCCAGAGATACTTCCAGAATCCTCAAAACAAGAAGACTCAAAGTCCTTTGGTTTCACAGATGGATTTTTACACTCCTCTGTGTGTGTGTGTGTGTGTGTGTGTGTGTGTGTGTGTTTTACTTTCTTAATCCCATTTCTGTCTCTCAGTGGTTAAGGCAAGATCCTGGCACATGAACAGTGTCCTTGCTTCTGCGGAGTAATGATGGATAGAACAGACTTTCTCAATAAAATTCTAATGCAAGTAAAAGAAAAAAACAAAACAAAAAAACAACAAACAACATGAGACGTATCCTGCAACAGATTATTCTTCCAGGATGCAAAACACCACATGCAGAAATTCTCTGACAGTCTTGGACAGCTGCCTTACTGAAGAGTTCAATAAGATGGTATGACATCGCCATTAACTACACTGGACAGTTTATATTCTTGTGACTCGTGTTAGGTCAGGTGTGTTTTTACCCCCTGTAAGATCTTCACCTTCCACTTGCCTTTTTACACTTATAGGGCTGCTATTGTATGTCTTGCTCCTAAAACTTCCTAAGCCATTTTCCCCAAATGCCCTGGACTTCCGGCGAAGAGCATCTCTGAACTCCTTGTAGCATCACCCAATATTTGTTTGTGTACTAGTTGAATTCTTGTGCAGCTTTCAGTTCTTTTTCCAGCCAAGTGAGGTTTTATGGCTCTTGCAGATTCACTTAATCTTTTGCAACACATGAATGATCCCTTCATTCTAAAGGCCACATGGTTGATTTGGTAATTTCTATAGATCCGTCTCTCACTGGTTTGCTTTTGTCTGCTCGGTCCTTTTCTGCTACTTCATTATTTCATGAGATTTTGCTCTACCTTATTTACCATCCCCACTTCAGGCCATCCCTTATTCTTCTCAGCTTTACAGCTTTACAGCCTCGCCTCCAAAAGCCTGGGGTTTCATCTCTACATGTGGCACGTCATCGCCCCTCTTGTTAACTAAAACAGAGCCTGGGAATTATGTAATTCCACACTCCATTGGTCATTTGTAGGGTTGGCTCTTTGAGGATTTTGTCTCTGGAGACCTCATTCCATAACTGTGGTGTCCTGGAAGATGGAGACCACAATGCAGGCTGCCGGCTGGAGTGAGAACTTGTCTGCTCTTAGCTCCCCATGTCCATTAGTTTTGTTGGAAAAATATTATTTTTTTAGAATTCTGAGCAGGGAGATTTTTTGTGTGTGTTTTTTCAATTACATAAACTCTATATTTTGATAATAGCATACTGAGGGCTTTAAAAATGTTTCAGGGTGGTTTTATCTTAAATCCTGAGCTTTTAGTCATTTAAAGTTTGATGGTTTTTGCTTAACTTTTTTTTTGTTATAATAAACTGTGGCTTTTAAACCCACAATTTTGATTCAGATTTAATACAGTCAATTAAGCTAATTCTAAGACATGTTTTTCAAACTCAAGGCTTATAAAACATTAAGAAAAAAAAATGCCACTTCAGAAATCTTTTGAGCACCTATGTTCAAAACAGTTTGCTAATTCAGCGTCTGAAACTTTAACCAAAATATCAAAATAGATGAGAAACAATAGTACGAGAAGTTCTGGAAATTTCAAACCTCAATATTTTTAGTCTTTCTGTCTTTTATCTCTTTTTTTTTATTGCTGCGTAGTGGCTTCCCTGATCAAAAGCCTTCAGTGACTTCATATAATTTCATAAATTAAGTCTAAATTCCAAGAATCAACAGTGCAATGTGGTTTCAACTTCCCTTAGCCTTATATTTTTCCATTTGCTCCCTCCCTCTCTCCTTTTCCCCCTCTGTTTCACCTTCTTTCCCTTCTTTCCAGAATATCAAACATTCAGAATACACCAAAGTAATGAGACCCATGGGGGAATGAATTATCCTTCAAAGACCTCAATCAACACTCTTCTGCAAAGGTCCACAATATATTCCCCATAGGCTGGTCTTACTGTCTTTGCTCCACTAGGTTCCCACCACTCACTCTAATCTCACCTTTCCTTCACCTCAGATGCCATCCCCACCACCATTTCTCCCCATCTATATTCTTATACTCTCTCAATCTAAACTCATCTTCCCGAACACTCCACAGCCTTGGGTGCCACCTTCTCTGTGCCTCCTATGGTGTATTTTTCCTTCATTAAATTATTTTTCTGATCAGGAAGGCAATACATACTTGTTCTGTAAGACTTTGAGAATGGAAATAAGTGTAAAAAGGAAATATAACACATGGTCTCCTGGGACCAAGTACTCACTGGGAATGTGACTGTCCAGATTCTAGTCCCATCTCTGCCACTTCGGACAATGACCATGGCATTTATCCACTTTAGGCCTCATATTTTTCTCCTCTGAAAGGTGGGAACTAAGTTCCTGATCTGTAAGGACCATTATGGTTATGGAATTCAATGTCTAATATACACATGAGTATTGTGTGTCTTTGCCCCTTCGTTGGGCAGTGACGGGCTTGTCATTGGCCCACCCATGGTTGGCTCAGAGGCATTTCCAGGCGTTTTGGAAGGACAGATACATATGGTAGGAGTTTCAGAATTTTATCCTCAGTAGACTCAACCTGTAATAATTTTCAGCCATTCTATCATATTTGTCGTCTCCCTTATTTAGTAGTGGAACATACTAGACTTGAACATTATTATTAGATTTAGGGTTTCTGATCTTATGTCTCTCTGTACTCTTTTGCTATCCTTTTATTTCCCTTCTAACTTAAAATGATAGCACCAAGCAAAACATTAAAATTCCATCCCCTCGAACAACCCTATAAACATTATTTAAATTGATTTTGTTCAGATTCATTGCAAACCCATATGATGCTGGAGCCTATATTTAACGCTATCTTCTCTTCTGAAATTTAAAGATTTTTCTGTCTAGAACGCTGTGACTTGAAGAACTGGAAAAACAACCTGAGAGAGTGGCAACTTTATCATAAGATTCATGCCGGCAGTATTGGGAAACTGGATTAGGGCATAGATTTATAAATCCCTATAGTTCCTTAGATTCTCTACACATTTTTTAAAAAGTCATTCCATAACATATCTCCTCTTTCCTAAATGTTACATCCAGGCAACCCTTCACTTATGTTGCTGCATAATTACCTTTCAGAGTAGTCCTTGAGTTTTGTCTAAGCAACCAATGGGTATTTTGTTTTCCCTGGACTTCTTGGTGTGGGGGATGGGGTGGGATGGAATTAGAAAGCTAGTCCTGGTCTGCCACTTGTTGGCTGGGTGATGGTCAGCAAATGGCAACTTCCCTGTGACCCCATTCCCATCTCTTTAAGTTAAATTGCCTTTCTTTCCAGATTGTGGTGAAGATCAAATAAGATATGACATGAGAAAATCTTTTGAAAACTACAAGGCCCCATAAGAGGGGACAGGGGTAATTCTCCTTTAGAACTGTCCCGAAGGTTCATGGGAAAACTGTCCCATGCCCCATCTCGTGTACAATTTCTGTTCTTAGCTGGGGATGAAGAGAGGTAAGGGATTGATTTACTTTGTATTTGTCTTTAACCCTATGGCAATATGAACAGGTAAACAGAACTTCTGCACTGATGTATTAATTGCTTTCTTCTACTATTTCCTCTTATGAGAAGTGTTTCTCTGTGCTCCCTAGAAATATATTAGAAATTCTTTGATTCGAATTTTACACTCATGGTAATTAGCACTCTTAAGAGTATTAAGCAGGTAAGCACCCTCACATCATGGGGTCCCTCTTTAACATGCTGGTATAATGTCCTTTTATTCCAGAGGGATGAAAAAACAAACAATTATGTGAGAGAGCACAAAACAAGATACTAAAGGGAATCAAGCCCATAAATTTTGAAAAGCCACCCTCTTATTTGCTCTCTGATTGTATAAAAATCATCACACATACCTACTCCCCGTCATCAATATAGAAGCAAACCAATCGAAAGGAGAAACTCTGAGTGTTATATTCTTTTGTCTCCATTTTTATTGAGATATAATTGACATGTAACATTGTATTAGCTTAATCTGTACAGCATATGATTTGATATTGGTATATATTTTGAAATGATCACCACAATAAGTTAGCATCTACTGCCTCACATAGTTAACAATTTTATTTTTCTTGTGATGAGAACTTTTAAAATCTACTCTCTTAGCGACTTTCAAATATTCAATACAGTATTGCTAATTATAGCTGAGTGTGATCTTCTGAATTGGTCTACTAATATCATGTTAGATTATGCCACCTGCTCCCTTCCAAGTATTTTTTAACCAGAAGCTTCTGAGAAAAAAAAAATGTTTTCTGCTAATGTAGCAAATCTTTGGCATAAGCTCTGTATTTTGAAATAGCAGTTTACTTAGGTCCAATAGGTTGATATGTTAAAGTTCCTAAATTTTGTTAGATATTAAAATATATGTATAATAGCTCCCACAAATTTGTTTTCTATATGTACTATCCTACTCATTTTTATAGAATGGTTGTGCAAAATCAGGTTCCAGAGAGGTCAAGTAATTTGCCTGAGGTCACATAACCATGGGAAAATAAAGCTGTGACTTACCCTCAAGCCCCATATTCCACACTTTTCCTCCATGACATTCCTGATCATTTTTCCTCACCTCTTAGCTGGAGCAATTTTTCTCTGATTAACACTCCTATCATTCTTCTTCCTGGACCATGTTGCTTCTCACTTTGAAGGATGCAGTTCTGTTGGTGACTTGGCAGAATTAGTAGATGTCATGCCACCTGGTCATGGATGGCACCCTTACCCAGAAGGAACGGGAGGAAACAGTGCTAAAGCAAGACACTGGAGCCGTCTATTTAAACTCCCCTGTTCTCACCAACTAAGTTTCTAAGTCACCATCTTATTTCCTTGCACAAGAAATTCGTCTTTGGGAATGATGCTGTCCTTCATGAGGGAACCAGCAGACATTTCAAATCTCATTATCTGACAGATTCAGGCCTCCTAAGAGAAGGAGAACAAAGATAACCAAGGCAATTTATGGGGGAGGAAAACATGAGTGAGTCAGTTTGCTCTTTGACTAAAAGATGGGAGAACATTGGACCATAAATCCCAGGTAGACCTGTTTCTTCTCAGTTCCGAGGCTGCCTTTTGACTCACTCTGTCATGGGAACAAATCCTTTATGGAGGGCAATTGTAACCAACTGTTTCCACTGGAGGCCGCAGGCATCTTTCCTTCAGCTCTTACTTAACGGTGTGGTACCAAAGTGACAGCAGAAGCCTCACATACCTTTCGGGACCCTCTCATGGTCTCCATCACGGATGTAAGCTTGTCCTGGTTTCTTAGGCTTTCCACCTTTACAGACAACCAAACAGCTATTATTTTATGGGGATCAATGTGATGTCAACATGGCATCTAAAAATATGGAACAGGCCAAGTGTATGCAGTTGTGCATGAGGAACTGTCGCTGAATGTCAGTGAGATTAAATGAATACATATTAAGCTCTAGCCATGGGTCAGACACTGATCTGTATGTATACTTTTTCTTTACCCATGGTTTTTCTTTCAATGGGGGCAACCACTCTCCTACAGGATTGGTAGAAGAGAAACCAATATCTGGCTTAACTCAAACTGTAACTGAACTACTTTATTGATGTCTACAATTTAGCCTCCTAATCAGTCTGAACCAGCTCCTGGGTGAACCAGTTTTAAAGACAACCAGTCCTCGCAGAGCATTTTTCACTGGCAGGCCCACTAATCTCTCTTGGCTTTACATTGGCTGTCAGCTAAGGAATGGAGGGTAATTTGTTCATTCCACTTTCAGATGGGAATCCTTTATATGTGAAAAGCAACTAGCCACGTGGTACAACATGGTGGGCTAGAGAAAATGACCAGGCCACCGGGAGTCAGGAAGACCAGGGTTTGAATCGCAGCTCCACCTCTTCAAAACTTTGTTGCATTAGGCAAGTTACTTTACATCTCTGGGGGTTTGTTTACTCACCCGCAACATGAGGATGACAAAACCTGTCTCCCTGGATTGCTGTGATGGTTAAATCACATACTGTTTGTGATGAGCACTGGAGATATTGGATGGTCGGCAAGACGGAGGGGCAAGAGTTGAGGAGAGTGTGAGACATGGCCCATTAACCAAACACGCAATATCAGAGAGCAAAGACGACAAGGGAAAGGGCGAGCGCTCAAGATGTTTCCAGGTATCATGACCCCAAAATAAAGGCTTGAGGAGGGGAAAGCCCCCACTAAACCAAAGACAGCAGCTTTTCCAAGGTGGCTCCCATTCAATGTTTAATTGGGCGAGAATATTTGGTGGGTTTCCACACTGCCAGGAACCTTAGGCAGTGTTTCAGCCTTTCTGTAAATGTCTTTCTCACTACACACAGACACAGACTCAAGGCTTGCTGGACAACCTACCTGCTTGCTCAGTCAGAGAACACAAGCTGACAGTTGTGGGTAAAGTATTTTCTTGCTTTGATGTGTCACTTTTAAGACAGTCTCTCCTGCCCGCCTTGAGAGGGTGGTGGGAACAGTGAGTGAAATGATTTACCGGAAAGATAAGTGAAGGCTTCAGGTGATCAACGGGTTCTGTGAAGTTGGGGGTCACTAAAGGGTCATGCTGGAGGGCTGCATTCCAGAGAGCTAATATTGGGTGAATTGGGTTCTTGTTATTTCACCCAAGAGGTAATTGTCCCCCAAAATGCATTGCCTGCAATATTTCAGGTTGTCTTGATTATATACAAACTCCCATATATTGTGCTCTCTCCTCTGGGCAGCCCTGGCTTAGCTAAGTCCTGTGGGGAATGTGGAAGAAGCACAAGATGTGGTCTCAGGAAGCTTATTTACCTGAAAAGAGAGACCAGAAAACTAAGAAATAATATAAGATGTATTCAGTATGCTCTTGGTCCTGAATGTAAGTGGAGTAGGAGACCAAATCCTCATGGGCTCATCACTGATGAAATATTCATCAAACGGTCTAAAATGGAGAGAAAATGAGGACATTTTAACAATAGTGTATAGGTGGAAGTTATAGAATATAGGTAACCTGATTATTATACTTTATTTCTAATATATATATTTTATACATATAGGGTATCCCCAAAAATGCATACATACTTTAACAGCTGATAGCTCAATTTTGAAAATGAAGTGTATTTTAATAAGCACTGCCATTATCATTATTCAAACTGTGTGTCTACATTTTTGGGGGGACACCCTATGTGTATCCAGCTATTTTTCCTTGTGACTATTCTTTATTTTGATCCCATTGTGTTTTTCTTTAGATTTTTTTTTTCTTTAATCTTTTCTTTATTTTGTGAAAGAATCATGAGACTATAAAGCCAACGGTTCTTCACATTTCATACTTGGGGGCAAAAATATTTGCGAGTTGCCAAAACTTTAACTTTTTGAATGCCACCAGTCCCTGGGAACCCCTGGTTTACAGCGGGGGAGGTGAGTGTGTCGGCAGTGAGAGGACTTGGGGAGAAGCAGGAGCTTCTGGTGGGGGGATCAGGGCCAGGTGGTTAACACATGGAGATGGTGAGTTCGAGGCCAGGCTAGGAAGTTAGATTTCATATAGCAGAGATTACGGAGCCATTCACTGTCTTGAACTAGAGAGAAACATAATGTAAACTGTATTTAGGAAGGCGGGGTTGTCATTATGACATAGAATGAATTACAAGAGAATGAAATTAGCCGTTTATTTTAAGAAAAATCACTTATAGAAATTCCACCCAGAGTTACTGAAGGCCAGATGGTATTCAAGAAATTTTCAAATGGAAGTTTCATCTAAAAGGAAAAAATTCAGGGAGTGAAGTACTTGAGAATAATCCATGGATTTCCCAAGCTTCGGTTGCTTATAAACTGAGAGCGTGAGAGCTGGGATCTTCCCTCCCCGGCCGCTTACTGCATCACCCTGGGCAGCCTGGCGGGTGCGCAGAAGGCCGGGCTCCAGCCTGAGTGTCAGTCGTGCTCTGTCTCTTAGCAGTTGTGCAACCTTCAGAAACTTAAGCTTCACTTTTCTCATATGAAATATGTACATGAAACACAGTATTACCTACACCATAAGGCCATTGTGAAGATGAAAAGAGATAATGTGAGTGATATGCTCAGCAGAGCGTGTGGTCCAGAGCAAGCTCTGAATAAGCATAGCTACTGCCCTTATCTGTGTTCTTTGGCAAGAAACTCACTCTCTTTGAGCCCCAGTACACCCTGATGTGGAAGGAGGTGAGTCAGAACCACCTTGAACAATTACTGTGGGAATTAGAAGAGGTGGAGGTGGAAACACTTAGGAAATGGCGATTTTCTATATGGGTGCTAGCTTTTATGGTTATTGTTTTTCAGAATAACTGGTGTCAGATATAAACCGTATATCCAGAACCTGAGCTAAAATAGGTTCTTTTCCATTTAAATGGTCTATTTGGTTTACCAGGGATGTGATAATCTACATAATGTTCTTAAGTTAAGGGCCCAGCCCTGGGCAGTAAGTGCTGAGCTGGCCAAGGAGAGGTGACGGAAGTTCAAGTTAGGTGGACCCCAAGACCCTGTCAAGAAAGCTTTTCAGGTTATCCAGGTGTTACGACGTCCAGGTTGCTCTTGCGCAACATGAACAGGCTTGTCCTTGCCCCTTGTAGGGTCTCAGTAACCCCTGTTTTCTGATGAGTAATTCAGGCCCGCTCATTCAGTCGATCAGCAAACGATTCTCAAGCTCTTACCACATGCCGTGCCCAATGCCAGGTACTGTGAGTATAAGGAGGAAGCATTCAGACTTGCTACTCAGAGGTGGTTTTTATCTAGGGAGGGAAGTAAACCAAACTATGGGCAAAACAGCCACATGAGGCTTCTGGATGGTTCTGGATCTCCCACTGAGCACTGTGTAAAGTACTGGACACAGCTGTGGGCTCAGTTACTAGCTGTGTGATGTAGGTTGAGGGACTTAACTGCTCTAGCCCTTGATTTGTGCCTCTAGACAATGGTAATGATACACACCTCCTAGAGTTGTTAAAGATACCAAAGGAGAATCGGCATCAGCATACGGCAGCTGTCTTCATATAGAGGGGGGTACAACCTGCACACGCACAGGGCCAGCCCTCGCCCGGGGACCGCGCTGCCCTGTAGTTGTTGTCTGCCTCTGAAGGAAAAACAGGATCAGGGTAAGACTTTGGGTTAGTGGAAGTTGACTTTTGTTATTTTCCTTCAGCTAAACTCTGGGATACATCTATTCACATGTATTATTTTTGTAATTCTGAAAATAGCCAAAGGGGACTATCATATCCCCATCTCCTAGATGAAAAAGATGAGTCTCTGAGAATCTAAATATTTTTGCCCAACAAACACAGCGAATCAGAGGTAGGTCAGAATTTGAACCCAAGTTTTTTTTCCATTTTACGCTGTAAGAGGAAAACTACCCATGGGTTTTCTCCTCTTACTCTCAGTAAAATCTAGATATTTGAACTTTTAGTTTATTGTCTGCCACTGCCACCACTCAGCCAGGCTAGATTATATAGAAAATCACCAAATGTTTATTATTTTGACCAAAGGATGTATCCAGATATGTTTGGGATGATCTTTGATTTTATATGAACCACTCATCTATGAATTCAGACAGATTTCTTTGGGAATTGGCTTATGTTTACATAGTGATATGCCATTCCAAACAATTACTATGGCAGACATTTATTGTAATCAATATGAGAAGGAATGATGACAGAAATTAATATTTGTTGAACACCTACCATTGCCATGTACACTACACACATTATCCATTCAATCCTCAGAGGATTCATTTATTCAATAAATGATTGTTGAGTGCCTCTTCTGTTTCAGGTGTTCTGGGGGTTGAGGGTACAGAATCAAATAAAACAGGCAGAACCTGTGCCTTTGTGGGAATTAACATTCTCTTGGGAGATATACCCAATAAATAAAATATATATGTCAGATGGACAAAAGTACTATGGAGAAAAATAAAGCATAGAAAGAAGATGGACTGTGTTGGAGACTCATCTGGTAGTAAAGGTCTCGTTGAAGCACAGATTTTGAGTAAAGACCTAAAGGAGATGTGGGAGTGAGCCTGGCTGACATCTGGGAGGAGTGTTTCAGGGAGAAATGAATGGCAAGTGCAAAGGCCCTGAGGTAGGTGTATGGCTGGTTTGTTTGAAGAACAACAAGGGAACAGAATTGTTTAAGTCAGTGAACAAGGGACCAGGAGGAGATAAGATCAAAGAGATTGTACGAACCTGATCAAATAGGGCAGGAATTGGAAACATTCAGCCTGAGGGTGGGCCATATATGGCTCTCAAAATCATTTGGTCTGGCTCTGCCAAGGCAACTGAAGGTGGGAATCAAAATTCAATAAATTCAATTAAATATTTGACCAAATGTAGCAGGCTAATTTTTAAGTTGATAATTTTGTATGGCCTGCAAATTATGTTATAAATATCCAATTGGCCGTTGGCAGGAAAAAGGTTCCCCACCCCTGATTAAGGGCCTCATAGACTATTGTAAAGATGTTTGTTGGCTTTTATTCTAAATGGGATGGAAGCCACTGAAGGGTTTTAAGAAGAGTGACTTTTCTTTGAAAAAGATCACTCTGGTTGCTAACAGCATAAAGACAGTGTAGATGGCTTTTGCAATAATCTACATAAGGCTGGATGGTTGCTTAGGCTCGAGTAGTGGCTAAGTGAGAAGAAGTAGTTGGATTTGTGATGCACCTGAAAGGTAGAGCTGACACCATTTTCAGATGGATGGAATAAGGAGTATGAGAGAAAGGGAAGAGCCAAGGATGACTCCAAGGCTTTTGGAACTGGAACTGGAAAAGTGAAGTTACTGTTAATGAGGACAGAAAAGACTACCGAAGAGCTACTAATTAGGAACTTGCTCACATCCACACATCTAGGTTTTCCCCACACCACACTGTCTCCTTCCAATTAGGCAAAATCCACAAAATGATTAAATCACTCCACTCCAGTTCATAAGCAGGCATGGTATGGATGCAAGACTCACCAAGGGCTCTGAAAACAATCTTTCTTTCCCTTCAGACTAACTAGGAAACAAATTCTTGTTGTGAAATTAGAGTGCTCTAGTACAACCAAGCCAAACTCTTGGTCACTTGTTGATTATGGAAAATGGGGTTTTCCTGGCTACTTTTCCACATGTTTCCACTGCTTTTCTCTACCCAAGAGATAGGCCTACATGCCAAATTCTTTCTTTTTCTCCAAATTATATCTCTTTGGATAACCCCTCTAATGGGTATGTAACTACCACATTGGTTATAGTTGGTTTTTACACTAAAGAGCATCAACTAGATAAAAACAAATAAAAATATGACTGTTTCAGTGGACTCAAAAAGGGGATCACTTTAGTAAGATTTTAAGACATGGTCCTCCTGGAAGGCATCGACTTAGTCCAGCCTTCTATGAGGAGGGTGTTTATCTTGTTGACCACCTCTGGGCCCCAGAGTAACAAAGGCAAGATGCAAACCTCCCAGACTAGACGTCTCTCTGTTTCTGTGCCTGCAAAGGTTTTCTAACTCAGAGTTGTACAACAGACAACAACAGGATTAGTTGAATATGATGGAATCCCCATCCTGGAATGAGAACTATATAAAGCTTATTCACAGTTGACTTGGGCATACTTGCATATAATATACCAGAAATAACATAGTGATTGCTGGTATAAGCTTCCGAACTTTCTCTCTCTAAGGAACGAGTGAAAATATTAAACCATTGTAGCCAGCTTAAGTTTATTCTTGTTGGTGTACTCACTCACTCATTCATTTATTCATTTAATAAACATTTAGCAACACCTGTATTCTGGTCATTGTGCTAGAAGTCACTAGAATAGCCTCAAGAAGCTCATAATCTATTGCGGGAAAGGGCGGGGGGCAAGCACATGTGCCTGTAATATTGCAGTCACTATATTGGGGCCTGGGAATGCAGCAGTGGCCAGGCAGATAAGCCCCATTTTGCATCTGTTGACATTGATTTGCTTGTGGGACATCGTGAAGGAGTTTTCCAGTAGAAGGTTCAATATTAACATAAAATTTTGATTAATATGAAACTTTGTGAAGAGGTGTGGGTAGCAGATACACACACACACACATTCTGAAATTACTGAAAAATATTCAAGGTATTTAACAATTCAAAGATACTGGTAACTAGTTCTTGCTAGTTTTAATAACATAGTGGCAGTATATTGAGGAGTGAGTGGAAGGTGAGAAAGTAGAGGTAGTGAGTGTAGACTAAACTACTCTTTTGAGAGGTTTGGAAGAGGAGACCAATTGGACAGTCACTGGAAGGATATATAATATTGAAGAGCTATTCCCCCTTTTCTTAGAATGGAAAAAACCTGAAAATACTTATTGGCCCAGGAGAAGGAACAAAAGAGTAATTCAGGAGGGAAGTGGGGTGAGTGAAAAAGTCAAGTACAAGTACAGTTGGAGGAAGATGTACTCAAGGCCTTGGATGAGTGGTTGGCTGTGATTGAGAGGAAGGACATCTCAGTCTTTTATACCGCAAGAAAGCGGTTGGTGAATGTAGATGAGTTAGATAGAGGGCTTGAGAAGACTCAGTTTTCTGGAACTCTTGAAAGGCACAAGGTCAATGCTGAGAATGAAGATGGTGGGTAGGGCACTTGAGACCAGGGAAAGAACATCAGTGAAAAACAGAAAGGGGTAATGACCAAGGGCTGATAAAAAACCTCACGAACCACACTTGGTTCAATCTGGAGAGCATGAGTTTCGCAGAGTCATCAGTCTGCATGGTTGCCTGCTTATCTAGAAGCACTAAACAATTTGTGTAGAGTAAACAATGAAACACTAAAATACTAAGCTAAAGTTAGGCTTATCTTAGGCAAATAAAATGGAAAGATTTGAGGGAAAAGAAATGTGAGTACTAATGAGGGAGTAGTTCAGTGGTCTGTTATGGGACCCAGGTTCGACAGAAAAAATAAGAGATTAGAATGCAACTGATAGAATAGAAAGGAATAAAAGACTCAAGGTACTGTGTAGGTTGAAGGATAGTTAGGATGAGAATAAGACATTGAAGGACCTGAAAGGTGGTTTATGTGAGAAATGGGAGGAAACATTCCAGGTGATTACAAGGTCTAAGAAGTGGCTGCAAAAGTAAATACCTGGCTTGGAATGGAATGGAGTGGAGGTGAAGGCCACAGGGGCTGATGGTGTTAGATGCTGGATGTCTCATCGACATGGAAATTAAAGCCACTCTCATGACAAAGAGATTGATGTGGGGCCAGAACCCACGGCGAATGAAGGAGGGACCATGAAACCAATAGGGTTTCGTGATGGGCGAGGACAGAGATTTAGGGATAGGAGCTTTTACAAGGTGGCTGGACAAAAATCTGGAAGTAGCGTTGAGAAGCAAGGGAAACATCAAACCTATCTCCTTATAGTAAACAAGGTGAAATGGGTAAGAATGAATAGCATTCATTTAAGAGAGCTAACAGGAAAACCATATTTTTCAGGGGGGGAGGTAGAAGGATTAATGTAGTATGAGAAGATTAATATGGGAGGATTTGTTCATAATGAAGGGTTCCAGAGGTCCTACTGGGAACAGTTGAAAGACAGAGGATCAGTGAGACTGGGACCAGGACTGAGAAAATCAGAGCAGTAGGGGGATGCGTGTAGGAGTGAGCAGAGATGACTATGGGGCTTTATGTTTTGGACCCAATCACTGAAGGAAAGCTGGTAGAATGTTTTTGCTACAAAGATTAGCCGGAGAACATTGGCATATAGTAATAGCCTTTGAGTCTAACAACCAGTGCAGGAATAATTCCTCAAGATCAGAGCCTCCCACTGGCAGGAGGCTTCACCCCAGTGTCCTGGACCCTCATCTCCTGGCATGGCCAACTTTCTTCATGTGCCCCTTCTATTCCCTTGCCATTCAGCCATGAGTGGTCAATCTCTTTATCCATCTTTGCTTAAGCCCTTATTCAGTGCTTACTTTGGTTGCAGACTTTATCAATTTCCATGCATGCAGATTTGTGTGCATGCATGTTACTTACAATGTATGTATACAAATGCTTGCTCTTCACTCATTCAACAGTTATACGTTGTGTTTCTCTTTGAGGGGTTCTGATGCTTTTAGTTAGAAGAATAATTTCTTATTGTAACTCAAAATAAAAAACAATAACTTCTTTCTTCCTCTTATTGGTAATTACATCAAAACCTGGACACTTCCTGTGTGATTCCGCTTAATTTCCTCCCCTGCTATCCGACTTCCAAGTGTTCTTGTTTTACCACTTCATACTAACTCTCACCTGGGCTATGTGATAACTGAGATAACTCAGAGAAGGGTATGCACACTTCCCCGTATCTTTCCTCTCGAGTATAATTTCCACAGCCTTGGAGTCATCTAGGATGCTCTGTGTAAGCATGAATAATAAATGAGTGAACCACCTGGAAAGCCTGGTAACTCTACACCTTTCTTAATAAACGGCAAAGTGCAATATAGAAATTCTGACTGCAGACATGTTCCCCAGTACCGTGTTTTCACCATGCAGATCTGGGAGCATAACAGGGCAGAGAGTGAACAGCCCTGGCTTGAGGGTCAGAGGTTACTTTTGTGTGACTTGCTTACAGACATCATTATCTCTGATGCCTGATCTGTCCAAATACTGGAATTTCCATTCCCAGACCTACCACTGGGACCTACCTGGCTGAAACGGCCTCTGCTTACTATTTAAACTTGACCTGAACAGCATTCATGCAGTCTTGTTGGTTGCTCTGGGCTCAACCTACTGCCCTGCGTTTCTAAAATATGGAGAAGATGATCTTTTGAGGGAGACCCAACTGGTCAAAAGGGCTTGAAACTGAAAATCTAGAGGGAAAGTGAGAACAAATCCAGATAAAGCTACAAATCTATACACTGTGATAAACAGCATGACTGATATCCCAACCCCTTGTTCTGCTCCTGCCAAACTATTAACTATTTACCCAAATCTAGTCATACCATCACCCTAGGAACAAAATTCAAAATCCTTAGCAGGACTTTTGAGTTTATGAGATTTTTATCTATAAAGTTTTATTCATTCCAGCCCCATTTCTTGCCATTTTTCATCCTGCTCTTATTTTCTAGCCACATTGTAGGAACTTGTCCCTGAACAAAGGGTTTTTCACATTCCTTTGTCTTGCATATGTCAGAACCTAGTTGTAAATTGCCCTTTTATTATCTTTTGTTGGAAGGACATCTCCACGATGTTCAAATCCCATCAAATCCCAACATAATTTATCCTGAAATTTTTCCTGAATATCTACAGCCAAAGATAACAATTCCCTTCTAGACGTATGCTTATTTAAGTGTTAACAAATGTCTAGGGTAGGCTGGCAGGCTAGAAAATCTTGGGCAGAAGCTGAATCTACAGTCCACAGGTAGGACTTATTTTTCTTCTGCAAAGCTTCAGTTTTACTCTTAATGTTTTCAGTCGGTTGAATAAGGTTCACCCAGGTTGTAGATGTTCACCACACCTACAAAGTATCTTTACAGCAACACCTAGATTAGTGTTTAATCGAATAACCGAATAGTACAGCATAGCCAAGCTGACGCAGAAAACTAACCTTCACAGGGAGACAGAGTTGTTAGTCCATTAGAATCAATCTCCGATATTTGGAAGCAGCTGTAGCAGAAGGATCTTACGGGGATCATATAGAACCTGACATTTTTAAAAAGTTGTCCTTATTGGTCACATTAATAGCTATTAAGTATCTAGAAATTATTTTAAGAATACATTCATTGCTTTTTACATTAAGAGCCTTATGTCTTTAGGCATTTGCTTTCAAAACTAAATGGATTGAAGTTGCTGTTTCTTTGGAGGGGGGACAGAAGCAGCCATATTCTTTAAAGAATTTAAAGCAGGATTATGACTAAAATAAACGAGGTAGAGGAAAATAGGCCTGTAGTAAATGAAAAGGTTGGAAATCTCAGTGGAGAAATAGACACTGTTTGAAGAACCAAAGGGAAATTTTGGTGTAAAAATAAAAATTTAAAAATATATTTATTCACCAGAAAAGATATACAGATCACAAATAAACATATGAAAAGGTGCTTCACAGCATATGGTATCAGGGAAATGCAAATTAAAACAACGATTCAAAAGGATTTAATATTCTAGTTGTCAGAATAGATGAAAAAATCAAGTTCTAACTATATGCTATCTATATGAGATATACTTTAAATGTAAAGACACAGACAGGTTGCAAGTAAATGAAGGGTAAAAGTTATATCGTGTAAACAGCAGGCTATATTTATATCAGATAAGATAGATTTCAAAACACAGAATATAACCAAAAGTAAAGAGGAATATTACATAATAATAAATAAACTCATCAGGACAATATAAGGATATTCTACATGCATGTACCAAATAAAAGTTCAAAATACATTCACTAAAAATTAACACAATTAAATGGAAAATATAGACATTTCTACATAGTTGGAGATTTAACATTCTACTGTAGGCAACTGATAGAACAACTAGACCAAAAAAATCAATGAAGATACAGTGATCTGAACAATGCAGTCACATTTTTTTACCTACTTGATATTTATTAAATGCAACACTAAACACCTGATGAATACATATTTTTTCAGCAGCATATGGTACACTCACAAAAATAGGCCAAATGCAGAACCATAAAATGTTTGAATAAAGTTAAAAAGATAAATATCATACAAGCATCTTATCTGATAAGGATGGAATTAAATTAAGAAATTATTAACAATAATGTATCTGGGTATATTAGTTCAGGTTCAAGTAGTAGTAAATTATTTCTATAACATACACTAATATTACATACACATACACACAAGAATTTGTTATAGAGAATTGGCTTATGCAATTATGGGAGTTGGCTAAGTAGTCTCGGGTATTATCTCTGTGACTGATGTTGGAGATTAATAGCCACAGAGTAGACAGTCAGGAAGGGAAGATCATGAGTAGATGGGAACCCACAAGCACAAGCTAGAACCCTACAAGGATAGACTGGAACCTCTATCCATTCTGGTTATCTTTGACCTGGTGATGAGGGGATATTACAGAAGTCAGAACCTATTATCACTGAAGTAAACACACACTCCTGACCTGAGTCAGAGAAGCTGAAGGAATATCCAGGAGATGATAGAGTAATTACAAGTGCAGTGGCTTCATGCCAATGAAATATAGCAGTAGATCATCAACACCATTTGTAAGCTACAAAACAGCTGTTGCTTCCCTTTCACCCTCTAATAACCCCAAGAATTAAAGGGAATCTCCTGATGTGGCTCAATACGACTAGAAACATACATGAAAAAGAATCCTGGGAAATGTAGTTGAGCCTAGTCAAGTTAATACATTATAAAGCTACCACACCAAAAAAAAAAAAAAAGACCACAAATATTTAAAAAGTCACAACATGCTAATAAATAATCCATGAGTTAAGAAAGAAACCACAAGGGGAATTAGAAATTTTGAACTGAATAATAATATAAATACAATATATACTTCAATGAAAATGTATAGCTTAAAATGCTAACATTAGAAAAGAAGGTTTAAATCAATGATGTCTAAGGAAGTAATTAATATACAAAGAAAATAAAGAGAAGGAAATAAAAACTAGTAGAAATCAGTAAAATAGAAAACAAACAATAGCATAAATTAATAAATCCAAAAATTGTTATTCTTCGAAATAGTAGCAAAGTTGATAAACCCCTAGCTAGTTTACTCAAGACAAAATGAGAAGGGACACAAAGTACTAACATCAGAAATAAGAGGGACACCAGTACAGATCTGAAAGACATTAAAAATATAAGAGAATATTAGGAACAATTTTACACCAAAATATTCAACAACTTAGATGAAATGGATGATTCTTAAAAAATAAAACTTATTAAAAGTGACAATAAATATACCAGAAAATCTGAATCTCCTCAATTTCAATAAAGAAATTGAATTTATTATCAATACTCTTTCCATAAAATAAATTCAGGTCCAAATGATTGCACTAGTGAATTCTGTCAAACATTTAGAAAAGCAGTCCTATATTGGACACAAATACTTTCTAAAAATAAATATTTCCCATTAGTTTTATATGGCAATATAACCCTAATACTAAAATCTGACAAGAGATATAACAGAAAAAATAAATTACCATCAGTTAACCCCTATTTTTGGATGTTAAACCAAAAATACTTAATTAAATATTAACACACATAATCTTGAAATATATTAAAAGGATAATGCACCATGGCCAAGTAGGGCTTATCCTAAGAATGCAAGAAACTCAAGCAGAGTAATTTACCATATAACAGGAAAAAAACAAATATAAAGACGTTCCTTTCAATAATTGAAAAATTTTTTAAAAATTTATTTCCAGTTTATGATTAAAAGAAAAATTCTTACAAACTAGGAATAAAAGGAATTTCCTCAATGTAGTAAAGATCATCTACAAAAAGCTTACAGCTAATATATTTAATATATATCCCCTAATTTCAGAAATAATCCAAGAATATCCACTCTTTTCACGTATATTCCACAATGAACAAAAGATGCAAAGAAAGTGAGTTGGCAAGCCATAAACCAAGAGAAAATAGTTCAAAACAAGTATCTAACAAAAGAGAGGTATTCGGAACATATAAAGAACTCCTAAATTTCAATAATAAAAACACAAAGCATTCAGTTAAAAATATTTAAAAATACATTTCACAAAAGATATGGGAATGACCAATAAGCACATGAACAGTTGCTCAACTGGGAAATACAAGTTAAAGCCACAAGAAGATAGCACTATTTACACAAGAGAATGACTTCAATGATAATGACTGATAATATCAATTGTTGATGAGATGTGGAATAAGGGGAACTCTCATATATAGATTATAACCTTTTTTAGAAAAATGGCTTCAGAGATTCTTATGAAACTAAATGTATACTTACCCTAAGATCCAGCAATCCCAACCAAAGTTATTTACCCCCCCAAAAAAATTAAGAGAAATTTGTTCAAGAATGTTTATAAGAGTTTTATTCATAGTAGCACAATCTGGAGACTCCAGATGTCAATCAACATGAAAATGCAGAAACAAATTGTTATATGCATGCAATGGCAAACTATTCAACAATAAAATGGAAAAACTTACTGATTCTTGCATGCATTAACTTAGATAAATCTCCAAAACACTATACTGAGTGAACGATATACACAAGATACATACCGCACAATTCTATTTATATGATATTCTACAACAGGCAAGACTAATCTATGTTGGAAAAGTAATGAGAACAAGGATTACCTCCAGCATAGCAAAGAGTAGTGATTGACTGGAAAAGGGAAAGAGAACTATCTGAAGTAATGGTGATATTCTATATCTCAATAGGGACTTGGGTTACAATAGATGTGTATTATAAAAATTGAGCAGAAGTATAGTTAAGATTTGTGTATTTCTTAGTATGTGAAATTTACACCCAAAGAAAATAACTATCCAATAAATATTGAACTCTAGTTAGTGGTGTGCATAATGAAGTATGAAAATATTCAGATGTCTGCAGTTTGCTCTGAAATTCCTTAAAATGGGTAGAACAGTGCATATATAAAGGGATGAATAGATAGGTATGTGATAAATGCAAGTCTAGTGAAGGTTAATGGTAGAATTTAAGTTACTGGTACACAGATATTGATGGTAGGATTCTTTCAGTTCTCTCTGACAAATTTTATACTACATGTTGGGAAGAGAAACTAAATGGATGAGCAAGTCATCAAACATTTGTACCGTTTTGTTATTTAGTTGTAGTTTCAGAAACGTAAGAGTTTTGTGTATTTACTCTAAAATGTGGTATTTGGCTACCATATTTCTCTACCAATAATCATCCTGTGATGAAGAGAGAAAGGAATCCAGAAGTGTTTTTGGACCCTTCTGAAGAATTGGCTTCTGCTCAGACAAAAGAATTCCTAAAGTCTGGCTTTGAGAACCAATTGTTTCTTTTAGCGTGGAAGTAGGTTATGTTAACTTCTCGTTTTCCCCAGACCCTCAGGCTTGGAGCAGGTGGTGTGTGGCTTTCAGTCTGAAACTGAGAAGTGCCCCCTTTTTCCTCCGGCCCTATCTGGAGGAATCGGTCAGTTGATTGACAGAGCCCTTAATGACCTCATGCTTTCCGTAGTATAATAGTACTGCAGGTGTCTTTCAAAAGGATGCTTCAGATAGACTGCGAGCCCCCTTCCCTGGTAGATCATACTTGGCCATATACAAATGAGATCTTTGTTTGGCCTGAGGCGTGTGTTTAAAATTCTACCATCTTCCCTTGACTTACAACTGTCTCAGACATTTCTATTTACCCTGTTCCACACTTAAAATCTTCCTTTTGCCTACAATCAGGTAACAGTTCTATAGTTTAAGAACTTCACTTTATTCTAACAGACAAGGCTTGTTTTCTAGCTTCTGTCCCGTCACTTCTCAAATCGGGATGGTGTGTCATCTGGAGTTGGCTTGGAGAAAGGCTGTGGCCTCGGGAAGTGGTGGTGATTGCTGAGAAGGATCTGAATTGAGCTCCTCTCAGCGGGGAGTAAGAGAATATTCACGAACAGAGTCATGTGATGGACAGGAACCAATAACAGAACATTGATGAGCAGAGATTAATGTGCTGATAGTAATGATGGAAAGGAAAATGTTGGGAAAAGTTTGAAATGGGCACTGAACTCCAAGATAATTTCTTCCTTACACATGCCTTCTCTTCCTCCCCCTTGTCTCGTACTCTTGTGCCAATAAACTGTAGGATATGGGTTGATATATACCCATATATCTATGTATCTGCATACACACATCTTTTTGTAGGTAGGCAGATGTGACTCTTGCTGGTTTTCAATAATTAACTGTGAATATAGCCGGTTGGACCACCATGCTGAACACTGCTTGGGTGCAGAATTAAAGAGGAATGCTGCAGAAAGATGAATGAGAGTCTTTACCCACGAGGCAATACAATTATGGACAAATTCTTCATTTTTAAAAATTGGTTTGTTTGTTTAGATCCCATTTTCTCCTAAAAAAATAATTTACTATACTTTAAAATATAATATCCATATGCCATAATATTATCAAAAGAGGAATACATAAAAATCGTATGTAGAGGGAAGTAAAAATAAGTACACAAATACTAGTAAAATATGCTTAGGATAATAATACATTACAGTTAATTGTGTACTTCTTATAAGTTGAAGTAAAAAATATATAAACTCACAATGGGTTATAGACTGCTTTTGAATAGGGTAGAAGAATCACAGTGCTTTAGTAAAGAAAACCTTAGTCTGTGCTAAATTTTTAAAAATTTTAATACATTATGCATGAATATTTATGGAGCTCTTTAATTTAAAAAGCTCTCTGTTTTTTCATTAATACTCACAAATCTATAAGTATTTTTGGCTCATTTTACAGAAGAACAGATTGAAACTCAGAGAAATATGGTTTTGTGACTAGTAAATCACAGAGCAGGAGTTCCAGCCTGTATCTCTTAACCCCAAATCTAGTGCTCTTTTCATGTCACCATGTCAGGGACATCGGCCACAATAACGGATGCCTGTTTTCACCGGAACATTTATTGAAGATGCAGGAATGGAGATGGCATGTGACCAGTTCCTGTACTGACCCTTGGTTAAAAGCTCAGGGCTTAGAGGTTAAAGCAAAACTCACCGAGTGACTTTCTGTTTAGAGATAATTGACTGAGGTCTAGATATTTTGCTTTTCAGTAATTTAACTTGATCCGAGTTTAACACTTTAGAATAACTGAAGGAAATGAGGCAAAATGTGCCCCTTAGACTAATAATCTCATTACTATTTTCTGGATTGGAAATTGTATCGATTAGGGTCCCGTCAGGAAAGAGATGGCACCATTCAAACTGAGTATTTGAAGTGAGTTTAATAAGGGGATTATATACACAGGAGTGGGTAGAGTTTCGGGAAATCAAGGGACAGTGCAGGACTTCCAGAGAGGGGCCAGTGATGGAGCAGCACCCCTACAGGGAGAAAGGGAGCTGGAGGAATTCATTCCTTGATAAACTCTCATTTCTCCTGCTGGGGCTCCCATTGACCAAACAATAAAAAGGTAGAAGACACAGGAGCCCATGTTACATTCCATGTGGGTCAGTGTTCAGGGGCAAAGAACAGGGTGGAGAAGGGTGGAAGTCCAATCTGGAGGCGCACTCCAGCATGAAAATGAGTGGAAGTGGTACAGGAATGAGTTCTCTGCGAAAAGCAAACAGAGCAGAAATTTGGTAAATGCTGATCAAAGAAACACTTATCTGTTCCCAGTTACAGCTGAGGTGGTTATAGTATAGATTAAGTTAAAGGGGGAGTGGAGGAGGGGGAGTGGAAACAAACTTCTCTTAAACACAAATATGTTCCAGTAGTGTGTAGATTTCTTTACATACATCAGCTCATTTAATTCTTGCAATAATAATATTGGATATAATCATCACCATTATACATATGGGAAATTAAGGCTCAGAGAGGCTAAGGAATTTATTCCACAAAACATCTAGTAAATAGCAAATTAGAGATTTGAATCCAAGATTTGCTAACATCAATGCCTGAACTGTTTTCACAGTTTTCTTGCTCATTTTATTTATATGTCACCAAAGGACAGCCATGCACAGCTTGCACTGAAGTAGAACCACAATGCCTCTGAAGAAGCAGTTTTGCATTTTACAGATACGCAAACAAGTGTTCAATCAAGGCCAACAGGCAGCACTCGAGAATATGGAAGAGACCATTCAAACTTGGAAACTCCAGAGACGATAGCTAGTCATACGCCTTTCCCATGACCATAGCTGCCATTTATTGGATAGTTCAAATGCAGACTATTTACTTTCTATACATTCAATACATTTTTCATATCAATCATATGAAGATGAAATTGAAAAGTGAAGCACAGAAAGAGAGCGAGCAAAGTAAAAAGGCTAGGGACAGAAGGCAGACTTCTCCGGATAAACCTTGTTTACACAATTTTAAAGCAACATAAAATGATAAAGAAGAAAATTTCCCCCAAACAAAACAAAAATTGTTAAAGCTTACTTGATATAAATTTTTGGCATAACACCATAGCGAAGAACATTTTTAAGTGATTTAAAACAGAGTGTTTTTCTGTTTTAAATGGGATGTACCCTAAAGAAGAAGAAAAAACTGTAAAAAGAAAATCTGAAGCTGATGTAATAATATTGTGAGTAATAATATTCTTATTCTGGAGCTGTTATGCATATATCTATTATATGTGTAGTTAATGTGATGTAATAAAAGACTATCACTTTAACGTAATTACTGCCATTAGGACCTAAAACTTTCAGTATAGGAGGAAAAAAAAAAGAAATATAAAATCAAGGAATTTGAATAAAACTCTGTAATTTGTCACTGGAACTGGAAATATCGGTATGTGGTTAAAACATATAGCATTGTACATGGAAGAGACTTGGAAATAATGAATCCAGTATCAAGAAGTACCAACAGCATCCAAATTGTGTTTTCTAAATATCTTCCCACTAGAGGAGGCAGGGCTGCTTGGAGAAATGGCTGTGTAAGATGTACTAGAAACACCTTATCAGACCAGAAAGTAAAGAAGCTATCAGACACTACTGGGGCCATCCCAAAAGGACTCAGGAACCAACGTGAAGAGACTCCCACTGGACCAAGATGAGCATCTAGGGGAATAATAAATTTATGGATTAAAACACACCAAAAATATGAAAAAACAATGATATAATGACATTTTAAAGAGGAAAAAAGTCACTGATAATCTTTGAATTATGCTAAAAAACCAATTCTCATTTTTCTAAAAACTGGTAAATAGAGAAAGAATCAAGTATTCTACCTGCTTTCATTTTCATAAAAGTATCCTAGCTAACAAATGAAGGAGGGAAGAATTAGAAGACCATATTTCAAACAACTAATAAAATAGTGGATCTAGGCCCTGGTAATCAGTGGCTACTCACATAAAAAGAGAGAAGAGCAAACGCTGTGCCTGCTGCAGGAATGGTGAGATACATTCTACACAGTATTTTTTCCACAGCATCAACCTAAATTAGATCAAGTTGCCCAGCTCAGAGTCGAGGAGTGACTAAGATATGCTTCTGGTCTGAGGTGCTCCAATCTGAATTTCATGATACAAACCACACGCAGCAATAAATTGTATTCTATATGTTGGCAGTGAACTGTCAAACATTTTAAAAGTTAACAGCAATACCATTTGTAACAATATCAATAGGTAATACTTAAGAATAAATCTGAGAAAAATGTACAGTGAGAAGTATAAAACATTACAAGAAAATTAAACTTGCCTGGCCGGGCGTGGCTCAGCAGTTGAGCGTTGACCTAGGATCCAGGCAATCGGGGTTCGATTCCCGGTCAGGGCACATGCCTGGGTTGCGGGCTTGATCAGTGACTCTCTCCTCATTGATGTTTCTATCTCTCTCCCTCTCCTTTCCTCTCTGAAATCAATAGAGGTATATTAAAAAAAGAAAAAGAAAAACTCGAGTGGGTATACTAGTTTACAGTTCAAAATAAATAAAAATAAATAACTAAATTAGATCAAGTTCATGGGAACTACAGAGCTAGAATGACATGTTAAATATTACCATAGAGTTGGCCATCAACAAGACCTAGACTGTGGGAAATTGTACAGGACATCACTGAGGACTTGATTTCTTCAACAAATAAATTGTAAGGAAAGTAAAAGAGGAAAGAGAAGCTACAGTTTAAAAGAGACTTAAGAAACCCATAAAAATGCAATATGTGGACATTGTATCTTGATTCAAAGAAGCAAACTGTAGAAACAAATTTATGAGATAATTAGAAATATTTGACATGGACTGGATTTTTTATGGCATCAAGGAATAATTTAAAGTATTTACGTAGATTAATGGTATTATAATTATGTTCTTCAAAAGAATTCTTATTCTTATGGATATTTGCTGAACTAAAGAAATAAGATGTCTGGGATTTGGTTCAAAATAATATAAAGGCTTGGGGTTGGTGTTATGTGGTGATAGAACAAGACTGACACTGAATTGATAATTGTTGAAGATGGTAAATGGGTATGTGGGTTTCCTTACATATACTTCTCTCACATATATATTTGCACTATTATACAATAAATTTTTAATGTGTTTTAATAGATGGGCATTACTAAATTCCATCTGTGAATGGTTCAGAGATCTATATAATTTAAGAAAATAATTTTAAATAAAAAATGAATAGCTCATCCAGTCATAAACTTAAAACGCTACTTCCACAAATCCTTCTACATGTAATGTGTATGAATCTTGGTCTATAAAACCCAGTGTGAAAGACAAAGAACTTTTTCAAAAAATTTCTGGAATCTAACTTAAGCTCTTTTTGAAGATCCAAAGAGTGAAAATTTAATTTCAGTCAATTGAGGATCACCCCCTGTGTCTCCCTGGCGTGCATCCAAGTTCAGGGGAGTTACCATATTGTTATTGTCTGGGATTAGGGGGCATCTGGTCCTCAGTGTCATCTGTCCATGCTGACATCTGTTGAAACATTCATCATGCCATCCGATCCTTGATCTTTAGTCCATGAAGATCACCAGGAAACATCCCATTTTCCCAGCCTCAAGAATCCTTCAGGTCTGGCTTTTTCCAGTTGATAATCTGGTCTCCCTCTCGTGTGAAGGAATTATGCTTTCTACGCCAGGCTGTGGTATGGAGAATTTTCATGAGGTTCTTCTCCCAGCCCTGTCTGCCTGGATACACAGCATAGCCACTTTTTTTTTTGGGGGGGGGGGGGTGTCTTGCCCCTCCAGGAACTCTACCCTGAAAGGAAACACAAGTCCCCTCTGCTTTTGCATTCCACAGACACTTCCAGGGTTCCTCTTACTCCTTCCACCACTGTCCCTCAGCCCCACACAGGGTCAGTGAGGTCAGAGGGCAGGTTTTTCAGGTACCCACTAATGTCTACACTACCTTTCTCTCCAAGATCTCCTCTTTCCCACCTCAAAAACACTTCTAGTTTTGGAAGCAGGAAGCCTTGTCCATATTTTTTCACATTGCTCTGGGTCACTTCTATTTCCCTGAGAACTAGGCACTTGAAATTCAAAGACCAAGAAGAGAATCTTCTTTTGTTTCCTTTCTGAAACAACCCCCTGCCAATGGGAATGAATGAATTGCCTAAGCTAGTTAAGGGGAGGGAAGGTAGAAATAATAACATTAAAGTATTTTGAAAATAATAACAGCAAACACTAAGTGGCAAGCACTATTTAAGTGTTTTATATGTATTAACTCATCTAATCCTCATGACAACCCTATGAAGTAAATACGATTATCCTCATATTATGGATCACGAAACTGAGGCACAGAGAGGTTAAGTTACTTCTCCAAGATTGCAGTCAGTGGTAGCACTAGAATTCCAATGCAAGCAGCCTCACACTAGATCTTTGTTCTTTAAATCATTAAGAAAGGTCCAAATACATTTGACAGTTCTAGTTGAGGTCTTTTTTTTTTTTTTTTTGCACGTAAATGCCATTTTTTTAAATCATCAAAAGTATACAGATTTTCCCCACTATCGGAAAGTAGAGGGTTCCTATAAAACCTTTTGTAAGCCAAAATGGTGTAAAGAGAAGAAGCAATTACCATCACTTTATATGGAAAAATTTTTGAGTGTTCCCAGACCCCACATTCAACACACAATGTCTTTATTTCATTCACTATGATCAAAAAGCTGAATGACGTACATCCAGTTTTATACTAAGTATAGCGCCCTTATGAGCTCAGGCTTCTCTGATACCTTAGGACACATCTTACCAATGGATGCGCAAGATAATAAATCGAGATAAAGCCCAGATGCTCTCAGACACAGGCTCGAGGCTGAGAGGCTGCGTGTAGTTCCCGGGAAGGAGCTCGGTGGGGCCAATCTTGCAGCCCCGGGTGCCCGCTGCCCCGGAAAACAGATGCTGAATGCTAATTTTGCTTTGTGCCTTTTTTCGTAAAAGCAAAAATCCTCTTCAGGTTTCTTTCGGTCAGTGAAGAAAGAAACTAGTGTAGGTGTTTTGTAAAAGCAAAGCCGCATAAGATGAACTTTCTAAAAGCAAGGACTACTTGTAAAGCCACCTGCCCGTCCTTCCCTTTCTTCACCCGCGAGGAGTGTAGATAACGTGGAGGAAGAAGGAAAGCGCCTACTGCAGTCTCCCGGGTCCGTCTCACTGCAGCGCTGGAATTTATACGATTAGGCTTCCTTCCATTTCATCTCAGATGAGGACACTAACCTTTAGCAGACCCAAGGCCATCTGATTGACCAAGGTCATGCTTGTTCCTCCAACACACACGAGAGTTAACTGCGTTTTGACCTGCAATTGAAGGTGGACAGTTGCAAGGCCCCTGTGAACATCTGACCCTGCCAGGGGAGAGGAAGATTCGGACCTTGGGCCTGTCAGGCAGATACCTTTTCAGCAGCTGGGACTCTGCCTGCCTTTACGCAGCATTAATGAAAAGGCGAGAGGAGTAGCAGATGGAACACACTCGAACCTTCCAATCAGGGTTCTTCGATCCCCTCTGCTCCTCTGGGCACTGTGCCTCATCTGCATGAAAAAGCCCAGTGGATCTATTTCAGCTGCTTCCCGTCAGCCACACAAAGTCCTTTCTGACACTCCTCCTGGACAGTCCCACGTTGACCAATAACAGACTGACGAGGGTGCAACTAATTAGAACTTGATTGTCAACTTGGTCTCCAAAGCCAGTCACAGAACGCTCCGGCTTGACATATGATGCACAGTGCTGTTTTATGGAAACAAACGATCGAAACTGCTTATTTTTTGGTAAAAAGTTGATAGCATATTTTATGTGTCCCGATCACTCACTTTTACGGGAGCAGAAGCAATAACTTTGGTGAAGATGAATTCTTCAGAGCCAACGTCAGTTAACTCAACTTTGGTTCTTCGTGGAGAACCATTCATTTAACTTTTCTTTTTCTTCTCTCCCCCTCACCCACCATCCGAGGTGATACATTTAATGTAAAAAAGTCACTTGTAGGTATAAACGTGTTTAGAAATAAAGACGCTCAGATATGTAAGCGCATGGCCTCTGAGCGTGAGGAACTGCTGCTGAGATGTGCTGTACATTACGGACTTGCTGCAGGAATCCTAAACTGATGCGCAGCAAACACACCCCCAGACACACACACCTTGACTGAGGTTAAACGGCTCTCCTCCCCTTCTTGTCATAATAACTTAACATAATGATAGTGCTGTCACGATAAATATTTGGAGGCCTCTGCATCTTGATAATTGATGGATTCTGAATGTTGGAGAACTGAGAGAATAATTTTGAAATCAGCACGAGCATCACGTTCAAAGTGTTTCCTTGGATTTTCAGAATGAAAACCAGAACCAGCCTCTGTTCCTTAAGAAATGATTGGGAAGCATGAGCGGGGCAAACACAGCCAGGTCACTGTTATTTCTTAGGTCTTCCTCCAGGAAACTGAAAAGGGTCCCATCCCTCTGTGAGTCTGCCATCCTCCACATGCCTGGCCCAGGTGCCAGGCACCGGAGCATCTGGCAGCTCACATATTGCCTCCTCCCGGGATGGACCGGGAACGCTGGTCACCTGGGCTCTGTTTTCCAGCAGCTGTGGGAAGCCCAGAGAATGACAGGCTTTCGCTGCCCAGCAGCTATGCTGTGCCTCTTCTGTACAAGAACACAGCGCTTGCTGGGTTTCCCCACTGTGAGCAGGTGCAATAGAAGAGAAACCCTGTGTTTCTTTAAATTTTATTTACAACTGCTAGTCACTTGTGGTAGGCAGAATTATGTCTGTCTCCTGCTTCCCCAGAGCCTGTGACTACGTCACCTTACACGGCAAGGGGGAATGAAGTAGCAGATGGATCTAAGGTTGCTAGTCATCTGACTGTAAAATAGGGAGGTTTTGCCAGATAAACAGGGTGGGCCCAGTGTAATCACAAGGATCCTTAAATGGGGAAACAGAGGCAGGAGAAGTCAGAGGGATGCTCTGGGAGGACTTGACCTGCTTTACTGGCTTTGAAGATGGAGGAAAAGGGCCACAACTTGAGAGTGTGGACCTCTAGAATCTAGAAAGGACAAGAAATAGATTCTCCCTTAGAACCACCAGAAGGGAACACAGCCCTGCAGACACCTGGATTTTAGCCCAGTGAGACCCATTTTGGACCTCCGAACTACAGACACTAACATAATGAGTGTCTTGTTTTGATCCACTCCATTTGTGCTACTTTGTCACAGCAGCAGTAAGAAACTGATACGTGAGTGATGACTTGAACTGAGGTTCTCAACTTTGGTACATTAGAATTATCTGGGGGTCTTTTAAAGCCCTCATTTTGGGTTCACCCCCAAGACCAATCATGTCAGAATCTCTGGGAGTGGGACCCAGGAATCAGGTTTTCATAAACTCCCAGTGATGCCAATGTGCAAGCAAAGTTGAAAAGCAATGATTTGTTGGCTAGAACCCCAACGGCGTTTGAGTCAGGGGAGCTAGGTTCAAATCCCATTTCTGTCATTTCAAGATTAACTCAGTTTATTTCACCTATGTATTAAATGCACATGTACACATATATATTTGTATCTATAAAATATATGTATGTGTACACACATACCACACAAACAACCCTCTGTAAAACAGGAAGTTCTTTGTAAGTGAGGATTTACATGTGAAGACAGCCCACAGTAAATGCATGTAATCAGTGTTACTTTGGTATAAATAGTTGAGAGCTACGGAAGAATATTTACAAATTCTTCCTTGGTAACATCAAAATGTGTTTATTTTATGGTTTTCTGGGCCTGTGGATGAAAAGGAGGTGCTATATAAACTATAAATACCTGATTGGGCAGGTCATAGTGGGTAGGCATGCCCCAGGCCTACAACTTCTTTAGTGAAAGGTTTTTTAAGCAAGCCCTGTCCATTGTTCTTGTGCATCTAAGTTAATACATCTTTGAAATTCCAGAAGTAAAGCCCCTCCAAGGCATAACCACCCTCAAAAGAGCACATAATCTTTTTAACTATCCTGTAATCCAATCCCCCCTTGCTTTCTCCCACCTCCTTGTAATCTTCCTTCCATTCCCTCCTTATATCCAAAAACACAAAAGAAATTGCAAAACTGTTTTAGATCTTGCTTCCCAGCAATTGTCATCAAGTTTAGCTCAAAGTCTTACAAAAATTCTTTATAGATGTGGATGATGCTCACATCCACAGGCCTGTCTGTCTCAAGATATGTTCTAATGTAGGAGTATCCTTAAATTTATATCAGATAACTGACATCTTGGGAAAAGCAAGATTATTTTACAAAAGTCTTTTTTTTTAATATCAATACACTTCACCCCTTATTTGAGCTTTGTCTGCACTTCCCCATGAGTTTTCAGGCTCAGATTGTGGGCCATGACCTCAGGCAATTTCCTTAACCTTGCCTGGAGCCTCCGTTCCCATGTCAGTAACATAGGCACCACAATTCTCCTCTTTCCTGTAGCTGTTATGGGGGTTAGAGAGAGCAAGTATGAAGTATCTAGCATACGGACTGGCCTGCAATCATGACTTAATAAATGAAGTTTTTAGAGTACTATGGGTCAAGTCCAAACCCAACAGATGAAATGGAAATATAGAGTGAAAATTCAGTGTTTGTGAGAATCGAAGAGAGTGAGTTGCTAGGTGTGGAATCAGTGAGGAGATTCAGGGCTTTGGCTGGACTAGATGTCCTTGGTTTTACAGGTGCCCAGCAGGTGTGGCAGAGGTGGGCACAGCTGTGTGCCAGAACTCCAGCCGGCTGTATACCAGACACTGAGACAAGCTGCTGAAACGTGGAGACATAGGGAACCTGGTGGGGTTCGTGGACATCTAAGGAGCAACAGACCAGCTTGTGCCCATATGACATAGGCGTTTCCAGTTTCAACTCGAAGCTCTGTTGTTAATCCCTTGAGGGCAGAGGCTGTGGCTTAGGGGTCTCTGTCATTTGATTCTGCAGCTCAATTCTGGGCACACGGCAAATGCACAATAAAACCTTCCTGTCATTAGCGCAGAAAAGTCACATCAAAATGACCAGAGAACTATAGCACATCCTGTCCTTTTTTCAATTTCAGTAAGTGGAAAGGAGCGTGGTTCTTGAAACCAGGGGTATTGGGCTGGAGTTTGGGCCACAGAATTGAAGTGTAAGTGAACCTAGTCTCACGGTTTGATCTTGGCTAAGTCATTGGTCTTTCTTAATGTCAGTTCATCTATTTGGCAATGGAGTGATAGCAGTACCTAGCTCACGGGATCAGTGCTCAGTCAAGTGTGATGTGTGTGATTAGTGCTCAATCAAGTGTGCTGAGTGTGAAAGTTTGCCAAAAATTCACAACAAATTAATAATTTTAAGTTCAAAGGAGGTAAAGCTCACATGGGGTTGGGGGCATTAAAGAAGTGTTTTTGAAGAAGCTATCCCGGGTAGTAGCAAGTTGTTTAGGATTTTGACTCTCCTGTTTTCCAGATGAAACTGGTAGAATGTTAATGGGGAAGATGGGGTGGGACATGGGCTGTGAAGCCACACACACCTGGGCTCAAACCCCAATGCATTCGCATTGGCTCACTATATGTGGAGCTCCAGCCAAGACTCTTCTTCTGACCCTCAGTGTCCTTTTCTATACACAGGAGTATTGATCTCAATATGTTATGAACTTCCACTGCATGCCTCTGACAGTGCCTGCAACATGTGTGTGAAGAGCCTCCCCAGTTTCCTGGGACTCTCTCGAGAGGCCCAATTGTGTATAGGACATATAGAGTTGGATGCTTTCTCCTGCTAAAAGCCAATAATTATTTATTTTGGTTGTAATATTTAAATATTTATAATTACATATAATTTATAAATTATATAACATACAATATTATATATGTGCATATATATGTAGATAGACATTCTCACAGTAAAATTAAAACAATACCAATAAAGCAAAAGCTCTATTAATCCCCTTTTTAGAAGTAGGTTTCCTTTTTAAAAATCAAGACTATGAAGCCAAATTACTGTCCTGTCTGTCTTCAAGGATCAGACAGCTGGAATTTGTTCTCTTGCGATACAGTCAAATCTAAGACCATCCTCAGGAGCCTCAGAGAAATGCATGTAGCAGCCCTAGTGACTTACGGGTTGGCGATCTCTTCCTGGGTTCTGATCGGGGCCAGATCAGCCATCTCCAGCCACTCCCAGAACGCCCTCCTTGCTCACTCTGCACTTTCCTCTTGCCAGATGTAATGTACAGGAAAGAACATGAGACCAGGAATCCAGTGGCACAATGCTCAAAGCCTAGGGCTCCCTGCTACTAGCCAGTAGCACTAGGTTATGGAAACAATGCTCCTTAACTTCCTCATCTGTGAAATGGGAACAGTATTGGTTACAATTATGTCACAGGATTGCTGTCAACATCAAATGATGACATGCTTTAAAATCTTGAAGTATTTCTAAAATATGAGACATTGTTTTGATATACACATAATAATGGAAGAAAGATTAGGAGATCCAAGAATAGAAAGTAATAGATTTCATTGCTTTTACTCCCTTCTAACAATGCTCCTCATTTCATAAAATCCCATCACTTTCATCCTTTGCTATGGTACAAGATCTATCACACTGCAATCTGTCGCTCTGGAATGGTTTGTAATAAAGGTCTTTTATTCAATAAATGGAAGCACCTACTATGCGCCAGCCCTGACCACACCAGAGAACAAAACAGACAAATAGATCTGCCCTCCTGGTCCTTATGTGACTTTAGGAAAACCCAGAGATGGTGGTTCGAGAGAGTTCTCTGACACACAGCTGCCTGAGTGAGGTCCCAGGGGCCTTCCCTCATCTCCCACCCAATATGATCCTGGGGCCCAGATCTCGGAAAAATCCACTACTTGGCCTCCGTCCAGGGACAGGCATTTGGAATGTTAAGTCAGGCCAATATTTGGTGCTCAGAAGTTGGACAGGAACCATGTGCTGAGTGCCAGCAATGCTGTTTGAGAACTAGTATCTGGGTTTAATTTCCACTGTCTGTCAGAGGGAAGCTTTGATCAGGCCGTGCATTTTTTCACTTCTCCTAAGTGACTGGAGGCTACTACTGGCCCATTACACTGCCTCCGTGGGAGCTCTGGGCTGGCCGTGATATCAGAGATTTAGTTCCATGACTTTCTCCCAAATTGCCCTGCCCAGCGCTTCTCTCTCCCCCCTCCATTCATGGTACAGTTAGTTCCCGGGGGTTCAAAACAGGAGTGGATGTGTGTCCAGGAAGAGAAGGGATGGGGAGCGGGGCGGGGGACCCACAAGCATGGCAGAAGGAAGTGCAGCACCAGTAAGTGCCTGCAGCTGCCTCTTAATGGCTTTTCTTCTCTGCCATCATTTTCCTTTAAGCCCAAAAGAAACTCTTTGTAATACGTGTTAAAATTATGGTTCAGATTTCTGATGATCAAGTTACATAGATTAAAGTAATGGATACCAGACTCCGCATCAATTCAGGTATAAATATGGATGAAATGAATGCACATTACCCACTGTTATAAATCTGTGTTCAAGGAAAGACATAAATCTCCCAAACCTCTCCTACCTCAGGGTATGAAGGGTTCTTTTTTTTTTTTTTCCCTTTTTCAATGTTTTCGATGAAATTATGATTTGGAGTAATTTGCTGGTTTTGCAGAAACCTCTGGCTTTTTTTTTTTTTTTTTTTTTTTTTTACAAGAAAGGGTAGAGTATATTATTTATAATGGCGAGTCATTAAAATGCTCCAGGAAGTCATCACTGCAGAGGGGGTTGGAGAGGGGAGAGCTGTACGGCATTCCAGATGTGCGTGTGTGGAGAAGGGCCCTGCATTTGGAGACATTTATAGCACCTGGCTCCTTTGTAAAGGCTTCTTGGCCGGGGGGCGTTTCTGTTCTCTTCCCCTCCCCTTGGCCCTATCAACGCTGTGCATGCAGGGGCTCAAGGTGTCAGTGCGTGATGGACACATGGCCACAGAATGTTGCGGTCTGGAAGGGAGGACTGGTTCTCACTCCTGCTAAGCCGCAGAGCTGATGAAAGTGTCTGAGCTCCTTGCAGCCTGGGGCTCTCACAGGAGCAAGCGGGAGCCCCCTGGGGAAGGGAAAGAACAAAGCCGAACGCTCTGCAGAAACGCATCCCCTGGCTGGGCTGCTCAGCAGCTGCATGCTTGGTCACCTTAGTTCACCTCTTGGAGTTTCACATCTGTAAAGTGAAGGTAATAATGCACGTTCTAGAAGGTAGGTGTGAGGTCTAAATGAGATCATGAGCATGAAGGCACCTAGCGTAATTCTTTTCCCACTGAAACTTCCAACTTGTGGGGCTGAAAGACTCAGGACCACCATTGTCCCCAATGGAACGACATCCTGGACCCTTGGCCATTCTCCAGCGCCCCTCAGCTGAGGCCACTGCTAACACTACACGGACCTAGGCCGTTTCTAAAGTCCTGGGTAGTGAATGGAGAACTTAACAAGGAGGCCCAGGCTCTTTCAATAGTATTGCTCTTCCCTCTTTCTCTGTAGCATCCACATTAGCAAACAACCACCTTGTCCTCAGTCCAGGCAGCAAAATGGAAAATGAGAAATGTAGGGTATGTCCCTTCCCTTTAAGGATGGACCTGGAAATGACCTACATCACTTTACTTCGTATCCACTGGTCTGAACTTAGTCATGTGGTCCTGCCTAATCACACATGGGACCGGGGAAAGGATTCTTTATCCAGTAGCTCTGGACCAAGAAAAATTCCCTTTCCATAGAGGAAAGAGAGATGGATATTGGGGATGATTGACTGTCCCTTCCATATGATCAGGTGAAGTTTACTTTCCCCTGCAGCCATCCTATGCCTAACCAATGGCCCAGTGTGCTTTTTACCTTGTACCCCCTGTGCATATCCCATGGCCTGCCACAAACCTATTGACTCAATTTTTGTATGAATGAATGAGTGAGTGAATGAATTAATTAGAGAGCTTGAGAGTAAAGGATAAGTAGGGGCTGGGCAACAAGCTCGCAGAAGATGTCAGTGGCACAGTCATAAACAAAACTAAATAATCTCTGATCTCCTAAGCCACCACCTCCCTCACTCTTGAGAAATGGCCTTGCTTCTGTTTTTATAGAGAAAAGGAAAAACAAAAATTCCCCAGTACCTCCAGCAACTTAGCAGCCTGAATATCCATCCTTTCTGTCTTTGCTGCTGTTAAATCGCGTGAAGCGTTCCACCAGGACCTCTGGTTCCTCCCTCCTGCTCCTCTCTCATCCACCGTCACATTCTTCCGTCTCTTTTGGATTCTTCAGAATTTAAATATCCTTCAGGTTCAAATTTCTCCCATCTTTAAAAGAATATTCACTCAACTCCTATCTACAATTGTACCTTTCTACCACCCCTTCAGGACCAAACTTCTTAAAGCAGGTGGCCGAATGCACTGTTCCTACTTCTGTACTCCCCACTCAATTTTGCAGTTTTAATCCCTCTTGGCCCCTTGAAAGCCTTTGGCCCTGTTGACCACTCCCTTCTTGAGAAGCTTCCTCCCATGGCTTGTGTAAAATACCACCACGTTCTGTTTTTTCTCCTGTCTTGAGATGCATCTGTTCTGTCCCCTATGGACTCTCTTCCTCTGATCGTCATTAAATGTTTGTGTTTTTCAGGCATCTGTTCTGGGTTATCTTCTGTTCTTACTCTACAGATGGATTCCTAGACATCTCATCCACTGCCGTTGCTTCTATGCACATATATGGAGCCTAAATGCATCTGATGCCCAAATGTCTGTTTCTAGCCCATTCCTCTCTCTAGAGAGTGAGGATCCAGCTGCCTCTAGGACATCTCCATTTAGATAGCCTACAGGCCAAGGCATGTCTAAAATTAGATTCAGGCTCTACGACTCATTATTTTTGTGCTTTGTGTCTCATTTGTAAAGTCAAGGTAAGAATAATTCACAACTATAGTGGGGACAAATGGATTGATTTGTAAGAATGTGATGTGTACGCTGCAAAGTGCTATATGCATGTGAAGGATGACAGTGACTTTGTGTCAACCAGCAAGACATTACTGAGTACCTACAGTATATCTAGCATGGTTTTGGATGTTCTAATGATTACAGAATAGAACAATCCATGGCTCTTATCTTGAGGACCTTAAAGATTGATTAGAAAATGTGAAAGTAAAATAATGAATTGCTAAACTCTGACTTAAGCAACAGAACTGGTGAGAATAGAAAGGCCAGTGGCATCACTAGTGGAGTTCTAAAGGAGTCCTCTATTTCCTTCCAGCCCCACTCATCCTCTTCTTAAAGATACTACCCTGCTCATGGCCAAACACACAGTCCTAGTTATCACTCATGCCACAGTCATTTGGACTGGTATCCACCTGACCTGGGCTGAGCAGATCAGACAGTCTCTCTCCCAGGCAGATGTCACTCAGGCAGTGTAGTGATGACGCCAGATTTAATGCCATGATGACATGGAAGTAAAGGTTATGGGTACCAAAACCCAAAAACCTGGCAGTGAAAGCCTGTCCACTGAAGGGAGAATGGAGCGGATAAGCAGGGAGAGGTGGGGATGAGAGATCGTGTGGTCAGCCGTGGAGAACAGAAGCTGGAAGTAGGGTCTCCAGGTCTCCTGAGACCTGGCTGGGCTTCCTGCAGTCACGTTAACTTGCAAGACCTGTGCTCATTCTAATATTATGAGGCACCACATCACATTTATGTTTGTTTTTAAAATTAGAGGAAGATATTTCAATGTTATGCCCCTTAGTCATTTACCCATGTAGATGTAAATTGCAATTTGATTCAGGATGAGCGGAATATATGGGGAGTTGATGTTTTTCTACCTCTAGTTTCTAATGGAAATTACTCCCCTTCGTGCATCCATTGCATATTATAATTACTTTACTAATAATAACAGTACTAGTGGCTTGCTTTTACAATGGTTTACTGTTTACAAGGAGACTTCACACACGTTTTCTCATCTGAGCCTCACGATAACTGTGTGGCTCAGAAAGCATAAGTAAATTATCTAAAGTTACACAGCAGGATTGGAACATAAATTGAGGACTCCTGACTTAATCCAGTTCCAAGGCAGGTTAAAAGTACAGAAGTTCAAACAGCACTTCCTCCATCCTAGGCCTGAGATAGGGATGTGTGCAGATACCTCTTGAAACGCTGCAGAGACTCTGAGGTCAATCCTGTATGCCTTTATATTCACATTCCCAAAGTTCCAACAGCAGAAAGCCCCACTTCAGCTCAGTTCCCCAACATGTTCTGATTTCCTATTATGTGCCAGTTCTGAGCTCGGCCCTGATTTTTCACGAACAGACTGGCTGGGTCTGACACATCTGTATTAGAGCAGGTAGACAGTCAAGCCTGACCTGTTGAAACATCAAGCGTAACTTTCAAGAGGTCTTCTGTACGGGGATAGAGGCTGTATTACCCAGGGACAGCAGTCAGCTGTTTTGTGGAAGCTTCCCCGCTATTCAGATCTGACATCTGGCTCCCAGGACACCTGAGCTAGAGGATGCTGACAGCGAAGCAGTGTGGTAGCTCAAAGTGGCCTGCTACTGAGAGTGAGAGCTTTCACATGGTCTCATAAAACTTGCAAAGGCTGCTAGATCGCTCCTGGGAAAGCCATCCTCTCTCCCATCTAATTCGAAAGGAGAGGGAAGAAGCCCAGGTGTAGCCTCTCTTTCCAAAAGGTGGGCCGAGGGAATACTCCCCGACATCCCCCAGTCTCACGGGGCAGAGAGCTTCCTGGGAGGAAGAGCAGGCCATCTCCTTGCGGCATCCTCTGAGGATAGGCTTGGGCTAATGGGACGCCTGCCAGCCTGTCCCTGCTCCCCGAGTGCCCTGCGTCTCTCAGCGGTCCCCCCCCTTACAAGTGCACAGAAGGAGGGCAGGTTAGAGCAGAGGGCAGGAGTGCAGTGCAGCGGGGAGCCTGGTGAACAAAAGGATACGACGCTAATGGCGTTTCCTCTTCGTCCAAGCTCCCTAAGAGAAAAAAGGAAACATTTAGACACCAAGCCCCTGATTAAAGATGCTCACATCAGGGCCACCAACGCTTAGGTCTTGTTCCAGTTCCTTGACAGATTATTGGCTTCCTTTTCAAGAAATTAGTTAGTCTTGGGTTCAAGAGCTGAGGCCCCTCGATTTCTAAGAAATGGAAGGAAGAACCATCAGGCATGGAATCGCCCCTCACGCCTCCTTGATGCGTGACAGTCTGAGAGCAGACCTTCAGAGCCTGGGTAGCCCAACATGTGGGCCGTGTCCTCCCAGGAGGAGCTCCAAGCCTCCTCTTTCTGGGCACTCCAGCCAAGGCCAGTCTGCTCAGAAATACCTGCTCATGGGAGTGCTAGGACTCAAGAGGAGAAGCTCCTGAGCGAGTGGGGCACCCGCTCCTGTGCTCCATTTTTAGTTAGGGCAGAGGTGGGTCTTGCCCAGGGAGTCTCAAATCCCCTCCCTTTCTGAGCCAAGCTCCTTGGGCAGTGCCCTACCCAGCTGCACAGGTGGGCCATGGTCTAATTTCATTGGCTCTCGGAGACCCTTTCCTTTTTCCGTGGATATCCAAACTACTGACAGCACCTCTTAAGCCCGAAGCAATCAGAAGTCAGTGACCCCTTCATTAGTAGGAGCCATTAGATCTTAGGGAACTGGGCACTGCCCTGAGGAGGGCAGGGTGAAGGGAAGTGTGCCAGCTTCGTCCCAGGAAGGACAGCTGAGATCATAGAGAGAGACAAGTGTGAGCCATCCTCCAAGAGACACTGAATGATTATGGGTGAGTTCAGTGTGGCCATGGCAGTAACTCAAGGAGGTGTGAATAAATCTTCCAAAGGATCTGTTTGCCCCATTTTGTACTCAAAAAAAAAAAAAAGGTAACCTTGAAAATCCATCTTTCATCCAGTGTTACTCAAAATGAAGCCCATTTTCCTCTGTGGCTGTTTCCAAGACGCATTAACTCTACTATCATTTAATGAACTTGTGGAACTTGCAAGTTCACATTCTCTGGGCTACACACTGGAAAGTCAGGGTGGATGGATTCAGTTTGACACTGTAAGTGGCCTAGTAGTCGGGAGTGTGGGAGGGCTTTCTCTGGGGGCCAGTGTTGCACAGGAGTCTCAGGAGAGGTCAGTGAGAGATTCCCAGGAGAGAGCCAAGGACAGTGGTTTGGAAAAGTGTCATTTAGATCACTAGGGCAATTAGTAACTGATCTTTATGTAGTCTTTTTAAGTGCAGGCACTGTTCTCAGCACCTGATATGTAATAACTCAGTTAATCCTCACAGTAACGCCACAAGGTGTACAATTTTTATCTTGACTTTATAGCTAAGGAAACCAAGGCTCAGAGATGGGAAGTAGTTGGTCCAAGGCCATGAGCACAGCATATCTGAGATTCCACCCCAGGCAGTGTGCCTCTGCAGACCATGCTCGCAGTTCACACCCTCCCTGGCCTCTAATAAAATGACAAAAATCTCAGACAGATGGAGCCAGAAAGTGAGGAGGGAAGCAGAGAATGAACAAGGAGGTGTGAAGGGGGAGTGGGAACTGTGAGTCCTCCCTCTTCAAACCAGGTGTGGCGCCAGGGCTATGTGATGAAAGGTCAGAGGGCAACGTGATGGGCCATCATTTCAAAAGTACCCATTTACAGAAAAATTGTCAAAATTGTTTTGATGACATATCACACTAAAGCAACTACTTGATCCTACAAATTATATTTTAGGTATTTTGTTTATTACACAGTGTTTACAAAACAAAATATGTTTACTTCTGTTTTCTACCAGTGAATCTACTGATAATGCAAAAGTATAAAAACTCGTGTGTGTGTGTGTGTGTGTGTGTGTGTGTGTGTGTCTGCGTGCATGTGATTTGAGGCTTATTATTTTTATTTATTTTAAAGTGTAATGATCTAGAATTTAAGAATATTTAGCCATGGTTAAAAACAGGAAGTTTTAAGTATTAACTTGAAAGTAGTAAAACTCTGAAAAATGAGCAAGTTCTAGACATAACCTGAAATCACTGACCACCTAAAAGTCCATGGAGGAAAATGGTAGCACTAACCAACAGCAATTAGTGAACAAATATCTCATTTCAGAAGCTAGCTTAAAAAGCCTGTGCTTCAATGCTTCTTAAAATATGTACCTTGTTGTTGTGTAATCTTTTGTTTAAACTCTGGTGTCTCTTGTGTATGACTTTTCATCATCAATACATAAATACATAGTTTTGGCATCAATTTTTTAATCCTGCAAAATTTGTAGGACAATTATCTAAACTTTTCGAACCCAAACAATTTAGATGGGACCAATATGATAAAAAAATCAAGCAAAGAAAATATGCATAACACTTCTTTTGAGTTCAGTATAAAAAAAATCATCTTAAAAGGTGAAATGCACGTAATACAACAGTTTAGGGAGGAGAAATGCTATGACCAAAACTAGTTAAGGTCTAAAGAGGCAGCCGTGCTGGAAAAGGTGCCATTATTACATGGTAACATCACACACTCCTTGTTAACGTGTTCAGAAATATATTCTTGAGCAACTGCTTGAAAAACTGAAGTTAATTTGATTCTATAATGTCAAACTATATAAAACACTAATACCAGTTTTGTGATTGCTTAATTTATCTTTCTTATACTGTTTTTAGATTGAAACTATTTGGATTAAAATGGTTATCTTCAAAGTACTGACATGATATAAACATTTAAAAAATAATATGTAAATTTAAAAATAAGCTTATATGTATAGAACATAATATACACATATGATTTGTGTGCTCAGATGTGAAAATGGCTCACATCAAGACCACTGTGCACCCTGGAATATGTTAGCCACCTTTGTGTTATTTTCTGAGAATGTATCACTCCACCCCCACACCCCAAATATCTCTTGAATTTTTCTCAGTATGTTCAATGGGATGGAAAACTGATCAATTTTTACTTAACAAATGGAGTGGTTTGAATATTCATCTCTTATGATAAACCTGAAAGGAAACAAGATGTGAACTTGAGAACATCTTCTCCTCTGCAGAATGTATATTTATTTAGCCCGAGAAATAATTGGGTTGTGACTTTCTCATGAATGGCTGAACAGCTCTTGTAGTCACAGAAGGGGGAGAAACATAACAAAGAAGAGGGAACCTGGACAAAGTGAAGGGTTTCATTGTCCCCAGTGATGAAAAGGTGGCCCATAAATGTTGGTTCTCTGGAGGAATTCCCATGAACAAGTCCATGAACAAATAAAAGACAGAGTTGAATATTTTATTGTAACAAAAGGATGTTTGACATTTGTATGATGAGGATTCATTATGGGAATTCTGTTTTTGAGACCCTTAGTCCATTTACATGTCATGAAAGTTTCAGCAGTTGTAGGTAAATGAAGAGCACTATCAGTCAGGTTTCTCTAGAGCGACCGTACACTTTTCCATCCAAATCAGTAATGAATGTGGTTCCTAGTCATGAAAAATGAAAGTTGGCCCCACTTATTAACCCTTTGCGGTCGTTTGTCTACTCTTAGCCACCAAAGCAAGGAACCATACGAATCTTAACTCTATTCATTCATGTATCAGTTCATAATTTCTCTGAAAGCTCTTAATTCCAACCAGTACGACACCCATGTCCAAATTTAATACGACTGCAAAGGGTTAATATACCAGGACAGTGTTGTAAACCAGGGCCATCAAAGGACTCCAATAAATGCTTCATTGTACATTTTGTCCTACATCCCCAAGCACGGCCCCCCACCTCCTCATAGAAATGAAAAGGGAAAGCAAAAGAAAACATAATGTAACACCATTTCCTTGTGTGACCGTCAATTTTGTGTGTCAACTTGACTGGGACACAGGGCACCCAGATATTTGACTAAACATTATGGATATGTCTGTGAGGTTGTTTCCAGATGAGATGTAGCACTTGAATCAGTAGAGTAAAGCAAATTGCTCTCCCTGTGAGGGGGCCTCATCTAAGTCATGGAGGGTTTGGATGAACAGGGAAAAGGGTGGAGGAAGGGAGAACTGGCTCTCTGCCAGACTGTTGGGACTGGGACACAGGTCTTCTTCACTTGGACTGGGAATTACAGACACATCTTGGAGATGTTTCAGGTTCTGTCCAGACAACCGCCATAAAGCAGTTATCACAATAAAGCAATTATCACATGAACTTTTTGGTTTTCCAGTGCACAAAGAAATTACGTTTACACTATACTGTAGTCTGTTAAGTGTGCAGTAGCATTATATATAAAATAACAATATGCATACCCTTATTAAAAGTACTATATTGCTGAAAAAATGCTAACCACCATCTGAGCCTTTAGCAAGTCATAACCTTTTTGCTGGTGGAGGTTGTGCCTCAGTGTTGGTGAAAATGCAACATCTGTGAAATGCAATAAAGAGAAGTGCAATGAAAACAAGGTTTGCCCATACACCAAGGCCTTCCCTGATTCTCAGACCTTTGGGATTGAACTAGAACTACATTACTGGCTTTCCTGGGCCTCCAGCTTGCCGATGGCATATTGTGGGATTTCCCAGCCTCCATAATTGCATTAGCCAATTCCTTATAATAAATATCTATCTGTAAATATCTGTCTTTCTATTCTGTTCTATTTTTTTCTGTCCCATCCTATCCTATCCTATCCTATCCTATCCTATCCTATCCTATCCTATCCTATCCTATCCTATCCTATCCTATCCTATCCTATCCTATCCTATCCTATCCTATCCGTTCCATTTGGAGAATCTCACACCCTGAGAATGTGAAAGAGATTGACAATTGGGTCATTGACAATGAGTGCAATCTGTGGCATAGAGACTTGAGGATGATATGGGCCCTTTCCATCCCTTCCATCTCTGATCCCATACCACATTACTGTATGTACCTACTTCTATACTCATGAGTATTTTTCTGGAAGAGTTTGAAAAGAATGTTGTAGGAAAATGGGAATCACTGAAGGACTGTAGACCAGAGAGAAGGCTCACAAGATTTGATTCTAGAAGGACCTCTCACCCATGCTACAGAAAAGCTGATGGAAAGAGTGGCATAAAAAATTAAGACATGGGTTTAACTCTTGTAGTGAGTTGTCCAGGCAGGAAGTAATGAGAACTGGAGCTCAAACCCTGAGCAGAGAGTGTGTCAAAAGGATGAAGAAACTCTACCATTTCAGATCAGATGTGGCTTTGGTCAACCATCTGGACTCTTTCTGACCTGGCTCTACACAACTTGGTGTCTAGGCTACTTATCACCAGTTGACTCAGTGTTCCAGTCAGTTGAAACGGAAGGCTCCAGGTCCAGATTTCTATTTGAGAGGAGCTGAAATGGCAAAGAACCCCCACTGCATTCAGCTTAGGCCAGGAGATGGGTTCACCAGGTAGAAACATGGCAACGTAGGCCCTTTTCCCGGTAACTGGGTATTTGGACAATGGAAGTATAGCATGTTTTCTTTAATAAGCACCTGTGTATGGAATAGGGATTGGATTCTAAGCACGGTAGCAGAGGAAGAAGAACCGTGGAGTAGAAGGAAGTTAACATTTGTTAAGAGGTGGCAATGTGGCAGTCAGTGCAAGGCTCTTTGCACATCGGCTGCTGTAATATTCCCTCTGGGGTAGGATCCACTCTTCCTCCTTTTTAGATGGAGTGATGTGAATTTCCCAGGACAATATGGCTGTTAACTTACAATTCAAGATTCCAAACAGGTCTATCTGCCTCCAAAACATATGCTTGCCCTGGCCTCCGCGTGATGCTATTTGACCCAACATGCAGAGATGCCTGGCCTTGGGGACCACCCCCTCTTGGAATAACATTTTGCTTCCTGGCAAGAAAGCAGGAAGCCCCCAATATAGTCTCTAACTAGCCTCTTTCTGGAACAAGTAGGTCTTCTTTGAGTTCTTTTCATGATTAAATTTTATCCCTACAGGCCCAAAATTAGGTCACTTATATCGGTGAGCTCCAGTTCCACTTCACCTATTTAATTAACAGACTTGATCCAGTACCTTCCACATGCCAAGCCCGAGGCCATCCAACAGGCTGTATAAAGGCTGACCCTGCCCTCAAGCAGCTCTCAGCACAGATAGAGATGAGACGTGGGCATAATCATAATGCGAGGCAAACATAGATGAGTGTCACAGTAAAGATTCATTTGGAGTGATATGAAAATTTTAGAAGAGGTCATCCAAATAAAACTTCACAAATGAGAAGACATTTGGGCTGTGCTGTAAGGATACACTGAAGTTAAATGTGTGGAACTGGTATAAGGTGTCTCAGGTAGGGGCCCAGGGGATGGTCATTACAAGTGTGGGCAGGGAACAGCAAGAAGCAGTGTAATGATGATGAATCCCTGGCCAAAGGCAGTGAGGAGAAGGTGCTGGATGTTTTTCTCACTCACACTGGCATCTGAGAGTGTGACTGGGTTCCTGGCCATCCTCCGGAGCATCTGTGGCAATCTTCGAGCCTGGTGCGAGGCTGAGTGCTTCTATCTTTGTGCAGCCTTTTTTTCTTTCGATGAGTCCCTGGACATACAAAATCCACCTCCTCTCCTGAAACTGTTATCAGACCTCATACTTGCATTCAAAATGGGGTCAAAAAAGAAGAGAAGAAAAGGGCAATTGATTTGTATGTTTCAGTCATTTCCTTGGGAACACACTGAGCCTTTACTCCGGGGTGACTGTGAAAGAGACCCCGCCTGTGATTAGATCTGTCAGGCAGTGGCTGTGTTACACCGGGTACCTGGGGAAATAAAACCCCCGGCCGATTGCCAATGTCTGCGTGCCTGGAGAGCTGTCTGCGTGCAGCGCAGTAATGGGCGAGTTTGTGTGTGTACAGGAGCCGCTCGGCTAGGACTTGGCAGGGGGATTCTCATTTGAATCAGGGTCGGACAGATGATCTCTAGGGCCCCTATTCGAATCTCAGATTATATATGTGGACGGAGGCACACAATGAAATGATGCCTAAGGGTACATAGAGTTGACAGGTAGGTCCCTATTTTTCCTCTCATCTGACTATATCCATTCCAAATACCATGCAGCCATCAGAATGACATTTCTAAAACATAAATCTGAGCACATCGCCCTCCCCTTCTTGTTTAAAAACCTTCATTTTCTCCAGTTATCTAGAGGATATAGCCCAAGCCACTCAAGATTTGCCATGACCTGGCCTCAGCTCACTTCTCCAGCTCCAGCTCTCAGCATTCCCACCTTACCCCTCATGATCCAGGAACAATGAGTTGTTTGTAGTGCCTGCCCACATCTTCCTGCTCATATTGCTGTATCTACCCTCTCCCCTCCTTCCCTCTCTTTCCCTACCTCCCTCTCTCTCTCTCTCTCTCTCACACACACACACACACACACACACACACTCACACACACACAGGTCTAGAATGGCCTTCTCAATCTTTCTTCCCAGTTTTCCCAGTTAGCATTTTTTTCTGTTGTTTGTTTGTTTTTTAAGACTCAGCTCAGTTCTTATTCCTTTAGAAACACTCCCTGACTGTACTAGTCTCAGACTGGTTCCCATATTTTTATTTCATCCTTAAAATATTGAATTCTAAACTACCTTCTTATATGATTCCTTCTCTAAATTGAACTCCCCAGGGTCTTGATTTATGTATCTTTGACACTCTCGTGCCTGGCACAATGTCTGGCACAGTGCTGCATACAGTGACTGTTAATTACATAAATACTGCATAAAAGGGATGGATGGTAGATGGAAATGTATCTAAAAAGTAGACAAAATCCAGGATTCTATTTCTAGTCTTGGTATGATGGTTATTTGTTAACTTGCCTGGGCTAGGGAATGCCCAGGTAGCTGGTCAAACATTATTTCTGGGTTTGTTTGTGAGAGTGTTTCTGGAAGGGAGGAGAATTGGACCTGGTGGCCTGAGTAAAGCTGATGGCCCTCTTCAGTGTGGGTGGACATCATCCAATCTGTTGAGGGTCTGAATAGAACAAATGGATGGAGGGAGGTTGAATTCTCTCTCTGCCTGACTGCTCAAGCTAGTCAAAGATCTCCTCTTGCCTTCCATGCTCCTGCTTCTCAGGCCTTTAGACTCAAACTGGAATCTACAATATTGGCTCTTCAGGCCTTTGAACTACATCCCTGGTCCTCCGGGGTGTCCAGCTTGCAGATGCCAACTTAAGGGATTCTCTGCCTCATGATCACAAGGAGCCAATGCCTTATAATAAACCTGATATAAATAAATAGTCTATATATAGATCCAATTGGTTCTGTTTCTCTGGAGAACCCTGACTAATAAACTAGGCAAGGTTTTATTTTTTTTTTAAATTTTATGGAAGAAGCTACTGTGGTACAGAAAGGCAAATGTCACACAGCTAATACTAACCTTTAAAACTGCAGTCATAGTCCCTTATTTCTAACATAGGGCTCATTCCTCTGTCCCTTGGCACCTCTCAGCAACTAAGTACCCATTGCATCTTGAATCCTGAATTGCCTTGACTTAGAATTCCATAGCTCAAAAGAACCTAAAAGAAGATCCATCCTACCCCACCCTCCTCCTTTCTCTTTGAAGCGGTCAAGTGATGACACCTCACTCATCCTTCAAAATCCTGCTCAGTCATAACCACTGTTTTCATCATGAATAATTGTAGAGTTAAATCAGTGATCAGTGCTCTAGAGAAGTGGGCAGTACCAGGGCCTATAGCAGAAAACGAACCAAATCGGCAGTCTGATGATTAACTAATTACTCATTAAGTAAATATTGTTGAATACTATGTGTCAGAAGCTACTAAGTGCTGATAATAAATAAACAGTACCCTGCTGCATAGAGCTTACATTTAGTGGGAGGGAAAAGACAATCAATACACAAGGAAATAGGTACTATCTCAGAAAGTGATATAATAGATGTGAACTGGCACACAGGAGGGAATAGTCCAGAGAGTAGAAAGGGCATAGACAAGAACCTGAAGGAATGCAAGGTCATAGAATGTTTGAAGAACTGAAAGATTCCTATGATTAGAACATGGAGATAAGAGTGTCACAAAAAGAGATCAGCGCTGGTTAGTCATGTCTCAGATCATGCTGGGCCTTCAAGGTCATGTTGAATTTGGACTAGATCCTCAGTACAAGATAAATCAGTAATGAGTTTTAAACAGGAAGTGGCATGATTAGACTGTGTGTTGTGTGTGTGTGTTTTAAATATTTGGTCACTATGTAGAAAATTTTGGGAATGGAATAGTAGTAACAGCTCTGGAGAGAGAGTTAGGAAGATTTCCCAGTCCTTCAGGTGAGAGACAATGGTAGCCTAGACTAGGATGGAGCCAGGAGAAACCAAGAGAGGTGGAAAGATGTTTTAAAGTTAGTGGAGATGTTAGGGTTGACACCTAAATTTCTTGAGCAATTGAATAGTTTATTACGCCATTTAATGAGAGTGATAACAACAAAAAAGAACATATTTGGGATAGGAAGAGTCAGGAGTCCGGTAATTAAGTTTTGGACAAGTCATGGTTGAGATGCTCATGAGGCATCCGAGTGGAGGTATTAGGTCATCAGTTGGGTTATGTGAATCTTTTGTTCACAAGAGATCACAGCTAGACATTTAAGTCTAGGAATCTTGAAATATGAGAGTGGGTAAGCTCACCTAGGGAAAGAAAGGGTAAGATGAGAATAGCCCCAAAGAACCCCAACATGAAGAGGAATCAGCAAAGGAGACTGAGAAGCAGAGCAAATGGGTAAACAAGGAGATTGTGATGTTACAGAAGCTAAGGAGAGAGAAGGTTTCATGAAGTAAGGTGTGCTGAATGCTGCTGATATTTCAAGTAATGTGCTGGCTGATGGTTGTCCATTGGATTTGAAAAATGGTGGTTATTGATCTTCTTATCAAAAGCAATTCTAAAGGAGCAGGCCAGATAGAATGGGATGAAAGTGGATGGGAGGTAATGTCTAGATATCATGTTACAAATTTTTTTTGGAAGAATTGGCTGTGAAAGAAAGTAGTTTCTATCACAGATGTGCTTAAATGATGAATTTTGGGGGTTTCTTATTTGATATCTATCCATGTTGTTGTACTGTACACTTCTTAAGATCAAGCAATACATCTTTCTTGTTTACTTCAGTGTACTCCAGATCTAACGCACTTCTCAGTTCATAGTAAAGTTTAGTAATATTTGATAAGCAAATGAATAAAAATGAATAAATAGGGAATTAGAGAATATCTTGGACATCTATTTTCAGGAAAATGATAAGGCTGCATTTAGAAAATATTCTTGACATTGGAAGTTAATTTGTTAGAGGCAGCTGAAGTGTCATGCTGTTACTTTCAGGGAAAAATTTTGGACTGAAGAAAACTATAGTCCTTATTCTGCCTTTTTGGGGGAGCTGGGGAGAGAATTCCGCTGTGATTGTTGTTTCCTTGAACTTTGTCCCTTGCTTTTGTCTTCAATGCTGTTGCCTTAATACCAGCCCTTATGATTGCTCATTTATTCTAATGCAATTCTTAGTGCTCTAAGCACTGCAATCCCTTTGTTGCTATCTGTAAATCAAAATCAGTATAACACCAAACTATAAAACCCAAAGCTTATACATATGCTGATATTAAAAGAAGTGTTCTCTATATTTCACTGCTTGTAAAATTCTGGATAAACCATACAGCTGACGCAGGTTCATTCACCCCTGTATTATTGGTGCCTTAAACATGAGTTTAACCCACCTACTGAGGAACTCATTATTCCTCCTGGCTGGCCTCTCTCCAGTTCACCCTCTTCCAGAGAGATCTTAAAACACAGATGTGACCTTTTCACATGAAATCCTCCATTGGTTCCCCATGACCTATAGGACAAAGTTTAGTCTCCTAAGCTTGGTTTATAAGGTGTTGAGCTTAATGACCTCTGGAAATTCCCTGGTCTCATCCATTGCCACAATACACATGTGTTCCAGCCATTCTGGAGTGTTCGGAGTTCTCTGAACACCTCTTGGGATCTCACAGATTCATACATTTGCAACAGTCTGCTCTCTGTGCCTGGAATACCCTTCTCCAACTTCACCTACCTAATTCCTCCAACTCTCCAGACTCAGCTAAAAAAAACACCGAAGACCTGTTGTTCTAGGCCCCAACAATGTCTGGGTTAGGTTTCCCTACCTGTGCAAATTTTGGCACATTTTGGTTTTAGCTAATCAACAGGATTGAGACTGACCTCATTTCTTCTTTGCATGTTCCTTCTAATAATGACAGTCAACATTTAATGACAGTGACCCTTTAATGAGCCCTATATGGGTCATCTCGTGTAATTCTCACAACCCTATGAAGTAGGTACTATTAATATTGTATTTTACATATGACAAAATTAAAACCTAATGACTTGTCCAAGGTCACTTACATATCAAGAGAGAGAGTAAGAATTCAAACCAGACTAACACTGGAACACTTCCCGAGGACAAGGGGTGAACCTCATTCACCTCTGTTCCCAAATCTTTGCACCACATGTAGGAGAACAATGAGAAGTTGGTAAATGGTTGTTGTATGAATAGAATGAATGAATCAATTTACTTTATTATGATTTATTTGTTATCTCTAGGACATTATTAGGAAAATTAGATTATGTACATTTTTGTTTTTTCTACCATTTTATAATAAGAGAGTTAAATATAGAAAGGAGTCTATCATAAATCAGAAGGGTGGAAGCATTGGAAGGCTTTCCACGTGGACAAGGAATTAGATTTGTTCAGCCTCATGTTAAGAGCTTGAATTAGAGCCAAGGGAGGAAAGCATGAGGGAAATAGGTTTTACTCACTGAGAATTCAAACATTTTAACTTCCAGAGCTGTGTAAAAATAGAGTGGGCTTACCCCGTAGGATGATGAAGTCCCCATCCTCAAGGGTACAAGCAGAGACGGAAGGACCACTCGGTGAGATGTTGCAGAGGAATTTCAATGATCTATGAAGCATTTTACTGGATGACCTTGAAACTCTTTTCCATCTAGAAATCCTATGAGTCTATGAAATAGAAAGAAGAGGGAGAGATGATACATTTTCATTTCCCTGTTGGCACAACTGAATGTCTAAATTTATGGAAAAGCAATGTTTGTTGGGATTTACCTATCAAATCAAAGAGAATGGGCAGACCAAAATAAGCTAATTGGAACAATTGACTATGGAGACTTTTCTCCCAACAAATTAATTCTGCCATGGTCCTGTGTCACCACTGAGTTTCCTCATTTCCACCACCTACCTTGGCAATGACTTTCCTGTGAGTGGTGAGTTTTCATAAAATGTGAACACAGGGAATTAGAGATGGGCACCTCTTCCAATGGGCCACTTTTGAGGGTAGGAGAGACAAGCAGAGGGAAACTCCTCCAGCAGAAGAAAGATGAAAGAAATGAAGGGGAATCTCACATTGGGTGGTAGAGCAAAACTTTGTGAATAAATTCTCTACTACTCTGGAGGCAATAAAATTGAGGATGACGGCTCCTACCCCTGAGGCAGGGGTGTGCACCTCCACTTATTTCTATGGCCTCAGGTTTTCCTGGGCTTGTGGGAGAAAAAAAAGAAAGGAATAAGGAGAGACCCAAGAATACAGAAAAAGTATCTGGTGGCACCAATGTAGTCTTGGCTTATGGCAGAAGCTAAGCCTCGAAGTGGAGACTAAGACTATGGGAAAGGAAGGCAGCCTCTGAGGATGCTGGAGTAAACAGCAGCAGTGCCCAGACCTCAGCATCAGGAAGGATGAGTCTGGCATAAATGGGTACATCAAGGGGAGTTTGGAAGGCCCTCTAATACCAGAAAGCAGTAGCGGGTGGGCAATGGAAGCTCACATTCTAGTAAATTGACTGGTGTGGCTGAGCCAGGGAATTCCTCTTTGTTACTATCTCCTTCCTGGTCCTATAACTTATTAGAAAGCCCTTTAGGTTTTACTTAAGCAACTTGAGGAGAAATATTCTACCTTGTTATATTGTCTGGGACACTAAGCATTAAATAAATGTTTCTTAAACAACTGACTAAATAAATAAATGAATGAAGAGCGATCACTAATTTTGTATGAGGGACTCTGTTAGACACTGGATAGAGTCAGAGAGGGAATCTACAAATGAGGAAGGCAGCGTCTATGTTCCTAAAAAGATACCAGTCAAGTGGGGAAGCTGGATACACACACGGTTCACACAGTGGAGTAAAGTGTGATGGTGAAGAAAAAGGGCTGAGTTTAGATCAAGTCTAGAAGTTGCCTCAAATTCTACATGAGCACGTTGATATTTTGATGCCAACGGGTCTTTTCTTTTATTTCTCCTGATTGTTGCCTTAAAAGACCAGCATTTGGAATAATTTAGAAAACATTAAAAGACAGGACACTCATAAGCTTACCACTCAGCAGCAGTCTAGTATTGCTGTTTTGGCATATTGCTTTCCACACTTCTTTGCATTTTTCCCATCATAATTGAGGTCACACTGCACCTAGAATGTTATGTTTTTCCTTCCCTCCCCTCCCCTCTTTACCCTGTCATTAAAATACTCCCCCCAGCAGGGCGCATGGTTCCCGGGAGCCTACCGTGGGCCTGCCCGGCAACTCCTTTAATATTCCTTCTGTTGGACACTTGAGCACTTCAGGTTTTTGATGTTATAAAACTTAGGCTCACTTTCTATAAACATAATTCCTAGTCAGCGGGCAGAAATTATTTTTGAGGCACCTTTCCAAACTGCCCTTGTCGTGGTCCACGGGGGCTGCTGGAACAAACCACCGCACACCGGCGGGCTAGCAAGCGAGCGGAATTGCTCTCCCATGGTGCTGGAGTCCGGGAAGTCCCCGGGAGAAGCCCCACAGACTCAGTGTCCCCCGAGAGCCCGCTTTCTGGCTCGCAGATGGCTCTTTCCTCACAAAGGGGCAAGGGAGCTCTTTGGGCCCCTTTTATGGGGGCACTAACACTGTTCATGAGGGCGCTCATGCCCTAATCCTGTCAAAGTCCCCACCTCCAAATACTGTCACACGGGGGATTAGATTCCACATGAATTTGGGGGTGGAGGGGAGCAACGTTCAGTGTATAGCAGCCCCCAGGACGACTGAACCAACCCATTCTCTACTGGCTCTCTGTGAGTACCTGCCTTCCACGAACAGGGACACTTAAAAATTTTCTCCTGGGGGATAAATGGCGATGGAAGGAGACTTAACTTGGGGTGGCGAACATGCAATACAATATACAGATGATGTATTATAGAATTGTACACCTGAAAGCTATATGATTTTATTAACCAATGTCACCCCAAAAAATTCAATAAGAAAACAAACAATGACAACAAAATTTTGTCCTGGCACTGGATCGATTGGTGTCAGAGAGTCCTTCCCAGTTCTCTGGCCAGGAGAGAAACCAGATTAAAAAGCTGTATTTAAATTTATATCACACCACTTTCTCAAATTACCCAAATGTTAATATAATGATTAATTGGCACTGACAAGGATTGAGATGGTGACTCTTACATTGTTGATGGGAAGATAAGATTATGTAACACTTTCTAAAAGCTACTTTGGGAATACCTTTTAATAAACAGCAATGACCGTGGAAATTCCCACCTACAAATGCTTCCAAAGGGAAAAAAGCTATCTTCATCAAGGGGATTAAATGCAAAAAAAAAAATATGTTAAGCTTCTTGTAAATATTCAATGTATAGGGGAATGTTTAAGGAAATTATGGCATATCTTCTCAACGAACTTGTGATGTATGCATTTTAAAATATCGTGAAATCTTTGTGGAAATACAAGAAAACAATACAATTTTATTTAGATTGAATTGTAACTATATAAATATGTCAATATATAGGCAGGATGGAAAATGGTCAAAAAATAAAAAGGTTGCCTTTGTCGATGACTATCGAGGTAGACACTGCACTTATAATTTTTTTAAACTGCACGTAACACTTATCAAACACTTACCATATTTCAGATATTATCTCTGCCATATTCAAAGCACTTTACATGTGCTATTTAGCATATTTCTCTTGACATCTCTATTATATTGTTACCATCACTATATCTATTTAGAAGTGGATGCAATTGAGGCTCAGAATGGTAATTTGTTGAAGGCCACCTAGCTGGTAAAAAGCAAAACATGAACTCAGATTCAATCCTCTCTAAGTACTGACGCTCTTACCCATCATACTCTGTTGCTTGAATTCCCTTTTTCCAAAACGGTAAATATTATTTATTTTTATTGTGGTAAGAACATTTGACGTGCGATCTACCCTCGTAACAAATACGTACAGCGCAGTGATGTTGATGAAATTTTCCGTAAGTTGGTTTATTTTGACTTGTTGGCCCTCTGCGTTCAGCCCTACAAGGCAGCTATTTCCCTTCCCACCCTAAGACAAAAGGGTGTGTAAATGGCCCCCTAACTAAAAGGCCTAGAGTAGAGGATTGCAGGGTGAGATCAAGGTCACAAGTAATATGAGATCTTTACATATGACCTCAACCTGGGAGAGCCAAGGAAATCATACAGCAGTGAGTTTTCCAAGTTGCAGGAAAAAACCCCACCACTTTAATCAGTTGAAGGAGGGTTCCTACAGGCCTGGAGGAACTTCACAAAGATTGGAAAGAATGTGTTTGGCAAGAGAGTCCCTGGCCTGAGCATTGATTTTTAGGGAGAGGGAAGAAAATTGCAGATAAAATTGCAAAAGCAGATGTCACAGAGGACAATAGGTCGTGGGGGTGGGGAGGGAAGAAGCAACATGGTGTGAAGTATCACAGGATCTCTCAGAAAAAAACATGCTCAGAATTAAGGCTGTAGCCACCTTCTGCACATGCCAACACAGTCAGGGCAAAGATCAATAAAGGGAAGGAAGAAAGCACAAAATCGTGCAATAAAATTTTATACGTATCGGCGCAACTTGACAGAGGAGGGATCAAGGATGAAAAATGACAATTGAAAGTTAAGTGTATTTAAAAGAAATTGAAATATAGAAAACATATAACAGGAAATGAAGGAATAGAGTATATCTGGAAAGTATTGAGTTGTAAGATCATTTCAAACCTGAAGTGGGATGAAATGAAAGACAAAGGAGAGAGGAACTAATATGATATTGCCCTGGAACTCTAGCACCTACCAGCTGGTCAGAGGGAGGAAACTGATGCTGCTCTCCTGCAAAGGGTGCAAAAGCTGGCCTTGGACCCGGGAATGTGCGGGACTCCACATTTCTCAATTCTTCTGAGAATCTCCTTTTTTTTAATATATAAAAAGGCAGAGCATTATACTTATCTGTAACATTCTGTAACAACACCACCTCCCTAAAGATCAAGGCAATAAGGAAAATATTGATGTCAGACTTAATTTGAAGCAAGAAGGAAAACAATATAAAAGCAGATTTGATAAAGAATTGGAAAAATTGATGGTGTAGGGACACTGGACATAGTTATATCCCCTAGGCTTAAAAATGACTTGTTAAAAAGTAAAACTCGTCACCTGAGGAATGAAAGAGTCGAAAACAAAATTTGGTCCTACAGATTAAAATGGAAACTGGCTACCAGTCTTGTTCCAACCCGTCCCAAATTCCTACTAATATACCCATGAAACTATAGTAGATGAAAACTCATGGCAAAGAAAATTAAAATGGCAAGACAATAAGTTTCTAGAATCTGGTAGAAACTTCACTCATAAGCAGATTTTGGATCTGGATTAGGAAAGGAAACGGGGTGGGCTGTCCATGTGTAACCTCACAGAAAGACAGAACAAAAGTAGGAAGACACATTTTATCTATTGCACAGCTTCCTTTTGGCCCAGAGATGTGGAAATTATGTAGAAGTTAAAGCTTGTAATCAGGGACAAATGAACATGGCATTGAACCCCATGCTATTATCTTAGTATTTGGTCAAGTCATTAACTTTCTGAAGCCTTGTTTCCATCATTTGCAAAATGAAGATCACTTCATACTATCCTTAAAGAGTAGCATGAAGATTAAATTAGAAGAATTAAGCACAGTGTCTGGAACATAGTAAACATTCAATAAGTAGTTATTATTTGTACTCCATCCTTTTGGAAACTTGATCTCTCAGAGAACAGGAAGTTTCTCAAGGTGGGGAAAAGGAAGTAAAAGAAGGAAGGGCAATTGCAGATAATATCCTAGGATATGGAGTCCCTTCCAACATTGTAAAGAGGGGAGGAAAGAGGAAAAGCAGGGCTTCCGGAGTGTTGCTGCATTTGCAGAGAACCAATGGGTAGAATAGGAAAAGAATTCTCCTCAGTAGATCTGTACCAGATAAAAATTTGCAACACAGGAGGCAGTGGGCTAGGTTTGATGCTTGTCAACCTAATCAAGGGTTTTCAGATAAAACAGAGAGAGCCCAATTAAGTTAGCATATTAGATGATTTTTAATTATTTTATCACAAGTATATCCCCTACAATATCTGGAACATTTGTATACTAAAAAATTCATTGTGCATCTGAAATTCAAATTTAACTGGGCATCTTGTATTTTTCTTTGCTAAATCTGGCAGGCCTCATTTACCTTCTGGCTGTAGTTGTTAGGAGGAAGTTTGACTTGCAAAGAAATGTAGAGTGAATGAAGCCACAGGAAATGCACTCACTTCAGCCTTCAGGACACACACACATTGAAAGTGAAGGGATGGAGAAAGATAGTCCATGCAAATGGAAACCAAAAGAAAGCAGAGGTGTTATAGTTACATCGGACAAAATAGACTTTAAGCCCCAAACTGCTATAAGAGACAAAGAAGTTCATTATATAATGATAAAGTGGTTAATTCACAAAGAGGATATAACAATTGTAAATATTTATACACCCAACATTGGATCACATAAATATATAAAGCAAATATTAGCAGATCTGAAGAGAGAATACACAAAAATACAATAATAATAGATGACTTCAACACCACGCATTCATCCACGGACACATCATCCAGACAGAAAATCAATAGGGAAACATTGGACTTAAGCTACATGTTAGGCCAGATGGACCTAACAGAAAATTCCATCCAAAAGCAGCAGATTACGTATTCTTCTGAGGCACACATGGAACATTCTCCAGGAGAGATCATATGTTAAACCACAAAACAAATCTTAATAAATTTAAACTGCTTGAAATCATATCAAACATCTTTTCCAACCACAGTGGTATGAAACTAGAAATCAATTACAAGAGGAAATTGGAAATTTTACAGGTATGTAAAGACTAAAACAACCAATGTTTCTGCACAACCAGTGTGTAAAAGAAGAAATCAAAGGCAAAACCAAAAAATATCTGGAGACGAATGAAAACGAAACACAGCATATCAAAACTAATAAGATGCAGCAAATGCAGCTCTAAGAGGGAAGTTAATAATGATAAACATCTACATTACGAAACAAGAAAGGTCTCAATAGCAACCTAAATTTACACCTCAAGGAACTGGAGAAAGAACAAACTAAGCCCAAAGTTCGTAAAAGGAAGGGAATGAAGGTCAGAGTAGAAATAAAAGAAATAGAGACTAGAAAGGCAACACAAAAGACCAGTGAAGCTAAGAGGTGGTAGACCAACTAAGAAAAAAGAAAGAAGGCCAAAGAAATAAAAGCAGGAGTGAAAGTGGAGACATTACAACTGGAAACACAGAAATACTAAGAATCATAAGAAACTACCATGAATAATAATTATATCCCAACAAGTTAGATAACCTACAAGAAGTGGATAAATTCCTAGAAACATACAATTTACCAAGACTGAATCATGACGATATAGAAAATTTGAACAGGCCAATAATGAGTAAGAAGACTGAATCCATAAAAAAAAAAAAAAGCAAAGAAAAGTCTAGAAACAGATAAGCCATCTGTGAATGCTACCAAACATTTAAAGAATTAATACTAATCCTCCTTTCTCATACTCTTCCAAAAAAGAGAAGAGGGAACACTTCCAAACTTATTTTATGAGGCCAGCCTTGCCCTGATACCAAAGTAGACACGCACGGACACTAAAAATAGTAATAAGCCAATGTCCCTAATGAACATAAATGTAAAAATCCTCAAATAAATATTAGCAAACCAAATTTAACGGTGCATTAAAGGGGTCATACACCACAATCAAGTGAAATTTATTCCTGGGATGCAAGAATGATTCAATATATGGAAATCAATCATTGTGATACAACACATTGACAAAACAGTGGGTAAAAATCATATGATCACCCAGATAGATAGATAGATAGATAGATAGATAGATAGATAGATAGATAGATAGATAGATAGATAGACAGACAGATAGATATGTATATGTTGGAGTATTATTCCGCCTTAAAAATAAACCCTGCCATTTGCGACAACATGGATGAAACTGGAGAACATTATGCTTCTGGAAATAAGCCAGACAGAGAAAGAGAAAGCTACATAGTATCGCTTTTATACAGAATCTTAAAAAAAAACAGAAACAAAAATAAAAACAGAGAGTGTAATAGTGGCTGCCAGCGGTTGGGGGATGGGGAAGACGGGAAGAGGCTGATAAAAGGGTGCGGACTTATAAAATGAGTAAGATCTGAGGATCTATCATCTAACATGGTGACTATAGTTGGTAATACTGTATACTGTATTGTGTAATTGAAATTTGCCAAGAGGATGGAACTCAAGCAATCTTACAAAAAAAGAAAGGTAAATATGTCAGGTGATGAATGTGTTAATTAATTTGATATGGGAATTCTTTCAGAATACATATAGGATATCCCAAAAAAATGTACACACACTTTTCTGATAGCTCAGTTGGTGTTTCTTTTCACATTTAACGCATTGGAATTAATAGTTATTCAAAGTATGTATACATTTTTAGGATACCCTGTACATATATCAAATCATCATGTTATACACTTTAAATATATTGCAATTTTTATTCATCCATTATACCTCATAAAGCTGGGGGGGGAAAACCACCCTAAACCCAGGCACATAGTTGATGTCAATAATGATAAGGGGGAAAAATTAAAAATACTTCCTGCCTGTGCTAGAGTACTGGAAATTAAAAATGTTTTATATATTATATGTAATATACAGTCTCATTTCATTCTTATAGATACCTTGTGAATTTATATAACCATGTTAAGGTAAACCTTTAGTATTACATTAGTTATGGCAACAGAATTAGTCAAATATTTATATTTTTATTATAGTTTTCAACTCAGAAATGTAAAATGCCTAATAAAAAGTTGGATTTTTTTTTTTTTAATGAAGAAAAAACTTTCTGAAGCTAAAAAAAAAAAAAAAAAGAGAGAGGAAAAAATGAATGTCCTTCTAGATACTTTATCCATGTTAACTTTTTTTTTTACTTGAAAACAGTAGGGAAGTATTGTCTCATAGTTATGGGGGCGAGAAGCTCAAAGCCAAGGTGCCATCAGGGCGTTCTCTCTCTGAAGCCTCTGAGGAGGATCCCGCCTTCTTTCTGCCTACCTTCTGTTGGATGCAGCACCCTTTGTGTTTCCTGGCTTGCTGATGTGTCCCTCCAGTCACTGCCTCTGTCTTCACATGGCCTTCTCCCCTGTTTTTCTGGGTGTCTATGTCTCCTCTTCTTTTAAGGACACCATTGGGATTTAGGGCGTATGCTATCCTCGTAACTACACTATGGGGCAGATACTATGTTAGCCCCATTTGACAGACTGAAACAGAGGTTATTCATCTTGGGCTTTCTTTTTAAAATTTTGTTCAAAGTCCTAGTGAAGGACAAAGCTAGGACTTGAACCCAGCTCTTAATGCTCAGGCTACATGCTATCTACAAAAAGCACTCCCTTAAAATTTGCATATGCAAACTTTCTGACATGACTTGATATCAATGAAAATTTTTCCAAAAACTTTCCTGGAAAAAATGAAATATTTGAATAGACAGAAAACTACTTTATAAGAATCTAAGCTGAAAACAAAACAGAACAAAAGAAGTTACTTGCAGAGGAACAATAATTGGGCTAACCTGAGACTCTTCCTCTGCAATGCTAAGTGCCAAAAGGCAATGAAATAATCTTCAATTTTTGAGGAAAGTTGATTATGGGCCAAGAATTTCATAACCAGCCAGATTGTTGCTCATATGTGAAGTCAACAGCGCTAAGAATTCCATGATAGGAGCAGGTTCAGAAAATATGCCAAAAGCACACCCTTCTTGAAAGAATTAGTTGAGGACGCATACCTGTTCTCAATGACCAGGAGATTAATCAAAGTTAAAAGCTCAAGCGTGGGGGATTTATGGCCAAAGGGAGCTAATGTTGAGTAAGAATCCAGCTAAACAACGAGTCACGGAGTCTAACCCAAAATGATTGTTGAAAATATTGCTTCACAACTGAATACAGATGTCAGGTAAAATCCTTGACATGGAAACTATATGATACACAAAAGAATAATTTAATAAACACAGTCCGTTGTGCCAAATCAACAGTTATGTTTTAAGACTGAGAAGTATTAAGTGGGAAGAAAACTCTCACTTGATTCCTCATCTAAACTGCTTGGTTGTGGAGGAATCAGAATGTCTAGTTTCATTTCCAACTTTCAGATTTAAAGAGACGGGAGTTGACCAGTGCTGATCAAACTCCTATCTATGAACCTCATCTCACACCAGCATCTCGCTAGCTCTCTAGGCTCCAGCTCCAGCAGATTTTTTTATGTTGCAATTGGTTTGTTTTTAGGATTCTCAAAGACTTCCTTCTACGCCAGGTCCTTTTCATCTACTATTTCAGATGGATGGGGTGCTTCCACCTTGATCACCACCCTCCCTCCCACTTATTCTTCATGTTTCAGGTCATATTTAACTTCCTGAGGAGTTTTACAAAACCTTCATGACTAGGTCAAATCTCTTTGTTGCATGCTTTCATAGAACTGTATTTCTTCCTTTTGGAGGATTCACCAGTATATAATCATGATTGATAATGCAAGTATTTGCAGCTATTTGTTAATGTGATTATTTTATTTATAGATATTTTTCCCACTAGTCTGCTGCCTCACCCCAGCCAGGACTGGGGTTGTTTTTCCCCTTTATTTTGTACCTAAAGCCTGGCAAAATGCCTGCCACCTAGGAGACAGTTCGTGTTTGTTCAGTAAATTAATAGAAAACATAAAACATAGTCCAAACAATAGGAGACATAAAATAAACTTTAAAGAAGCATGAAAAAGAAAGCACACATGTAGATGATTGAAAAACAAGTATATATTTCAGTCATGACATGCTGCATATATAGGCTAAGCTGCCTCATTTACAGTCAGTGACTCCTAAAGTAAACCTACACATTGAACAGCATGCTGCTGCATTCAAGAGGCAACTTAAAATGTATGGAAATAAGAATAAAATAATTGGGTGGTGAAGATACGGCAAGAAAATGTAAAGAAAACAAAATCAGAGCCAGTAGTAATTTCAGACAGTGTAGAATTCAAATTTTTGCAGAGAATCTTATGTAAGAAAGAAGAGAAATGGAACCACTTGGTTGTTTTAGGATCATCTAGCCGATCTCTCTCAGTCTGTCCTGACGGGGAGTAGTGATAATTTGCCCTGGCCAGTGTGGCTCAGTGGTCAGAGCATCGGCCTGTGCGCCAGAGAGTCCCAGGTTCAATTCCCCATCAAGGGCATGTACCTGGGTTGCAGGTTCGATCCTGCCTCCGGATGGAGGGTGTGTGGGAGGGAACCAATGGATGTGTCTCTCTCACATCGGTGTTTCTCTCTCTCGCTCTCTCCCTCTCTTCCCCCACTTCCACTCTCTCTAAAAATAAATGGAAAAAATATCCTCACTCCTTGGGTGGGGATTAAAAAAAAAAAAAAGGTAGTGATAATTTAAATAACGTACTTATTAAGATTATATGTATGTATATACATATAGTTAGTTATACATATGTACATAAGTACATAAATACATCAAGGTTGTGCGGACCAGGAGAAAATACACCTTGCTTTGATTGCCTAATGGGACAATTAGAAAGCATGATTATTAACGAGGCTATAAACACATGCACAAATATGAATATTCCAATAATCAGATATTACAGAGGCAACATTTTCTGTCCATAATGCCAAATCACTAGAAAGGTTTTTACAAGTATGAATTTTAAATTTTCCTTAAGATCAAATAGTTTAACATTGCTCTGAATTACTATTAGGACAAAGATAAATTTGACAAACTATAAATATTAACTATTTAAAAAGTATTTAAAATGAGAACATCCAAAAAAACTTAAGACATGCAGCCAAAGTTGTTCTCAAAAAGAAATGGAAAGTACTAAATGTTTTTTCCATAAATATTAAAGAATTAAACAATATTCAGGAGAGCTGAAGAAAATAATAGTATGAAGCATTAAGATAAATTTATAAAATATATACATAAATGTATAAATCAAAGCCCTATTTTTTAAAAAAACATTAAAATAAAGAACTCTTGAAAAATCTAACCAGAGAATAATGAAAAGGTAATTAATTAATATTAAAAATAAGAAGAGCCTATTAAAATCCCCATGGTAGAGATTTTGGGTTAAAAAGAGAATATATGAATATGTTCTACTCATAAAATTTGAGATTATCAGTGAAATGGAAGAATTTGGAGGGAGATGATAACCATGGTAGAGATGGAAAATTTTACTAAAGCACAAAATTGTCTCTACAACTAAAAGAATTTGATGAATTCTCTGATTGTCTCACAGATAATTCGCCCTGGATGTAATTTTTTTCTAAAACAAAGAATACATTTAAAAATGAAGAGAATATGCCTTCTCCAAGTAGGGTTGGTCTAAAATTTGGCATTCTCATTTATATCATAGCTATCTTAAAAATTGTATCTTTTACATGAAAAAGTGAACTGAACAAAATCTGGGTCCTAATTCGTCCTCTCTTGAGGGGTCATGAACAAGGATGGACATGAGCAATGAATGTAACAAACAAAAAGAGAAGAGTTGAAGAGCAAGATGTGGAAGAGGCATTAACTGTTTAAGTTCTTCTAAGAGAATCTGGGAAGCTGGGCATGGAGAGGAGGTAACATTTCAGTGTCTACTCTGTGACAGGAATTAAGCCACAAGATTTATATAGATTGTCTTGGAAATCTTCCAAAACCACTACAAAGTAGACCCTTTCATCTCCCTTTGCCCAGACGAGAAATTAGACTTAGAGACTTTAGGTTACTTGCTCCAAGATCACAAAGGTAGTAAATAGTAGAGCTGATTTTTGAAGACAGGCCTGCTATCCCCAAAGCTTTTCAAAAGGTCACTGAGACATCAAAGTTGGGCAAAGGACAGATTGAGAAGAGAGGTCACTAGTGCAGAAACACTACTTTGTGAGGGAAAAGACAAAATGACATCTCAGGAGAGACATATTCATGGGAACATCATTCTTTGCATGTGGGCATCTTTTGAAGTTTCACACTCTCTCTTCCAAGGCTAAGTCTGCTTCCTGTTAAGGCTGTCAAGTTGTTTAAATAGCTAATGCCTGGTACCCAACTGTCTCCCTGTGATAGTACTATGTTAGTAGTGCCAGCAATAGAAGATAAAGGTTTAATTCTGGGTCCCTACAAAAGCTGCACAAAGCCTCCATTCTCCAGGTCTCCATGCCAAGAATCTATCCCCACAGTGCAGTCCCTTTGAATCTCAGTGAGATGACAAAGCTCTTTAAGTGGTACCTAAGCTTGAGAAAGCTAACAGTCCTATATTCTAAGCTGACTCCAGACTCCACAGGGAAGGACTGTAGGTGAGATGAATTGACAAATGTCACTTTAGGGTAGAAGCTTTATAAGATAAACTACATCCTTTTTTTCTGTCTCACCAATTATAGTAACATATGTCAAGATGGACCCTCCACCAGACCAGTACAGCTTTTGTCTGTTTTTCTTGAGATGATCACCCATACAGTCCAGACTCCATGCTCTGAGGAAACCAAGCAGACATGTGGAAAGGCTGTGTGTAGCCTCTCTAGCCACATTCCCAACTAAGGTTCCAACCAACAGCCAGCATGAGCCACCATGCACATGAGTCCATGAGCCTTCATATGATCCATTCCCCAATCTTCCAGCCACCCCAGCTAACACTGACTGGAGCAGAGATAAGCTGTTCCCACCAAATTCTGCCTAAAGTACAGATTTGTGAGCAAAATAAATGTAGTTGTTTTAAGCCACTAAGCTTTGGTTTATAACAAAGCAATAGATAACTAGAACAACTCCACTAACATTTTGAAGTTGCTGTTACAGAATAAGTTACACAACCTGATGGGTGCAGTGAAAGTCTTAGTGTTTTCTCCATTTTGCAAGTGGGAAACAGAAGTGTGCTGAGGTGAAATAACTGGCTCAGAGCACATAGCCTAGGACAGATTGGCAGGATAGAAGAGATAGGAAAAAGGAAGTAACACTGAACCCTTATCATATAGACAGCACTATATTCTTTTTAATAGAGTCACATGAATTCTCAAAACAACTATGAGGAGAGTGTGGTATTTCTCTCCAGTTTATAACTCCTTAAGGATTTAGACTGCATTTTTTCATACTTTCTTTTTTACCTTCAGTATTATAATTTTTAATGCACTCAAGAACCTCAATTAATGTTTGATTGATTACATTAAGTTGAACTGAGTAGACTGAAGGTCAAGAGAAGTGTGGAGGAAGACAAAGGTTGCATGGCTGCTGAGTGTTTCATCTCACACTTAAACTCCAATCTTACTCCAAAGCCTGCGCCCTTTCCTTTATCATTGTGGGGTGGTGAAGGAACGGACATCTTCTCCCGTGGGTATTGGTAAGGTCCTACAAGTGTGCCTTGTCAGTGAGACAGACCCTTTTCAAAGTCAGGGCAGCATGGACAAAGATCTTTAGGTAGAAAAAGCAGGAATCTGCATACTTCTGATTAGCTCTAGATTCTTGACAGACCCCTGGTTCAATATTCAGCCTGTCTCAACAGAGTGGACTTTGAGGAATAAATCTCCATTTCACTGCAATCCTGTAAGATCACATTCATAGGTTCCAGGGTTTAGGACTTCAGCATATATTTTTGAGGGACACAATGCAATTCATAACACTAATTATGTGGGGTAATATTTGATGTAATTATTGACCTTTTGGATATCTCCCTTTGTGGAGAACCCATTCTGAACACTGAGTTATTTAAAAAATTGAATTGTCTCTCTTTTACTTACTGATTTGTGGGATTTCTTTATATTTCTGGATACAGATCCATTGCTTATCATGAAATTGTATTGAATCTTACAAATGCTTTTTCTGAATCTCTTGAGTTGATTTTTCCTTATTTATGCAACTAATGTGCGCAATTACCTTGGGTTTTTAATGTTAACCCAATCTTGAATTTCTAAAACAAACTCAATTGGATTGTGATGTATTACCTTTTTCATATATCGCTGAACTCGATTTTCAAATATCTTAGTAAAGATTTTTGTTATGCTCATGGAAGAAATTGGCCAATAATTTTATTTTATTGTAATGTCCCTGTCAGCTTTTCGTATCAAGAATATAACTGAGTTAATAAATAAGTTTGTCTTTTACTGTTCTCTGAAAGATTTTATAATTTTATGTTATTTTTTGCTTCATGGATTAGAAGAATTCATGGGTAAACCTATGTAGGCCGAGGGTTTTTTCCTTCTCTGTTTTTCTATTTTTCCTATTAGTTACTAAGAGGTATGTTAGTTATCACTTTATATCTTTTGACTTTATGTCATGACATGCAGATCATTTTAGGATTATTATATTTTCTCTTTGAGTCATTTTTAATGAAATATTCCACTTTATCTCTAGTAATACTTCTTGCTTTCAAAATCACTTTACTTGTTATGAATATAGGTATATTAACTTTCTGTGCCTTTATATTTAAGGCTTGTGTCATAATGTGCATATAGTTTAGTTTATTTTCACTAAGCCTGACAAATTTAGGTGTTTAATTATAATATTTAGTACTTACATTTAATATAACCACTGGCATATTTAAGTTTAAATATACTACTTCTATTTTTTTCTTTTAGTTTGTGTTCATTTATTTTTCTTTTTTCTTTTCCATGAACTAATTATTTTTTAAAATATTGCATTTCCCTTTTCTTTGCTTATATATATTTTATTTTGTTAATTTTACTGGTTATCCTACAGATTTCAATATGCATTGTTGAATTATTATTGGGTCCCTTACACTGAACTTTTATTACTTCCTGAAGAATGAAAAGATTGTACAAAATTTTAGCTCCATTTATCCCCTTCTGATCCCTGTGCTATTATCATATACTTAACTCATGTTTCTTTTTCTTTTTCCTGAATTATCTGCTTCCATCTGGAATAACATTTCTTCTGCCTGAGAAACTCTCTTTAGTATTTCTTTTAGTAGTTTAGCTGGTGATAAATTCTTCCAATTTTTGCCTGAAAATGTGTTTGTTTCACCTTAATTTTGAGGCATATTTTTTATTGTGCATAGAATTTTAGGTTGGTAGTTATCTTTCAGTTTATTGAAGATATTGTTCTATTGTCTTCTACCTTCTATAATTTCTACCAAAAAGTCAGCTGTAAATCTTATTTTTGCTCCTTTGAAACTGATATTCTCATCCTCCAGTTGCTGTTCATTTTCTATTTGTCTCTAATTTCTAGAAGTTTTCCTATGATGTGTCTAGGTATATTTGTGTTTATCATGCTTCAGGTTTATAGAGCTTTTAAGTCTGTGACTTGGTATCATTTATCAGTTTTGGAAAAATTTCAACTAGTATCCCTTCAAATATTATTTCTGCTCCTTTTCTCTTTTCTTCATTTTTGGGCCCCCACTTGCATGAGTATTAAAGTTTTTCAACATATCCCATATATCTCTTATGCTATTCCCACATTTTCTGTTTATCTGTTCTTCAGTCTTTATAGTTGTATATTTTATGGTTCAATCTGTATAGAATCTATAGTAACCTATGTACAGGTTTAGTAATTTTTCTTTTGCTGTATCTTACGTTCTGTTGAAGCAATCTTATTTTATTTTCAGTCATTGAATTTTCATTTGGTAATCTTTGTAAATTCCAGTCTTTTACTAGAGTTCTCCACTTTTTATCTATTTGTAAAGCATGTAAGCATACTTATTTTAAAATCCATGTTAGTAATTCCAATAGCTAGATTACCTGTGGGTTTCTTACTACTGTATATTTTTTTCTTTGGATCATTTGGTCCTGTTTCCTGGCATATTGTACATTTTGTTGGAATATTGTAGAGGTGTTGGATGATTTTATTTTCTTCCAGAAATAATCTTTCTTTTTTGATCATTGCCAGATGACCTTAGCTCAATCAGGGAGTAATATGGCTTGATGGGATGACCAACCAGAATTCCTTCTCCTTGAAGTTAATTTTTATTTTAGCCCCATGAAACTAATGAAATCTCTGCTTAGCTTTCTAGCTCCTTAGAAGCTATTTTAAATTTGTATATGCAGCTTTGATATTAGCAAATGTCTCTAGAAGAAACTGTGCTCAGAATATTGTGTTCAGTTTTCTCATTCCATCAGAAGTTTGTCCTGTCATTGCTGGCTGCATTGATAGGCTTGAATTTCAGTTTTGTTTCCCCAATTCATTAATAGTGTCATAATATTTACTCTTCCATTTTCTTTTTTCCTTCGAGTATATAGCAAGGTATTTATTCCTTGCACTCTTTTAATTTGATTGAGATATAATTGACATATAACATTGTATTAGTTTAAGGCAGGGGTGGGGAACCTTTTCTCTGCTAAGGGTCATTTGGATATTTATAACATCATTCTTGGGCCATACAAAATTATCAGCTTAAAAATGAGCTATGAAAAAAGCTCCTAGATTTATTGAATTTCAAGTCCCACCTGCGGTTGCCTTGGCAGGGCCAGACCAAATGATTTCACAGGCAATATGGCTTTTGGGCCAGACATTCCCCACCCCTGGTTTAAGGTATACAACAATGATTTAACATATGTACATTGCAAAAAATCTCCACAATAATTTTAGTTAACACTTATCACTACACACATAGTTACATTTTTTCCTTTTAATGAAAGCTTTTAAGAATTATTCTCTTGGCACCTTTCAAATATACAATATATATTGTTAACTGTAGTCACATGTTCATTTTCTTTTTTAATACTATGTCCTCTTAGTTAATTGGCAAATGGTCTAAAGGAAAAATGTAGTAGCAACTGTACATACAATATATCTCAATTATTTTCCTTTCAGGGATCTTGGTCTCCCCCATCGTGGATGCTTTGGTTACTCTCCTTTAAACAGCTGTATTTTGTATGTTATATTGCTTTTATAGTCTTTCATTCTGGGAGCATTAGTCCGATACAAGTTACTTCTTCATAGCCAGAAGTACAAGTCTTGCATTTAATTTAAAATACACACTTTCCACCAAATGATATATTGTGAGCATTTTTCTATGTTATTGAAAAAATTTTTAAATGTAACCTTCAGGGGCTACATAATATGCCACAGTAATGAATGTATCATAGTTGACTATACCAATTCCCTGATATTGAGAGCCTTCAGGCTACTTCCAGTTTTTCACTTTTTCAGGTTATTACAGGGAGACTATTGATGCCTCCCTAGATATGTTGTTTATGTTTTATATGTACAAGATGCTTCTTATGTATGATATAACATGTGTATACTTGAGCAACTACTAAAAATTGTGTGCCAATCAAATAAATGGGAAGGTTATGTGAGGTAAGCAAATTCCACATGATCCCATTTGAAATATTAATGTTCTATTCCAAAGAAATTTGTTAATTCACTAAGGGTGAAACAGTTATGGGTTTAAGTCTGATTTTTATTACTTTATTTGCTCAATGACCTTGGTCAAATTACTTGGACTTGCTGAGTCTGTTTCCTCACTTCTTGAAGACAGATAATAATATTCACCTGACAGAGTTGTTGTGATTTTTTAAAATAAATTATTAACTATTTATGTCTCTACATACCAGAATCCCCACAAGAACAAGGTGCAGACATTCATTTATTCACTCATTCAAAATATTTATTGAGCATTTATGGCAAGAGGCATTGAGGATACAGTTGTAGATAAGTCAAGTAAGTTCATACTTATATGAAGTTTACATGACAGAGTGATTGACATGGACAATAAGGAAACAAATAAGTGACATAATTTTATGTAGTTACTAGTGCTGTGAAGAAAAGTAAAGAAAGATAAAGGTTAGAAAGTGATGGCGGTGATGCTGCTAATTTTCAATGATTGTCAGGGAAATTCTCTGAGGAGATAACTTTGAGCTGAAATGTATGAAATCAGAAATCAAGTCATGTGGAAATGTGAGAAAGAGATTTCCAGAAGAAGGAAATGTCAGTGCAAATGTCTGGAATAGAGAAGCTCAATGGGTTCATCAAACAGGTAGAAAGCCAGAGTGATGGGAATGGAATGAATGAGGAGAATACCAGAAGGTGAGGGCACACACAGAGGTAGGCAGGAGCCAAGTCAAGTAGGGGAATGTTGGCCGTGGCCAATGGAAAACCACTGAAGAGCTCGACTGGGGAGACACGTGATTGTATTGTTTCAAACATTCACTTTGGCTGCTGTGCAGAGAATAACCCATGGGGACCAGCATGGAAACAGGAGCTATTACAGTCTTTTTTACCTTAAAGTTCCTACCTTGTTTTATTGTGCTTCACAGATATTGTGTTTTTTACAAATTGAAGGTAAGACCCTCCACTAGCAAAAAAGATTGAAACTCACTAAAGGCTCAGATGGCAGTTAGCAAGTTTTAGCAATATAGTATTTTTGTTTTGTTTTGTTTTTTAATCCTCACCTGAGGATACTTTTTCCATTGCCTTTCAGAGAGAGTGGAAGGGAGAGAGAGAGGGAAACATTGATGTGAGAGAGACACATCCATTGGTTGGGATCGAGCCTGCAACTGAGGTACGTGCCCTTGGCCAGAATCAAACCCAGGACCCTTCAGTCCACGGGCCGATGCTCTAACCACTCAGCCAAGCCAGCCAGGGCAGCAATATAGTATTTTTATTTAAGGTGTGTATATTGTCTTTTTAGACATAATGCTGTTGCACACTTAAGAGACTACAGTATAGTGTAAACAACTTTTATATGTACTGGGGAACGAAAAAATTTGTGTGACTTGCTTTATTGCAGCATTTGCTTTATTGGGGTGGTCTGGAATTGAACCTGCAATATGCTGTCAGGTGCATAATTGTGAAAAATTAATTGTGGTTGTCATATATATATATTTTTAAATTTTTTTTTAAAGGAGCATTTGGGCTAGGGAATGTACAACAGTCTCAAAGGTCTGCTTTGGAGTTATGAGTTCACTGGTGAGTACAGCCCAAGCAGACAGTCAAACTACTTTGGCAGTTAATTGAGGTTCATTCAACAGCATTTTAAGGTCACAGGTAGACAGTGCAGTGTCAGGACTTTTAAATGATTTTGAAAATGAACATCAATCAATATTCATTCATTATGGCCTTAAAATTGACTGCTTGGTGAACCAACTGCAGTGCATAGCCACAGCTTCTACGTCCTTGTTTCAAAGCAGGAGGACTGGGTTGGTAATAAAACCCTGATCCAGATTTCCAGCTATGAAAAAATATTAGAACATTATAAAATTTTCAAACTCTTATAGTCTTTTTAAAAGTATTTTCTGTGAAAGAAAACAAAGAAGCTTTTTAATTTAATCTGGAAAACATGGGAGATGTCAAGCTTGAGCATCTACTTTAAGTTGTGCCATGTCTGGGACCCTAAGTATTGAATATATTTGTTCTCCAGAGGGGTGAAGTTGCATAGCATGTGTGGCTGTTGTTCAGCAGCCTCTATAAAATGACACAGGGTTGAGAAACAGGTATTTAGGTGTTTGAAGGAATGAATTACCTATACTCAAAGGTACTGGAAGTAATCGCCCAATAGACTTGACAGTTCTCATCAATGGCATGGCTTTTGGCTTCTCTAGTATCTCCCACAGCATTAGCCAGTACACAATAAATATTGGCTGAATAATCCTGACCCAGTAATGGAGCAGAAAGCCACCAGGATCTCCAGAATATATATTTATTTGTTTACAAAAAAACATTGTCAAACAATTTCAACATATTGGTCACTATGATCAACAATAGGAATGTAAAGATGAGAAAAAGTAATGTAGTAAGGGAACCAGTCACTTAAAAAAATAGTTGTAAAAACAATGGGATAGGTGCTGGAATGAAAGATTTTATTACAATGGAGAGGGTGCTGGTACAATAAAATAAAATGCAAGTTATGGACTTGGCCTTGGGTGCTTATCAAGATGGATGGGCAGTGCTGAGCACACGGTGAGAGGGCGGGCGCCGCTGTGTAAAGGGGGAGCCTTATATTCTCCTGCCCGGCCCGAGTCTACGCTGGGCCACGGACTCGGCTCCCTCCCCTTTCCTAACCTACTGGCTAGTTATTCTCACACATATATTCTTCAAGATAAGCTTTTGAATGAATTCATCAAGTTCCAAAAGTAAATTCTATTGTAATTTTGATTGACATTTTCTTAGTCCCGTGCACTAATTTGGAAGAATTCAGTCTTAACATACTTGGCTTTCTCATAGAGAAACACAATCTGCCTCCCCATTTATTCAAATCTTATTGTGTATTTCTGAGTAGCGTTTTATAGGTTTTCTTTATTTGTATCCTAAACATTTCCCATTCAGATTATTCTTAGGATTTTTTTTTTATTTTTATTTTTTGGCTTATGATGAATTGAGCACCTCTTGTATTTATATTTCTAATTGATACCTTTTGATATATAGGGAAGCAATTGCATTTTAAAAATCTGTCTTATATCCAGCAGCTTCATTAACTCTCTAGTGAATCTTTTTTTTTTTTCTTTCCAGTAAATGCTTATATTGTAGCAAAAATTAAAAAATGAATGTCCTCTCTCAGTGTTCGGATTCATGTCATATTTCCTTGGAGAATTCCCAGGACACATCTTGTTCAAGGAGGAGATACACTTTTGCCTTTGTGTTTCTCAAAGCTGGCCCCTCGGCAGGCTGAGACCCTTTCCTTTTCTGTTACTGACCTTGACCTGCCTTATTGCTCCTCCTGGATCCTCGGCCATGGACAGTGTTCTGTGTGCTGCCACCATGACCTTCAAATTCTACTCAAGTGCTCTTCCCTAGACCCCCTTCCTCCTAAACTTCTAGGTCCAAAGGATGTTTTACTCGGCCCCTGTCACTGTGATGAGCTAAATCCTAAGGCTTGAGCCCAGCCGGGCGTGGCTCAGCGGTTGAGCATCGACCTGGGATCAAGGCGATCGGGATTTGATTCCCGGTCAGGGCACATGCCCGGGTTGTGGGCTCGATCAATGACTCTCTCATCATTGATATTTCTATCTCTCTCTCTCTTCCCCTCTCCTTTCCTCTCTCTGAAATCAATAAAGATATATTTTTTAAAAATAAAATAAAATTAAAAAATAAATCCTAAGGCTTGAGAGATGTTGGATCTTGCCTTAAAGATACTAACAGCTAAGAACAGATCATGATATTTCTTCTGTGAGCTCAGTATAGCATGTCCATCCAACCCCGTGACGAACATCTTCTTTTGCATTTCTTACGAAACATCAGACTTAATGTGCCTAAAACAGATGTCTTGATTCTGTCATCAAACCCACTACACATCTTAACTGATGCCTCCAACTTTCACTGTGCTGTTTAAGCAAGAAACCTAGAAACTTCTGGATTCCCATCCTTGTCTCTTCCTTCCGCAAGTACTGTTGACTTTATAGCCAATACACATTTAAAAACCTGGTTGCCTCTTTCTATTTTATGTGGTTGCCACATTGGTTCATGTCACCATCATCTCCTTGGGTTACTATGCCAGCCTCCTAAAGGGCCGCTTCACTTCCATGCCGGCTCAGTCTGCTTCCATCGTCCAAAAACAACTAAAGAAATTTTCTTAAATCTTATGCTGTAATTCATTCCCCTGCTTTAAACATTTACAGGCCATGGTGATTTCAGTAGAATAAAATATAAACTCCTTACCACGAACTCCAGGTTCTTGGTGACCTCGCCCTTGCCTCTCTCTCTAATCACATCTCACATCACTTTTTCCTCTCCGCCGTCTACACTCCAGCTGCACCCGCCTGTCCTCAGTTTCCCAACAGGATTTTACAGACACTATCCCATCTGCCCTCATTGTTTCTTTCCCTCCCTGTCACCTGGCTAATTCCTCCTCATTCCTTATATCTGTGGTCTTCAAATGTTTTTGAGTCTCTATCGTGGGGGGAAAACATTGAACCTAAACTTTCGATGTGGGTATATTTATTTATTTATAAATTACTGACAAGTACTACTTTGCTAATACACTACGTACATTACAAAATACATGCAAATATAGAGCTGTAAGGAAAATATTAAAGATAAATGATATTTTAAGAGATAATCATGTCACTTTATTAATATACTCCCCCCCCAGCTTTATTGAGACATAATTGACATATAATATTATGTAAGTTTAAGGTGCACAGTGTGCTAATTTGATACACTTATATATTACAGAATGATCACCACCATAGCATTAGCTAACACTTCCATCCTGTCACAAAAAAGTAATTACCATTTATTTTTTGTGGTGAGCACATTTACTCACTTAGCAGCATTCAAGTATACAATACAGTATTATTAGCAATAATCACCATGCCATACCCTGAATCCCCAGAATTTGTTAATCTCATCACTGGAAGTGTGCACGCTCTGACCAGTGTCTCTCTGATATCTCCACCTCTCAACCCCTGAACAGTACATTTTAAATGATAGCTGATATAAATCCATATTTCAAGTCATCTTAATAATTTCAATTTTGTGAAGCATTTTTCTTATATCTGTTTTTCATTATAATTATACCTAACTCCATATGAAGCAAAGAGAGATTTTACTCAAGGAATAGATGTCTTAGTGGCTGTTTTCTTAATGTAACTTGCATTTACCTTATTACTAGTATGTTCTATCCATAGTTTCTTTGGAGGAATTTTTTAAAGCCACTTGTCAAGTTTGTCAGTGTTCAGTTTTTTAAAACTAGATAATATAATCTGAAAATCCACATAACCAGGTACTCATGAACTGTAATGCATTAGTGTCCATGGGAAGGGAAAGAACAAGTAAGGGGCCAATGGCTGTCTCTTAATGTGGAATTCCATTTTCCCTCTCCAGAGATCCAGGGTACTTTGCTGTGTGGTCATCTAACAAATGGACAAAGAAGGAGGGGAGAGAAAAAAGAGAGGGATTATCAGTAGATATGACTAGAATATAACTTCTTAGTTTTAGATTTTAAAATTATCAGTAGAGCCCTGGCTGGTGTGCTCAGTAGTTAGAGCGTAGGGCCCACAACCTGGGTTCGATTCTGGTTAAGGGCACTTACCTGGGTTGCAGGTTTGATCCCCAGCCCTGGTCAGGTGGGGTGCATTGAGGAGGCAAGCAGTTGATGTATCTCTCTCACATCAATGTCTCTCTCTCTCTCTGTCTCTCCCTCTTCCCCCCCTCTCCCTCTCTCCCCCTCTTTCTCCCTCTCACCCTCCACCCCTCCCTTCCACTCTCTCTAAAAATCAATGGGGGGGGGGGAAATTATCGATACAGGTCTATATTTTTCTATATATCAGTAGATCTCTGGCACAGCATTTTGTGGGGCTTTCCAGGCAGAAGACTGTGTGCATTTTTTCTCCACAAGGACAAAAACCATTGTCCATCTTTTTTCAACATTTATCCCCAGCTATCTAGACAGTTCTGAGCTCTTTATGAAAGGTCAGGGATTCTCAACTGCAATTCAATGGTACACTGATGTCATGTGAATAATTGTAAGGTGAATGGTAAATCATTTGTTACTAGTAAAATTAAATATCACTTGTATATGGCTTGTAATTGAAATTAAGAGGAACCAAATGTATCCTTGTAATAATATTAGTTTGGGTTGCATTTGTTTATAATTTTTTAAATGGAGGAAAATAGGTAGAATTTCACCTGGTGCCAGGATAATTGTGCATAATTCACAGCTTATCTTGTGTATGTCACATCTCATCCTTACTCATCAACATGAACTTCATCTCTCCTGCACATCACAGAGCATTGCAGGTTAAGAACTGGTTACTTACTAGGGGAGAAACATATGAAGATCTACAACGTGGTCCATGTTCTGATAGAGGAATGGACCAAGTGCTGTGGGAGAGACAGAAGTGTGCCCTGATTGCTATTTGGGTCAATAAATCTCAGTGGAGGAAAATGCCTTAGAAATAGACAGACCTTAATTCTACTCCTGCCCCTATACAATTACTGATGGTATGAATGTGAACACAGCATTTACACTAGGAACCTCAGTTCCCTCGTCTCTAAAAATAACAGTAATATCTCAAGTCTTCCAGAGGACTGTTGTGAGAATTAAATGAGGCAATTGATGAAAAACCTTTTGGTTAACCTTGAAATATTATATAAAAAATGTTTTAGTCAAAATCATTCTCTTCTCAGTTGCTCCACTGAGGTAAACTCAGTTCAATTTAATAAATGTTTTATGAGCACTTATAGTTTAGATAATATGCAAAGAATCTAGGATACAGAGTGGAGAGCAGAGCCTACCCTCAGGTTTCTCACCATCCGATGGGAGAGAGATCCAAGCACAGTGTTCACTTATTTTACTATTAGCTTATACATACAATATTACTACTAGCTTATACATAATGAGTGTTTAATATGGAACAGGCTTTTCCATGCATTGTCTCACAAAATATGGCCCCTTTTATCATTAACTCCATTTTACAGATGAGGAAACAGACGGGTTAAATGACTAGCCCACCATCGAATCACTAATAAGCTGAGGAGCCTGGATTCACACCCGGCTCTGAGACTGCAGACTCCAACTCTCCAGAGAGGACTGAGTTAAACTAGGGCCCTGCTTTGTATGTGGTGAAAGTCACGTGACCCACAGAGAACTGTAAACAAAGCAGCAGAGTTCATTTCACCCTCTCCATGCCAACTTCTGGAAGTATTTTTCTACCTTGATCCCTGATCCTGGGCCCCTTAACCCTGCACTACAAGGTCCTGTTTCTTCGCGCTCTTCCAAGTGGAGCTGGAGCCCTTCCTTCGGCCACAGAGGAGACACCGGGTTTCTTTCATGCAAGAAGCCTACAGGCCAACTTGCCAAGAGCTCCTCTCTCCTTCCCATTACAAATCCCACTGACCAGGGACGTTCTATGGAGACTGAGTTTATAAACCTCACTTCCTGTAACATTCCCCACCCCACCCCCATTCCCTCGCAGGCATCTGCCTGGAGCTGGGAGCCCCCTCCCCCTGGAATCCAGGCAGTCTGAGCTGCAGAAACCTATAGGGCTCCTTCTGAATCTGGCCTTTGCACAATAGCAACCTCATTGGGTTGCAGTCCTGCCTGCAGAGGTCACCGTGTGATGAACCCACGATTAACCTCATTCCCCAATCAGAATTTTGATCTAATCTCTGGGACAGCATGGTGAACACACATGGTCTTTTTGTTTCTGCAGAACTGGAGACCTGAAATGTGACAGCCTCAGCTATGCCAGGCACCAGAGGAAACCACAGAGTTCATATTACATATATTAGGCTTTTTTTTTTTTTTTTTTGAGCTGCAATTCTCAACAAGCTCAAGCAGACCTTGGGTGGTGGAGCAGCTTCCTCCAAAGGAGGCTCTTTCCTTCTGTGGACTTGCCATGCAGGGGACACTGACGCAGCAGTGTGTATTTTGCTTGGCTCTCATGTGGCACAGTCACATTTTGTAGGCAGGCTGGAAGTGGCCACCCTGGAGCGGGGAGCAATGGAGAACATTCGTTTTTGCCACTGCAGACAGCTCAGCCACAGACATGGATGATGAAAGGGAAATTGGCATTGACCTTGCTGCTTTGCAAGGAACAGATGGGACTTGGAGGCTGGTTTGCAAAGGAAAATGAATCAAACCTCCTCCCCAACAGTCTCTTCCTCACTGTTGTGTGTGTGTGTGTGTTTGCATGTGCATGTACACACACACAAGTTGTGTCTGACATGCAAGGAAAGACAGAAGCACCCATGCTTGTGCTAGAGCTCCCTATTGCACATTTGATATTTGACTGACATGTAAAATTCCCAGGGTCATCAATAGGACAGTAGCTCAGAACACATGAGAGACTTTTTCTGTTGATAAGAAGACGGAAAGAATGTTATGGAGAGGTACTTTCTGATCCCTCCAGGAGTCCTATTTCAGAGGAAGAGAGTCTCTTAAGAGGGTGTTGCAAGAGATGAGGAACAAAGCTGATGTAGCCAAGTGTACAATATACACCCATCCCAAATCATCTGAATGTGCCATTGTTTTTGGTTTTGTTCCTGTTCCCACCCCTCAGCCCCCACCCCTGGCTAGGAGTGTCCTTACCCTACCATTTCCCACCTGGTGAAATCCTTTTCACTATCCAAATCCCAGTTGGATTTTCAGTTTCTTCAAAAAGCCTTCTCTGATTTTTCCCCACTTAGTACAAATCATGCCTTCCTCTTGCCTGTAAATTTCTTGAGAGAAGGGGGCTATGCCCAACATACACATCCCAGGTGCTCAGTGTGACTGGAAGGAGCTCAAACCCAGAAGCAGTGGGGCCTGAGTTTAAACCAGGCTCTCTCTCCCACACTGGAGCTGTGAGACTTTGGGAAAAACCTCTCAAACCTCAGTTTCCTCATCTGTAAGCGTGGATGGCGATAACTCCTTAGTGGGATTAGTGGGAGTATTTACTGAGGTAATGAATGCAAAGAGAGCACATAAGCAGGTAATGCAGAACGTGTGTTTTCCTTTGCCCACATACTGGGTCTGATTCCTTTTTTTTACTGTATTTTGTACAATTCTTTACACATTTTGGGCATGAAATGAATTTTGATTAATTAAAGTAAATAGAACCTTTTTTCTTCTTAAGCATTCAAAGCCACTGATATCAAATAATAATAAAAATAGCAATACTATGGAAAATAGTAGCAAGCACTAGTGCACAAAGGTTTTATCTTTGCTTGTATTATCTTATTTAATCTTCATTAAGAGCTCTGGAGGTAGATCTAACGATCCCCCTTTGCAGATGAGGAAATTGAGGCCATGCAACTGGTAGTGATACAATTAGATTCCCAACATAACCCAAGTGCTTAAGTGTCATTTAGACTGTGATTCTCAACCATGACCGCACGAGATTATCACCAAGGGAGCTTTTAAAAATTTCAGTGCCTGAACCCCACCCTCAGATTTAGACTCAATTAGTCTGAAATGGGGCCCAGGGATTGTTTTTAAAAGTCCCAGGTGATTCGATGCGCAACCAGGGATGAGAACTCCTGACTTCAGGCAGCGCTGTGGTGCAGGTGGAGTTTCTGTCCTAACTGAGCTCATGTGTGCCTGCATTATCTCGCCCAGAGTCAATAGCCATCCATTACCCAATCTGGGGACAGAACATCCTAACTCCATGAAATTGCTCTGATGGGAATTCTGTCGACACTCTCTAGCAGATCTGGGCTTCTGAAATGGCTTTGTCTGATGTACCATTTATTTCTCAGATAACTTTTCAGTGGCTCAGATCGGGTGCATGAGAGGGGACTAACGGAAGCCAGCAGGGAGAGTGAACTGTGCATGTGTGGGCCCCAAAACTGTAGCCTTCCAGGAGCCCCAAGGGTCTGGGGCAGGGGTGCGGGCTTCTGGGGGGAACGCTGGGTGATGTATGGATCAATTACTTTTCACAGCCCTACGCTTTCTCACATATTTTCTGGTCTTTGGTGGCTTGAACACGGTAAAATGGCTTGTGTGCAGGCTGCCTGAGTAGCCATGTTGTCTGATTGGAAAAGTAACATTGTGTTATGAGTGAGTTTGGTGACTGTCCAGATAATCCTAGGGCAGCAATGGGCCACTAGGATTAGAACCAGTGAACTTGCAGCTGAGCTCTAATTCTGCAGCATTAGTTATGGGCCCTTGGGCAAGTCATGTAACTGCCCCAAATCTCACTTATCTTGGCTATAAAATAGAGTAATAAATACCTTAAATATAATTTACAAAGCCAGTGTGTTGGAAAGGACTGTATAAATGAGCTTTGAAGAACTATACCAATGTGAAGCCTTCTAATGCAGACTCTAAAGACGTTCAGTCTGGGTTAAAATCCTGACCTAGCTTGTGCAAGTTCCTTAATGCCACTATGCTTCAGTTTTTATCATCTGGGAAATAATGCACATTCACAATGATAGAATTGAAGTCTTTGGATTGAAATATGATTTGGAATGGAGAATTCTTGAAATTTTGTAAAGGTTATAAGGTGTGTATACTGTCTAATATACCAAACCCTCAGGAGGTTCTGGCCCAACCCTCTATAATAAAAAACATGAATGTATTTTAAGTGAAGCCTGACCATTCATCAGTCGGCTAAATAAAGATCATCGAAAGCCTCATGTTAGATCAGATAAGGTTGTGCTACCAAAGGAGTTTGTACCAAATTTACCAAAAAATTCCAATTTTTGGAGCTTTTTGGACTGTAGAGTTGTAGGTAAGGAATTTGGACCTGTAGCACCTACCATTTAGGGTATTATCGAGGAGAAAAATAAGTTAATATGCATAAAGGGCTTAGACCAGCGATTTTCAACCCGTGTGCCGCAGGAATGTTTAAAACACGCAGTACCTGACTATTTAGTCAGGGGCACTGACCTCTTTCCCTTAGATTGTCAAATGAAAAAATAACAACAACCAACACAATAGACGTCTGGTGTGAAGGAATCAAAATTATACCTATTTTTTGTCAGTTCAGCAAAAAATATAGTATGTTCTTTGGTGTGCCGAAGAATTTTAGTACTTAGTTTATGTGTCATGAGATGAAACAGGTTGAAAATCACTGGCTTATACCAATGTCCTGCAGATAGTAAGCACTGAATAAGTATTAGCATTTATTACATTTATTACTTTAAGAGTAAAACCAAGAGAGAATGGAGCCTCACAACCCCTCACTGACATTTTTCAGATTTCTATTAATTAATGAATTAATAATTTGCCAGGAACTAATCTACCCCTTTGCCTGCTGAGAAAATACATTTCTAGGTCTGAGATGTACTCAGCACTTAAAGGAACAGTATTGAACTTTGAGGACACATGAGTGTATGTACAAGTCAGAGAGAGAGAGAAAGTCTTCAGGCCCAGCAAAATGCTAACAGGTTGTAAATATGAAGTATTTTAATTTTTTTTACCACTTTCATGCATTTTCTAAATTTTACCTTTTGATCTTGAATTACTTTTATAATACAGAAAAAGTGCATTTTTTTTTAAGCCCTCTTCTGTTTCCTCTTCCTTAGAGAATTGGTTCTCAGACTCAGGCTCTCATTTACAAGACCACCATCAAGCAACAAACTTCTATTGATTTCCAACTATATGCCAGATACTATAACCCAGAGATATTATTTGAAAAATTTTCAGCAAAATCACTTTGTATAGCAATGTATATAGTTCACGCCATGCTTTGCTATACATTCTCTCAATTGGTACTTCTCTCTAGATTAGGGAAAGTATATATTTCAGTCAACATTTTATGAATGAAGGAACTTGCCTGAGGCCACTCAGTCAGTAGCGATGAGGTTCGGCACAAAGGTCTAAATCCTGTGAGTGGTCTAACAGGATGAAAGCAGTATTCCTAAGACCTTAGAAATCAGTGACACTTCAAGAGGTAAATATTAGGAAATCAAGTTGTAGATGATTGTGACCAACTATAGGTCAAATCTTCACGTTGGCAACAAATGGTAATAGAGGCCAAAAAGATTTGAGGGTACCAAACAATATCCTTAAGGAGTGTCCTCAGGTCCGGCCAGTGTGGCACAGTGGTTGAGCATCAACCTATGATCCAGGAGATCGAGGTTCGATTCTGATAAGGGCACATGTCCGGGTTTCGGGGCTCAATCCCTAGCAGCGGCCGTGCAGGAGGCAGCCGATCAATGACTCATCAGTGATATTTTTCTCTCTCTCCCCCTCTCCCTTCCTCTCTCTGAAATCAATAAAAACTATTTATTAAAAATAAAAGAGTGTCTTCAGAATAGTCCAACTTTCTAAAGCTGGGCATTATCAAATCTAAGAAAAAAAGCTTCAACCCAAGACAGATGTTTGGAAGAGAGCACAGGAAAAACAAAGAAGGAAAAAGGACATGTATGGTCTTTCTATATTCAACATAATTCTCTTCCCAGAGAATCAGGGTATGGGCTGATATACTGCTAGCAGCAACCTTAACTGATTGAAAATCTTTGAGGTTGTCCCTACTTTTGACTTTTATTAGAAGGAATTGGTCCCTAAAGTGGGTGATTGGTATTAACTGCACTGCCCAAGACAAATTTGGGAACCCGGAAAATAAACATCAGACCCTGTTCAAACAAGGTCCAAACATTCTGCCCGCCTTCTCAATGCCATTGTGACTTCTCCAGGTTCTAACCACCCAGAATCCAAGTCAGTGGCTCCGTCTGGTTCCTAATCACACACAGCTTTTGCTGGGCAAAAGGGGTGGGGCCTGCCTGCCCTTTTTAAAACGAAGGGAATCATTCAACATTTTGCTCTGCATTCTTCTACCCCAGATAACCCTCTCTAATTTGAGGTTGGCTGGAAATCTGGAAATCCTTATTCTTATCAGGAGAATTTCCATTGCTGAAGGGGAGGGCGCACTAGGCCACATCCTGTGTTCTGGGAGAGGCTCAAAAGAGTCAATTGCAATGCTCTGGACTCAAACAAAGTCAGGGACTTTCTTAAGTGGATTCAAAAAACAAGCTAGGACAACAGGCTCACTGTAATTTTTCTTGTTCCTTCCTCCTGTGCTTGCAGAAGCCCCATTGCCCCAGGCACCACAGTGGACACATTTTCCACTTGCAAAGTTTTTCCCGTGGACTAGCAAAACTCCTTGCCTGGCTCCTGACTTGAAAGTCTCTGGAGCCTCAGGTGATCAAACTACTACTTTATAGACCTGAAGTCCTAGGTGTCTGCAGAGAGCAGCCGCAGGGGCCTAGGACATACTTGCTTGTGTTTGGGAATGTGTAGAGGTAGACTGCACTCAGGGGATTTGTTCATTTTAGCAAACTTGGCAGAACTTCCCTGCGTGACCTAAATAGAATATCTTCCTCTACATAAAGCATGCATCAGGGTATTTCCTGATTTATTCATGAAAGGTTTGCTTTACAAAGGCTTCAGGAACTGTGCAATCTCAAAATACATGATACATAGAGCTGGATACTAGAGTGGCATTTGCACAAATTGCTGTGATAGATGGGCTGTGCAGTGTGGCGGCAGAGTTGGATCAATTTAAATACTCACAGTAGGGGGTGGCTGTTTCAGGGGAGGAAGTGAGACCCACCCTGTGGATTGTTAGCAGTATCTCGGGAAGTGTTCTCCTTCTGCAGTGAGTAATTGATCAAGGAATAGAAAAAGAAGTGAATAAAATTCATGTGCACTAACTGGGGATATAGAACCTTTATCTGCTAATCATTCACTGGTTCGCTCATTCATTCCCAACTAGAGAACCAACCTGTCAGCAGCTGATAGGCTGAGTTCCATTGAGGGGGCATAGTAATAGATATATATGAGCTCATAAGGACAATAGGATGCAGTATTTGAAACCTGATGGGTCTTGGGAATTTGGGTTTCTATTGTTACCCTGGGGGTGGACGGAAATCAATCTCTCACCTTCGAGAGAAAGGCTGCTTTCTCCCAGTCAAAGGCAGGCATTTTTCAGGTGAGTCCACTGAAATGTCTCTGATCATGGACTTATCTAATGCTTCCGTATTTTCATGCTGGGGTATTTTTAACAGTGCAGCAGATGGACCTCGGTTCTTTGCAAAGAAGTTTTATTTTGGAGCTTGTGAAGAGATTGGGGTTAATGTACAATAAAGTGAAAGTGACGTTTGTAAAGATGGTGCGAGCAGAATGCCAGGATCCATTACCCTGATCGCCCCACAAACAGACTGGCAGCCTCCATTGGTGAGCTGCTGCTCAGATCCCATCAGCATTACTTGCAGGACACTTCACCACTTTGTGGCAAATTTCCAAGGGTTTTCACATGCCAAGCAACCCGTCCTAACTAGGACAAGGAGACATTGTGTTACAAACTTTGCTTTGGGGCCTAGAACTTTGGGGAGAGCCTGACCTGGTTCCTTTTCCTGGGTTTATAATGATGGACTTCCACTGGCAATGGAGAGAAGTAAAACCCCTGTGCAGGCACAGAGCTAAAGTGTCAGAGTGAGGGGGTCTGTTAATATAAAGAGAGCCATGCATGTGGGCTGAGCTACCAGGCTGATGGATCTCTTCAGAGGGTCATAGACATTACCCAGGACAGTTTGGACCCCTGATGAGAAAGTGAAAAAGACTATCTGAGAAGGATTTTCCAAGATGGAAAACCAACTGGAGGACAATATTTGAACGAATTAATCTTCAGTGATTTCCCGTGACCCACAAGATCAAGCCCAAATCCTTAGGACAGCCTTCAGACCTTTCACCATCTGGTCCCTGACTAACCCTGTCTTTCCATTGTCCCCAAGCAACATGTGTTCCGACCATTCCCAACTGCCCTTTGTTCCCTGATGCTAATGATAGTCAACATTTATTCAGGCCCTTAAAATGCCAGGAACTGGGTTAAGGGCTTCATGCATTTCATCATCTACTCTTCAGGGCATTCTCTGAGGTAGACACTATTATGGTCCCCAGTGTACAGATGAAGAAAGAAAACCAGAGGTTATAAAACTGGGTCACAGGCTATTAAGAAGTTTGGGATTAGAAGGCAGTATGGCTCTGTGGCCAGCCTTTAACTGCTTCGCCACCCTTCCTTCTTTCTGTATGAGAAAATACCTCTAGACCCAGCACACGTTGCTTTCTCTGCATAGGATCAGCCTTTCTCCATATTTGGCTGGTTTTTTAAAAACAATTCTTTGTTCATCCAAACCCTCAAGATCAAATATCGCCTTCTCTGGATGCTATTCCTGGCACTCCCAGGCAGAGCTAGTGGCTTTCTCCTTGGAGCTCCCACACTCCTTGTGCAAACTCACAGCACACACTGCATTGTAATGCACTGTCCTCTCATGCATCGATTTTGTGCCTGGTCTGTGCAGACTCCTTAGAGCTTTTCCCCAGCTGAATCAAAGCTCCAAGAGAGTGAGCAGCAAATGGGGAGCAACCATTCCCCTGAATCCAGAGGTAGCTCAGGCTCCAGGTGATGATTGCACCCAAATGCCATGTGGTATTTCTCGAGCAGCTCTGCAGACAGGTCCAGACGAGTGCCCGCCTGCCACATTCCTGCCTTTATCATTAACCACAGCCCACGGTGACTTTCTTCAACATGTGAGGCAGCGCCTGCCTGTCTGATAACCTGGCTTCCTTCTGGAAAGGATTTCCTTTGGCCTGGGTGCATACCTGGCCCTGCAAGAGTTAACCACAAGGCGGCCCAGATCAGGAGAACATGAGGTTTCCATTAACTGGTGGTATGCGGACAAGTGGCACGAGCATGGATTATGCGGTAATAAAAACACACTGCGCAGTATTTGTCAGAGGCCTCACTTCTCTCCTTCCCCGCCTCCCGCCCAGCACAGAGAGACCAGACCCTCGCTGCTCGACTGCTCGCTTGTAGCAAAAGTTGGTATCAGACTTTCCCCCAACTTGCTTTAATCCTGCTGTGTGTGCTCATCGTATCCCCAGAAGACAGATGGAAAGAAAGAGTGCCAGAGGAATTCATCCCTTCCCCTGGGATGAATCCTAAGTGAACCAACTGGGAGACGAAAAGAGGAAAAGGGTCAGGGGAAAGAAGGAGGGAGGGAAAGAGGAGGGTTGGCGAGAAAGAGCAGAGGTTGAGCTCACAGTTGGAGGAACACTGGGGGAGTCCGAAACCATCTCTTCTGGAAAGAAGGGAATTCACATGTACGGAGAATTTACTACATGGCGAACATGCTGGTTCATTTGATGTGTCCATTAGAAGGGGCCTCGATGGGCCTCGACATTCGGCCAGACATTATTCTGGGTGTGACTGAGAGTGTTTCCCGATGAGACTGACATTGGAATCAGTAGGCTGAGTAAAGCAGACCGCCCTCCCTAATGTGGCTGGGCCTCCACCCACTGAAGACCGGACTAGGACAGAAGTGCTGAGTGAGAGGGACCTCTGGCCTGACTGTTTGATCTGGGACATTATTCTTTGCCTGTCTTTAGACTCCAACTGAAATATTGGTGCTTCTTGGGTCTTGAGCCAGCTTACGCTGGAATCTACACCATCGGCTTTCCTGTGTCTCCAGCTTGCCAACTGTGGATCTTGGGACTTCTCAGACTCCATAATCACATGAGTCAATTCCTTATAACATAAAATAGCAATCCCTCATATATATAATCTCTCTCATATATGTAAAAAATTGTTTCTGGTTCTGTTTCTCTAGAGAACCCTGACTAATAGAGCAAGTAATGTGCTGAACTCTTTATATGTTATTTCATAGAGGCTTAGACACTTCCAGTAACTTGCCACGTATGTCCTACAGCTAGTGAGGGGAATAAGTATCCAACCAAAGGCTCTCTGGGTTTAAATAATCTTGCCTCCCTTTCTTTTAGTTATAAGGTTGCCCAGCCACATAATGGTGAGATTAGCCTCCCATTTTCAGTTGCAGGTGAGAAGTTCTTTGGTCATTTCCCTTCTTTGGAGACAGAAGATGTCAAGGAGCAAGTGCTAGAACTCAGCATGCTGGGGATCTCTCAGAAGCTCTGCCCCATGACTCAACGCCCCATGATCATGGGTGGTTTTCTGAACAGCACTCATTCTGGGGTTCGGAAACACTTATTCTGACCACAGTTACTTACTAAGCGTCTGCTCTATGTCTGGTCCTGTAATTTTGACAATGAAGAAACAGATCACTAGAACAGCATCTTCCTTGTCAAGTCCACAGTCGCCTTAGGGTTCCAGAAAGACATGTAAACAAAAGAGTATATATGCTACGATGTAGGTATGTGTAAAGTGTGTGCAAAGATACAAAGCAAAGGAGTGATGCATCTTGGTGGTTTGGAGGGAGAGCCAAGTGGAGAAGCAGGGACAAGGCAGAGTAAGGACTCCCTGCTCAAAGGCTCAGGAGGGCAAGGCAGATTTGGATCCCAGAAAGTAGTTATCTGTGGGTGAATAGTGGTTCTCCACTTTGGTTGCTCACTAGAGTCACGTGGGGAGATTTAAAGCATGCAGATGCCCAGGGCCCACCCCCTGAATCTCTGGAGGTACAGCCTGAACCTCAATATTTTCTTAGAAAAAAGAAAGCTCTGTAGGTGACCCCAATGTGTTGCCAGGATTGAGAACCACGGCTGTGCTGCCCAGTGTGGATCTGGGCTAGAGTGAGAGGTGAGTCTGGAGAATAAGGAATGATACAAAGAGGAAAGGCCTTGGATGCCACTCTAAGCAGTTTGAACTTCCCCTGTGGGCATGCAAGGTTTTTAAACAGGGAAGTGACCGTACTTACAGGAAATGAGTCAGCACAGTGGGCAGCCTTGGAAGGCTGAGCTCTAGGGGATATTCTGGCTTCATCTTCTCAGAGAGCCTGACCACCTGTGCTTACTAACACACAACTGATTTAACTTCCTTTGGTTCATGCAGCCAGAGGCCTTGTGTCACTCTGGGGAAACCAGTTGTCTGTCAGTCAGGAGACCCTAATTCTGAACTTGCTGCAGGTCTTGCTGAGGAACCTCAGTCATCTCCTTGTCCCTCTCTGGTCCTCAGCTTCCCACACCAAACACTTATGAGATTGAGCAAATCAGTGCTTCTTTATGAGGTTCGTAGTATCTGATTGCTTTAATTAGTTTTCAGCCAAAATGCTACATGTATTTTTACATTTAACAGAGCAATAGAGCAGATAGCAAGGTTTCCATTAATCAAACAGGTCTAACTAAGTTAGGAGAGGTTGGGGAAGGGTGAGCCAGGGAATTTCAAGCAAATTATTTGAGGAGCACCTTGAACTAAGTAATATCCCTCATCAGTATCTCCATAAATCAGTGACCCAACCTGTTGAGATGGAGGAGAACCCAGACTTGGAGATGTCCTGTTCATTCTCACGGCCCTTGAGCCAAGAGTAGCACCAGTTTGGAGAAGGTCACCTAACAGGCCTCCTCACCTTGGCTATTTCCTGCCCCAATCCATTCACTTCAAGCCCAGGAGAATCAAAGGTGCTATGCTGTACCCTCAATGGTTCCTCATTGCCAGGGACCAACCCCAAGTCCTCCAACCTGGCATGAAGACCTTCTGCACTCCTCCCTACACCTAACCCTTTAACCCCACCTCCTAGCAGGTCTTCACAGGGCCCTGCATGCCAGGCACATGGAGTTGCTTACTCTTTTCAAGGACAGCCAATCACATTCACACTTACAGGTCTCAACCCACGTAGTTCCCTCTGGTTGGAATGCTTTCCCCTCACCTTCTTTACCTGGGGAACTTCTACGCAACCCTATAGGCCAAGCTAACATGTCACTTCATTTCATTTGAGGACCTAACCTGTATTCCAGGGAAAATGCCAGGTACTAGGAGGATGAACAAAACAGGATCTCTTAGTAATGACCCATGTCTGTGTGCCCTTCTTCACTTTGCTCCTAACTTTGTCACCTTATGGTGATTACCTATTTATATTTCTGGATCTCTCCCTAAATTTTAAACCCTGAAAGAGTCAAAATGTCTCATATTTATCTCTGTATCCACAGTGCAAAGGGCCTGACATAGCATAGGGGCTAGTGCATATCTGCTGAATGAATGATTTATTTGATAAATGAGTGTGTGGGGAAGGCAGGGAGTGTTCCAAGTAGAGTGAGGATTGGTTTAACTCTTGGGACTTCCACGGTTGTAACAATGAAGACACCCATTACATCCCTCAGTCCACATAAGAAGAGCCTGGAAGAGACCTTCAGGGACCGTTGACTCATTACAGATGAGAAACCAAGACCAGACAAGGGAAGAGGCTCATCTAGATGACCAAATGACCAGCGGCTGGTTCTCAGCTTTTCCCATACCAGCTAAACAGGCAGCCCCAATTGGCTGTGACTCTGTCATCCTAGCTCTGTGGGACCCCTTAGTTCCTTATAGCTCCACTCTCTCAAACAGCGTGCAGCCATGGATCATTGCCCTGGAATGTGATCACCTGCTCGGGTACTTTCTTCCTCTGTGTATTTGATATGGCCGGCCAGGAAGACACCGCTGACGAGGCAGTCCTCAGCCCTGCACTGACAGAAATCAGGTGTCCTCGCTTCATAAAAGAAACATTAACCGATCCAATGGGAGCTGGAAGCAGAAGTGCTGACAAAGATGTAACTCCCAAGGATTCTATGGGGCAAGGAGAAAGCATCCTTCTTTCCTGATTTAGAAACTTTCTGGGATTTGCAGACAAGATAGAAAAATGAGAGAAGCCAGGGATGAAAGCCATCAGGAAGGAAGTCTCGTCTGCTCATCTGAGGGGATCAATAGAGAAAGAATGATAAGGAAGGTCACCGTCCCCTCTTCTCTGTCCCACTGCACTATCCAAGTCCCTTTCACTCTCTTCTGGGCCTAAGCTTCTCCCCTGGTTCCCTACTGTCTGCTGTCTTCAGCCTCAATCTGTCCCCAGCCCAGTCTTCACGTGGCCATCTGGTGGTCTTTCTAAATTACCTGACTGTAATGTAAATACCCTTCACTAAAATCCTTTAGTGTGACTCCCTGTGACTCAGATGGCATTAATTCAAGACCTTCCTAAATTTATTCCTGATTCCCAAAGGCAGCCATTTCTCCCCACAAGAAGGGATTCTGTTTTCACTTACCATGTGGGTCAGAGAATCTCTGGCGAAGAAAAGATTCTGGAGACAGCGATGGGTGGTGTGATGGCAAGAGCGAGCCCTCTTTCTAGAACCACTGTCCTTCCTACACCCACACATGCACCCCCCATGCCTCTCACAGGAAAGCCAATTCTAGGGAGTGCTCAGTGATGGAGGCACTCTACTCTAGGCCCTGCCCTATCTGAGGCATCATGAATTTAGCGATGATCAGACACAGTCCCTGCCCTCAAAGAACTCACAGTCTAATGGAGGAAAAAGAGGTAGAAACAAATAATTATGAGAAGGAAATAAATGCTATCCTAGAAGTCTGCTCAGAGTGCTTGGGAAGGAGGCCAGAGACTCACTGGTAGTGGAGGAATGAAGGAGAAATTAGGGATATTCGGGGTAGGCCTGGGTGGATGATTAGACATTTCCCAGGAACAAAAGAAGAGGAAGTGCTGAAAGAGTTTCCCTATGTTATAAACCAGGAGCAAATGCTCGGAGAAGACAGAGGTGGAAAGTATGGAAAAGAAGATATAATTAAATAGAGAGTGGGGGAGGGCAAGGTAAGAGATTTGAGTGGTTAGAAGACTCCACATAGTGTCATCACACATCATCTATCTATCTATCTATCTATCTATCTATCTATCTATCTATCTATCTATCATCTATCTATCTATCTATCTATCTATCTATCTATCTATCTATCTATCATCTATCTATCTATCATCTATCTATCACCTATCACCTTTCTCTTTCTTTCTTTCTTTCTTTCTTTCTTTCTTTCTTTCTTTCTTTCTTTCTTTCTTTCTTTCTTTCTCTCTCTCTCTCTCTCTCTCTCTCTCTCTCTCTTTCTTTCCCTTCCTTCCTTCCTTCCTTCCTTCCTTCCTTCCTTCCTTCCTTCCTTCCTTCCTTCCTTCCTTCCTTCCTTCCTTCCTTCCTTCCTTTCTTTCTTTCTTTCTTTCTTTCTTTCTTTCTTTCTTTCTTTCTTTCTTTCTTTCTTTCTCATCTCTCTATCATCTATCATCATCTATCTACTATATATCTATCATCATCTATCTACTATCTATCTACCTACCTATCATCTATCATCTATCTATCTATCTATCATCTATCTATCTATCTATCTATCTATCTATCTATCTATCTATCTATCTATCTATCTATATCTATCTATCTATCTATCTATCTATCTATCTATCTATCATCTATCTATCATCTATCTATCTGTCTATCTATCATCTATCATTATCTATCATGTATCTCTATCTCTCCATCTCCATCTCTCTCCACCTTGTCTCCTCTCCCCTGGCCTTCGTCTTATTTTCTCTTATGTGGAGGAGCATCTTGCCTGGAAAGTGGAGCGAGAAAGGTGACATGTATTGAGACAGCTGCAGGCTTACACCATCCCAGCTGAAGGAACACAGAGGGAACAACTTCTTTCCCGCTGTCTCAGTGTCTGTTAATCCTCAGGAAGGACTCAGACTGGCCAGTTTGAGACCCATGCCCACCTCCAGGACTAACCACTGGTCACTAGGATAGAGGATCTATTTAAGCAGGTAACATGGGTAACATGACTAGGGAAGGCCTCTAGGACTCCTGGCCTCTCCAAAATCACATGGTCAGAGGAAGGAAGAAGCAGTTTCTAAAAGGGAGACAGGTTGCAATACCCAGAAGATGAGAGGGCTTAGACACAAAACTCTAGGTGTTTGCTTTATTTGTACACCTGCTTTTCCTCCAGGGACACCTTGGTGACTCTGGGAATACCAGGGACTTCCTGACCCTCTCTCTATCCACAGGGATGTTTACATAACATGTTCTCAATAAATGTTTATTGATTATTTTGACACATCTAAAAAATAAAAAAAATAAAGTTACTGATTAATAAAATAATAATGTGGTGAGCTGGAAATTCAAACACTGTGAAACACTCCTGTGGAAGAAATGTCTTGCTGCCCTTGGTGAGTCTGAAGAAGGAACAAGAAGACACTCAAAGGACATGTGGAGTGTGTGCAGCTGCATTTGCACCAGGAAGCAGAGCTTGGCTGAAGAGCTGCAGTCAGCATCCGAGATAGGAGGGGCCTGTCCTGCCTTTGATGCCGTAGGGATAATGGAGCCACAGTGCAAGCACAGGGCCTTTTATTGGCAGGGTAAAGAGAAGCCAGCTGGAGTTTGTCTATAGCTGAGCTTCTGATTCTATCCCATACTTCTGAAGAATGCCCTCTTTGTTCCTTTGCTGCAGGTGGCACCTGTCATTACAGGACATGGAAATAGGATAAACAGCCCTGAGCTACTTAAGAGATGCCCCTTCCTCACATGAGTCTCAAAGAGCTCTCCAAGTTCATCTCCCTCGCTCTCTTTCTCACTCTGTCTCTTCCTCTCAATCGGAGGATTCAACTGAACAAGGAGGGTGGTGGTCACAGAACTCTGTGTTCCAATAAAATGTCACTAATTGTTGTTACAAGATGACAGTCTCAACTTTACTACAGCTTCCTCTCCCGTAACAAATTTCTAAAAATTATAGAAAAAAAATATAAAAGAAAAAACAAATTCAAAGTAAGGCCCCACACCAAGAAGTGGAGCTCTCCAGAAACAATGAAGAATTCTTTAAAAGCTGCAAGTAGGTGAGACTGGTGTGCAGAGGGAAACTATCTCCCAAAAGGCACAGAGAAAGTTTTACTGAAAAATGTCTACTTGCCCAGAAGGGGTAGAAAAAAGGGAGAGGAGGAGACACAGGCTGAGATCCGTCTGACTCCCATTCTCTCGCCAAGGACAGCTGACCTCTACAGGGGCACTTGCCTGCAGGGAAAAGCAATGTTGTGGGAACCGGGAAGGGAGAAACAAGACAGGAGAACAGGCAGCTGATAATACCCAAGAGAAAGGAGATACCTAGAAAACAATCACCACCCAAAGCTATCCAGAGGGAGGTCCCACCACTTCTCAAACCTCATTGAAAAGGGAAAGATCAGTCCAGGAAGCATGTCCCACTCCTCCTCCCAGTCAGTCTGTGTGCACAAATAGAGCAGAGTCAAAAGAAACTCAGCTTCAAAGAGGGAGGCACAACCCATTCTCACCAATAATTGAGGAACATCAACATCGTGAATGAGAAGCAGCAAACATAAATCCAGAGCCTAAACCTAGTGACTCAGAGGGACGAAAGTAAGCAGAATTGGACTTTAGAATAAGAAAAATTAAAACTACACGGTTAGAGGTAAAAGGACATATATCAGTAAAACACCAACTAGAGATCATCGCCATTGGAAGTTTAGTCAATGAACAAAAAGAAAAAAACCAACAGATCATTTGAAAGGTCAAATGGACACAATTGAAAAGGGAATTAGTGAGCTGGAAGATTGAGCCCAGGAATTCTCTGAGGATGCAGAAAAAAAGCATAAAGAGGTGAAATAAGTCCAACAGAGAAAGACGGATACTGTATGACCTAACTTATATGTGGAATCTAAAAAGACGGAACTCATGGAAACAGAGAATAGGTTGGTGGTTGCCGGGGCAGGGCTGGGAGGTGGAAGAAATGGGGCAAGCTGGTCAGAAGGTGCTCACGTCCAGTTATAAGATAGATAGGTGCTGGGGATGTGACGTACAGCATGATGACTATAGTTAGCAATACTGTAGTCTGTATTTGAAAGTTGCTAAAAAAGTAGCTCTGAAACATTCTCATCACAAGAAAAAAATTTTTTAACTGTGAGATGATGGATGTTAACTAGACTTATTGTGGTGATCATTTAACAAGAATTTCAAATGCCAAATCATTATGTTGCACACCTTAAACTAACTGAATGTATGCCAATTATATCTCAATAAAGCTGGGGGAAAATGCAAAAAAAAAGAGGAATAAAGAGATTAGAATAGTTAGAGAAAGATTAAGTATCATGGGAAATAGATTTTAAAAACCCTAACATCGATTTGAAAGGTGTTCTGGAAGAAATGAATATTTAAAGGAATAAAAAAAGACTCCAGAGCTATAGAAATACAAGATTCTGTAGATTTAAAGTGTTCAGCAAAAATCAATTAATACCACACATACAAATTACAGAATATCAAGGAGGAAAGAAAATTAGAAAAGCATCCATTAAAAGAAAAGAAAATTCCCCTACAAAGAAAAGAGTCCATCAGACATCACTTTGGTTACAAGAAACATCAGAAGCTCTTATTGAAAATTACTTCCAGTTACAAGTCTAGAATTTCATGGCCAGCCAAAATTTCACTTGAGAGTGAAGGAAATGATATTTTTCAGAGATACATGGCCTTGGAAAAACTTAGAGCCCACATTCTCCAAAAAATATAATCGCTAGAGGATGTCTTACAAGAAGGAGAAAAATTAATCCAGGGCAGAGAGATGAGATTCATGAAGCGATGACAAATAAAGGAAATAAATTAGTGAAATTTACTCTGAGACCTAATGTGTTGATTGTCTTAATGTAAATTATAGATTGTAGGTTGTTACATGGGTTAAGAGAGCCGGAAGATAACTACTAAGGGACAAATAAATGAACAACTTCAAACAAATTGACCATATTTTTTAAAAAACAGGAGTAAAGAATAATTGATAAAGACAAGAGAAGGCAAGCACTGGAGAGAGGGAAAAGCAATTAGAAATCCACCATGACTTGAAAACACAAGCCATGAAACAGCAACAAGTCCGAACTTAGTAAGCACCATCAATATTAATGGGTTAAATTCAACTGTAAGAGACAAACTATTAGAGTGCATTTGAAAAATCTGGCCACTTGCTATTTTCAAGAAACAGACAAAACAAAATTTTCTCTGAAAACAAAGCAGTGGAAAATACTTGCTTAGAAATGGTTAACAAGCATAAAGCAGACGTAATTGTGACTTAACATTTAAAATTTAAATGTTAAAATTCAAGGTGAAAACCATTGAAAGGAACAAAAATGTACACTTCATAGTGATAAATGCAGCCAAGAAAAAATAACTCTTATGCACCTAAAATATAGCTACAAAAGAGTGGAAGCAAAAATTGACGGAATAACAAAAGGAAACTGAAAGATATAAAATCGCTATTGAAAACTTTGTAGACCCTGAGAAAGAAGACACCTACGAAGAAGGGCTCCCGTTGGCTAGCTGGGCTCAGATTTTAAAAGCAGAGCCTAGCAGTCGTTTCGGCACAGGGGCCTCTCATGCAAGCCGCGCTGCAGGGAGAAGCCTGCACTGAGCTGCCTGCCTCTGCGCTGAACCGCCTGCCCGCACTGCACTGTTCCTGCCCCCTGGGCCTGCCCTTGTGAAGAAGTTCCTGGAATCCTGTTGCAGCCGGTAGGACTGAGGCCTTCTCCAGCCACTTGAAGCTCCAGCTATACCCCCATCAGCTTCTTCACTGGAGTGGCTCCGTTCTGACAAATCAGAACAGTGCCTTTTGCACCAATCAAACTGTGAGGATTTGGAGTCCTCATTTGCATGAAGATGGACCCATCATGGACCAGGGGTGGGAAGTTATGTCTGTATAAGTCACTTCCCCTCTGGCTCGGAGAGCACTTTCCTCTCCACTGCAGGCTGCATTTCCCCAGATGGAGCTGGAGCTGAAACATGGAAGACGCCTGGGCAGGGCAGAGCTGTCTAGAGGGAGAGGGCCGCTGCCATCTCGCCCCAGGGCCTCCAGCAGCCTTGCTGTTCCCCAGCCCCACTATATCACAAGTGAGCTGTTTGCACTGAGTAAAGTTTCCTTCTTCGCTGCACCCAAATTGGGGATTCCTGTTGGTGCTGAATTGACGCCAACCATCTTTGGTTAACAACTTAAACAAACCACTCTAGAAAACAAAATCAAGCAGACAAAAACCAACAAGGATATGAAGAGTGTTAGCAATACATCAAATAGCCTGAATATAAAACTTAGAGAACCTTCTACCCAATAAACAGAGACTCTGTATCATTTCGTAATGCATGTACAGTGGTAATAAAACTCATCCATAAACAAGACCACAAATGTGATATCAATAAATTCCAAAAAGTTAACTTTATAAGCAAAATTCACTAGCCATTATGCAATGAAATTAGAAGTTAACAAATAAGAAATAGATGTCCAAAAACAAAGAAACAAATGAAAACAAGACAGGTATACAAATACAAACACACGTATATTTCTACATCATTTTGTGCTTAAAGAGAAAGCAAAGAGGAAACTTTTTAATTAAAGAAGTGTGAAAAGAACAATAAAACCATTGCAAAAAATATTTTTTAAAATGTGCAATGAAAGAATTTAAAAATATAAAAGCAAAAATTAATAAAATAGAAAACCTGACCAGTGCCACTGGTGGCTGCTTTTCCCAAGGTGAGGTCTGGGGCCTGAATGGATCTGGGTAGCTGCTTTGTGGTTTGGTGTTGGAAAAATGGCATCTTTTAAAATGAATACCTCCCCTGATCAGCTGAACCAGAGACTTCAGATTTCTAAGGACATCTCAAGCAGGTCAGACTTTTGCCATAATCCCTAAAGTAAAGGAAGTATAATCTCTCATTTTTGGCAATTCTGTAGATTGTCTTCCGACCTTGAATTGACCTTCTCCTTAAAATAGACATCGGAATATCTCTCATTTTGAATGTACTATCTGGCTTTTCTTTCTTTTAAATTGCCTTTGTGGAATGAGATTTTTCATGACCTTCTCCACCACTACTGGTAGATTAAAATGATTTGAAAGTGTTAGAAATGGAATATGTGTAAAGGAGTGCCCCTCCTTTTTTAAGCAGGCTGAGAGTTTCAATGGATTTTTAGAGTAAATTGTATGCAGTATATTAGAATATATAGATTGTTTAATTACATTTTGCTCATATTATTAGGAGGATAATCCTCTTCTTCCTGGGAGGGCTTGTTATAATTGTCAGGAGTGCATAAGATTGTATGACAAATATTAATTGAGTGCCCACTACATGCCTGGCATTGTGCTAGGTGTATAAGACATATAGAGCCTCTAATCTAGAGCTTTCAGCCCTGATTCCTGGAGCATGCCTCTCATGGAAAATCATTATTTCATTGTGGATTGAAGAGCTTAGAGATTCCACTAGGACTAGCATGTGGCCCACTGAGCCTGAATGCAGTGAAGGGACGTAGTACAAGATGAAGCCAAAACAGTGGTCGTGAGGCAAGGCGAAACGCCAACCGCAGAGAAGCGTCATTCTCACCAATTCACCGTGGTCTGCAGGCTGGGATCCCCCATCTTAGAAGCCCAGAAAATGATCTTATCAGTACACCTGGAGAGGAGAGATTCTCAGTGACACGCTGATACTAATTTCACACAAGATTGATTTTAAAATGCCAATTTGCCACTTTCCTGTGGCCAGAGTCATTCCGTTGTCAATCTACCACACCACTTTCCCAGTACTAAGGTACCTGGAAAGTTGAATTAGTCCTCGGAAGATTGCTTGGAGGGCATAGAAACATAGTGAGGAAAGGTGGCTAATTCTGACATTTTAATCTGTGGAGAAATTGCCACACAGCAATGAATGCTCTTAGGCAGAATAAAATTTAGTTTGTATCTGATATGAGCCATTTCATTGTTTTCTGAATCATCGGTGTACAAATCTATCTTATTTTTACTATTATTTCATCTTCTATTACTAGTACTGCTATAACTAGGATAACTAACAGATACGGGAGTTACTACTCAGGCACTGTACTAATAACTTACTATATATATGAGCTCGATACTCAAAATCTCATGAGGTATGTACTTGTACCATCTCCTTCAGTTTTTGATTCAGGAAAACAAGGCAGGAAAAGTTTAAGTAAATTGCCAAGCCACCTAGCTATTAAATGGCAGACCCAGAATTCAAATCTACTTGGGGTCATGGTCTCTCTCATAGTCACCTTTCAGGATAAACTCAAGCAAGAATTGTTTGTATGGGTTGTCAGACTTATGACATCAGAGACAACTAAAAACAGCAAGATGAAAGGAGCCCAACTTTCTTTAAGCATCAGCCATTTCTTCTTTAGTCCTAGAACCTCAAATGGAACGTGGAAATTTTTTTTTTAAATGTGTCATCTCCCTTAATGCGAAAGTGGAACTAAAATACTTTCTGAAGTTCGATGTCTAATATAAAAGTGATTTATAGTATTCACAGGTCATGAGTTCTTCAGGGGCATTGTATCTGTAATGCCTTCCCATGGTGCTTATGTTCCTGATTTCTCTAATTCACAAGTGGCCATGCTTCTAGAATGTTCTTCAGATGTGTTATGAGCCTTGGGAATAAGACCTGTGAAGTGGGAGTCCTAAGACTTGATAGAGGAGGGAAGTAAATAACAATGGTGGAGGAGTTGAGAATGAAGTGCAGAGCCACCGATGCGAGGGAAAGGGCCCTGGGACGCTTGTGTGAGGTGCCTTTTGATGCAGTTGGAGGTGACACAGTAAAAACGTAGCTCTCTTCAGATGCGCAGACATTCATTGAGCTCCTGCTATGTGGCAGGTCAATGGTACGTGCTGAAGATACATATGTAACTCAGTTTCACTGACCTCTTGTCACCAAAGATTCTGCCATTATTCCTTCTGGAAAACCCAGATAGTGTCCCACAGGGGCCCATGAATATTTCTTATTCTGGCTCAGCTCAGTGATATGTCTTGACAGGGCCTCCTCCATGGGCTACCTTGTGAGAAGTATCTTTTCTTCACTTCCAGGCCACACCTTGCAACCTGGGACTCGTGAGGTTCTAACTGAAAATAGCTCTTCTGCTTGTGGCGGGCTCTGTGGTTGGAGCACTAACCTCTGGGACAAACTGTATGCTGTCCTAATTGTCCCTCTCACCCACACATGTTCTTCTCTGTCCTTCCTTTTGCTTGTGCAAAGTGTCACCAGCCATCACAAATGCCTTGACCCACCCAAATACTTCTTGTGCAGACCACTTGGGTTCTACTAGAATTCTTCAATGGAAAGATAAATAGGACCTGGCCTTATCTCTAAAGGCATCCAATGGATCCTGGATGAATTTTTGTTATGTTACAACTTACCAGCGAGTTGGGGCTGCTGACCAAAGAGAGGCAGCAATTTAGTGTGATGGAGACATCATCACGCCAGGCTTCAAACGTCCTGTCACACCCTGTGGATCTGTTCCTTACCAGCCACATGGACTTCAGGAAGTCACTTTACATGTCACATTTAGCTTTTAAGGGAAGAACAAACAAAACCTCTTTACTTTATGGAAGGATTGTGTTGATCAAGAGAGATGACACATGTGAAAGGGTTTTGTAGGCAGCAGACTCCATCCGCCCTCACCCAGGCAGTGGTTAGTGATCTCTCCCAAAGCACTTGCAGCTTCTTTCTAACATGACATTGATCACTCTGCAGGGATTTGCTTATATGACTGAATCCCACAGTAGACTGTCAGCCACTAGAAGGCAAGAGTCTACTATTTATCATCATTATTATTATTATCATTACTATTATTATCCAGCCCTTGGCGAGGTGCCAGTCATAATCAACACTCCAAATCACATCACCTTCAGAACTCCAGTTTTCCTAATTGCAAGTAGGAAAAATACATTGGAGTAGTAAACATACAGTGAGGTTTAGGAAGATATGTGAGTTTATACATCATATAATTTCAATCCAGAGAGTCTAAATTCTTCTATTATATAGACAAGGAAATTGAGGCAACGAAATTGTGTGATATGGCTGAGGGCACGTGGTGGCGATCCGGATCAGAACACAGATCTCTTGTCACAAGCTCAGTGATCTCTCTGCTACATTTTGAGATCCTCAGGTGAATCTGACACAGTTAACACAGGACGATTTTATAATCTAGAGCACAGTGTTGTGTTCCAGATAACAGTTCCGTTCCTGGCAGAAAATAGACACTCTGGTCAATGGGGAGATAATCCTTGGTGAGAAGGAGCCATGAATTGAGAACAAAACGGCATAGACTGGCCAAAGTGGCTGTCAGTTACTCCGAACGAACTAAGACTCCAGGAATGGCAAGTGGATGCCCACCCTCCACGCCCTCCATACATTCAGTGGGTACATACATTTGTCCAGCAAGACAAATACTTAGGAAATTAGCAAAGCTGGGTGGCTTTTAAACTATATGTTACCAAGAGAAGAGGTTGAGTACATGAAATCCAGGCAACATAAAAACCAGCAGTCTAGGAGAGGATACATTAGTGAAGGATTTTAAGAAGGTTTTCGTGAAGTCAGAAGCATGTTTAAACTGATCTTTCTGGCGCCAGTATGGACGATGCACAGGGTGTGAGGCTGGAGGCGGGGGAGTGTGGGGAGGGTGCTGAAGTAGTCCAGGAGAGAGTGAAGCTGGGGCTAGGCCAGTGCCAGTGGGTTGGAGAAGAGGTCCCTTAAATAACTGACTTTTAAAATGGCTTATTTATTACTATTATGTATTATTAGTTTCCTATTGCTGCTATAAGAAATGACCACAAATTTAGTGGCTTAAAACAATACAATTGTATTCAGAAGCCCAAGGGGAGTGTCCGTGTTGGTAAGGGTGCATTCCTTCCTGGAGGCTCCAGGGGAGAATTATATCATCTCCTCATCTCTTAATCACATCTGCAAAATCCCTTTTGTTGTGTGAGATAACTATTCACAGAGCCCAATGAGTAGACCGTGAACACCTTGGGGTAGGAGGGTGGGAGTGGAGGTGGGGATGCATTATTCTGCCTTTCAGAGATGGGGATTCTGAGAACCAGAAGAGGGGAGGGTGCTGTCCGAGGCCTGAAGCATGAAGGCAGGAGAAGTGGGGTGAGGCTCTGGGTGTCTTGCGTGTCAGTGCTGGGCAGATTCCAGCCCTCAGAGCAGTTAGGCCATGCGAGGACCAGTTACCACCATGTTCTGTAGAGAGTGTGGCTGAGTGGTTGGCAGTTCCCTAGGCCCCCTCCACTGTGTGATTCCTTAGGGATGGGCTGATTCCCATTTTTTGGCCAGGGTGGCTGTACTAGGGCCCATAGAAGGAAAGCAGGCACCATTTCTGTGTGGGCTGGTCTTAGCTAGCACTGACCTGATCTGCCAAACCCCATCCTTGGGCCATTAGGCTTGGTCACATACGCATCACATTTCAGCAACCAGAACCCATCCAGGGTGAGGCTGTTAGGTACACGGCATGGTGCAAAGCAAGAGTCCTAGAGTTGGAGTTGGGAGCCCAGGGTGCTTGCTGTCTCCCTTCCATTGTCATATCAGGTGACCTGAAATATGTCATCTCTCCTCATTTGAGATGCATTATCCTCCCCCCCCCCACCACCCCCCGTGAGAAGAGATGGCTGGGCTAGGGACAGAGGCCCCTCTAACATTCCATCAGTGTAGACTGTGGAGGCAATTTCTGCACTGATTGGCACATGAAGTGCAATGGATGTATGGCAAGCCTCGTGGAAGATCCTTTCCTTCTTTGATTCACAGCCCTTGATGCAGCCTTGGAGCTTGGCCTCCAATGGTTCCACTGCACGGGACTGTGGCAGCCAGAAATACCAAATTTCTGTAGAGACGAAGGGCTGTGCAGGCTTGAAGGAGGTTTGCAACCTCAGGCTGCGATGTAGTCCATGCACCGTGTGTGTAGGCTCATCGAAGGATTTCTGGCTAAGCTATGAGCTTTCTGGAGTCTCTACGCTACCAGAACAGATTCACGCATGTCTCTGTGGGTGGCAAACATAACCAAAATTTCAAAAATCTAAAAAAAACTGTTTCAGCTCCTAAAACAGTAAGCAGCCCATTAATCTCAAGAACTAAACAAAGGGAAATGGAAGGAACAGGAAAGAACTGGAATAGACCCTCAAGGCTTACTTTGGCCTTATACTAGCAGAAATGACATTTAAGAAGTTGAAAATGTAGAGATTGGGGAGTAAAAGGATAAGGGATTAAGGAAAAGGAGAGCTTTTAGAAGCCTATCAAACACCCAGGGGTTAGGACATCAGCCCTGAAATTGTGAGGGACATAATTCAACTGGGTGGTTGTTAACATCCTGCCTAACTTTCGGGGTCTCTCTGTACTCTCACTGGGAGTGAGTGGGTCAATTATATGACCTCTACACTCCCTCCCAGTTCCAGATTTCCCAAGTTTCATCATTTTCAGCTTGCTTGTCACAAATCTCTTTATTTTTCCATGGATTAACATGTAAAATAACAGATAGTGTTGGTAAGTAGGTAAGTAAAAAGCTACATTTTCCTGGCTCAGAGGTAGAAGTAGCTCATAGACATGAACCTACTTTTCTGGAAATTCTGGGACTCTACGTCGTTAATTTGACTGAAACTCCTCACGGAGAGAGAAGGAAATAATTGAGGTTGCAGGGAAAAGAAAACTGAACACATAGGGGGAATTCGTTAGAGAGAGGCTTGAAGTCAGGGAGGGAGATGTGTATAGAAACACCTCAAAGGCAAAAAAAAGAAAGAAAGAAGAAAAACCGACTCCAGGGTGCCCACAACCACTGTCAAGTGAGTGCTGGAAGTCAGTTCCCCTCTTTCACACATTTTTTTTTAATGCAAAAGATATGTTCTTGGTGTTCAGGGACCATCCTGACTCCATGTAACCTGATTCTTTTCAATAAAGAAGGTGATTCATTAAATGTGTAACTAAATGTGATTCCATTTTTATAACCTTGCTAGGCTTCTCGTATAAAAATAGTCATAGTTCAGGAAAAAAACCGTTTTGTCAGGTAGAGTCTATAAATTCTTGGTTCATAAACCGTAATCAGCTGTAGAAAGACTTATGGGGAGACACCTGAGGGCCGCAGAAAGAGTAGAGACTTTGCTCTTGGGAGCCTAGGTTTACGTCCCTTTCTGATATTTCCTGGAAAGGAGTTGAACCACTAAAAGCATCACCTGAAATGAGTTCAGAAGGACCCCAGTGTGACCTTGGGCATGCCTCCTTGTGGAACTGCCGCTAGAAGGGAATTTCAAAACCCAAATGCAGTTCGCTCTTCCAGAGACGGAATCGGGGTGGCGGGTGAAGGTGCCCAGTGTCCAGACCAGCGAGCAACGGAGACCAGTACGTGGTGTGTAGGTTCCCACTCCCTTCCCCTCGCGGCCTGTGCTCACATTAGACGTCACTCATCCCGCGGGGCGGGCTCTACCTCTGAGTGCCGAGGAGCCTCCCAGTCTTTCTGGCCTTTGTGCTCCAGGCAGCCAGGATCAGTCGGATGGAGAGAACATCTGAGGTGCAAACAGTTTGCTACCCGTGGCCTAGAGCTCACTCTGAGTAATGGAACCAGATGCACTGAGTTCTGCTGATATAATTGTCAGAAAAGTTAAGAGGATGGACTTGGGGAAAATAGCTGTCTGTTGAAAAGCCAGAAAAAGATCTGGTTGGATGTAGAGGATGGCTGGCGCCGTAGCCCCATGGTAGGAGGAAACAACGATGAAGTGGGTGAGGTAAAGCGGCAGGAACCGAGAAGCCTCAGGAAGAGAGTGGACCAAGGTGGGGCCCTTGGAGTTAAGACCCATTCCCAGGGATTTGGGTTTGGCCATTGCTGCCTAAAAGCAGAAGCGCCTGGACTGCCGGCTGGACACACATATTGACCATGAGACCCAGGCCTGACGGGCGCTGTAGATGCAGCTGCACTGTACCGCCCGTGGCGTGTAGATGGACTCACCGCCCGTGGCGTGTAGATGGACTCACCGCCCGTGGCGTGTAGATGGACTCACCGCCCGTGGCGTGTAGATGGACTCACCGCCCGTGGCGTGTAGATGGACTCACCGCCCGTGGCGTGTAGATGGACTCACCGCCCGTGGCGTGTAGATGGACTCACCGCCCGTGGCGTGTAGATGGACTCACCGCCCGTGGCGTGTAGATGGACTCACCGCCCGTGGCGTGTAGATGGACTCACCGCCCGTGGCGTGTAGATGGACTCACCGCCCGTGGCGTGTAGATGGACTCACTGCCCGTGGTGTATAGATGGACTCACTGCCCGTGGTGTATAGTTGGCGAGCTAGAAACTGGCACGACACAGAGGGCTGGTAGGATGAGTGCACACAGCTCTGCAGCCACAAGTGAGTCAAATCTGATTTCTATCGTGTACTAGTTTCGTGACCTTGGGCAAGTGGTTTAACTCTCTGAGACTCAATTTTCTTAATAGGTCATTGAGATCATAATATTATCTCTTTCACAAAGTAACAGTAAGAATCTGATCCATGGTTAATGCTTAATCAATAGTAGGGATCCGTGTTATTTTTCTCACCATACCTCTGCCCTTGGAGAAGGCAGAGCTGCAGGATGCAGGGACAGCAATGATGAGTCGAAACTAGTATTCGGGCCCGGCCGGGTGTGGCTCAGCGGTTGAGCGTCGACCTAGGATCCAGGCGATCGGGGTTCGATTCCCGGTCAGGGCACATGCCTGGTTGCGGGCTCGATCAATGGCTCTCTCATCATTGATGTTTCTCTCTCTCTCTCTCCCTCTCCTTTCCTCTCTCTGAAATCAATAAAGATATATTTTTAAATAAATAAATAAACTAAACTAGTATTAGGTAGGTTACGGGGAATGTACTTAATTGCCATCAGACAGTAAGTTGATTTGAGGCTAGTTTCAGTCTTTGAGAAAGCTGATTTATTTCAGGTTTATTCTTCTATCTCCAGCCCTTCAGTGATTCCCAAGCAAAACTCCACGGTGTTTCCGAGGCCCCAAACGCTGATGTTGTGTCTCACCGGACCTGCGAGACTGCTCAGTTCTGATCAGCATCTTCCTCTCACACCTGCCCGCCTGTGGATCGGTAAGTCCCTCAAAGGGAAAACTGTCACAGAATGTCTCTGTCCTCTTATCTTTATGGTCCTGGACCCTCAAGTCCTTGATTTTTTAAATGTTTTTATCCAGGCTACTAGTTATTCTCAACAGAAGAATAATTCATCCTTAAAAGCTGCTTTGTCATCATTAAAAGTGGAGGCAAGTACCTTACTTAGTTCATGTGTATTTGAGAAAAATAACTAGCACATAAAAATCATAATAGACAATTTCCTCTGTTATGAAAGGAAGCTATTTAAAGAAAAAAGTATCAACTAAAAAAGTTACAGATGATATGATAATAACTGATGTTTTCAGATTACTGGCTTAGTACATAGTAGGTTTTCAATTTGTGTGTTCAGGTTTTATTACTTTTACTTCGATTACTAAGACATTTCCTTACTGGTCTCCCTGCTTCTGTCTCTTACTCCCCCACACAAAACATACTTCATACCTTAACCTGGAATCTTCCTAAGAATACAGACGTAGTCTTCTCCACCTCTTGATTGAAGCCCTTCAGTGGATCTTGTATCAGTAAAGCTCTTTCCAGAGCAAAAGTGGCTTAGAGAATAAATGTATTTATTTTCTCACCAACAATAGGTCCAAAGTTGACTGGTTTGAAAGTTGGTTAGTTATCAGTTTAGTGATGTCAGATGCTTGGGTTGGTTTCTCTGAAATTCTTTAGGGTTCCTATCCTTGGAAACAAGATGGGTGCTATGGCTCCTAAAACCACATTTTCACACACTGGCAAAAGCGTGGAAGAATCGAGGAGGTGGGGTAGCGAACTTTGTAGCATGAAGGAAACTCTTCCCTGGGAGTCCTCCTGGAACTTTCCCTAGGTCTCAGTGGCCAGCCCTGAGTCACATGAGCCTCCCCTTGCTGCCCCTGAGACTGAGACGGTGTCTGCAAACCCAGCCTCCACTACGGGAGATGCCTGTGTCAGCAAAGGAGGTGGGGCAAAGAAGAATGGATGCTTCCAGATGACCATTATCTGCCCTAGCTACCTTTTTTTTTTTTTTTTTTAACATGATGAGGTCAAAACCCCTTATCAAAGTGTTAGTAATTCTTTCATGATGCAAGGACCCACACCACTTTCAAGTGTGACTAGCATTTTATTGAAGAAACATGCGGAAGAGTAGGAAAGCATAAAAAACCAACCGGACAGGCCTGAAGGATGCTAAGACATCACCAGCCCGTATCCGCAGCTGCCCCGGGCTTATCTAGCTGACAGCGGGAGTGAGTCTCAGGACCCCACTCAGATGCACGTCCGTGCTGAGTCGGTTCACCTCTGACACCCCCCAATGGCTCTCAGCCATTTCTGTTCCCTCCTGCTCCTGACCGTTAACCCTGTGGATTTTACATTTGCGCTTCCAGTGACAAGATTGGGCAGGTTAGTTTCTTTCCTAAAGAGGTCAGTTCTTATGCAGGCCCCAAGATTTGACTCAAGCATCGTGGGAAGTGTTTGCTGACTCTTTAGGGGACCTCGCTTTATGCTTCCAGGGCCCCTTTGCTTACTGTACCACAGACGGATATCTATGAAAATTGTCTCTCCCTGAAAGGCTTATGAAGAGGTAGATTTGGGGGCCCTGCGCCCAGAGATTCTGATTCCCTGTGAGGAAGGGGCCTAGGGATGCGCATTTTAGCCTGTGTGGTTCTGTGCGAGCGCCATTTAAAAATGCCAGGCCTGCGAATGAGGCCCCTTGCCTACCGCAGCTTATGGACTCTCCCCGAGTCCTGCATGGTTGTCACTAACATCTTCACTGCACAGTCGGGGAGTTGGCAGCTCAGAGAGGACAAGGTACACAGTGAGGAAACCAAGAATCCGGGTTCAAATTCAGTTCTGCTTATTCCAAAGCACCTACTCTTGTGTCAGGTCCGGCTGCCTCTTTGCAGGTCAGCACCCTGGCACCCCCAAGACTCCCTCCGTGCTCCTCAGCAAAGCTGGGCCGGTCTGGGTCTCACGGTGGCTGCTAGGGAGAGGAGCAGATGGCCCCTTCACGAGAGGGCATTGGTGGCGCCGAGTGGCCCTCCTCCAACTAGCACAGCTTTTGCTAGGAAATCGGTGGGACCCAGTCCACCGAGCTTCCCAAAGTTGTTAGTCTGAGAAAAGGAAATTATAAAGCATGCTGCCAATTTCCCTTTAGCAGGTGCCCTTTTGTAGCCACAGGAGGCCTCCAAAGATTTGTCAGCACTGTACTCAGGATCTGGGCTTTTCTCCGACTCGCGCGCAGTGGCGCCCTGGTGGGAAAGGGGCCTGCAGAGCTTTGGTTTGGGGCAGGAGGGAGGCAGTGAGAGCAGGAGAAGAAGTGAGGAAATGCCCTGAGATCGGGCTCCCGGTTTCACTACAATGGGAGCCTCGTGGTGAGATTTGGAAGATCTGAGTTCAAATCCAGTAGCTGGGAAAGTGATTTCACTTATCTGGGCTATAGGTTGTTTTTCTGCAAAATGGACGTGTGATCCCAGCTTCAGCTTCTGTTGCTGGGACTGAGATTCTTTTCTCTTTTCTTTTTTTATTTTTCAATTACAGTTGACATTCAGTATTACTTTACATTAATTTTAGGTGTACAGCATAGTGGTTAGACATTTATATAACTTACAAAGCGATCCCCCCCGATAAGTCTAGTACCCACCTGGCACCATACATAGTTATCACAATATTATTGACTATATTCTCTATGCTGTACTTTACATCCCATGACTACTGTTTAACTATCAATTGTACTTCTTAATCCCTTCACCTTTTCTGCCCAATCCCCTAACCACCACCCCTTTTCCCCATCTAGCAACCATCAGTCTGTCCTCTATATCTGAGTCTGTTTCTATTTTATCTGTTCATTTATTTTGTTCTTTAGATTCCACATATAAGGGAAATCATATGGTATTTGTCTTTCACTGCATGACTTATTTCACTCAGCATGATACCCTTTAGGTTGTTGCGAGTGGTAAGGTTTCATTTTTTATGACCAAGTAATATTCCATTGAATATATTTATATATCACATCTTCTTTATCCACTTGTCTATTGATGGGTGCTTAGTTGCTTCTATATCTTGGTTATTGTAAATAATGATGCAATGAACATAGGGGTGCATGTAGCTTTTCAAATTAGTGTTTTGGATTTCTTTGGATAAATACCCAAAAGTGAAATAATTGAGATTCTTGATGTGATTGTGATGCTCTTTTTGAGTGTGACCAGGAGAAACCTCTCCCTTGGGGATGGAAACAACCCACTGGTATCCAGGAGGCCCTGGACCAGCCACATGCTCACATACATTCTCCACACCCCACAGCCCACGCTGCTCCTGGCTAAGAACCCAGGGCTTTATTAAGGATGGTTCAGGGATGAAGGTTGGGGTCCAACAGAGAGAGCAGTTGGCCAGTCTTCTCCCTGCTCAGTTTCACACCACATACATACTTGGAGTAACAAAAGCAAGCTGGGGGGGGTCCATCGAGGTCCCAGGGGACCCATGAAGTGGCAGAGCCAGAGCAGTAACCGAGATCTAGACACAGTTCTCAACCTCATTCCTGCCTTAATATTTAGGCCGTCATCCTGCACCTCTCCCACCCACATCTGTGCCTCCTCATTGTTTACTTGGAAAACCCATAAGACATAAAAGGGAGGGACTCCATCATAAAAGGGAGGGACTCCGTCATGAAAGGGAGGGACTCCGTCCTGTTCTGTAGCCAGTGTTGATGGAGCAGAATTCCGAGGGACAGTGGATTGTGGGAATATGAGGCGAGAAAGAGTGTAACAAACACGCCAGCTCACATATATATTCGGTTAATGTAGGGCTCTGGTTGGGGGAAGAGTTTGTAATTGTTACCATTTTTTAAATTTGTATATCAAAATATAACATACGTAGAAAGAAGTATGATCATTTGAGTAGAGCTCAGTGATTTTTACAAAGTGAACACCAGTAAAAAGAACAGGAACTGGCACCGTCGAAGCACCCCAAAGCCCCTCGCACACTCCCTTCCAGTCACTAGCTTCTATCCTGGCTGTTACAGCATGAATTCCTTCTTTCTACTTATTAATTTGGAATCATACATGTATATTCTATATCTAGCTTCTGTTGCTCAACTTATGCTCATAAATTATGTCCATATTGCGCGTAGTTGTAGCGGCTCATTTTCATTGCTCTGTATTATTCCAGTGTGTTAATATTCTACAATGGATTGACCAATTGTAATAGTGATGGTAGTTTCCAGCTTGGGGCTATTATGAACCATGCTGTTACGAACATTCTTGAACATATCTTTGCATGGGCGGCTGTGCTCATTTGGTTTGAGCGTACACTCAGGAGCGGAAATGCTGTGTTTACCAAAATGATTGGTAATTTACATTCCCACCAGCAGTCTATGAGAATTGCAGCTGTACCACATCTTTGACAACACCGGGCACTTTTCCTTTTCATCTTAGCCCTTCTGGTGGGCATATAATTAGCCCAGCGACTTTGAACAAATAGAATTTGATGTCTCCAGAAGAACAAGTCCTCCTTGGGTTTCACCGTCCCCATCAATCCTTATAGTCTTACACGAGGCCACCTCAAATATTTATGCCACCTGCCATGTTCCTAAAGCCATTTGAGTTTGAAACCCTTGACATGTACTCTGTCATCAAAATATAAAAAGAAATATATTATTATTCCACAGCAGAAACTGAATAACCAGCCCAAGGTCACACAGCAAGAAAGGGACAAAAGCATGTGCCACTGAAGGCTGGAGCTGGGCTCCTGCATGCCTTTCCCAGGCATGGTAATTAGCCAGAGACAAGGCAGAGTAGTAGGAAAAAAGCAGCACACTTTATTAGGTTCTGCTTCCTATCGGATTCATTGCAAACTAGCTGTATAAACTTAAACAAATTGATACTCTCCTCTGAACCTCAGTTTACTTGCCTGTAAAATGGGGATGTTGGATATTTGGTGGATTAAATACAACCACACAAGTGAAAATGCCTGGCACAATGCCCAAAAAACAATAAGTTAAAGACTTCAATGGAAGTGGTAACTTGAGTACAGGTCTCTGAAAGTCCCCCTCCTACCCCCATTGATGTGACCAAAGGAATATAAAAACTGTGACAATTCTGCACTGGCATTGAGAACTCAGGAAAGTTATTGGACACATTCCTTGAACTTCAAGGGCTTTCGCATAGGAAGAATAGAGTTGGACCAGAGCGAGGGAAGGTATCAAGCACAGGAGGAAACCCTGGCCGAAGTTCTCCCAGGAGGAGGAAGACTGAGGACAAAGGCAGGCAGGCGATCAGTGGTACAGAGAAGAAACGCTGCCCTGGGAACCCGTCTGTAGCTCTGTTGGACAGGACCGGGGTCTCAACATCTGAGCCATCCTTACTAGACGCTCTTCTTGCTAAATGTTAAAAAGTAGCACAGTATTTTGCAGACCAGCTGTAAACATGAGTTTGACAACTCAACTAGGGAAGTGCAGGCAACTGCGAAGAAGAAACCAACACGTAATTGACTACATAGTGTGTATGAGCCATGGCCACGCCTTTCTTTGGGGAGACAGAGCTTTGGCTTTAAATCCTCCATCTCCTTTACTTACGGCGAGTAAATAAAACTACCTTGGGACAACCATGTCTTATTTTTTTAATAGAGAACCCCAAGCCAGAAACCCCTCTAATTCAGTAACAGCTTGGCAGCATCTTAATATAGGTTCAGAGAGGTGCCACCAAAGAGAACAGTCAGGCAGTGATGAGGCTTCTCCAGGGATCGTGGGCAATGGTACGAGGCAGGAGGTAGGGTGGACGTATGTGCCTCTGTAGTGGCCAAGAGAGGGAAAGCGGGAGACAGACTTTTAGTTCCCGGCACAGCAGGCGCATCAAACACAGAGACAACGTGCCCTAAACGATGGCCCATGCTAACGCCCCCGCCTTCCCTCCTCGAGCCACGGGAGGGAACTAGGAAAGCGGCTAGCCCTCTAGCCTCGGATCTGAGAGGGGACTTCGGAGGGCCAGGAAGAGCAGATGAAGGAAAATCGAGAAGGACCCACCCATCCTGTTTATGAGAGATCAGCCTTATGTACAAAGTGTCCTCTTTCTACTTGAGTGCACAGAGATAGAACAAAAATGGAAACAGTGAAAAAGATGCCACAAAATAAAAGGAAGAAGAAAACATATCACTCAAGTTTCCAGAGAAGAGCTTATTTTTGGAGAAACTTTAATAAAGCAACAGAACAAAATTGTGGAGAACCTGCTTGGAATATGAAATGTTGACTAGCAGCTTTTAAAATGTTGACTCATAAAGGCAATTACCAAAAATCAAACTCCAACCAGTCTTAAAAGCTGAAACTAAGAAATAATGGATCACAATATGAAAGATATTGAAACTGTAAGATGCAAACAGATGGATTGAGGAAAACATATCCAGGTTCAATACATGGCTTCCTGAAGAAAAGAAAAAAAAAAGGTCTAAAAATAAGTAGGAAGATACTTTGTGTCTTCTCCAATGAGAGACTCAACATTGCAAGTAAATAGGAAATGTCCAGGGGCTGCTTTCTGCTCTGTGCTGTGTTAAGAATCAGGCAACACTCATTCACCCACCTTGGCCACCTCTGCGCATTGAAGGAAGGCGGACACTGCACACCGGGGATCGCAAGCCCTGCAAGTAAAGCAGGAAAGTCAGGATGGCACCTGGAAGGGCCCAGCCATCCAGGTGGGAGCCACAGTCCATTTGTGAGGCAAGGAGAGAGCCCAGTGGGGTGCATAGGAGAGTAGACTCCAGAACCAGGCTGCCCATGTTCAAATCCTGAATCTCCCACTAATTGGGTGACTTTGGGGGCCTCTCTGTGCCTCAGTTTTCCATCTATAATAATAATAGTACCTACCTACATAGAGCTATTGTGAGGATTAGAGTTCATATATGTCAAATGCTTATACAGGACCTGTCAAATAGTTACAATAATAATTATTATTATTATTCTGTTCTGTTCTATTTTATTTTATCCTGTCCTATCCTATCCTATCCTATCCTATCCTATCCTATCCTATCCTATCCTATCCTAATCTTAAAAATGAATCAAGGAGAACCTCATCAAATGGAGTTAAGAAGCCCTGAAGAAGAAGCCCTCACAACTTACTTTATTTCCCAGGCAGGAAGGAAGAAGCTTACTTGACATACCCCAGTAAAAGGAAGATTTTCTCCTTTCCCAGCGACAAACCCAGCCAATGAGGAGCTGCCGCTATTCAACCTGCGAGATGCTGTCACCACCTTGAGCTCTTGCTCTCTTCTCAACTTACCTTCTTTCCACTGTAAAAGAATGATTTCCTCCTCTGTTCTCTGGACTTGCCTATGGTTTGTCATAGTTTGCATGTCTCAAATTACAGTGCCTCTGCTAGTCCCAAATAAACTAGATTTTCCTGGCTAACGCATTTACCTTTTCCTTGTAAAGGTTGACGCAATCTATCTTTGCAAGGAGAAAGGTGGTTGGGAAGGGAAAGATACAGCACTGCTAGAACAGAGTGTCCTGTGTCTGGACTTCCAGATTTCATACGTCAATAACATTGCAGGTAAAATTTTGGGAGTCAGCATTGGTTTGCATATATATATAAAATATATATGTAAAATATATATAAAATATATATATCTCACAGTGATACTGAAGTAGTAATTGAAGGGCAAATCAAGGAAATGGGAATTCCAGAAACAGACCTTAGCACAGTCTAGTATAGTGTAGTGTTATATAGAGTGCAATTATTTAGTTTATTACTATTTTAGGTTTATTATTATTTAGTATTAGTTTACTTTATTGGGAGGTATTGCAATATAATATTTAGGCACAGGAAAGCACATATAAGAATATTATATATGATAAAGATGACTCAAATTAATCAATGCTATATAAACTAACTAAATAATGAGGAAAACATTTAGGTTTGACTCCTATTTCACATCAGTATGACAAAATCATTACCCTTACTTATATTTTTAAATACTAAAAGGTTGAGGATGTATACTTTTATTTTCTAACTGTTATCATAAATACAAAATTATGTGTATAGTAAATAAGAAATAAAAATATTGAATAATTGTTAAAAACCAAAGTCAAATTGGAATAATAATAATCTGGGTCCAATATTCTGGGTTATACCTAGAATAAAAAAAAAAATAGTGAGGAAGAGAGAAAGGAAATTAAAGTATGCTAATTTACTTATTTTATAGAATGGAAATTCAAAAAATACTGTTTTATTTTTGGCTTTGAAAATTTAAGTAATTTTAAAACATGGACACAGATGTTCTCATGTGTTTTTACATAAGTATCCCTACATCAGAAAAAGTGAACATGCTCCCCAGGGATCTGCAAGCAGAACCTAGAATGGGCCCGTCTCAGACAGGAATTTCAGAAGTGGCATGTGATTTTTGCACTTTATTGCATTATATATCAGTGTCAATTGTGATATTATTTTTATGATTTGTTTACCACTTTATGAAATCGATACTTTAATAACACGTATTATATTTTTCCCAGGGCATGACACATTCATAGCACATGTCTATGCATATGCCCAGGGGTCCATGAACTAGTAGAATAAATAATGTGATTTAAAAAGCTTAAATTATTAGAGAAAAAATCAAATAAAAAGTATTCTACATATATGCATAATAGAGAAGGAGAAATTATTAAAAATATAAAATATAAATCAAGGTAACAGAAGACAAAATGGAACAGTTATGATGATAGCTGTAAATGGGATGATTCTCTTATCAAGAGATAAAACTCGTCAATGTTGGCAAGAAAACCACTCCAACTATAACTATTGGATATACATAAAGAGTATTTTTGAAAGGTTAAAATTTTAAAGATAGTCTAATATCAGACAAATGCAAAACGTCCCTAGGGATAGAATGTTAAAATACAGTAGAAATCAAAGCCAAAATCATTTAAAAGATAGAAAAACTATATATTATATTGATGACGTTCATAAGCCAAGATAAAGGTATAGGAGTTATGAATCTTATGAGTTTGACCATAAAGTACTAAAAAATACCAAGTAATAATAGTTAGAAATTTAAGAATAAATTAATATAAATTTAAAAATGAAATATAGATTATCTAATTTATGGAATTGTTTTCCTGATTCCTGATAGCTGCATATAGAAATCTGAGTCTACAAAGAGAAAATGCAACTCTTTCCATAGGTTTATGAAACATTTACAAATGTTAATTATAATCCTCCAAGAAGAATGTAATAAATTGTAGATTTTACGGGTGAGTTCTATCTTGAGTGCAATAAAACTGGAAATCAGTAACAAGGAAATATAATTAAAGCGCAACCATCTGGAAAAGTAAAAATACTCTTATAAATAATTTTTAGTACAAAGAGAAAAAATTTTAAACCTTATTTGAAGTATTTTTTCAGTAGTCCAAATAGGCCCTGGCTGGGTAGCTCAGTTGGTTAGAGTGTCATCCCTATATGCCAAGGTTTGGGGTTCAATCTCCAGTCAGGGGACATACAAGAATCAACCAATGAGTATGTAAATAAGTGGAACAACAAATCCCTCTCTCCCCCCCCCACCCTTCCTCTCTCTTCCTCTCTCTCTTTCTGTCTCTCTCAAAATAAATAAATAAAAATTTTAAAAATATGCCCAATAAATTATTACACATAAAAGTTTACAGGATCCCAAGTTGTACCAACAAGTTGTGACTCTTCATGCTTTTATCACTGTACAAGAAAGAATGGAAATAAATAAACAAATTATTTAACTCTAGAAGCTAGAAAAAGAACCCATAAATTAATAGAGAAATCTCAGTGAAAATTAGAAAATATATTGAACAACATAATAAAAACACCACATAGCAGAATATAGGAAATACAGCTTAAGCTGTTCTTGGAAGGAAATGTATTGCCTTGAATGCATCTAACAGAAGAGAAGAAAGGCTGAAAACAATCATTTAAGTACTCGTCTCAAGAAGTTAGAAAAAAGAAAATTAAAATCAAAAGAAACACAAAATAAGCTATTTTAAAGAATAGAACTTATTAACAGAAAATAAACAAGCAATAAAAAATCAAAAGGAAATGCTGATTATTTGGAAAAAATTACTAGTATTTTTAAGTTCCTGATAAGATTAATGAAATTAAAAAAGGAATAGAAAATATTATCAAATCTGAAATTAAAAGGGGACATGATTCATAAGACTATGAATCTTAAAGAGATGAGATTATGAAAAACTTGGTCAAGAAATTTGAAATTCAGATAAAATTAACAAATATTTAGATAACACAACTTACCAAAACTGACTTAAGAAGAATTTAAAATAACCGAATAGCTTAAGAAAATTCAATGTGTAAATAATAGCCTTCCATTAGGGAATCCTGCAGACCCTAGTGACTTCACCCGCGGATTTTTATGAATAAAAATAATCATACAGTCTTATTTTATAAAAATTCAGAGACCAGAAAGAGAGAAAATACTTCCAAGTCGTTATGAATCCAGCATAATCCTGATACAAAATCCAACAAGAATATTATAAGAAAGTAAAATCCTAGGCCAGTTTCTCTTATGAGTATATATGCAAAGTGCTAAACAAAGTATTAGCTAATTTACGTAAAAGAATAGCGCCTCGTGATCAAATTGGGTTTGCTTCAGGAATAGAAGGTATGCTTTCCAACACCAATCTGTGCGATTCACCACCAGGAGCATGGCCATGTCATTACCTTAATATGATGCAGAAGAAACGATTGCTAAATTTCAAAACCTGCTCATGAATTTTGAAATAAAACAAACTAGTGTTTAGCAAAACCCCAGCAAGTCTTCTTGAGGAAATTGACAAAATCAATGTAAAATTTCTTTGGAAATACAAATAGCTTGGAATAGCAAAAAAAATCTTGAAGAAGAACATCTTTAAAGAATTTATTCTGCTAGATATCAAGGCTTGAATAAGATGATATGCTATTCGTATTAAGGATAGAAAAATAGAAGAATAGAACAGAGGAAAGTCTAGAAACAATACTACACATGTACAATCTTTCCATTTATGCCAAAGTTCCACAGCTGAGAAAAAGGGTGATCTCAATAAATGGTGCTGGATCAATTGGATATTCACATGGATAAAGAAACTTGACCTCTGCATTGTACCATACATAAAAATTAATTCTAGATAGATCATAGGCTTAATATGGAAGGTGGAGCAATAAGCTTTTAGACAATAATGTTGAATATTCTAATGGGATAGGTAAAAATTATTTAAACTGAACATAAATAGCATTAATCATATAAGAAAAGATTGATAAATTGGCCTATAGTAAAATTTATAACTTCTGCTCATGAAAAGACAAGTCTCAGAATGGGATAAGATGCAATAACACTTTATAGTATAAGAGATATATGCAATATATATGATATTAAATTATGTATCATATACCTATGATAAAGGACTCATATCCAGAATATATAAAGAACTTTTACTAAACAATAAGAAAAAAAAGGAACCAATAGAAACTAAGCAAAACACGATCAGAGACTTTCCGAAAGAAAACATTTAAATGGTGAATAAATGTGTGAAAACCAGACTTTGTAAATCATGAGGGAAATGGAAGCTAAAAGCCCAATTATATACCACTAAGGAACACCCACCACACGGTGAATTGCAGTTAACTGGTATTACCAAGTATTGAGGACAGAGTACCTTGACCCTCCATACAGTCAGTAAGAGTGTGCAATGGTACGAACACTGGGGAAAACTCTTTAACAAGGACCTCCTAACACACGTCCTGTATGACCAGCAATTCCACTCCTAAATACTGAACACAAGAAGAAAAGCTTTAGTGAGTCGCCCTACCGGGTGCAGAGTTGTCTGTGTGTTGTGTACACGTGAGCACGAAAGCCAGGAATAGGACTGTTCCTAGCAGTGCTGCTGCAGTGTCCCAAATGCTCATCAAGAGCAAGGTCAGCTAACGATCTGGGGTGTATTCATACAAGAGTGTGGTAGAAAAATGAAAGACAGCATTGCACATAACTACCTGGATCCGTTTCACAGACCGTAAGGAAAATGTGCCAAATATGAAAGAGTATGTAATATGATTCTCTTTATATAAAGCTCAAAATAGGCCCAAACTAGAAATTATTACCTTTGGTAGGAGAGGCATGAGAAAGGCTTCTAGGGAACTGGCAATTTACATGCATAATGGGGTCTGGGGGGTGGATCCATGGGCGTTTTCGCTTTCTAAAGTTGCATCACTTGTGTACGTCTCTTGGTGTATGTTAATCTTTGACGAAAACATAGATATGTCAAAATGTTTATAGAATTTATAACTGAGTATAGTATCATAAGCGATATTTCATTTTCTGTACATTATGCTTTCATACACTTTTCAAATATGTGATATGCAAGCTTTTGGGAGCGATTTGCATTTTCTAGTCACTTTGGGGAAGCCTTCTCTGCCTCATCCCATGGCCCTCTTCCTAGTCTCTGACTTACAACTGTCCTGCCTCAGCTATTGCAGCGGTCTCTTCACCAGTCCTCTTGCCTCTAGTTTTGTAAGTAGGAGGCAAGATTATCTGCCGAATATTGGTCAGTTTTGTGGACCCCCAAGAGAATCCCTTAACTTCAGAGCAGTTGCTCTTGGCAGCTTTTTAGACCACTGGGTCTCATTTTTTTTTTTTAACTGCAACACATATGAGTAATGATATTCCTCTGAGTTGCACATTCCCACGAAAGTGAAAATATTGTGCTAAGTGAAAGAAGCCTTAGACACAAAAGGTCCATTTCATGTATATGAAATACCCCAGACAGGTAAATTCGTGTACACAGTACACAGATAGACTGTTGATAGCGAGGGCCTGCGGGGAGGGGGAAATAGAGAGAGACTGCTTACTGGCTATAGAATTGCTATGGGCTGATTGTAACTCCCCAAATTTACATACTGAAATCCTAACACCCAGGTCTTCAGACTATATATTAAGAACAAAAATAGTAAGCCCTCCAAATTCCTCACTTCCTATTATTTTACTATCTTTTACTGTTATCTGTGTTCTTGACATTATTTGTTTCGCATCTATCAGCGGTGGAAATACTATAAATAACGTCCTACTGTACGCCTGGGCAACGTCCCATTCAGAGACATCGTGTTGGTGTCTTGAAGCTTTCTGTGGTGGGAGTCTTTATCCCGCAGAAGTCATCAAAAACTACAGATCAGGGCTTTCCTTTCTCTCCCCCCACGGGCCTCCCCCGCTCTCTCCCTCCCTGCACCCTTCCTCCCAGAGCTGCTTGGGACACTCCTAGGAGCACGCAGCTGCTAACCAGTGCTGAGGAGCGTAGAGCTAAGTCTCAACCCTGGACAAACAAGAACCCCAGCAGAGCCTGCCTTTGGAAACATTCTGCCAGGTTCCCTCATTATTTCCTGGCTCCCTCCCTGTTCACCATGGCACCGTTGTCCCTGGAAGCCACCTGACAGCAGCCGGAAAGAACCAGGGCCTGGGAGACAGCGCCGCCCCTTCAGGCGAGCTCCCGGGAGAAGCTGCGTCCACACTGTGGGGCTGACAGCGGAGGAGCCTCCGGGCAGCTAGACGCGAGCCTGGCTCCCGCTCGCCAGGCTGGCAGCACCTTCCTGGCTGCCACTCGCTGGCCCAGCTCTGGGCTTCCTGTGTGTCGGGGAAGGAGCAGCAGGCACCGGGCCACTGTAAATGTTTGCTGGAGATGGAGCAACCTGGCCTGGTGGCAGCTGCCGCCGTGCTCCCTGCCAGAGCCTCTCAGAGGCGCTGGGTCAGTGGGTTCATTGGTGGCATGGGGAGAGCAGCCCACGGAACGGCCTCCCAACGTGAGCCTGGCTCTGCCAGCCAGCAAGGAATACCTGTGCTCCTTACCTGGGACACAGAGCACGCAGGGCAAAGGGCGGGCTTCATCAAAGCCACATCGCCTTCTCTGCTGGGAGCCACCAAACCTGCCTGGATTCCTGGAATAAAATACCTACTGCTTCCCTGCGCAGAGAGTGGCAAGCCAAAGCCACTGCAGCTTCTGCATCACAGACATTGCCACTGCCAACCACTGATGCCAACCGGTGCCAAGCCCTTCATACATCGCCTTTCCTCTCATGTCATTATCCTAAATGTATTGTCTGTCTTTTCAGGTATGGAGAATAAGGTGGGGAAATGAATTTGCAGAGAAAGCTCATGATAGAGGATGGATTCAAATTCAAGTTTCTTGGGCTCGAATGCAGTGCCCTTCTTGCTACATTGCACGGCCCCTGTGCGGGCCTCCCGCCCGGACTAGTGCAGGGCCTTCTACCTTGGGTGTCTGAGGCTTACAGCCCTCCCCCACGTCTCATCTCCTCTGCCTCAGGCCGCCTGACACGCCTGTCACCGTTCACCTCTCCATAGCTGTGGATCCGGATACAGGTGCAGGCGGAGAGCGATGGAGATTTAGATGCAGACCTAGACGGAGCAGCGGGTGTAGGCGTAGTAGGTACAGGCGTAGGCAGAGACACGGATATGTTTCAATGGGAGATTCCAGAAGGCAGGAACCATGCCTGATTCACTGTGTGTCCCTAGATCCTACCTCAGCGCCTGGTTCATGGCAAGGGCTCAGAAAACATTTGTGGAATTGAATTCAATGACCTTCATTTCCCCGAGTCACCATACCAAGCCCTCGCATCAACCTTCGGAGCCCTCCAGCTTTGGACCCCACCTGACATGCCCAGTCTTAACTGCAGGCAGCTAACACTCCAAGCATGCTTAACTCCCCTGTGTTCCCAGTACCCCCTTGAACTTTCCTACCTCGGAGCCATTGTTCATGCTTTTCCCAGTATCGGAAGTGCCCTCACTAGCCCCCTCTGTGCCTCCTGAAATGTCACGGCCCATTTTAAATTCCGCTTTCTCCTTGATGTGTCTCTTTCATTGCTTTTGTGAAATGTGATGTTCCCTCCTCCAAACGCCTTAAAGCTCATACCTTTCTGTGGCCTAACCTTTCTCTGCCTAGTGTTTGAATCATTGAGGTAATAGTATCCCCTGCTTGGAACACCCTTAACCTATTTTCTTTCTCGTTTTTGTGGTCCAGTCTAATAGCACCTCCTCTGGGAAGCCTTCCCAGCTCTTCCAGGCCGAATTAGCCATTCTCTCCCTAATGCTTCTGGAGCATCTGGACATCCTTCCTTAAAACAGTGGATACTGGTGTTATTAACCACCCTCTCCCAGCTGTCGGGTCCCTCTGACATCTCTTTGAGCTTTCTTTTGGGCTCCTACACAATGCCAGTCACCTAGCAGGTACCTGATAATTGTTGAATGAATGCGTGAAAGATGAGAAAGACACGGTCCTCTCCCTCTGTGTTTCCTACTTTATTTCTCTACCATTCTACTTGTTTTGACTTCTGTTATCAGTATACTATTTGCCGGATCACAGATGTAGTCATGTGAAACCAGAAAAGAAAAGCTAACTAGCATTCAAAAACAGTAAGGAAACGCAATAGATTGTCTGATCTGAAAACCCAGATTTTATCCGTTAGGACGAAGATAAATTGTTTCTATCAAATGAGCCAATGATAATAAGATTGCTAATTTATTTGAAAGGATAGTTTCAATGTTGTTCTCAAAACAAACAAAAACCCCCAAAACTAGAATGCTATATACTGACTTATAACATCGCAATAAAAACAAAGAGGATCAGAAGTATGTATTTGAAACATCACATTTGACATGGAGATATTAACACAGCTTAGCTGACTTAGGACATATGGCTAAAAGAAGTGTGTGTTTTTACCAGTTACCTGAGCAGAAACTGATAAGAAATGATCAAATGCATAGAGAACATAAGTCAGAAGAGAAACAGGTCTTAGTTGCAGACATTTCTGCATCTTACCTCCCACCACTTGGGGCAGCATTTTTGCTTGGCCCGTTTTAGAGATAGGCAATTAAAAATCCAAACAGTTAAGTCACAAACTCAAGGTCACTAAACAAACATATGGCAAATTTGCAGTTACTGCCTCTGGTTTTCTATAGAAGAACCCTACGTTTTAGGCTGACTGGCCTTATCATCACTGTTCAGATGTCTTTCTTCCTCCTGCTTCTGTGCCTTTTCCCTGGGCCATCTCTTCTTCTAGGATCCCCTGCTTAATGTCATCATGAGAACTTTGGCCAACATAAGCTAAATCTTCCCCCAAATCTTTGAGGTTGGTGTTACCATCCCCACTTTACAGATGAGGCTAATCAGTAAGACCTCACAGTCATATAGTTGTTGAGCCAAGGTCAAAAGCCTTGGAACATTTCCTCTTCCAAAGCTGTCTCCACCACCTTCTTTGTAAAACCCATGCCCTAGGCACAATCCAAGGACCTCCTGAAAGCATCTTGGTCACTTCTGGAGAAAGGATGTCCGTGGACTGTGGTTACAGTACTCTAATCATGAGCATTACTTATTGGTCTACTGTTCCTTGCCCCACTTGTCTATGAGATGGCAGCTTCTTGTGGGCAGGGCTTGTGTACTTTTCAATCTTTCATGCATTCACTCAATGATATTTTCCCTGAGAACTTTATTTCAAGAATTCAAGGAAGTCAGAGAAACCTAGATGCATCTTCAACATTTAAAGCTCCAGTCATAATTTGATTACTTAAACCTATGTGAAAATAGAAGACACCATAAATGCCTTACTTATGTAATACATTAATTTTGCCCACCAAAAATCTAGCTTTCATACAAAGTTACAGTGTATATTAAACTCATGGATAAAATTTAAAGACCCAACATGGCTAAAGTATGTAAATTTGTGGCCCCATTAGGCTGGAGGCCCAAGCCAAAAGGTTTTCTTACACCTATAATTTAACTTAGCTCAGTCCCTAGTACATAGTTATGCTTAATAAACATGCACTTGGGTGGATGGGTTGATAAATGGAGATATTAACACATGAAGAGTAGATAAATGAGTATATGAACAACTAAAATAATAATGCTGCTTTTTAGTAATGACTTTCGAGGAATATTATTAATAAATTTTTAAACCAAACAAAATAATCTAAACAATGTCATCCCTGGCAAGTTGTCTACAAACAAAGCATAGCTCTCATGAGCTCTATAATTCTGTTTTGACAGTATGGCTGCTGTGTTGGAAATATCTACAATCCTTTTGTTTATAATAGCACCTTAACTGGATGATTTAAATGAGTGGAGATGGCTTTTAAATTTTTCTACAATTATTTAAATGCACATTTCAATTTTCCTGAATTGTGCAAAAGTAATTTGGAAGATTAATTTCTGAAAATACCTGGTGAAATTTGCATACACCAAGCATAATTATTATTGATATTTGCATAGTTCTCCCTGCCCACGTGCATGTACTATTACCAAGTGCTACACAACCCATGAAATTATTGAAGAAGTTGCTCTCATTACAATGTGGATTCATCAGTAAATGTTCAGCCTCACAGAAGAAAAACAAACGTCAGTGTTCAGCTGTAGAAGTGTGCGTTCGTTTTACTTATTTATTTATTTGGGGCAAAATCCGCAAAGATAAATCCAAACCAAAAGAATGTGGCAGTCTTTTGCACTCAAGATTAATGTCATTGCAGAGGCTCTCTGAGATTCAAAAGAGATTGAAAGCACCATTGAAAAAGATAGAAAAAAGGGTTTGGGGAATGTTGGTGGGGAAAAGAAAGCAGATCCACCCATGCTACAGAGGGGTGGGTATCTGAATGTATTGGGAGAGCTCCACTGCACGTGAATAGGAAGAAAACTAGCAGAAATCAGGGCTGTGGGAATCAAAAATGCTTAATGAACATGTGAATAGGCCGACTAAGTGCTTATGTTAGGTTTTATGAAGGAACTTGAAAGACACAAAGACATATTTCTTTCCTTTGACCTGCTTTGATAACAAAACCAACTGGAAGGAAGTCCAGAAAGAAATTACGCAGAAGAAAAGTAAGAATAGCAGATACTTATACCTATTAAGTGTTAGGCACTCTTCATATATATATTAACTTAAGTAATTCTTATAATAAATAATCATTCTTTCATTTAGCTCACCAACAACTGTTGAACTGTTTCTTATATTTGACATATTATAAGGGGTTACAGAGATACACAGATCAAGTTCTTACCCTGAAGGAGCTCATGGTCCATGACACAAAAGAGACACATCAATGCATTTTTTATTACAGTGTTAAACAGGTATGTAACGGGGACATCGGGGAAATAACAATCAGCACTGCTGGGGACTGGACTTGTAGAGTTAATTCTAGAAAAAGATGACATTGTTGAAATTAGTAAAATGTGACCAGGGAATGAAATAACATATTAAGTGTGAGGACCAAGAGGGTGGAACAGATTCACCAGCACTGAACATATATACTAATAGATCTACTGACAAAAAATAGCACACACTGTATATAAGTGGTCCAAGTAGTCAGGAAGATGATACGTCACAAAATATTGTCCGCATGTTTTAGGCAATGCTATGTCATTGAATGCTTTTAATCTTGATTTCTCTGAATCTATTATGAAATTATTATTTTCCAAAATTTTCTGATCAGTAAAAAAAATTGAGAATGTATCTCCAATAACTATATCTTCTAAATTATTTCTATATTGCATATCTGTGCAACTATCACTGGCTGGCATTTCAAGGGAAGGTTCATCATTAATGATAATGGATATAAATTCATATTTCAAAAGACTCCTTTGGCCAATATATGATGTCTACAGGCTTTACAACTTATCTCACCTCCCATCTCACTGCAGTACTAATTCATCCACCATAGGTTATGTAAAAGTGATTTTCCACACACAAATGTGACCAGGTCACTGTCGTGCTTAAGACAGAAATTTTTCCATGTCTTCACATTAACGACACAATCAATCCAGACATTCTGTAAGACAGGAAAGGCTCTTAGTGAGATAGCCCATGTTTGTATTTCTAATCCTATCTCTGCCCCTCCTAGCGCTCCCCTTATGCTCAGCAGGACTGAGGTATTTTGCACCTCTTCATATAGACCCGCGTCCTTTGTAGACCCTCTGAGCCTTTGCATGTGCTGTTTCTTCTATTTTCACCATTCCTTCAGCGATCATGTTGTAGCTCATTCTTTACCATTCAGTGCCAAATGATGGGAATGTGAACTGATCTGAACCTTTCCTGTCCCTTGTGACTGAGGGTAGAGTAGATTATTCTCACCGTCTGTGCTCCCAAGGCCCTTTCTCTGTTCCTCAGTCACACTGTACCGTAGTCACTTGCTCATGCCACAGTCCACAGAGCCCTGTAGCATAATTACCCAAGAAGGTGTCCCACCAACTGGATGGTGTGTTCCCTGTAGGAGGGGACCACGACTCATACCCCTGTGGCTTCAGGATCTAGAACAACAACATCGCACCTAGTAGGGGCTCAAAGGGGGCTTGGAATGTTTCCTAACTATATTTGCAGTGACTTATGTGCTTGTGTGTATATGTGGGTGTATTTTTTTCCAGGAAGTCTGCCAACATCCCAATGCTCTGCATTTATGCAAAGCCTTTGGCTTTACATTTTAAAAACTTTGGAATTAGCCATGTACTGGTGGGTGGGGGTGGGGGAATCCCAAGTTTCCATCTATGCGCAACCAGGTAGCCAGAAGACAAGCCATGTGGTGGAAACAGCATGGGACATGGGACTCTGGTAGTCCTGTACCTGAGTCCCATTTCCACCCATTTTCAGTTCTTTGATTTTTGAGCAAGTTACATAACTTTTCTGAGTTTCAGTTTTCCCTTCTGTGGGATAGAGATAACAACAAACCACATAGGACTATCTTAAAGATCCAGTGAGATAATTTGTGTTAAATATTTAGTATAGCAGGCCCTCGAATAATATCATTTCATTCAATGTTGTTTTGTTTTAACATTGATATGAAAAAAAACTCAATTTCCAGCTGGGGCCACTGTCTGTGTGGAGTTTGCATGGTCTCCCCATGTCTGCGTGGGTTTTCTCCAGGGGACTCAGGTTTCCTTCCACACCCCAAAGATGTGCAGGTGAGGTGAATGGTGTGTCAACAATGTCCCAGTCTGAGTGAGTGTGGGTATGGGTGTGAGTGGCCCTGGGATGGAAGGGAGTCCTGTCCAGGGTGGGGTCCTGCCTTGTGCCCTGAGCTGCTGGGATAGACTCCGGCCACCGGAGACCCTGAACTGGCACAAGAAGGAAAATCCTTGTCTTACTTGTTTTTATTAATCTTTCTTAAATTACATGTAGCTCACATTTATTTCAGTGTTTAATATTAGAAGTGTTTGGATCTTTATTTAGAAGTTTGGTGGTGTTTTTGTGGCAAGAAATATGCATAGAACGCACCTCTTGTTTATATCAGTTAGCCTGAGGTAAAATTTGTTCCATGTATTTTGTTTCGCTTTAAGTCACTTTCCAAGGACCTATCAAGGACATTGTAAGGACTTACTGTGGGTAGTATGAATTTAATAAATGATCAGTATTGCAGTTTTTCTCATTTCTATTACCCTCAAAATTCAATGAATATATATACTTGACACCCATTAGGGTGGCTGTCCTACTGTCATAAAGAAGCAAAACAAAACAGCAAGTAATGATGCAGCCAATGCGGAAAACAGCATGGTGGCCACTCAAAAATTAAACATAAAATTACCATGTGATCCAGCAATTCCACTTCTAGGTATATCACCGAAAGAACTGAACGGAGTTGACCTGAGCAGATATCTGTGCGCAGATGTTCACAGCAGCACTATTCACAAGAGCTGGGAACAACCCAAATGTCCATCAACAGGTGAATGGATGAATAGTATGTGGCCGTATCCATACAGGAAACACTGTTCCACAAATACTATATGGTTCCACTTATGTGAGGCACCTAGAGTAATCAAATCCATAAGACAAAGAGTAAAAGGGTGATTTCGTAGGGCTGGGGGCAGGGAAGAATGGGGAGTCATTGTTTAATGGGTACAGAGTTTCGGTTTGGGAAGATGCAAAAGTTTTGGTGCTGGAGGGGTGCTTATGGTTGCACAGCAATGTGAAGGTACTTAGTGACACCAAACTGTCCACCTAAAATGATTAAAGTGATAAATTTTATGTTATACATATTTTAATCACAATAAAAATTCAATCAACACGATTTAATCAGATTTGCAAGAATAATTAAACAGCCATAGCAAAGCTGGTAAAGTGAAGCCACAGAAAACTCCATGTTCCTTTTGCTCTAATCTGATTCCTTTATCCCAGACGATCCTGAAACCTGAAAGTCTTTATTTTCCATGGCCAAGTGAGCATGCATACACACCACACACACACACAGAAGGAGTCTCTGGGGCCCATGGAGACACAACCTGGAAACGAGGCTTGCCAGGATTAGAGAGCCAGGGCCAGCCCGTGTATCACTCACCCAGAAGACAGCCCTCCATGGAGAAAAAGAACCTCATAGTCCTCTAACAAAGAGAGTAATAAATTCCGATTAGCCAAGGAAGCTCTGAGTCTAAATACCGGCAAAGCTCAGCCCCTGCAAGTGGGGACGAATTATCTGAAAGGTCATCCTGGAGACAGTGAACAAAGGGCCTCGAGCAGCTGGGTCCCTTAATTTGAGGAAACACTGAAGCCTTTAAAGAAGCCAGAGGCAGAGCTGGAGAGATGGGAAAGTGGAGCAGCCTTCCGAGCACAGGGCGGATTTCACAGGAAGGGAAACGCACACCCCACAGGAGGCTCCGGGGCCTGGCAGCCATCGCTTCTCCGGGCCAGGCCAGGGCCTCTGCAAGGAGCTCCCTCACCGGCCCAAGGCTGGGGTGGCCCTTTCTGGCACTGTAATAAAACAGAATAGCTCTGATCTCAGCGATTAAAGCTTTAAAACCACAGGCCTCGGGGAGGGAGCAGGCTCAAAGGAACAGCCTGCCATACACCCCTGTTCACTCTTTTCCAGGCTGTGGGCTGTTGACAGAGCCGGGTCTGTCTCCAGAAAATTCCAGAGGCCTCTCAGGAATCTAAGTCCAGGGCTTGGCCGGTGGCTTCTTGCCTGGGTCCTGTTGTCACAGCCCCAGAGTTTGTAAGATGGAAAGCTCCGTGGGAGGGCCAGGTGGTAGGCAGGAAGCGGCCTGCTGGCCTGGAGCCATTCCCAGCTTAATCTAATAACCCCTCTGTCTGGAAAATCGAGGCCAAGAGAATGAAAGGGTCACCTTACTTAGGTGAAAAACTGAGCCATGGGCCTCCTCCTGCGCAAAGGGCACTGAAAGTCAAATCGCTGGGTCCCTCTGGGAGCAAGGAATAGAACTGATATTCACTGGGCCAAGGACAGTGCTAACAAGAGCAAGAAAGAAACTTACATGGTGGACCAAGTGCTTAATAGAGATTTTCTCATGGACTTTAATCCTCACAGCCACTCTGGGTGGTAGGCATTGCTGTCCCCATTTTTGACAAAAGGAAGTGGCAGAGACAAAATTTGAACCTATATCTGGATGGCTCTACAGTCGTCTCCTCTATACCATGCTGCACCTAAATTAGGCCTTTCACAAATATGAGCTCCCTACACCTTGCAAACTGATTCCAAGCAGTATATTTGAGGCTCGGAGAAGTTTAGGAGCTTGCCAAGTATCACACTGTTTTTGTGTTAGGGAACTGGGACTGGAATTCATTTCTGACCGATTCCAAAGCTGATGTTCTTTCCTCCATGCCTCATATATCTTTAGTTAAAATAAAATAATCCTGTGGCTTCTGGCCAATCAGCAAGCATGTTGCTCCTTCACTCCTGAAGCCTAAGCCCTTAAAAGAGTAGCTTAGTAATTGTGCCGCCCCTGTGCCCCAGAAGTCACAATTTACTGCAGAATGAGGTGATATGAAACAAAACAGACACACCTCCCAGGCCAAAGGGAGGCTGTCTGGATTGTATAGACCTGATGACTTTTATTGAGAAGATCTGAAGCTCATTTTGGTACAAAAAGTAGTGGAGGAAAGGCTGTATGTGTGTGAGTTGATATGTGTTTGGCAAATGATTCTAGTTTTTGGGGGTTTGGTGAGGTAAGACCTAGTGGGCTTGAGCAATAGAAATAACCAAACATTTCTTGAAGGGAAAAGTCAGGTGTCATTACCCAAAACAATATAAGTGGGTTTCCTTTCATGATTCGTGTGACCCAGGAAAGGCAGGTGTCTCTTCTCTTCAGACTTCAATTCTGTAAGGATGTTCATGTCCATAGGAAATACCTGCATATGTAATCAGACACTGCTCTTATTCTCTTAGGGGACATGTTGCCAAGAGCAGGAACGTACAAAATGAGAGAAATGGAAATCACCTAGGATATTGTTTAACATCTTATAGTTTTAGTTCAAACGACAAAGCCCACTTTAAGGATTATTCATGCCTAATGGGCAGGAAATAGTTAAGCCACAAAGACTCAAAAGAGACCCTCTAAGTTGTTAGAGAACAATCCCAGGACCAGTCGACTCCCATGAGTACCATCCTTGCAATAGAGACTTTCACAGTGAAGGAAGCGTTAGGATGGGATGTCTTGAGCAATGAAGAAGACTCTTCCATTGACAGACTTGTGGTTCCAATGCTATGCACAGATGTTTTGAAAAAAATCCCTTCCAAAAGTGCTTATAAATGCTAGATAGACTACAACACACATCCTGTTAGAGGTATGGCTGAGATCATGAGAAAGAGAAATCCTCCCGGGTCAGGGGTCAGATATGAAAAAGAAATGCAGAAGTAAGGTTGGAAGCATGTGTGCTGACGCTGTAGCTGCCCTGAGTTGACCAAGGATAGGTGTGGTCACAATAAGTAATTTAAGGGCTTACGTTGTAATGCCCATGCTGTGATAGGAGATGATGTCTTGTGCTTATTATACAAGGTGGGGAGAGTCAGAACTTAGTCATTTAAAAAAACAACACAGAATCCATGAAGAAGGACACATACAATAAAGGGATAAACTAGAATTAATCTGCCTTTCCCCAAAGAGAGATGAGGAAGCTTGTGTCCTTCAACCAGCTTACATTACAGTTCAGGAAATATCTTTCTGAACTTTGTAACCACCAACTTATACCACATGTATGTCTGTGGTCCTAATTTATATTATTCATATGGTCCTGAAACCCCCAAGCTGGAATATCACAGAAGAGTAGGCTCTAGGCTTCTAATACCCCTGGAGCATTTGGAAGAAGCAAACACCACCATTCTTATGGGCAGATGCCCTCAATCAAAAATAAACATGATTTCCACAGATAAAGATCTTCTCAAAGTGAACTCTCAATCCAAAACTAAAAACATATCCAAAAATTGATCTGTCACAAGTGATTGTCAGCAGTAACAAAATAATAGAATTATGCCTTAAAGAACTCAGATAATCAACTTCACAGAAAAAAATGTAATATAAAGCAAGTATATTAAATAGTTAAAAGGCATTGAAAATGAGACACTCTGAAAAAAAGAATAGCTACTTTACAAAGAATGAACTAGAACTTCAAGAAATGAGAAATATAGTCATTGAAATAAAGAATCCAATAGATGGTCTGTCACTGAAGAGATACCTTGCGAACCAACTGATTGATTTGAGGCCATATATTGAAGCCACCTAACACAATGGAAAGAGCATGGACTTTGGGATCAGACAGGCTGGACTGAATTTTGCAGAATGTGTGCCATCAAATTAAAAATAGGAGCTAGTACTTATGAAGTGCTTATTATGAACAAGGCACTATAATAAACCATTATACTTTACTTCATGGAATCCTTACAATAGTCCTCTGAGGTAGGAATTATTCTCTCCATTTTATAGGTGATAAAACTGTGTCTTAGGAAGGAAATATCTTGCCTCCACATTATACCAACAATTGAAAGAACTGGGATTCAAGCCTAGGTCTTTCTCACTCCAAAGTTCGTCATCTTCACAACTAAGTTTTATTGCCTGCCACATTAGCTTCATATTGCATTTTAATCAGCTGTGCAGGCTTCCGATGCCTGAGCATAGGAGAAAGTGCTTTATTGTGAACTTTCCTCATCTTGAAGACCTAATAGAGACTTTCAAGAATACAGTTTATAGCTCTCTTCTCACTGGTAACAGAAGAGTTTGATCTACAGCTCAAACTGTAGGCCAAGGGATTATGGAAGCCTTGAGGGTTGGGCAGACATCTGATGTCAGCAGAGGCAACGAGCAAGTCCAGAAGTCCTCTAAGTCTGCAAAGCTCAGGCAGATATAAGTGATCAGAGCTTGTCATGGAAGAATCTGAGAAGTCAATAAAATGCTGAAGAATCGGGATGACTTTGAAAGCTAAGGCTTGCAAAAGGTTGCAGAATTTAGTAGTTCAGATGGTTAGAGAGATCAGTATTATCAAGGTGAAATTCTGAACAAGATCTGGTTCAGGAATAAAACTTATATTTTTTCTGTTCTCTTTTAATTTCTCATATTTCCAACCGAGGGCTGGCAGCTGAACCCCCCCCCCCCCCGCCCCAATGCCACCACCACCAGAGGAAGCCTGAAGAGTAGAAATGACCCTTGCTTCTGACTAGGTCAGAGACAGAGGCCATAAAATCACCAGCTCTTTGCATGATGTGCTCCAGCCCAGATTATATCTCCAGAAGGTGACATTTTCCTATTAACATTTGTGCCATGTGACCATATTACTGAAATTTTTAAAGAAGAAATACTAAAGGACACCAGAAGCATTTCTAGAAATAGGTATTTCATATTCATTTGCTAGTTTCTCAGTAAAAAATTACAAGTATTTCTAAGAAATAGTAAATGCAAATTGTTGAATACCTTGCAAAAAATGGCTTACATTAGTAACGTAAATGTAATGCATATGAGCAAAAGTAAAAGCTAAGAAAACATACATTGTCATAATATGCTTTTATGACTTTTGGGTAGGCTCTTGGATGGTTAACAAGCTTGAAATATTTGGGATTATAATGATAATAAGAGTATAGTTTTTAAAATTCTCTTAAGAGTTCCCAGCCCTCTGGAGTCGATACCATTTAGCACTAATTTACAGATGGGAAAACTGAGGCAAGAGTGGTTAATGGGAATTACCCAAGATCTAATCATTTATATGTGACAAGTTGGACTCCAAGTTCAAAGTTCTCTGATTCCAAGTCCTATACACTTTTCAATATTTCTTGGTGCCAAATTGGTAGCTGACTTGAAGAAAGTACTTGCAGAAATGGTTTAAATGAATCTTGTAAGATGAAATTTATCAAAGATAAATGAAAGGAACTGTCTGAACTTCCGCCCAAAATACCCATCAAAAAGGCATGGGAGACTGTTCCAGCAGCTCACTGAAACAAGACTCATGAAGAATGGCATAAATTGAATGTTATATATGTGACGTGACCACAAACACTGGCCCGTTGTGGGTTCTGCGGGATCAGGTCACTCCTGGGATACCTTATCTGTTCGGGGGTTCATAGTCACACAGGTCCCCAGCACCGCGCTGCTGTGAACGCAGAGATGAATAAAGTATGACCCCAGTTCTGAAAGTGCTCATGGTCTGAAAAAAGAGACAGTAAAAAAACCAAATAAGGCCTTAAAGACATGGCAGTTACTGGTGACCTTAGCCAGGGGGGATCATGGGTGGGGTCAAGGACAGCGCTCAGACTGCAGTGACTGGAGGGAGCAGGAGTTGGAGGCAGAGAGACAGCAAGTAGAGTAAGTAGGCTTGGGAATCTCGGATGGAGAGAAGGAAGGAGAAGGAAGCAGGGTCCAGTGTGGTTTGTGTGTTTGGTCGAGGCCATATTTATAACCTGAAAAAACAACACCACCAGCCTAGTGAAGAGGTAGTAATTAAATATCAACATGAAAAGGGCAACTGTCACGTAAGGCCAGCTGAAACTCACGGAGAGTGCTGTCAGGGTTGACTGATAGGAGTAGAGATAGCTGACCCTGTCTCTGTATCTGGATGGAAAGTCATAGTGGACACGGGCAGGGACAAAGGGACAGTTCCAGAAGTCCCTCTTCTGGAGAGGCAGCCAGGCGCTCAGCACCCCATGGGGACGAAGCTTCCACCGAGTCCCCCCAGCCGTGCAGTCACCCAGAAAGGCAGCAGGAGCCTCCCAGACTCTTCCCCTCTGGGCGGAGGGTCTGAGCGGAACACTGGCAAACCACCACCAAATTTGTTCCTTGCTTTGTCTTTTGTTTTTCCTTGGGAATCAGCACATTTTGCATTGAGGTTTGCACAAAGCAAAACAGCTCCAGTGTCAAATGGAAATCCAGCAGGCTCTTCGAAAGATGTACTGTTCCCTTTGTACAGGCTGCCGACTCGGGAGAGGGGGCCCAGGACACAATGCCCGCGCCTCTTGGGAAGCACATCCAGACAATGGTCTGTGTGTGAAAAGGGGACCAGATTAACCAGGACCGGGGTATCTCCCAATTGCTTTTCTTAAAGAAAGACTCTATTGCCAGGAAGCAAAGCACACACAAAAACAATACCTAAGCTAACAGAGTACTGGCTTTAATATACTCAGAAATAACAGAACACGGGCAGGCTACAACTTTCCAAATCCCCTTGAAAATCCTTCACGAGAGCAGCGACGGTTTGTCAAATCTGTCCTCTTTGTTTCGTACATTTGTCCTTCTGTTTGAGCAAGGGGGGGAAGCCGCCTCACTCATTATATTGGGGGAGCTGCATTCACTCCTTTGTGCTTCTTTTCGCCTTCTAATCTTTATTAAAATCAAAAGAAGAGCCACTCTAATCCTTCAAATGATCATTTATTTCTCAACCTATGAAGTCTTCACTATTGTTTTTAAAACAAACCAATGCAACGATTTTAATTAAAAAATGAAACAGGGTGTACCTAAAAAAAAACAGTAATCAACGGGCATTTATTAAGTTGCCGCACACACTTGTTTACAATTAATGGGCAACAGAGCTCCTGGTGGCAAAGAATGTTTCTCTGTCGTTGGTAAATGCTCTGGACTTTCATAGGAGCCTTTCGAGAGGAAAAACACATCTAGAAGCCTCCTAATGAAATGCCCTAATCCTGGGAAATTTTATGCTTCAATATGCTCTCACCTCCCCCACCTCTGCCAGCCCCCTCCTTGGCGGAAGACTCGGGGGCTTCTATTTTAGCAGGGGGTTTTCATCTCAGATAGCAGAGGAGGTTTGGTTTTCTCACAAGGAGAAAAAAGGGCCCTGTGTTAAGGAGACAGGCTTTGGCCTGCCCGCCGGTGGGTGGGGCTGGTGAAGCCGACGGATGATCTCCAGGAAGGCTCAGGTTTCTCAGGCAGTGGGGAAAACTCTGCAGTCAGAGGTGGACTTCCCCACCAACGCCACTGACAAGGACGCAGAGCGGAGCGAAACCTAGTGGCAACTGAACTTGACTTTTTAAATGTATTCCGTGTGTATCTGTTTATTGAGAAGCTACTGGGTTCCGGCAATGGTGTGCAGGGATTGAATTTCAAGAGGTGATCGTTCAGTTCGTTTATGGTGGCTCAGCCGTCACCCAGCAGCCCCTGAGTCAGGCCCTGAGCTCAGCAAAGGCAACACGGAGAGAGGAGTCACACAGAGTCCAAGTTCATGGTTCAGTGAAGGAGGCAAAAAAAAAAAAAAAAGTGATGAAAGCTGTGGCTGTCATATATGCTAAGTGCTGTGAGAGGCCACAGGGAGGGAAAGGAGTCCTCCTTGGGGGCACCTCCACCTCCAGGCTAGGACAGGTGAGTTATAGGGAAAAAGTTAATTATGTCACATGGGCTTTGAAGACTTAGCAAGACTTGAGCAAGTGGATACAGATGAAGAAAAGCTTCCAGGGCAGGGGACACTATGAGCAAACAGTGATCTTGAAGATGCGAGTAGCTCAGCGTGATTCAAGTCTCGTGAGAGTGTGGAGAGGAGGGACCCAGGGAGAGGGTGGTGATGGCAGAGGGGGGATGCCTTCGTGCTTTATGTTGGCCTGAAAAACTCTATTTAATCTTCCTGATGTCAGCCTGAGCTTTATCTCTGAGAAGCATTCTCTGAGTGCCCCGTCTTGGTCCTGGGGACCTCCCTGCCCCACGCTGCATGTCCCTTCTTGGTCTCCCCCACTGAACTGTATACCCCTGTCCAGCTCACTCTTTCTTCCCTTTGTGCCCAGCACAGTGCTTGGAAGATGGGCTGCAAGCAGGAGGCCAGGCTCAGATGATCCGATCTGCAGGGTCAGGGTGGGATAAAAAATAAGACTCCTCGGGGCTGATGTGTCACAGTCACAGAATACCCAACTTAGCTTTGGCTCTTTATAAAAACAGACCATTGGAGAGGAAACACAGACCGTTAATAAGCCTGAGAAGCAAAGAACTTGCAAATTAAAAATAAATAACATCCAAGTCCAGCTCTTCTGTAAGTGTAATATTCTAGGGGCAATAAAACTGAGTCCAGGTCGTCTGGAAAGCAACGTGGTAATGCATGTCAAGAGTTATGGATCATTCTTAACTAGGGATTCATCCCAAAGAAATCATTCAAAAAAGCTGCATCTGGAGAAGGTAATGCTCTTTGCAGCATTAGCCTGAATAAGAAACAGAATGTGAAACAACCTAACTATCCAACATTAAGAGACAGGAATACTATGGAACAATCTACAATGCTAGCTGTGAAGGCTGTGAGAAGGTATAAAAAACTTACGATATAATTTTAGGTCAGAGAAGCAAAAATTTTAAAGCCCATAATGATTATGACCGCCTCACATCTCAGCCGATTCCTATAAAGAAAATCAAAGAAGAAAACACAAAGTGGTTTTGGTGGACCCATTTCCTTTTTCCAAATTTTATTTAGCATCACTATATTTTTCTCTTTAAAAATGAAAGTAGCAGGTGATTTGCATGATTTGGCACCAGGTCCCCTTGCATGAGCAGAAGAGGGGTCAGTATGAAGAGAGCAGAAAAGCAGACCTCAGTGACGCTGGCCCAGAACATGATGTGGCCGTCCCCTGCCTGCAATCCGGTGAGGCAGATCAGGGTTTCCAAGTGGATGGCTATCATTTGATAGCTGCTCTTTGAGCCTTATTTCAAGAAAAGAATGAAATCATAATTCTCAAGGGGCATTGTGGTTTATAAAAAGAAGTTCTGGTTCTCAGTCTCTTAGGACCAAAGCAAATTACCCTGTCATACGCCGTCTCCTGAATGCAACATTCAGGCAATCTTCTTTTATAGCAGAAGGGGCACCACCAAGCCTTCTTAAGAGGCTCCCCTCTGGAATCCCTTCCTGCCATGCCTCCTAGGCTCCTCACTCCATCTGACTTCAGGAGACCTGGCCTGTGTGACTGTGTATTTCTTGGACTCTCCTTTAGCAATGACGCCCCAGGTAACAATATGCAATGTCAGCATAGCTTCCAGTTGCTGGAGATTTCTCAGCTCAAGCTCAAAAGCCTAAGAAAGTGCGAGACCAAGGTGCAAACCAGGTTTCTAACCATAAAAACCGTGTCCTCCTAAAAGCCGGTCCTCAAGGCTATGCTGATGCAGAGAAAAGCTGACATTCTGCCCTTTCCAGTGTAGAGCATTTGGGGAAATGCCCTTCTTTTGTTTGCCTGAAAAAAAGTCTATAATTCTTGGGAGACATGACTACTACTTTGCAAAGCATTCATATTAAATATGCATCATACTGCTTAGCTTGGCCTGGAGATGAGCAATTCACCTTTTTCTTTCTTCCCCACCCTGCATCTCTTTATACAAGGAAATTGGTGACCCTGACATGTGCATGGTAGAGGGCAGGGGAGAGGACAAGTCGAAAAAGGAAAGAAATATGTGGGGATGAGGTTAGCTCATGTTCAGAGACCCAAAGGGGAATGCCCTGTGGAAATGAACTGTGAAAGCCGAGCCAACAGGGCTGTCTGTCTAGTCCCTTCTGCCCACCATGTAGCTTCAGAAGATAATTATCATAGGTTAATCAGGTCAACAAACTTGCTGGGCACTCTGACAAGCCGGGCAGCCTCAGGTTTGCTCCCAGTGGGCGACACCAAAAGGGCTCTCAGGCTGCTCAGCAAAGAAAATCAAGTGGGAACAACAATTGGTCTGCTGAGAAATTTAGCGGCCGCCCCAAGCGGGGGTCCGAGTCACTAAGATTTCTGGGTGAAGGCTGCTGGCCTTTCAAATGGTCTAACCTGTTGTGATCAGGCTGTTTTAGTCCCCAGCTCTCAAGACTGTTATCACAGATCTGGAACTGGTTTGTATTCTAAAGCCCTGGCAGAAATCACATGTTCCTTGGGCTTTGTTATAACAGAGGACACAGAGTATATAGGTCAGCAAAGTCAGTGTTACGATTACAAAATGCCCAGTGCCCTTTGTAATGGTTACATGCGGGTCTTCTTCCAAGGTTAGCGTGTGTGGGTGTGCGCGAGCGTGTGTGTGTGTGTGTGTGTGTGTGTGTGTGTGTGGTGCCTCATCTATCTACTGCATATATTGTAGAGGAAAGAGCCCAGGATTTGAAGTGAGGACAGGAATTTAAGCCCCTGATGGGCGCTTAGCAGCTGTGTGACCATGGGCCCGGTCACCTCTGTGAGGCACATCTGTGCCGTGGGAATGATCACATCCACCCACCCAGGGGTCCTGAGAATAAGTTGAGATAAAGCATATGACAGCACCCAGCACCGGTGTACCCTGTCAATATTAGTTTCTCTCTCCTCTCAATCTCATCGTTATCACAATCTCGCCCTTTTCCCATCGTTTCCAGTAACAATAGCACCAGCCGGGGCCCTGGCTTTCAAGGCGACCATGAAGAGCACCCCAACCGCCGCTAAATTACTGGCAACAAGGAGCTGGCGAGTGAGTTATTTTGGGAAGTCAGGTGTTGTCAGCGTGTGTCGAGCTCCTTGCAGACCTCGCTGCCAGTCATTCCGAGCCCCCGGCGTACCCAGAACCTCTCTCTGCTCAAAAGGACTGAACTATTCACGTCCCTCACAGAGGAAGAAGAAAGGGGGACCGGCTCCTGTGAATGTGGGTCAGGAATCACCAGGGTGGTAATGACTCGGCCGGCTCTGTGTTCTCGGCCCTCCTCGGTCCTTCCATGGAAAAGCTCTCGGTTAGGAGCCTGCCTGGCCCTGGTGCGATCGTCCTTTTGTTCTGCAGATTCCTGGGTCTGACTCACAGAGCCGCTTAAGCTCGTCTCTCTTCGTGTCCCCAGGAATCTTCCTGACAAGAGCCGTCTCTATCCGGACGCAGTCGTCTCTCCCCTGACTTCTCTCTGGCGTTGGCTTGTCGCCTGACACCCCTGCATAGCGTTGCTGCGTCTGGCTGCTTTTTCCTCCCATGCCCAGGGCCCAGGCGCCATCACAGCCACGGTGGGTCATTTAGCCTCTGTGCCTTCATCTCCAGCCCTTGGTGAGACCGAGGCCTTGAAACATCACCTCCATCCAGTGGAAATGGGTGCAATAATTTGGGGGAAGATAGATGTAAGGAAAAAAAAGAGGTGGTTGAATCCTGTGACTCAGTAGTTCTACTTCAGTCTCAGGAAATAATCTGAAAGCATGCGGCCTAGTGGCTGGTAGCTATGGAACCCTCGCCCTGTGTCAACACTGTCCTACTGCATGCAGATCAACTATATAACCACCTGAACGACTCCATGAGGGCGTGTTAATATTCTACCCATTTTGCAGATGAGGAAACCAAGGAACAGAAAGGTAATGGTGTTGATGCTCAGGCTCCTTGACTGTGTAAGAGCTGAGCTGTGAGCCCAGCAGCCTGTCCCGCGGGCTTGCTCCTGACTCCGACGCTAATGCCACCTCCGTGTGCGAAGCTCGCGACTAAGGGCTTAGAAAGAGAGGGAGGGGCAGGAGGGAGTGAAAGGGAAAAGGGAAGACGGAGGAAGCTTTGGGGTGAAAAGTTAAATGTCTTGCTATTTATGAGAGTGAACATCAAGTCCAGGACCGTTCTGGCATCCCAGGTACCCAGAGCGTGATCAGGAGGAGGGGGGTGGGCTCCGGCCTTAATACCTTCGACTCTAAATGAATTCCAGTCTTCCTTTCTTCTAAGGCCCTCTTCTTTATCTAGATGACTATGTGAACCTTTTGATGCTCTCAAATGAATCACTTGCCATAGGGACTTTTTAAAAAGCGTGTTACTGCCCGGGCCAGGCAGCTCGGTTGGTTGGAGCGCTGTCCCATGCGCCAACAGGCCTCGGGTTCGGTTCCTGGTCAGGGCACATACCTAGGGTGCAGGTTCGATCCGGGCAGCCGATCTATGTTTCTCTCTCTCCCTCCCTCTTCCTCTCTCTCTGGAAAAAGCATTACTATATAATTTTTTAATAAAAAGATATTGTTTTATACTCTTATCACCTAGGATTAACCTTCTAGAGAGCAATCAGAGATGTCTCTCCTGTACCACAAAGTCTTCATTTTTTTAAACCTAAGTAATTTTTTAAACAGGTAGTTTTCATTTGCTCTCACAGATGGAAAAGGGGTTCTTCCTAAATTGTATACAAATAAGTTTGTATCTATTAAAAACATCCACAGACCACCTAGACGTCCTCTCATACACCATTAGGAGTGAGTGCGCTGCAGTAAATAAACGAATTGAAACCCCAGAGCATGTGTTCACGTTCGGGACCTCCTAGATGGCTCAGGAGGCCCGTCAGAGAGCCGGGGGCACTGCCTGCCAGAAGGAGCCTTGCAAGTAATTGGTCTCTTTAACCCTGGGGAGAGATGACTGTGAAGTCTGTGAAATATAAGTGGGATTGGAGGAGGCGTGGTCAGGGCGGCAGCAGATGAACACCCATTAACACATTCCTCGGGGAGGCTGCCCTGGCGCCCCGCCAGCGTGCCAGTCACATCCACTCGTTCATGCGTTCACCCAGCACGTTCTCGGTCACTGTCGTGTCGTGGTCCCGAACTGGGTTCTGTGGAGATCAAATGGAGTATAAGACCCATTTCTTGCCCACGAGGAGCTCATGGTCCAGCAGGGTGGGGACACGGACCAAAACAGACAAAACCCCCTTCGAACACGGATCCACACGCTACCAGGGACACGCACAAGATGTTCAAGATCCCGGACGAGCCAATGGCACCGGCTGAGAAGGGCCTCACCGGACGCCCAGAAGAGGTGACACCTGCTCTTGCTACAAAGGACAGGTGCGTCGGGGCCCTCTGGGCAGAAGCGGCGTGGGCGCAGGCTTGAGAGGGGAAGGACAGAGGGCTTGGCACGTGCGGCCGAGGCATCGAGGATCACCGGGCGAGAGCGGGGGTGTGCGGAAGGGGACCAAGGGCGTGAGGTTAATGGCAGAGGCATGGGCTGCAAAGGACTGGGGAGCCCGGTGACAGAGGCTGAAATTTGCCTGAGGGCAGAGGGGGCCATGGAAAGGTTTTAGACAGAGGAACGAAGCAGCCAGACCTATATTTTAGAAAAGTGACTTGAATGGGAGGTGCACACTCCGTCGTCTCATGTGCATCGGTCTCCATAAATTACTCCAGAAAGCTAGCAGAAGAATGAAATGAACGCCTGTGCGAGGCACTTGGATCTCACAGAGAAAAGCCAGACACGTCTGTGTCATTAAAAATGTCATCACCCCTGTGCTCCCACCCTCTTTTCTCTACCACACTTCACCCACTAGAGCCCACTGCCCCAGGCAAGGATCCATCAAAGGAATTCAGAAGGATGTAAGTCTGATGGAGAAACTGTGTTGTAGTTAAAAACTAATCAGTGAATTTGAATCCAAAACAATAAAAATGTTCTTCTAACAAAGTTTAAGGTAAAGAGAATTGGGAAGAGGTGTGGAGCTCTCAGCTTGGTTGACTACTGAGTGGATTTGGGCAAATGACAACCTTTCTGGGCTTCAGTTTTCTCACCAATAAAATGCAAGGATGGGTTTTGAAGATCCCTAAGACTCTTCTAACTCTTATGTTTTATGCTTTTAAGATGTTCTATACTTCTTAACACAGAAGTTCTATAAATATGTGAGCTGAGAACATTCTGGATACAGGGATTAAGAAGTGCAAAGGCCCTGGGGCAGTAATGAGTTTGGTGTGCTAAAGGAAAGCCAGAAGACCAGGGTGAATATAGCACAATTGATCAATGGAAAAGGTGGTAGGAAGTAAGGTCAGAAGGGTAAGCAGTGACTAGATCAGGTTACGCCTGGTAGGCCATTAGGTAGTCTTAATTTTAGTCTCAGTAAAATGGAAAGTAATTGAAGTAGATTTAGCAGGACAGGACACAATTCATTTTAAAAAGAACACTGGCTGCTGGGTAGAGAACAGGCCTGTGCAGAGGGAAGAGGAGAAGCAGTGAGATCCATTTTTATGCTTTTGGAGCCCAGGCAAGAGGGAATAGTGGCTTAGACTAGAAGCGTCAGTGGCAGCGGAGGGAAGTGATGGGATTAAGGCAAAGCTGACAAACTTAGCTGCTGATGAGTTAGATGTAGGAAATGAGGGGGAAAGAGAAACGAAGAATACTTTTCTAGGTTTTGAAAAAAGATTTTAAAAGATCAGAGTATTTCAAGGGGGAAAGAGAATCAAAAATGGTTTTGTCCACATCAGTATAAGATACATAATAGACACTCCAGGTATTTGACAGGTAGTTTGATACGTCCTGTCTCATGGAAGGGGTTAGGACAAGAGATGGAAATTTGGAAGTTATCAGATTATATGAGATCGTCCAGAAGCAAATGCAGGTAGGGAAGAAGAGATGACAGAGAACCACACCTTGGTTTAGGGCACCGATGGGGAAGAAAGCAAAAATACTAAGAAAGGGTGGCCAGCGAAGGAGAAGATCCAGAACACACCATCCCAGAAGCCAAGAGAACAGAGTGTGTGAAGGAGGGAGGGCGTGAAAAACTTTGTCACCGCTCCTAAGAGTTTAAAAGTAGTACCGAGACTTCATCACTGGATTTGACAACATGTCATTTTGGGGTGACATGGACAAGTATGGTTTTTAAAAATTGTTTTTGGAGGAATGGGAACCAAAGCCTGATCAGCACCGTTTAAAAAGAGAATTGGAGGTGAGAAAGTGGAGAGAGCAAGATTGGATGGACAATCCTTTTCGTGAGTTTTGCTTTAAAAGAGAGGAAAAACGTGGTAGGAGCTGGGAGAGAAAGTGGGTTGAAGGCAAGTTTTATTTCTCTAAGATGGTAGATAGAGCATGTTTGTCTGCTGATGGCATTGATCAGTAGGGAGGGGGAAATGGTCATGAAGGCAGAGGGAAGGCACCTGCCAAGGAACAAAGTCCTAGAGAAGGAGAGGGGGTGAGTTTCAGTGCACACGGGGAGGTGTTGGCTTTCACAGAAGCATGAACAGTTCCTCTAAAGAAATACGTAAAGAGGAAGGCCGAGTCTGTAAAGGAAGATGCAGAGAGGCTGGTCAGTTTGGTCATGAGAATAGGTGTATTTATCTTCAGACTGTGACTGTTGTTTTCAATTGAGTGTGAAACAGTCTTCATGGGAAGGAGAAAGGCACAGGGTAGGAAATTTGAGAAATGAGACTTGACCATGGTTGTCTTGAATAATGAAAGACTTGATTGACTAAACAAATGAGATAAAGTTGCCAGGCAAGGTAGAGGGCCCGCTTGAAGTCTGTGGTCACAAATTTGAGGTGAGACCAGTGAGCACGGCTGAGCGTCTTCTCCAGCCCACCATCCGTGCCCCTGGCACGGGAAAGAAGTGGGCAGGGCTGGGATCAGTTTTGCTGGCTGAGAATGATAGAGGGAGTGAGGGGCTCAGAAGGTGAGGGTTTGCAGGAGGATGAGCCTGGCTGCAGAGTCTGGAGCCTAAGCTGCGTGCAGAGGGAGGGGAAGGCACGGAGGCCATGCGAACACTGAAGCAAATGGGATCAATGGACCAGAGGTCCCGATGTGATCTAACAGTGTACAGAGTGCGGAGCAGAAGAATTCTGCCACTTCCTACTTTGATAACTTGGGCAAGTTTTTTTAGTTTCTCACTCTCATTTTCTTCATTTGTGAAACCAGAAAATTAAAATAGGGCTGATACCATTAAAAATATGTTGTTAAACAGCTAATATTTACAAAGAGATGTCTGTCATACCGGCACACAGTTATTTGCTCAAAATCTTCCTTTTCAGGTTTTACCCTTTCTATAGCGAAGGCATTTTTATGACTAACTATATCTATACAATGTCAAATATCTTTATAAGCAGAGAAAATTCAGACAATAGCTAGGTTGTTCCTATACCCAGTTTGGGAGAAATCTGGATTATGCCGATTCTTAAGGATTTATCTAAACATCTGGCATTGTGTAAGCATATTCTAAGTCACTATGAATTACCACCTTTGTCTCTGAGACTATGAAGGGGATAGAGGGCTGGAAATGGAAGGCAGGGTCATGGCCCTCAATTTCAGGAATATATCCAAACTTTTTTGGAAACAATTCTTTTTTGGGGGGTTTAAAGTATAGGTCTCAAGTCAGCATGTTCTCCCTCCTTTGTCTGGTATGTCAGTGAGTTAAATTACTCTTCCTGATATATGCTCTAAACTTCATAGAGAAAATAGCAATCCCATAATCACATTCCAAGGAGCACACAATACCAACACCAGTGCTAAACTTACCCACCCACCTACCCCCAAAGCTCATAGCCTCTTCTGGCAAATTAACCTCCTGGCAAATTTTCTCCTAGAAAATCAAGGGATGTTGAAGCTTTATCTTCCCTCTCTCTTACCTTCACATCTGCCGTATTGTCAGTTCCAGTTATCATTCCTAGACCATTTAAAAGAGCCTTTATACCTTCTGGCTCCATCCCCACAGCCACTTCCTCAGCTCACCCTTCGCTCTCAACTGTGTTCTTCACCGACCTTCACCTATTCTCCTCTAATTTTTCTTCCTTCTGAGACAACTTGAATGGTATTTGATCTTAATCACTTTGTGTCATGGACTCTTTGAGAATAAAGCTATGGATACTCCTCAGAAAACAAACTCATATGCCCATAAGACACCACTCTTCACCTGCAAGTTTAGGGTATTTTTCTCACCACATCTGTGAACCCCTTGGTGTCACCAAGTGACAAACTTTAGCATCATCGCTGGTCCAAAGTGAGTTTTAGAAATTGCCGTGCTCGTAGCATCCCCCACCCCCACAAGTCACGGCATGGGTCAAGATGTTGCTAAAGTCAAGACTCCTCGATGTGGTCTCAAAGCTCATCCAAATCTTGCCCCTGCTTTTTGTTCCAGACTCAACTATTGCACCTATAATTCAAACATGTCAAATATAAAATGTTGCCCCGTGTTTCATATCTCTGTACTCTGAGTGCCTACCGTAGTGTCCAGTGCTGAAAAAATTTAATGAGTGTTTCAGGAGAGAAGAAAGGAAAAATCTTGTTTTCCAGAGATGTATTCAAACGGCAAAATTCCCAAGAAGAACATGGGAGATGGCAAACATCCTTGGCAAATACTAATAACAACTTTACAAATCCTACTAATCTCCTTCTCAGCCCTGCTCACCAGATCGATACTGGAATCTATTATTTTAGTGCATTTCCACCTTCACTCTCCAGCCTCTGTTTCCCCAGGGATTCTGCAGTTCACTATATTCTTTAGCTTATTAAAGTCGTACCACTGATTTCTCATTCCAAAATGCCCTTACAACAAAGTGGTTGAGAGAATGGACTCTGGTGTGAGCAAGTCCAAGATGTGAATCTTGGTTCTCTCAGTGATTAGCTGTATCATGTAAGGAAAGTTATTTATTCCCTCTGAGCCTCGCTCTCCTTCTATGAAAAATTAGTATAACATTTGTTATCTAGAGAAATAAAATATTATTATCCAATTGCTTAGCACACTAGTTAGTGGTTAATAATGGTAGCTGTTTTATCCTAGAGACTCAAACTATATTCCAATGGCCAGACATCTTACTTAGCACTTACTATGTGCTAGGCTATTCACAACCTACTATCTCATTTCATCTTCATAGCAACTCCAAATTAGTGTATTAGTAATCCTTAGAGCTTTATAATTTCTCAGTGTCTAATACTCAATACGGAGATGTTTCTAGAAAAATGGACTTATTCCACAGAGTCCTGGACTAATGATTTGGCTTTAATTATAGACTTAGGGGCTGAAGTGATACAGGCCAAACAACTGGAAAAACTTGGGTTTGCAGAAGGTTTCATTTCTTAGAGGACAGGGGACTGACATTGTGGAATAATTTCTCACCAGAAAACAAAAATTGGTTCACAAAGTTGAAATAGCCAGAACCCTCAAAAGAAGATGTCACCTCTTATAACAATCAGAGAGAAAAGGCTAGCCTAAACTTACGGGAGGCACACTCCAAATATTCAGAGCACGGGCTGGAAGGAAAGAGGGTGCAGGAAGTCTTGGACACCCTCCCGAACGTTGTGATGGTTTCCAATGGTCGGTGGTCCCCAGGAGGACCGTGGAAAGGAGAGAGCTGAGGAGGGCAGTGAGAACGCGTGGGAAGGTCTCTGCCGTGCTTCGCCTTAAAGATCACGAAGGTGAGATGGAGGGAAGGACACACAACCACAGCATCCAATGGGAGGTTTCTGTAGAGCAGCCTGGAGAATCCACAGATCCGAGGCGTAAAGGGCTCGCTCTCGCCTGGCTTCTTCCTTCGCCCAGGTGTTGAGCAACACTGACGGAGCATCTGGCCTTGCCAGTAACTGAGCAAACGCTCCCCCTCAAGTTTGAGCTTGAGCAAAACTTGCCCTCCTTCAGCCCTTTCCGATGCCCCCCGATCCGGCTCATGTGCATTGTCTTATTTTTGAGTCACGCATCTACGGCCTCCTTTCCTCTCTGATAGCAAGGCCACTCGAGTAGCGCTTTCCTGAATGAAGTAAATGTCTGTGCCAGTCAATGCACGATTGTTGTTTGTGACCTTCCTGAGGTTTCCTGTTTCCTCCTAATGCATTAGGAGAACAAATCAATAAAGTCTGTGTCCCAGTACCTTGGGTAACTGCCATCTTCATGGTTACATCACCATCTAGGGAGGCTGTGGAACACGGTGGGGCGCTTAACCCCCGGAGGAGCGGGAGGGCGGGACGGGGCTCCTCGCGGCCTCGCACAGGGACGCGAAACTGCTCCTGCCTCCCAGGGAGGCAGATGCCTCCCCCCCACGTGGTGATTTGTATTCAGCAGCAGCCCCCCCCGGCCCCGGGTGGATGGGGCCTCGGGAGAGAACTGAGGAAGAAGGAAGGGGCTGTTGTCCTTGACAAGGAAACGATTGATGTCTCTGCTTTCTCACCCTCTTTAAATCGAGATGGGGACAAGATTAAAAGTTCAGGCAGGAAGCCAACTGGTGACTTACAACATGGATCAACCAGTGTAGTGCATGAAGAAGCCTGTGGCCTATCTCTCAAGAAACTAGCCGCCTGAATAGTTAAAACTGTCTCCATTCTTGCCAGAATGTAAGCATTAGGGCACTGTAATGTCAGTAATAATAATAATAATCATTCCTGCTTATAGACTACTGTATGCAAAGTTCTGTGTTTTATATTCATGATCTCTGTTGATTCTCACAAGGACAGTATAAAGCAGATCTAATTATCCCCATTTTGTAGATGAAGAAACTGAGGCTCGGAGAAGTTAAGATGTTTGATTGAGATGACACAGTTACAAGGAGTGGAATCAGGATTCAGACCCAAGTCTGCCTGACGCCAAAGCACTTGATATTTCATTGCATCACATTGGCTGGTGCCCAAAGACATGGTTGGCTTCTCTCAAAACATAGATACAGTTGAAATATAGTTCCAAATGGGCGCAACTGACACCTCTTTAGTTAAGAGTTCTCTGGGATGTGTGGCACTGCGCTACCCCTCTTGTGGCTTATTCCAAGGGTGGTGGAGCACATCCCCTCAGGCGTATAGCCCTTCCCCCTTCATTTGTGGGAGCTTCTTAGTCCCCTGTCCTGCCTTTGGCTTGTGTCATGGGGTGCGACCTCTTGGAGTTATTGGTATTTTCACAGAAAGAGCAAAGCTAAAAATGGGGCCCACAGGACAGAATCCAGAGCAGACACTGACAAATGTGACCCCCACGTCTGGTACCAGCAGGGAAAGTGGAGTCAGGGTAAGTGAAGGTCAGGCATCCAGTCAACAAGACTGGACATCACATCCAGGATGAGAGAGCGACTGCAATGAAAATAAATAGAAGATAGATCTGAGATCAGAGTTGTCAAGGAGATGAGGCAGGTGGCGGTGAGACAAGCTAAAGGAACTCGAAAGTAGGTAATTCTAGAAACACGATCAGTTCCATGAATAGTTGATGATCATGCAGGACTTCTCTTTAGAAGGTCCCACACCCGGCTTTGAAAGCAAACCTTAACTTGTCTTAAAGACACAGTGCTTGAAACCTGGTGTCTGACAACCCCCTCTTCCCTTCCATGGCCTGGCTGAGACCTATTAGTAGGGGAGGCACACCCACCCGGTTAACGCGAATGCTTAGGACACTGGCGAGCGGTCAAGGCATGCGATCCACCCCGGAGAGCCGGTTAGGTTGGCTCTCTCTCAGCGTCATATCCCTGCCTGTGGTCTCAGGCAGCTCTTGGGGAAATAAATGCCATTAACCAGAAGGGGGACCAGACAAGTTCATGTGGACTGAGCAACAAACACCCACTCTTTCCCTTGGAAAAGCTCTCCGAGTGCACAGCGAGTCAGCACCATGCTCCTTTGTTGAGGACAGCACAGACTTTGGGGGTTCATCAAAGAGGAGAACCACCTCGTTTCTCCCCAGACTTAATATATAGCATGATTATTTGGTTCATTCAATCCATAATATAATTATTTAATGGTGTCGGGTTGACTTCTTCAAGCTCCTCTAAGTTAATCACTTTGTGTTGCTCGTTTTACTCTCAAGCACAAATCACAAGACATCAACACTTCCCAAACAGGAGATGATTCTGCACTGTCCAGTAGGTCTCATAATATTTTATTAAATTTCAAATAAAAAGCTCTGACTCTTTTCTGGGCTGCCATGAATCACCTTTCCTGGGCCCTTTAGGCAGAAGTGTGACCTCCAGGGTGCCAAATGACCTTGCCCTGATTTAACCTGGAGGGATTACATCCTGGGCATGTCCGGTGTCAGCGTGTCTGTCTTCTCATTTTGGTCCCCTGCCTGGCGAAAAGAGCTTCATCTGGTGTTTCGTGATGTGCGCGGTTAACTCTTCTGATTCTGAACAAAGGACCGTACTTCATTCTGACAACTTGTACCCTCCAGGCTTTCCTCATGAGTGCTTCCTTCCCAACCTCTTTGGAGGAGGATGGCAAACGTCTGTTTATTCAGATTCCTCATGAGTGAAGGCTCTTCCAACCTATAAATAAGACAAGTTTAACTTTTACAGAGTTACTAACGCCATGAAGAGCTAAGCAAGCAGGCTGGTGGTCTGCTGGCAGCAGGGATGGGCCCAAGGATTTTAATAACATAGCCCAGGGCTCTTGAATGTAAGAAGTGTCTTTTCTGTAATAAGAACTTAACCAAATAATAATAATAATAATAATAATTTCCTCTTTGATGTAGACTTCCTTTCTAAAAAATAAAAAAGCTGGAATTGACCATACCCTGAGAATATGATGGTGGAAAGGTTTGTGGTTACTCACTACATTTGAAATTGGGGCAAAGTCTTCTGAGAATAGGGACTCCAGGGAAAGCTCTATTCATGCATTGAATGCCATTTAACTGAACATTTACCTTGTCCCCACTGGTATGTTTAAATTGTCACACCAGGACTTTTAAGGTGATACGGAAATAAGTACATACATACAGTACTATCCCTACCCTTCAATATAATTCATCAATGAGCCAATCACAGTTTTTATTTTTCTCAATCCTTCGTAAATGTTAGAATATAATTATTACTATTACAGTGTAGAGGGTGGAAGGCAAGGTCGTATGAAATGAAAAGGGTGTTTGGAATCAGATGGACCTGGGTTCAGATTTTTTCTCTGGTCCTTACTAGTGGAGCGACCTTGGGAAAATTCTGCTAAAAATAAAGATAGTAATCACTTTGCGAGTTATTGTGAGAAAAACACGACACAGGCATTGACACTGAGGGGAGTGTGCTCAAAAGTGCACCTTCCTTGTCCCCTTTCTACAGATAAGGCCTTGTAAGGAAGCACAGGAGCAAAAGTATTCACTCGGGGGATTCAGGAAGGGTTATGGGAAGAGGTGACATCTTATCCGGGGAATGGGTAGATCCAAGAAATCCGATACATTTCTTACAAAGAGAAATAAGAATATGAATAATTCAGGGAGAAGAGTTTGCAGGATGAAAAACATCCAGAGTCAGGAATAGTGATGAGCCTCAGTAGCGAGTTAGGAATTGGGGAGGATACGAGTTTAGGGGGAAGGGTGACCTCAGCAAAGGCCAGGATGGCAGGTAAGACTTGCATGTGTCTGTGAAGAAGATGCCCAGGGGGAAAAAAAAAAAATATATATATATATATATATATGGTAGATAGAGCAGGAGAAGGAGGGACGATGGGCGATACAATAACATTCCCTAAGTTCCTCTTGTGGGCCAGGCATTGTACTACCTGCTTTATACATCTTATTTCAATTAATGCTCACAACAATCCTGAGATCGCAGATATTATTTGTCCCTCCACAGACTTAGAGAGTTTCAATTATGTGCTCCGAGCTGTACAGTTAGTAAGGGACAAAGGCAAAATTCAAATCTAAGCCTTTGTTGCCCTACATGCTATTCATTCACTAGGCGTTTCGGGAAAAGCAATTTACTGGACCTTATAATCATTTAAGCATGAGATGATAGAGGGCTGAAATAGGGTAGTAGCCAAAAAATAAATATAAAATGGAGATGGATGGATGGATGGATGGATGAATGCGAAGATGAATGGAAGAACAGACATACGGGTCTGGATGAACGGGTGGTTGTGAGAGACATTGCGGAGGAACTATCACTACGATGAAGGAATTGAAAAGGAAAAGGCATTAAATATAAGTTAAGGTGCCAGAACATTTCACAAAACCTGAGAGCGTGAATGAAGACACAACACAGGGCAGGACGAAGGAACAAGTTAGTGACAAGGGGGGAAGCCTTTGTTGCTGTAGCTCAGGATAAAATGTTGCGGGAAGTCTCTGCTGCATCGTCGCCTGTGGATACGCTCCTGGAAATCCAGAGCGCCGTGGAGACCCCCGCCCGGGCGAGCTCACCTGCTGGGGCTCGCAGGCGGACCCACCCCAGGCTGAGCCGCGTCCGGCGCAGCGCTCAGCCGCTAACATCTGGGCTCCGAGGAACACGGTGAATTAGAGAAGACTTGGGGAAATAAATTCTTCAAGGGTTTGGCAGGCGAAAGAACACATTGTTTCTTCTTCCTTTTGAACTCTGTGCTGGAGCCACAGAGCAAGCTGTCTGTGGGTTCTGCGGATGCCCTCCGGCCGGAAAATCCTCGCCGGTGCCGGTGCCGAAGGTCCGGGTCCCATGTCACGTCCTGCCTGAACTTTCGTCTGCATGGTCTTCATCGAGTCACTGAGCTGGACGGGAACGATCTCTCTCGGCTTTGTTCTCCCCCCATTGGTCCAAGTTAGTGTGGGTCATAGGAGATCTTTTGCATGAGCGTTAGATGTTTGAATCGGAGCAGAATCCCTGTTTCACACTCAGGAGGGCAGGGCAGGAGCCCTAGGCACCGTTGCCTGTCTGTTACCACGTATCCCTTGACTTACTTTCTTACTATGGGCAGCAGCCAAACCAGCAGTAACTCCAGTTCCCGCTAGATCTTCCTTCAGTTTTCCCAACTCCCGTCACATAGTAGGTTTAGCTCCATGGTGGAAGGCAGCCCTTCTCCTGCAGAACTCACACATTGCTGAGTTGAGGCCTCGGAGGCAATGGGAGTTGGACGTGGGCCCCAGGCCATCGCGTGGCTCCTGCAGTGCGTCCCTGCTTTCCTCCACGTCACATCCACCTCCCTACTCAGTGTCCATCCTACCGACTCCAGGCTCCGCACCAGTCACAAAGACCAAGGGTCGCACACTATGGCCCACAGCACACATCCAGCCCATTTCCTTATTTTTATAAATGAAATTTTATTGGAACACAGCCATTTGTTTATGAATTGTCTAGGGCGGCTGCAGTGCTAAGTTGGCAGAGTTGAGTAGATGACACAGAGACCCATATCTCGCAAAGTCGAAAATAGTTATTATCTGGCCCTTTCCGGAAAATGCTTGCCAGACTCAGGCAAAGGCAATAGCCATGCAGAGACTGTTAAACCAACTCCCACAGCCATGGGAGGTCAAATTCCTACAAACATATGAATGTAGAGTACACATATATGTATAAGTGTGTGTGTGTACGGACGTTTATTTATCAGCTCCTTTATTTTTCTAATCAAACCCTGATTATTACGCAATCTTTTCTCCATCCACTACTTGTAAAGCAGGAAAATGGAATGCCTCCCTCTGCTGCGTTTCCACAGTATTTTGCTATTATAGCACTTGCCACATTGCATTGCGATTGGTTTCTATCTCTATCCGTGTAGCCTCTTTTGCTAAATAATGAAACCTTAGCAGCCCTGTTTCTCCGAACACAGCGTTCAATGAAGAATAATTAAATGAATGCTTAAGTAAAAGAGCAAGCCAGCGAGCGAGTGAGTAAGTGTGGAGAAGAACAAGTGCACGTTTCACTCCCCCTCCTTTGGCCCTCTCGCTTCTGTAGATTCCCGGGTCGCATACTGGCACACCGAGCCAGAGCCTGGCACACTGAGGCTGGACCCCCTCCTGGTGCCGGCCCGGCCTGCTCAGCGCGGGGCGTGGGGCGCTTTCCCAGGCCCGTGTTCTCCCCCATGCCCCACGGCCTGACAGGGACCGAGTCCAGTTCTGCTTGGACAGCGGTGCCGTCGGTGGCAGACGGCCCGCAGTCACTGCGGGGACGGTGGCCCTGTGCCATGGATGCTGTAGGAGAGCTGGCAGGTGCGGGGGGGGGGGGCGCTGGCATGTGGAGGGCACCTGGTCTTTGCCAAGCGTTTTCATGTTCATGGCCTCCGTTGAATCTTACAGTTAAGGGCATAGGGGAGCCCTTGATGGGAACTGGGGCTCCTCCACGACCTTGGTCAAGTCATGTCACCTCTTCGTGTTTCAGTTTCTCACCTGCCAGGTTCTGAAGTGCTATGATTAAGATCCCAGCACTAAATCGATGGCTTTTGACTCCTAGCTATATAGGTTTTCTCTGCCCAGTGTTGCCTCCAAAAAAGAAGCCTCTTCAGGGAGGAGCATGGGAAAGGAGTGCAGGATAACTTGGGATTTCTTGACACTGAAAGATACAGTAAATAAAAATAAAGGTAGCTACTAGCACTTATTGAGCACTTATGTGCCAAAATCTCACTAAGCATTTTAAATGGGTATTGGTTGCTCTGCCTTTAGAAATTGAATTTCATGTGTGTGTCCTTAAAAAATTCTTCACATGGAACAAAACTGACTATTCAAATAGTGTTAATTTTTTTTGACTACCCTAGGTTGTAGGTGACATTCTGCATATATAAATATGTATCTGTACATAACATAGAAATTGATATATAAACATAAATATGTTAATATATAAACATTTATATACCTCCATCGTTAATTTTTTATAACAATAATAAAAATCGTACTTTCACTGAGTCCTTACCATGCATCAGCACATATATTTTATATATTTTATTTAATCTTATAATCCTTTTATAAGGGTTATTATCCCACTTTTACTGTGGAAGAAGCTCAGCCTCAAAGAGCCTAAGTGATTTCTCTGAGGTCACGCAGCCAGGAAGTGACAGAGTTTAAATTTAAACTCAAGCCTGTCTGACTGCACAGCCAGTGCTGTTTCTCCGGTGTTGAGCTGCCCCACTGCAGTGTGTCTGGAAGGAAGCAGACTGTCCAGCTGCTACATGAACATGCCCAGGACCTTTGACGCTAATCCTGGGAGCAAGGCCTTTGTTAGCATCTTAGAAGGTAGATCTGTGGCTACAACCCACAGCCAGACATTTCCAGATGACGTCAGCTGCCTACAACACATGAGAAAGACTATTTATTGAGTCAGGAATAAAGCTGTGAGGCATTTGGGGATCAGCACCCACATTTTTCCAAGCGAGGACACTAAATGTAGAGAAGAGAGTTGCTTACCCAAGTTCACACAGAGGCGGCGCTTAAACAATGTCTCTATCTATCAGATTGCCTGCTCTCCTTGGAAATTTTATGTGTGTGTGTGTGTGTGTGTGTGTGTGTGTGTGTGTGTGTGTGTGTGTGTGACACACGCCACAATAAAAAGATCACAGGAGAATACCGGCAGGAAAGAGCCAGTTGGGGAGCAAAGGCAGAAAGACTAGCACGTTTTAAGCCAGAGAAAGCATTTTAAATGGCAGGACAAGACAGGCAACATCTCCATGAGGGCTTCCCATACTGGATTGGAGCAGAAGCAGCCCTTTGAGTGCTTTCCTGAGGCTTTCTGCCACTAGCTTTGCAAACCCAAGAATTGAGAAAAACCGTTACTGAATGCCCTGGTGCCTTGGAGGTAGCAAAACAAAGCAATTGTGTCATGGTGAGCTGGAGCTGGGGCTGCCACTTCATATCCTTTCCCAGGGGAAATGAGAGTGTCACCAGCATCGAGGAGCCCCCGTGATCCTATGTGTCTGTCTCTGGGCCCCTCTCTTCCAAATGCATTTAGAATCGAATGATTCTTCTGGCGTGAATTGAAGTGATCCCTCTGCACACCCCCACCCCAGTCAGCAAGGATTTGTCAGTGTGAAACCCACAAAGGGAAGATACTGGGGCGCCCTAGACTCTAACCTTCCAATATAATAAATAACGTGTGAGATGGGGCTGAGGGTGGGCAGGGAAAAGATGCATCATTCACTTTCATTGAGGTCACACTGCCCTTCTCCGCTCTTTTCAGAGAAAAGCTTTTTTTTTTTTTTTATACATGCACGCCACACTCACACATGCATGCTCCCTGCAAGAAGCCAACAAAGCATTCTGGTCATCTAAAGGCCACTCAGCTTCTTCAAAGTTGAGTAAGATTTTAAAAAGCCCAACATCGTCGAGATTCCTCATAGACAGGAGGGAAGGGGGTTGGGGCATGAATTAAAAACCATGTATGGATATGGTGGATAAGAGAGAAAGAGGGAGAGCAAGGATATGCTACAGATTGGTGGTCCTTTGTTTCAGCCCAGAGCGGTGGTGCATTGGAAGGGTTCTGGAATTTCAGGACACAAAGTAGCAGTTTTAAATAATGAGAGAAGATTCCACATGGAACGCTCATCTGGCTGTGGCAGCCTGTGACTGAATGAGAGAAAAGTGCCCTAGAAGCTATTCATTACGAATTCACTGGAAGCTCTCAAACGAGGCTGGCAGAAGCTGAAATTGAAGTGGTCTCTGACCTAATTTTCTTCTGCATGAAACATCTGCATCAAGGCTCTCTTTGATGTATTCCACTTGGCTCTGTCTACGGGATTGTATCACATGGCCTCCGTGTTGCCTCCTTATTGAGAGACATTTCCAGCCTGTGCAAGGTAATGCAATGTTACTGTTACCCAAGCTAATCACTCCATGTGCTCCTAAAATAGAAACAATAGCAGTTCAGACACAATGTTGTCTGCTAGCTGTTCTGCAGCCTGGGCTCCTGGTTTTCCAACTTAGATCTGTGGCATTCGCCTCCTGTAATTCCAAAACAAAGGAGAGGGAGAAGACAGGCGAGGCCATGCCAGATAATGTTGAAGGACCAGAAGCTTTATGTGTGAGAAGCTCTATCTTATTTGATCCCTCAAACCACTGGCTGGGATTCTGGCATCTTTTAAAACCACACAGAGAATTACTGGAAGAGGTCTGCCTTAAGAAAGGAAGGCTCTTTTGATGTGGGTGTTACATTTATTCTAAATTCAAATTGACACCTGGAGGGGGGGGGCTGAATGTTGAGTGTTTTGTGATGCTTTAATGATCTATGAGCTACTTTTCAAAATTGTCTTTCCCCTCTTAAACTCTCCCAACCTAGGTAGAATGCAGGAGTGAGTTTCCAAAAGCAATAATGATTATTATCTTTTTTCAAATCACTGTAATGAGGCATCTTCTTTATCCTGGCAGAATAGCTCTTGCCTTGCTCCATAAAGGTTTGCTGCACAGGCTGTGTTAATGGTGTGCTGCTGTCCCCCACCATTCCAGCATTCTGTGACTAACGGTGGTGCCTTTTGTGTCCCACCCCCTGAAGAAGAAACCTTTGAAATTCTAAATGACGGTGCTGCAGTTTTTAATGTGTTTCTGAGAATTGAGAAATGCATACTCACTGAGCAGGATGCAGCAACCTTTGAACAGCCTTTCTCTCTGACTCCTCTGTCCCTTGCATTTAGATGAGTATACATTCTTGCAGATGCCCTCTGGTTCTCTTTATGCCACAAAGGGATTACAGATGTGATCAACAGCGTCCTTTTGCCCAAATATTGATATTCTCATGGACAACTATGTAGTCACTCCCTCCCCCTTCTAGTGCTTCCTAATCAAATAAGGCAGTCAGACATGAAGCATTTGGAAGCCAGAAGAATCTCTGAAGTCAGTTGGTGATCTGATGGGCAGGACACAATGAGAATAAATGGGACACTGTGGGTGTAAGCAGTCGCCCTACCTGCTATGAAATTGCCACAGAGAGCCCAGAGAAGGCATTAGAGTTGGGGCCACAAGGTAGGCATCTTTAGTCATCTTCAAGAATCAAAGCAGATATCCCCCTCCACCAGGAAGCCTTCCCTCATTGCCCTCACTGTGTTGAGGCCTTGCAGGTGTGCAACTTGCCAGAGCCACTGTGTTCTCTTGGAAAGCACTAGAACTCTATTGTCTGTGTTCTCTCTCTCCCAAGCTGTGCCATTGTGTTGTGTTGAAGGCAAGTGACATATCTCTGTAGTCACAAGTAGGCTGACCGACTTGCCCCAGTTTGCCTGAGACTTTCTTGGTTTTAGCATGGAAAGTCCAATGTCCTAGGAATTCCCTCATTCCTGGGCAAACCACTGGATACACAGGAAGTGCTCAATGAACCTGTTAAATGAATGAATAAGAAGAATGTTATATCACCTTTATTTTGTGAATAGTAAACTCTAGGAGTAGTATCATTACCCATAGTGACGATTAGTGCTCATTGCACACAGCATCTCTCGGCCAGAAGGTGGAAAACGCCAGTCAAGCCTAACTCTCCCGGTTGTCTTGCCCACCTAACCAGCAGCACACCTGCAGATCCTGCAGTCGCAGAATCAGAGCTCTGGGCTGAGAAGACCTGACACCATCTGGTGCAACACACTGCTGTGTGCTCTGGGTCCTCAAGGGTATTATCAGCAAATAGGAGACATCTACTTACAAAGGCATGAACAGTTATAAACACAAGGGTGTGGAGAGAAAGAAAAAGATGGTGAAATAGATAGATGATAGATAGATGATGGATGGGTGGATGGATGGATAGATAGATAGATAGATAGATAGATAGATAGATAGATAGATAGATAGATAGATAGATGATAGACAGATGATAGAGATAGATAATGGATGGATGGATGGATGGATGGATGGATGGATGGATGGATGGATGGATGGATGGATGGATGAATACTGGAGAAAAGAGAGAAAGGCAAAACTCCAAATTGCTGGTGCTCAGCTCTCACGCAGATCTAAGGTTTATCAGGACCTACAAGCCCCTGTATGATGTGGCCCAGCCTCCCTTTCTAATTTCATCCCCAATTACTGCCTCTTTCACCCCATTCCAGCCAGAGAAACCCCCCTGCTGTTCCTCAAACACATAAGCATGCTACCTTTTGGCCCTTGTACTAAGAGCTCCCCTCCTTGGAATGTCCTTCCCCCATTTATCCACGGGGCTTGCTCTCCTTCTTCATTCAGGCCCCTGTTCAGAGACCTTACCTTACCACCTGGTATGAGTGAGCACTTCCCTGTCTGTCTCCTCCTGTCACTAACCTGCTTTAATGGCCTTCACACCCTGACCTCCCCCAGACACAGTGTGTATCTGTCTATTGTCCATGTAGAGCAGCACTGGCTAATGGAACTTCCTGCGGCAATGGTGACAGCCGATATCTATACTGTCTATATGTAGCCACTGGTCACATGTGGCCACTGAAGGGCTTGAAACTCAAATTCATGACTTAAATTTTTAACTTTTAAAACTTTTATTAATTTAAGTTAAATTCAGATAGCCACATGTGGCTAGTAGCTACCATTTTGGACAGTGAGGTTCTAGAAAAGCCCTTGAGAGCAAGAGCAAGGATTCTTTTTTTCTTTTTTGTTTCCTCTCATACTTCCCAGTTTCCAGAGCTATGCCAGGCACATAGAAGGCTTTGAATAAATATTTTTAAAATAAATTAATAAATCTGGGCATGAAACAGGCATCAGTGATCAGAGAACAACTTAACAAGCGCAGGCTAATTCTAAATTTTATTCTAAATTATAATTATTGTAAATAATTCTAAATTATCTCAGGTCAAGATTCAAAATGACAACATGCTTAAGAAGACCCTTCAGATGCAGACGTTGTCCAAGGGTCTTTCCCTGGCCAAATTATGTCACCTCCCCAAACCTCAGTTTCCTCGTCTGTGAAATGGGAGTGTTCCTTTCTCAGTACTTCAGGGATCTGTCACTAAATAGGTGCTCCACACACTGGATTCTCCAGTGATGCAAAAAGCCTGTGTGTGAGCATGTGGCTATAGATGTAGAAAAGCACTTTGCAGAATGCAAACGGGTGATGGTCTTGCCAGTTATTACCATTTTGGAGGAAGGGGATGGTTCATTTTCATTACAAAATGACTCCTTGCTTAACAAAAGAATCCACAACAGAATTCTTTTAAAACAGCAAACTCCTTGATGCTTTTGAAATAAGACTACATACTGAAAAGTCCAGGGACCACGCCTTTTATTTGCACAGAGCGGGGCTCACCTGTATCTTGGAGATGTTTTAGGTTGTCCCTTCGACGTGGCTGCTTTCTCACAACATCTTATTTTTCCAGGACTTTGCTTTGTTCGTTGTAGTCTTGGAAAGGCCTAGCATGCATTCCTTCTATTGGTTCAACTAATATTTATTAAATTCCAAATGTGCCAACCACTGTCCTTGACACTGGGAACGCACTTTCACAAAATGAAAAACTGAGTAAGATGATACATGTGAAGCTTTTAAATAGTACCTGAAATACACCAAACACTCCATAAATATTAGTTGTTGCTGTTGTGATAGGGAACTTGGGGTCTAACAGGAGAGAGAGAGACAAGAAAGAATTAAACCTACATGCAGTCAGAATGATCTCCAATGCAAAGTGCTATGGCAAATATAAAACAGGATATAGCCTGATACCTTAGGGACAGTATGGGAAGCTTGACCCTGAAGTGGCCAGTGTCCAGCCATCAGGTAGCAGGACTTCTGATCTCAATTACACAGGTGATAAGATCCTGCTTCTGGAATGTTGCTGAGTCTGCCTCGAGTGGATTATGAAAAGCGTGGTCCGACCACTTAAAAGGACAGAGAGCTATGATTTCATCTTGTTAGATGAACTTTTTTTTTTTTTGCCTACTGACCAATCAATGTTGTTTAGTAAATGTCTATAGACATGGCCAAAAAAAAAAAAAATTAACAGCAAGTCCAGCCGAATAAAGTGATAAAGAGTTTCTGGGGCAGGGGCCACTGTGCATTAGTTAGTCACCCAAGGCTGCTGCTGGGAGCACGCTCTCTGGGAATGACAAGCAGGAATCAGACCCAAAGATCCCGGGGCACAGAATTAATTCCATTTAGTAGACATTCACTGAGAACTGTTTGGAGCAAATATAATCCTGGGAGTAATGGAAAGACAAGAAGGAGGGTAAGGCAAGGACTTTACAGGGCGTAGGGGAGTTGAAATGTATCCACTAAAGCCGAAGATGATAAAGGCGGTTGGAGAAAACCTGGAGGAACTGAGCTGGGCTGGAGAGAGGATCTCACTTCATCTCAGGCGGCCGCCTCCTCTTGCTGGGGCTTCTCCCTTCCCCCCTCCACACCACCAGCATTCACGGAGCCCCCGGAGGACAATGGGGAGCCAGCCCTTGATGAGGCTGGGGGGGGACTCGCCTGTCTGCCTCCCAGCCCACATTCGCCTTGCTTTGACTTTGCTCGATGGAAAATAAATCACAGCCACTCCATTCCCAGTCTCTGTCCCCAGGGAGCTGAGACCTCACCTCCTCCCTGGAACCTGCCTGCAACATGGGACTGTTAGGTACAAAGAGAAAAACCTTTAGAGACCCACATCCCATTTGGAGAGTGAAGAGGGTCATTGGGAACAATTGCTAGCAGTTGAATGTGAGCGTCTGTAGAGGGATTGGAAGGAAGGGGTTTGGGAAAGGAAAGAAAGAAAAGGAGTGAAAAAGCCCTGCTCCCCCCCTCCCCCTCCCCGACCTCCATAGTCTGTGCACAGAGAACCGCATGGTGGTCTGGGTCCTTGTAGAACATTTGTGTGCTGGACAATAGCACAGCCCGGCTTCAGATCATCAGCTGCTGTTTTCTGGTTAGCTCTCCCTTTATGCGACTGCACAATGCAAGCCTTCAGTCAGTGACTCTTGAGGAATACATCTGGTTTTTTTCTTTCAGACGCTCTGAAAAGGTCAGCCTGTTCGTTTCTTAGACGCGAGACACCACGGGTTTTTTTTTCTTCCTCTGAACTGGAAAGACAGACCTACACCTTTTCTTGCCTCCTGGTACATAATTAGACATGGTGCGGCTCTAGAAGCCAGCCAGCCAGCCAGCCCATCCTCTCTGCACCCTTTCTGAGACCCCCAGCCCGGCTCCTGGGGCTGCTGAAACTCCTGGTCCGCTCACAAGGCTCCAAGGGGTCCTGCCCCAGCCCCAGCCCCGGCCCCGGCCCCGGCCCCGGCCCCAGCCCCGGCCCTGGCCCCAGCCCCGGCCCCGGCCCCTGGGGTTCTCCACTTGCTGTTTTGTTCATCATGACAATGGTCGTGCCCATCCTGCTCCCCCAACACAGTCTATGACCGAAGCCATCATCTCTGGCAGATGGAAGGTTGGAGAATTTCTGGGGTGAGGAGGGGGGACACAAAACAAAAACCAACATTTTAATCATTTTCACTCCAGTGATGGTAAAGATTCTTCATGCGTATTGTAACATAATAATAAATGTGCCCATGAGGAAAGGATGATCAGCAGCTGGTGTCTGACAAATTATCTCATTCCAGACAGGCAAACAGTCCGCAGTGGGGAGACGCTGCAGCCCGGAGAGGCAATTTGGCACACGCTCGGGGTTTCACCTCGCGGATGATGGAGGCCCAAATGGCCCAACGCGCCTGGGTCCGGGCCTCGGAGGTTTTCTCCGGCTTTCCCATTCTGCCGTCACCTCCTGACCGCCGCGGGGAAGGGGATCGCTCTCCGGGCTCAGCCAGCTCATCTCCTGCCCCTCCTCCAGGGCACTCAGATTCCTACCAGAAGAAGCAATTACAGTCCACCCCCCGCCACGAGCCAGGCTCTCTCATGCAAGGCGCATGCCAGTTCCTTGTGCCTTCATGCCCGGGCCTCACCTCACGCCTATTTCGTGTGCAAAACCCATCTAGGTTCCTTCTCTCTGCTGAAGAGTGTTAGTCTCTTTCTGGAAGCCTGTGGCACATCTCCTAGTATTTCTGTGACACCGTTATGCGGTGGTTCTCTATGAACTTGCAGGCGGCAGCTGCATGTGTTTTTAATGAACTAAATGTAAGGTACCCTTCTGAGTGCCTTTCTCCTGAAGCTTGTTGAATCCTCACGGCCCTAAGAGGGAAGAGTCCTCCCCTTTTTGCAAAATGCAAACTGAAGATTGATTTATTTTGCATCTTCGGCCCCAGCCTGCTCCCTCTGCTCTTGTCTCCCAAGGGCCTCGTGAGGCTCACCGGCCTCTCCAGGCTCATTTCCATAGAACACGAAAGGACCTGCACCACCTTGGGGGGTGGCCGTGACGAGATTCCCAGGCAATATGCTTTGCCGGTGTTGTTCTTACCACAGGTCCTGCCTGAGAGCTGAGTTTTGGTGATTTTGTAAAATGTCCATTTGCTTCCAGAGTGGACACTCCCTGAGGGCCAGGACACTGCCCACCTTGTCACCCCTACATTCCCAGGAACTAGAGCAGTTCTCGTCACCCGTTAGGAGCACAATACGTTTTTGGATGAATAGATGACACATGAATTGAGCAATACCAAGACACGAAAACATGATCTGTGTTTAATTCCGGGGCACTATGGCAGCCAACATCCTATGAACTAGGTCAGTGCCCGCTGAGAGCTGGGAACTTTTCAATCATTATTTCTTGGGTTGCTGAGTTAGACGGGTCAGCCCAAAGCCCTCTCCAGCATTGCTTCCCCTGCTCAAAGTGTAACCACCCCTCCCTCAGAACAGCATGTGGATTACCTCTCATCACTGTGGAGGAAACTGAGGTTGCTCTCAGCTGTCTCTTGAAGTAGCTTTTGAGAACCAAGTTGAAGAAGCAGCTATTCAGCAGCTATGATTTGCCTCCCTACTATGTGCGGGGCTGTTAGAGACACAGAGAAAATTATCCCATGTGCATGGATAACCATTGCAGATCATCTCTCATTCAATCTCCACGTGAGGACAGAATCATGATCCCCCTTTTACAGATGACGAAAATTAAGCCCCAGTCTGATTATATAACCTACCCAAGATCTTAAAACTTTTAAGGAACAGAACACAAGCTTGTCTGCCCATGATATGATTAGAAACTTAATGTGAAGATCAGAACACGATATTGATCCTGTGAAACACCATCACATGGAGAGGCTGACCAGGTTCGGCTATCTATGTTGACGAGAGTAATGAAGAAAATGTATATCGGTATCCATACCCTTGAAAACCAGAAGAAAGAAGAGAAAGAATAGGTGCAGACATCCCTAATGGTCCACACAGAACACAGAGCTGCTCATGGCCTGGAGCAGGCGGCTGGATACATGGGCTTAGGGCAAGTGTTCAGAGATGGGATTAGCGTCTGCCTATTAAACCAAGAAGGAAAAGAGAAGACCTCTTGGCTGGGGCATCTCTAAAGGGAATCCAAAAACTTCAGGCTATAATGTTGTGTCTCCCACTTGAGGATTTCGAATCTGGCTTTGGGGTTTCATTCTGTAGCCGGTTTCTTTTAGTTTGTGTTTATGTTGGATACAGAAAAGACTCTCAGTCATCTATAGTCTCTAAAGTTTAAAAATAGCCACGTCTCCTATTCTGTGTTGCCACTGAGAACCAAAGAAGACAGAAGACAAAGAAAAAATAGTTTCTGGCATTAGATTTCTTGATTGGTTTAAAAGTCAATATTATATTTTTGACGGGAAACCCAAAGGGATTTGGTTTACAGCCACTGTCGCTGTGAATGGTGGCTCTGGGACACAGAAGGGACAGGCAAAATCTTCATTAAACCCCCTCTGTGGGAGTGACCCACAGTTGCATGGCTGCATGGATGGCTCGCTGCATGCATTTCCTTTTGGAACACCAGGTTTGCAAAGATCTTAGCTTCTAGGACTCTTTTTTATTTTTTTAAACACCGAGTTTTGAAAACCTGGAATTTAAGTGAGCAGGAATGTTAATAGGACTTGAAGCATCTCCTGCTAGGATGGTCGAAGTCACCTTCTGTAAGAGGGACAGCTCACTGTTTCCCAGGCACTCTGATAACTGGAGTTTTGCCTAAGGTAGTTCAAAGTTGAGGTGGAGAGCCACGTGAATACAAATGGAGCTTAATGAAGCCTGCAAAAAGATTCACTGGGCCTGACAAAACACACATCTTGCAGAATTAATTGCACCTTATTAAATGTAACCAGTTGCATGCAAATGTATGCCATGCCTTATATACTAATATATAGGTAACAATCAGTTTCTACTAAGAACATTCTATTTCTCCAAACACGGCAAAAAATAAAGTCTGGCTGACCGGGTCTGGTTTCCCCGCCTCAAGTTACTCCAACCCCACTGGGCTCCACGCACTACCTTCTTCGAGAGGCTGTTTCTGTTTCCATGTGCTGCAAACACTGCCCTGTTTTCTCTAGTTCCATGCACAATTGTTCAAAGTGCACTTGGACTATCTAGATTTTATCAACAACAATCTGAAAACAATTTTCTGCCTCAAATACACTCCAGTGTTGCCTAGACTGGGCATATTGATGATTATTCTGAGGAGGGCTTCTCTTTCTGCTTGCTCCTAATTGCAGCTCTGAGACTCTAACCCAGAGTTTCCTATAGAAATATAATGAGACCTATAAATACGAACCACATATGTAATTGTAAAAATACAGAAATTAATTTTAATTATACAGGGTGTCCCCCCAAAATGTATACACGCTTTAGAACAGCTGAGAGCTCAATTTTGAAAATGAAATGTAGTTTAATAAACCCTATGTTTATAATTACTCAAAGCGTGTGTATACATTTTTGGGATACCCTATATATAAATAACATCAACTATTATTTCAGCATGTTATCAATTTTTTAAAAATCATTAACGAGATCTTTTACATTATTTTTTTTTTCCCTGTTATACTATGTTTCCAAAATCCAGTGTCTGTTTTACACTTACAGCTCATCTGAATCTGGACCAGTCACGCTGCAAGTGCTCAAAAGCCACACGTGGCCAGTGGCTGCCATGCTGGGCAGCTCTGCACCGATCAACCCGGTGGGCGTTCTGTTCTGACCAGCTGGGGGAGATAACAGAGATTTTCACATCGCTCACATTTCGGTGCGATCCACAGCTTCCTGATTCAGATCAGCATGACCCTAGCTTTGGTAGCTACGGGTGGCAATTCCTCCGTCTTACACTCCGAGGCCTGGTCCACCCCGACCTTCCCGTACTAGTGTCGTTTGATCACTGCGTTCGCAGTCACCGTGTCGGACACACAGAAAGGTTTCCATGCGCAGCGTTCACCTAGCGACGTTTCCCTGTTGCTGGCCGCGGTCGTTTGTACCTGGCAGGATAAAAGTATCAGGACAACAGGATTCTTTTACTTGACCTTTTCACTCCCCCAAACGCCTTTCTCGCCGGGCGCGGTCTCCTTGCACACCCCCCGCCTAAGGTGCATGTTAGAAAGGAAACGTGGGGCCTGCGCAAGGCAGCCCCGCACGGTGGAGTGGGGGACCCTGGGCCAGAGCCAGCGGCCCCGGGGTCCAGGCCTGGGTGCGCACCATCCCAGCTTTGCCACTCTGGGCAAGTCCGTTTGCTTCGCTTAGGCACGGTTTTCTGGCCTACCAAGGGGACAGGCGCACCTCTTTCTTACCTACCTTACAGGGATTTGAGAGAAAACAAGTAAGATAATGCATGGGCAAGCACTGACACGTCTCAAGTCTTCCACACAAGGATTAATGTAATTATGTCTATGCTGACCATCGGGACTAAACATTTCGACAAGTTGCTCCCAGTTTACTATAGAGAAAGCAAGGTCCAGAGGAGTAACACGCTTGCCTACTATCTTCCAGACACCAAGAATATGAGATGAAAACCTAGCCCACCAACTCCCAGCCCTTCTGCGCCTGCTCCAACCATGTTATCTTTCTAGAAGAAAAGTTCCTCTCTAACCCCCCTGCCAACATAATGTCTGTTCATCCATCAAGAGAGAAAATACCAGAAGTATTTTTCTGAATTTAAAAAAAAAAAAAAAAATCGGTCTTTAAACAATAACTCTTTGAAAGATTAACGTCAAAATGATTTTCTCAATTTTTTTCCTTTCCCTATTACTTATGTATATGACTTTGTTATTACTTGTAAAAGCTGAGATACTTGGGATTTTTGCCTAAAAAAATGACTGAAATATGTGTCCTTGGGTTGTTTTCTTTATTAAGTACACTCATAACAAGAATATATGGATTTTTTTACTTGCTAAATAGTCCCACAAATAAATACTTCTTAAATAAATTGATTTTTAGTGAACTAATATACTGAATGAAATAATTCATTTTCAGTTCTCAGTTATGACATATATGCAAAAGCAATGACCAAGTTTATTTGCAAACTCACTGTGTGCTAATGCTACTTAAATATGTTCCTCACACCTGACCCCACTTGATGATATGCAATAATGACAATGTTGCAGAATCTCAGAGCTAGTTCAAGCCCCAGAAACTGCTTCAAGCTCTGAGATCTTGGGCATATTATATTGCCCCCATGATCATAAGTTTCATCTGTAGTAAAGAGGAAATAACACCATCTGTGTTATATAATTCTTGGGAGAAATAAAATAAACAATTTTTATGTAATGGTTTTATAAAATTTGAAGTCTTACAGAAAATTAATTTATTTTTCATTACAATTCTTTCAGCCTACAGCTACACAAGGCAAGAATAGTCGGCTAGTGTTCCCCAAGGGTCGAGGAAGGAAAAAACCTATGACAGGAAAAAGGGTGGGAAACTGAAACAATGGAAGAGTCATACTAAGAAATATGGACTATAATTCTTAGAATTAAAGGGCCTTAGGGATGATCTAGTCTATCTCTTTATTTCTCAGTTAAGGAAACAGGGCAAGTGGTGTGGGAAGGAAGGTCTTACATTCAGCAGTAAGAGAGTAAAAACCAAATCAAAAACCACAGGAAAGGCCCCACTTTCTGCCTCTGGGCTCCTCACTTCACTGCACTGCCTCATTTTATGACGATTAAATATCACATGGTGAGAGCGGGGCGCCTGTGGATGCTGCAGCCTCAGAGAGGTTACTGGGAGACTCTCAGAGATGGGAGGTTTATAGTGGGCTCTGCCGTGTTGACTGTCCTCTCTAAAATTCCCACCAAGTGTCAACTATCCTCTCTCCATACCTCTGGTGATGGTACATCTCACTTAATATTTCAAACATTTTTTTCTGACTGGGATCTGTCTCTGCTGTAAGCCTCAGTCTACCCTCTCTCCTTTGTGGCTGAGACCCAACCTACCAGGGTAGAGCCATCCAGTCAACCTATTCACAAACTTTAAACAAGTCATTATGAAGTCAGTTACTTCAATGAGAGTTCTGGAAGAAAAGCACCAAATGCCATGAGCGAGTGTAACAGGGCCCTGAACAGAAGCTTGTGGTCAGGACAGATTTCCCAAGGCCGTGGTGACTGACTGAGACCTGGAGGATGTGTAGACCTTGGGCCAGTGAAGTTACATGAATGTGAGGAGGAGGGTCCTAGGCCAAAGGAAAGGCTCTGGAGAAAAAGGGCCAAGAGAGTACTGGAAAGGAAAGGAAGGCCATTGTGGGGGAACAACATGTGGAAGAGGGAGAGGGAGAGAGATCAGGAAGCCTACCCCACACATAGAGCAAATACTTTACAAGGCCTGCTCCTTTGTCTTTCAAGTTTATCTAGAACCGCCTTGAAATGGGTTGCCCAAGGAGAGCTCAAGCGTTAGAAACTTTAATTCTATGTCAGACTGCCTGGGTACAAATTCTGGCTCTACAAATTGCTAGCTGTGAGATCTTAGGGTACTTATGTATTTTTCTGTGAATTCTCATCTATAACTGGTAATAATAGTAGTGCTCACTCATAGTGCCTTGAGAATTAAAATAATACACATACAGCTTCTAGAACAGTGTCTGGCACATAAGGTAAAACCTGGTTCCTATTATGATGGTCCATGCCAGTGGCCGAGTCCTAGTTTCCCTCCACTTTTGGTTTCCGTGTCAGTTCAGGTCTTCTGGGAAGCAGATAGATTGAGCAGGGAGAGGTTCAGACTGCAATGCCCATCTGACAAAGACTTAGAGAATCCACTGAGAAGCTCCAGAGCAAAGATTGCCCGTTCAAGGAATCCCACTTTGGGCAGAAGGTCAGGCCGTAGTACTGCTATTTTGCTGGGTCACTGGCCAGGGAAGAGTGTCCAGGAAGAGTGTGGAATTAGCTCCAACATTGTACATACATCTCCCAGCTGATTGGCAAGCCCTTTCTTTAAGGGTTGTCTGAGGAGCTGCACATATGGCTGCCATAGCTTCTGGCTCATTGAATAGGCCCCCCTGCTCTTTGATTCTCCTTTGCATCTTCTAGACTCTCAGTTGCATTCCTCTGCTGACCCCTGGCCCTCCTGGTCTATTTGTACCATCTGACCTCCTTTCTGATGGGCCTCCTAATTCCACTGTTTCCCTGGACACCACTTCAACTTAACCCTTTCTACCCTCAGGTGCATGTGCTTCTGCCGTTAGTCCTGTGGTTATGGGCACCTAAGGGCCTTGTCTTTCCAACACTTGGCAGCAGCCCTTTAAAGATCTAAAAAAAAAATGGTATCATAGAAGACGACCAACATCAAATAGAATTAGGTTTGAAAGCTGTACCAATTAATAATTATGCAAATTATTAAACCTCACTCAACCTCAATTTCTCCATCTGCAAAATGAAACTAGTGTCTTTCAGGGTTGTGGTAAGGACTGGGTAAGATAATGTATGTGATAGTTCCCAGTCCAGTGACTACCACATAGCAAATGCTCATTAATATATTTTTCTTTCCTCCTTCTGGCATTTTGTCTTCTCCAGATTAATCACTGCCAGTTTCCTCCTGGATTTCAGGTGCCCTTCTGATCCTGCAATACTCACTTTTAAAAGTTCTGATCTGTTTATAATAACATTAAAAAGGTTATTTGCAAAATACAATAACACACTCCATATTGTGGTGGTATAGCCACTATGAAATAGATGTCTATCCACTAAAACCCATCTTCAATGATTGCCCATCAAACCTGAGACAATAGTCAAGCTCCTTAACAGGGCCTTTGTTGTGCAGTTCCTTTCGCCTGCATTTCTTGTCACACATCTCCTGGCTCTGCCCTTCAGTTCTCAATCACTTCCCAGAGAGGCCTCCTCTCACCTCCCAGTATAACTTAGCTCTCCACTATGCTCTTTCCCTACACTCTGTTTCTTTTCCCTTACAGAATTTATCACAATTTATAATTTATATTTATTTCCATGGCTACAATTATTTAATGTCTATTTTTTCTGTAGACATTAAACTTCAAAAAGGCAGGGGCTCTATCAAGTCTGGAGCATCCAGCACAGACAGTCAATAATATTGTTGAATAAATGCATGATTTACCTCCCTCCATGCAAACCAAGACTGCGCCCACTTTCCTTGGCAAGCTCATCTCACTGTTGATTCCTGTTGAGCCCCTTGTTCACCGTAACTCCTAAGGCTTTTACCCACCTGTTGCAGCTAAGTCATCATGATCTATGTAGCCATGTATGTACGTGCATGTATTTGCATGTTTAGCATGGTCAAAGGCACATATGTGAGTGAATAATGGGTTTTCAAGTCAAGTAAAAGAGATAGTGTGTGTGTGAGTGTGTGTGAGTGTGTGTGAGTATGTGTGAGTGTGTGTGGACGAGTAGGGTATTAACAGGGTCACCTGGGTCAAATCATGGAATGCTTGAATAGCAGTGTGAGGCATTCACACTGTCAGTGTCATTCTAAAGACCCAGAAAGTGAAAAGAGGCCTTATATTCAGGCTTCATCCTGTGAACAATGGGGAGTCGCTGAGGGTATTAGAGAGTGAGGGTCATATCTGTGATGAGAAGGATGTCACTGAGAGTGTACCTAGAGGGAGTGGGGAAGGGGCAAGCTGAGTCTGAGAGACTAACTTGACATTTACAGCAGCAATGTATGCCGGGGGAGGATGATAATCTTTGAGAAAAGTAATGAGTTCATTATCGGACAAACTGTGTGCGATTCTTAGAGTGTGAGTCACTGTAGGGCTTGCTGAAATCCCGAATTCAAAGAACTGGTAGATGGAAACAGAGAAGGCGCAATCAGGGAGAGGGGAAGAGCGCAAAGGGCCAAGAGAGAAGAGAAGGTCAGACAGGAAGAGTTGGCTGAACTCTTCAACACGCCAGAGAAGGCGAGCAGACGATGAAGCACACCAGACCAAGCCCACAAGATTTAGAGTTTAATCAGTCCCTGGTCACCTTGGGTATGGCAATCTGCGGCAAGGCAGAGGGGCCAGGACCCCAAGGTGTGTGGGTGATGCGTACGTGGGAGGTAGAGGTAGAAAAGCAGATGTGGTATGAAACATGGTAGAAAGCGTAGCTGGGCTTTGGTTTCCTCCGGCCGTGTTTGCTTAGCTTTTTCTGGCCTGCTTCACACTTCCCAACAGTTTTCACGCAGCCTGAGATTTCTCTGCAATGCTTTCTCCTACTGTCCTGAGTTGCATTCGCCTTTTTCTATCTCTGTCATATCCCTGTACACGCTTGGACTCTCTCCCATGTGGGCTGCTCCATAGGTTTATAGTCAGACCCACCTGGTTGACCACTTTTTTACCTTTTCTTGCCACTTTCTCTACTCAGAGAGGCATGTTGTGGAATCACGACTAGTCTTCCTTTGAAATCAGCTTTCCCAAAGTTCAGCGGCACTGGGTGCGTATCTTAAGCCCTTGTCAGCCACACGTACGACCTCCCCACTTTCAGAAGTCTGCCTCCAGCACTCCTGGGAATGTCTGTTACGCAGAACAGGAGGGGTCTTACCCCTGCCTCCTTGAGAGTTAGTCTTCAGACAAGTGTATAGAAAGATAACTAACAAAGGATATGCTTGGTGCAATCATCGTGCTAAATAAACATGTAAAACAGCATTAGAGCTGCGAACTACATATGGATGCCAGGCCGTCTGAATGTGTACATGCCTGTCGTGTTCAACCGTGGACGCTGAGGGAGGGAGAGGCATCCTCCCTTCCTGGGTCCACATTCAGTGTCTCTGAAGTGTGTACTGCACCCAGCTTTGCATGCACGCCTCTCCAAAACATCGCTCATCAGAAATCTCAGCTCTTTGTAAGAGTATCAGATCTCTCTAAGATTTTTGCTGGTTGTCAACCAGCCTGGAAAACATACTTAGTTTTAGACAAGGATGGGAAAAAATTAATTGGACCCATTCATATATATACACACACACACACATACACATTCTCATATATATATATATATATATATATATACACACATACATACATACATATATATATGGCTTATTACTTCTGACTTAGTCATTCTTCCGCCAACCTGCAGCAGCACAAAATTATCAGTTATTTCGGTGCCTAGACTCCTATTCCCTCATCCAGGATGACATAGTAGCTCTCTCTCAAGTCTCTGCTTGTGGGTATCTTATGTTGATCAAGAACTAAAGTGAGTTTTTTACAAGGGTGGAAAGGCTATTCAATGGGGAAAGAACAGTCTTTTTAATAAATGGTGCTGGGACAATCAAATATCCACAGGGGGGGAAAAAATGAAGTTGAACTTCTAACTCATACCACACACAAAAATTAACTCAAAATGGATCAAAGACCCAAATGTAAAAACTAAAACTATAAAATTCTTCAGAGAAAACATCGGAGTAAATCTTGGTGACCTTGGATTACAAAAAGCCTTTTTAGATCCGCCATTGAAAACACAAGTGACTAAAGAAAAATTAGACAAATTGGACTTTAGAGAAAATAAAAACACTTATGCTTCAAAAGACATCATAAAAAACCAAAAAGACAACGTAAGGAATGAAAGAAAAAATACGCAAATGATATGTCTGAAAAGTGATTTATATCTAGAATATATAAAGAACTGTTACTACTCAATAATAAAAAGGCAAATAACCCAATTTAAAAATGGGCAAAGGGCATTTCTCCAAAGAAGATCTACAAATGGCCAGTCGGCCCATGAAATATTATTCAGTATCATTAGTCATTAGGAAAATGCAAATCAAAAACCCAATGATATATCACTGTATACACACCAGGATGGCTATAATCTAAATGACAGACAAGAACAAGTGTTGACCAGGATAAAGAGAAATTAGAACCCTCATATATTGCTGATGGGAATTAAAAAATGGTGTAGCTGCTTTGGCAAACGACCTGGCAGTTCCTCAAAATGTTAACCCAAGTTATCATATGACCCGGTAATTCCACTCCTATGCATATAATGAAAACAACATATACCCATACAAAAAGCTTGTACACGAGTGTTTATAGCAACATTGTTCATAGTGGCCCCAAAGTGGAAACAGATCAAATATCCCTAAGCTGTGAATGGACCACAAAATGCGGTGCGTTCATACAATGGAATGATTCGCCCACACGGACGAGCCCTGAAAACATCATGCTAGATGAGAGAGGGCGGACGGGCCAAGCCGTGTGTTTTATGATTCCTTTTGCACGAAATACCCAGAACAGGCGAAGCCACAGGGACAGAGCTGGCTGGGTCCCCTGGGACTGGCAAAGGAGGGCGCAGCACACGGGCTTTGCGGGGCGCGGGCCGTGGCCCAAAGGTGTGGGCCATGAGCATGCTGTAGGGCTCGACGGTGGTCACGGTGGTATAACTTCATGAGTGTGCTGAAGACAGCTTCACGCTTTAAATGGTACACTTCCTGATGTTTGAGTTGTATCTAAATTCAACGACATGGAGAGTGGCAGGAAGAAGACGGGGGGGGGGGGGATAGAGAGGAAGGTGAGGAGAGGACGGGAGAAGTTAAGCAGCAAACGTTAAACACGCAGTAGGAAAGAAACACGGTGGTTTCCAAGCCCGCAGAGCAGTGAGCAAAAGGTGAGCTGACCACCTTGCCAGTCAAGATTGGGGTCATTAAAACTCAAGATTTCACACATCCATCCAACCCGTCGCCTGATGGCAGGGGCCGTCCCGAGGTGCACACTCACCAGCTATCACATCCTGTCTAACACGCTCAACATTGAGTTTTTGAAGCATGGATGCTACACATTTGGATAGATTCTCACCATGCCCTAAACCAGGAGAAATGTGCTATACAATTATAAGACATTATAACAGAATTTAAATCTAAAAAGAGCTTTAAAGATAATAATAATAATTTTGGTACAGTACAGGATAAATCTTTATCCAGCTGGGATGACCTCTCTCTCTTCTGAATGTCTCTAACCTTGAATTTCTTCTCTCTTTGTGGCCTTTAGGGCACCCTATCATGTATTATGTCATTTTCACATCTACAGTATCTCACTTGTAGGTTATAAATCCTTCCGTGCAGAATCATCACTGTATCCCGGGGGCCTAGCACAGGGCCTGTCAACAGAATCCCGGGCTCAGCTGATGTTTGTTGGTGAACAAATTCATGAACCTTCAATTCCATTTGAAGCTGAACAGAATACACATATAAGGAATTTTTAAAAGCAATGTAAGAACGGTACTGATCTTAGAGGCAAAGGGAATTTGTAGCCTGTGCTGACTCTGGCCTTTTCCAAACTAGCCTGTTTCCCCAGTGGCAGCCCCAGCCCTGTTCTATGTTGGAGCAGCTTCTACTTAGGCCTCCTCAAGAGCACTTCTTACGAGGCCACTACAAACCCCAGGGCCAGAGCTCTCCAAGGCTCCCGCAGGGCAGGCACATCCAAGGCAGTCCTATGGGGAGTGAGTTGTTCAAGGGGAAAGCAAGGCTTTGTCCAGGATTTGCAGGGCCCCCGAGGTCGGTGAACACCTTTGCTCTTGTTGCCTATGTTCATAGATTTTGGTTCTCTTTGCTTTCTCATGCCATAGCAGGTAGAAAATATTTCCAGACATTTTGTTTCAATACAAAAATTTTATTTCGATTTTGTTTGGGGAAGGCTGGGAAATCAGAATTCCATGAACTATGTACAATGCATCCAATTCGTTGTCAGACATCCTTAGAAATCTAATGCTTATTAAGCTACAGAAAGAAGTGCGGCTTTTCCAGGATCTTGTTTGCTCAGAACTTATCACATTCGATATTTACCTTTATTACAATAATATATGTAACCACTTTCAGGTTCACAAAGTACGTTTGCAGGCTGCCTTCATCTGTGGCTCACAAGGTGACTACGAACTTCAGTTAAAGATGAAGTCATTGAGGCTGAGAGAGGTGTAGTGACCTCCCAAGTGGCCACAGGTAACAGCAGAACCAGGACTCCAAAGCCAGCAGTCAGGCTCTGGATTTCATCCCTTTATATTTAGACATATGAAGACCAGACCCCAGAAAAACATAAACATATAGCAATTTGAGGGCATATTTTCCAAAATCAATATTGACAGGAGAAAATTAGCCTCAAGATGTGGAGAGGATGCATATTGTGAATTTCATTCTCTCTCTTTGGTTCATAGTCACATCTCCTTTTCCCAATGCAGGCACATCCTTTGCCCCAGGCTGAATTTACAGACCATAAGAACCCCAGCTCTGGGGTCTGGGATTCAGAGAAACATTCTCCCAAGACACAGATTCGCTGCTTCATGTGCCGGCATTGAGTGGAAATGCTCTAACATCCCCATATGCAAACAACTGGCCAAAACAGTGCAGCGTTTCAAAAGCCACGGACTGAATGGAGACAAGATCTGAGTACAAGCCGTGGTAGCTGGGTGAATTTATGAGGCAGAAAGGATGGGCTGAGGAAGAGATCAGCCCAGTAACAGTTTACTGGCCTTGCTGTTCTCTTAAGAGGCACTAATGGTAGTAGACTGGTGCAGTGGAAGTAAACCTGGCTTCATTTAAAGCAGCAGCATGAAATTGGTTGCAATAAAATTATGCATTAAGTGTGCATTATGTTTAATAAGACTGGATTGCACTTCCCATGTTTACTCTGTGACTATTGAGGCTGATCCAATTTTCTAAAGTTCTCCAATTGGCTCACGATCGAGTTTCCGGCCAGAAGGTCAAATTTCCCTTGCTGTTATTATATGTCTCTATTACTTTACTATGGCATTTATACTTTATATTCATTACTTTTTTTTTTTTCTATCTCTTGAACCTTCCTCATTCCAAAATGTTCCCTGTAGATGGCCTGTTTGACACAAATTAGAACAACCTTGATAGCTGTCAACTGGAGACTATGTGAGAACAAAAGGACATTATTGCACACAAGCACTGGAGGTAATTTCTGGCGCTTTCTCTAAAGGCCTCTTAATGGCCTTTGAGAAATAATACAATTCAGATCTGCGACCAGGAGACAAAGGAGTGGATGTTGGACAGCATGGGAAACACGTGGCTTGGTCTTTAGATCCTACGGTCCTGGGGTTAGGAGTATTATCATTACAAAGTTGAGATGTCTATTTTCATTTCACCACGTATATATTTATTAATTCATCTAATTAGCAAATACTCATTGGGAACCTACTAAGTGCCAGGTACTGTGAATGGGATGGGAATACACCATTTAATAAGACACAATTCTACTGTGATGTTATAGTCTAATGGGGATGGGAGGTAGGGAGATGGACACATAGAAATATAATTTCAATACACTGAGGTAAGTGAAATATTAGAGGAAAGAATACAATGTTGTAGTAGCAATAGGAAGAATAATTAGCTTTTCTGGTGGAGAACAGAGAGCCTTTGAGAAAAGGTGAAGCCCTCTTAAGAAAAAAGAAGAAGGGGGGAGGGGAATAATAAAAGGCCTTCTAACAGAGAGAATGGCATATGCAAGACATGCAAATGTGAAAGTGGAGAATAAATTTGGGAAATCACAAGGTGATCTCTGGGGGCCCTGAAGGAGGCAGGGGTTGGGGTGGGATATGAAATGACAGGAAATGTGGCCAGGGTGTGAGGGGGGCTCAAATACAATGTCGTTCGGGCTTTAGATGTTATCCCATGGTCATGGTGGCATCACTGACAAGTTCTCCCGAACTGGGAAATTTGGTCTTTATTGTATATATCTTCTTCTTACCTTATAACAGAAGCCTGACAATATTCTCCTGTGATCTTTTAAGCGGTCATGGAGTTCAGCCCTGATGAATCAATGGGTATCATTCTTACTGTCCCACTGTAAGCAACTCTGACATAGGACAAAGTCAGTGAAGCAATTGTTTTCAGGCATTGGGCAATAAAGAGCACAGAACTCTGATCCTGAGAGCAGGGAAACCCATAAGGTGAGCTCCACATTCATCCTAGGTTTCTGCATGGGAGTATTTTTTAAACTTCCAGCCACAGAAGCGGAGCCCAAACAGAGAGCATCCATCCCCCTAGGCCAAGGAAGCAGATCAGAACTCAGGGGTGCTGGGGCAGCTGGGATTTGCAAGCCAAGGGCTGGAAAGGGGAACGGTGCAGAGAAGGACCTCCAGAAATTTTCGTTCATATCTTATGTTTCCTGTGAAATGGTACAACAAAAATCTAAAGTCGGTATAAATAAAAAGGCAGTAGATAAATTCAAATGTAGTTCTATTTGGTAAAAAAAAAAAATTAGTTTTCAAATTCAACTTTCTCAAACTTCCCTAGCAAGCATTGGCTATTGCCTTCTTTAATATCCCAAAGCATTTTTATAGCCTTTCCTATCTCTTATAATGCTGCATCATGGTCATTCATCCAAATGTTTGTTTCCGCTTTAGGCTGTGGGCGCCTCCATTCCATATCCCCAGAGCTCAGCGGTAGCATGAATGAGTGATACAAAGGTGGAGGAATAGATAAAAAATTTCTACCCACTCTTGCTACATGGTCAGAACCAAAAGGAGAAAAAAATAAAAGTGAGACGGATCTACATTCCTCTCCAAAAGAGGGAGCAATAGAGTTATCATCACATGGATAGCTCTCAGTATTAGCAAATTCAGGAAATTCAAGTTATTGCCAGATAAATCCTTGGCTTGCGGAATGCATTTTTATTTAAATCATTTATGAAAGGTGCTTATAGTATATAATAAACTCTTTTAATTTTATACATATTGTATTTTTAGCATTCCACATTCATATAAAAATCTACAAAAACTTTCCTTTTGTGCTCTGGATATTGTACTGAGATTCTGTTGCTAAATTTGCACTAGTTAATTAAATCAGTTTGGCTGTCATCATCTTACTAAGTAATTTCTTTTTCATTTTTCTCCTGAACATTTATTATTAAATTTTCAAGCATACAGAAAATTGAAAGAATTGTACAATACATACTAATATACCCATCACCTAGATTTAATAATAAACAATATCTTGCCAGATTTATTTTATATCTCCATTACATGTATATGTATTTACATTTTTTGATGAAAGCAAATAATAGATATTATGACACTTTACCCCTAAGTATTTCAATCTTCACCTCCTAAAAATAGAAGCATTAGTCTACACAACCTCAATTCCATTGCTTTCTCTAAGAAATTAATAACCATCATCTAATAATTGTTTTGTATTCAAAATTTTCCCAACTGATCTCAAATTATATTTTATGGATTTTTTTCAAACTAAGATCCACGAGGGCTCATACATTTTGTTTGCTTGCTATGCCTCTTTTGACTCTTTTGCTGTACAAAAGTCTCCCTACACAGACTTTCTTCATGACACACATTTTTTTGGAGAGACCAGGTCAACTGCTTTCTGAAATATGCATGTTCTGGATTTTTCATGGTTTCTTGGTGATGTCATTTGACTGCTTCCTCCATTCCTTGTGTTTCCTTTACTCTAGACGTTCAGACTAGAAGCTTGATTAGATTCAAGTTAAGAGTGGTTTTCGCAAGAATACTTTAATGGGGATGCTGAGTGTTCCACATTTCTTCAGAAAGAACATAATGTCAGGCTGCACTGTGATAAGTGATGCTAAATTTGATTACTGCATTATAAAACTAAGAATTTCCCCTTACAATGAGTAATTAATCTCAGCACCAGCATTCCACAGAGCTACCATCTGTAGAATGTCTATGTGCTGGGCTCAGTGCTAATTTTCTAACTCTCATAAATATCCTGTAAGTTAAAGATAATTCCCTCCATTTAAAGATGATGAAACCAAGGCTCTGATAGGTGGGCACTTTGCCCAAGGAGAGAATCTGCACCCAAGCTACATCCCCTAAAACACTGATAGATGTACAGGGATGGGGTCAGGGGAGGGCAGTTGTTTCTGGTGCCTAATCAATTTCTTTGGGTTATCCAAGGATAATCCTGGTCAGATAAAAATAATAATAACCTTTTTCCAAAATCAGGAGTTGAAGCTTTATGACTAAATAATCTTTAAAAGTAACTAAATGTTTAACTCATTTCAAAACTTTCTACAGTTTTTTACTTCCAAACAAACTTAAATATGTTTCTTGATAGAAGTGGAACTTAACTTTTAAAATTTACATAGTTATTAACATTAAGTTATAATTTTGGAAACCTATTTTCCCACTTGAATTTGGTGGGCAGGCAAGCAGGAACATAGGTGATAATAATCTTCTTCTCATAGCTTTGAGAACTGTAGGAATGACAAGGAAATTTACCTCAGGTTTCAATAATAACAAAAGTATTCATTGTACTATTATATAAGCAAGCTTCTTTCTTTTCTATTTTGGGAAGAAAAGAAGACACTCAACCTTTCAGAGACAACCTTTCTTTCACTTTCCCTCACATAGACTCTTCATCAAAAGACCAGTCCCATGAGTTGTGGCCTCTGAGCTGGGAATATCTGGGGTCTGGCAGAGCACACGGGAAGAAGACGGAGAAGATGCAAGGGTCAACTGTTGGCTGAAAAAATAAAGGGATAATTACTATCATGTGGGGATTTACATACTTATTTTCAATTTAATAAAGGTCCTTACACTCAGAGAGTTGGAAAATACCAGAATAGTCTACACTCCCTGTCTGCACCTCATACTTAATTCCCTACAGCCTGGCTTCTATCCCCATTAACTTCACTTAAAATTGTTTATTCCTTATATTTCTTGCCTTCTCTGTAACATTCCATCATGCTGCACACTCCTTCTTTGGCCCTCTCTCTTCCTTCACATTCTATTACACTCCGCTCCTCTGGCCTTCCTCTTATTCCTCTGATGATTTCATCCCTCTTTTGCCAGAATTTTCTTTCTCTGCCTGTACTGCACATACTGGTGTTCCCTGGGGTCGTGTCCTTGGCCATCCTCTTGATCTCAATGCTCTTTCCGAATGATCTCACTGCTCCTGGAGTGTCAACCATGGCTTGTGCTTGGATGAGTCCCAGCTCTATCCTGGGGCTGCAAATCCCACACCTCTCTCATGGGCAAGAGACTCAAATGCATGACTTCCTATGGTGCATCCACCTCTCCATGGGATGTCCCCAAGGAAGCTTAGCACACCTGAATCTAAACTTATCACTTTTCCTTCCTTCATCGCCCAACCTGTCCCTCCTCCTTTATCTCTCATTTGCCTGAATGTTCTTCCTCTCTCCTGCTCCCCCAAGGCAGAAATGCAGGATTCATTCTTGCCCTCTCACTCCCTTCCCACCCCACATCCAGTAAACCACCACGTCCCATGAGACTATTACTTAAATATTGTTTTGTTCTTCTGCTTTTCTTCCCACAACTCTTTGCCTTACTCAGTTTGGGGGGCTGGGTTTCTGCAAGCTTCCTAACTGGTCTCCTTGTCCCAATCTGATCCTCTCCCTAGTTCTAACCATCTGTCTCCCATGGCCAGGGTTTCTACCTAACCTACAAATTTAATGATGTTAGTTTTTTATTTAAATCATTTCCTTTACCTCTTCTTGCCCTTGGATAAAGTTGGAATTCTTTAGCGTTCCTGGTCCTTTATGATATGGCCCCTGCCTCCTTTCCTAGAATCATCTCTCAGCATGACCTCTTTTAGTCACTCTGAACTACATATTTTTGGAATGGGGAGTGCCTTCTCTTTGTTTCTATGCTTTTGCACATACCTATCACTTTTACTGAAGTGTCCTTCCCAAATATTCATGACTAACTCACCCATGTTCTTCTAAATTAAGTTCAGAAGTCACCATATCCAAGAAGTAGAGCAGGTAATTCTGTCTAGGTGCCCATCTCATCTAGACATCTATAGCACTCAGGGCACATTAGAGTAAAAAGGATATTGATTAAAAGTTTTTTCTGGTTGGGTTTAGAGAAGAGAAGCTTCAGTCAAAATCACTGCCATTTACATTTTTTGGTTTTGCTGAGATCCACTCTTACTAGTGTTTACCTGTTCGTTTACTATTTTTGTTGTGTGAATTCTTAACAAATATCTCATTTCTCTTTTTTAACTACTGCTGCTAAGAGCAGTGGGATTAATTTATTGGAGTAATGAGGGACTCTGGGATTCTTTGTCTACAGTAGTTGAAGTTATTTGAAAAAAACTCAACACAAAGCAACCCAAGCTACAGATTCTTGAAGACACAGTGTCCACAGGATCAAAGATAGCATTTGGGAACAATGAGGAACAATGTTTATGGGATTACCTCCATTATCTTTCTCATCCCTCCATAATTTTATATATTTGTATATTTGTATACTTATGTATGTACATATGTATGGATGTATATATGTATGCATGCATAATGTATTGAAAAGGCTGGTGGTGGAGATGGAAGCATGTTTCAATGGTAGGTGGAATGTTTTTCTTCTGTGGAGAGAATAGCTATCATTCCTTTGGATTTTTGTTCTGGGTAAACCTTTGGGAAATTCACTTGGAAAAACACAACAAAGCTTATAATAGGTAAACTTTCTCAGAGAAGTCTAGGACAATGCCTCCCAACCAGACCACATTATCACATGGGAAAGGGAAACTGACTTATGTTAATGTCCAAAAGGCTGTTGTCTGGGAAGAGAAAAGAAACCAAGAAACAAAGCTGAGAAGCAAGGAAGCAGTATCAGATTTTTCCAGCTAGCTAAATTGCTTATATCAACTTCAGTCTTGATTCCATGCTCAGCATGAAGAGGTAATGAGCTCAGTGGAAAGGGCATGGATTTGCTGGGACAGAGGAAATGAACTGGAATCTCACCCTTAGCACTTTGGCAGTCACTAGGGCTGTTTACAAATAGTCTAGTTCTTTTTCCTGGGCACATGGTAGGATTGAATTTTCCACCCACTTAAAGTTAGCTGTGGCTTAAGTTTGCTCAATGAAATATGAGTACAAGTCAGGTGAGTCACTTCTGAATGGCAGATTTAAGAGTTGTTGAATTCTCTTTTCCCTTTGCCATGGTAATGGCCAATACACCAGTTATAGCTGCCCTGTCAGCTTGGGTCCCAGAGTGAAGACCATCATGATGCATAGCAGGCCACCCAGGGGACCCTCAATTCCACACTTAGCATGAGAGAAAAGTAAACTTTTATTACTTGATGTCTCAAAGATTTGGGGGTTGGCTATTACTGGTATGTAATCCAGTCTGTCCTGATTGATGCCAATCTTTTCTGTAGATTATTGAACAAAAATCTTGCTTCTTTGAACATCAGGTTTCTCATCTCTAAAATGGAGATAACTATAATAATAGCTACAATCATCAAGCCTTCCAAAGATCTAAAATTAGCTTATAAACAGTAAATGCTTTTAACAATGGCCAATGTTATCCTTGCCAGGTATTTATTACTAAGGACAGAGGAATTTTCCTTCCCAAAAATGACTTCAGAACACATTTCTTTCAAGCTTTGGCCTTGGGTTTTGAAGAGCGGTCTCAGGGATAACAAAAATCTCCAGTGAACTTTATCACCAGACGTTCATTATGGAGCAGAATCCACTGCTTAAACATGACCTAAAAGAATCAGAGGCTTAAAACTGAAACTTTTTTTAGTTGAAAGGTTCCAAGTCCAAGAGATTTGCATACCATTGACCACCTGATGAGAAGCTGATAGAGAAGCAGAATGTCCCACCAGACTATTTTTCTGTTTCCAAACCTGAAAGGATATCCTGTTACTGCCAGAGCACTAAGATGGCATGTTGAATAATGAAGTACATCCCACCACCGGTGCTTCAGGGTACAGCCAGAAAGCCTGGGCCTTCCGTATTGCACAACTAACCATCTCATTTCACCTCTCCCACTCTTGGGCCTACTTCTTTGCATTATACGTATATATCTGTGTCCCTTAATATACTGCAAATTTCCAGCACATCTCCATCCCTGTGACCAGCTCCTACTACAGTATATATATACCGTTTGGTCACCAGATCAAACTTCACACATTTCCTATGAATTGGGGACCTTACTGTATCCCAAAATTCAGCGTTCTCTCTCTTTTTTTTTTTTACCCAAACAGACCTATTCAGAATGCTTATCGCCTGCAACTCCTACCTTCTTGAAATGAAACAGAATACTCCTGCACTTCGTTCTGTGAAGATTAGAAAGGCAATCACCATGTTGACCTCTAATCTTCAACTCTCTCCATGGGCTCTGATGTCTAGATTCTTCATCATTTTTGTCAAGCCTAGACTCTAGCTTTCATTGTACCTCTTAAGATATGGTGCATGGACCTATTCTGCCAAATAGAATATAATCCTTTGGTGGCAGAAGTGGCATCTATCATGGTAACGGTTGATCCTTCACTGCCTAACAAGGTTATTGGGTCATTACAGGAGGTCAGTAAATATGACTGAATAAATGCATGAATATAAATAGTACCCACAATGCATGGTCTAGACCAGTTTATCTGAGATCACATCTTTTTATTATGACCACAGAACTCCTCTGTCCTACCAGTTCTCACTGCCACTCCCTTTCCTGTGTGTGACCACAGGGGAAGACTTCTGACTGTTCTCTGTCTTATCAGAGCTGTAGATTCTGTATGTGAGGCTACACTCAGGCTCATTTTCCTGAGCACTCTGGGCAGCTGCTTTGCCTGGCTCTGCCACACTTACCCCAGGAGCTATTTCAGGGCATGCCGCCTCCCAGGGCAACCAGGTGGGAAGTAGAGCCTTACCTCCGCCTAACAACTTCCATGAGATCTGTTCCCTTCTTCCCCCAGATTTAGCTCATGTCACCCATCCCCCACCTCCACCCTACACCTGTCCTTCAATCTCCTGGTTCCTTGAAAATGCCGTGTTTCTTCCTGTCTCAAGACCTTTGCACGTGCTGTTTCCTCTGCCCAAAGGTTCTCTCTCACCCTTCCTATCTCCTTCACCACTTAATCCTTCAGTCATGTGCACTCAAACATCATTTCCTCAGAGGAGTTGTTTCTGACCCCCAGATTAGAACTGGGTGGTACCTGGTTTTCCCAGTATTGCACACCTTCCCTTCAGAGAATGAATCATAGTTTGTAATTATGCATATATTGATACCTGTTTCTAAACTCCATAGGGACTTAAATTGTTTTGATCACTGTTGTGTCCCACTGTCTAAAATAGTGCCAAACACTCAAGAAATATTTGTTGAAAGAATGAGGTGGCATCTTTCTCTTTCACTAAACTCAAGAGCTCCACGCGGACCCAGAGTGTTGTGTTTACAGATCATTGTATGCCTAAGGACCTCCACAACAGCTGGCACAAAGTAGGTACTCACAGTGATGTGAATAAAGAAGGAAGGAAAGCAGGATGAAGAGGAGGAAGCATGGGAAGAAGAGACATAGCTAGCAATATCGCCCCCTTTGTCTCTCCAAAATGTCTCAGTGAGCACAAGAAATTACATGGTCACCATACTTATGTCTCATTAATGTTTCAACGATATTTTTAGGTCAAAAAGCAAAAGATGTGTGGGAGTAGGACTTGGAAATTTGCCATGTCTCTAAAGAAGTCACAAGACAGCCAAAAAGCCAGATTGGACAACTTAATTTCTGATGGTTCCAGAGGAGTCTTAAGGGAGTCTCAGGTATGCCAAGTCTCTGATGGGCTACATCTACTCAGCTGCTAGTAGGAGGCTCAGATCTGGACTTGGTTTCTTTATTACATTAGCAGAAAATCAAAATATCTTCTAAACACTTCCCTACCCCATTATATACATGCTTACACACACACACACACACACACACACACACAGTTAGTTGGTGATAGGAGAACCCAGAGAAGAGAGGTATGTGACTTTTTATATTTTCTCAAATATCCAAAAATCAAGCCATCTGCCTTCAAACTTCCCTTCCAATTCGTATTTCCCAGGCTGATCCTGATGGGAACCTTGAAAGAGAGGCATGTGTGAGCCCAGATCTAAAGGAGTAGAAGCTATTCTGCTTGGTCCCTCTATCTCACCTTACAGCAAGGTTTCCAAAGTTGAATTCTGTGTTAGTTTGTTATCAAGTTTAATAGAAGACAGGGTTAACTCCTGACCTTTAGGTTCTGGGAACCACCATAGTTCTTAGAGTCCAAAAATCTATCTCCCAATGTTCAATAAGTTTCTTTTCCAGAACTTCTTATCACCCTGGACTTATCTCTATGGATTGTAATGATAGGTTCCTATAGCTGGCGTGCACAGAGAGTCACTGAGACCCAACTCCTTCCACATCCTAGTGTAAGTTGCTGAGCACATCAGTAAGAGCAAATGCTTTCAGCACACATACACACTTGAATATGTATGTATGTAGAAAGGTAGGTAAATAGATAGATTAGATAGGTAAATAGATGATAGATAGATGATGATAGATAGATAGATGATAGATAGATAGATAGATAGATAGATAGATAGATAGATAGATAGATAGATAGATAGATAGATTAGATAGATGATAGATAGATAGATAGATAGATAGATAGATAGATAGATAGATAGATAGATAGATAGATAGATAGATTAGATAGATAGATAGATAGATTAGATAGATAGATAGATAGATAGATAGATAGATAGATAGATAGATAGATAGATAGATAGATGATAGATTCAGATTATACCACGGTGAATGTTTATAGGGATGGATGTTGCCACTTTTGATAGATGGATATGGTCCAGCAAATATAATGCATATGTACATATTTATATATAAATATACCTACTCATTATTTCATTTATTCAACAATATATACCAAATGTCTTCTCTGAGTCAGGCTCTGTTTTATTATTATTTTTTATTATTATTTTTGTTTGTTTCAGGCTCTGTTTTAGATGCTTGGAATATATCTGTGAACACATCAGATAAATATCTCTGCCCCCACTAGAGATTATATTCCAGTTGGGGGGGGGTATAAAGATAAAAAGTAAACAACCAATAAGTAAATTATATACCTTAGAAGGTGATAAGCACTACAATGGACTAGGACAGATCAGAAATATAGCTGGGGTGGGTGAGTGGGTTGCACTTTTAAACAGAACTTTAGAGTGGCTATGTAGATTGAGAAGCTGACGTTTGAACAAAGACCTAGAGGAAGTGAGGAAATGGTCTAGGTGATGTCTCCTGGGATGGGTTTTCTAGTTACAAGGAACAACTAGTGCAAAGATCCCAAGGTGGGAACATACCTGACATTTACAAAGCAATAAGAAGTAGCTTGAAATATAATGATGGAGGGAGGAAGTATTAGAAGGAGCATAGAGAGATGATGGGACTATATCATAGGATGGATGTGGGTATTATACATAAGTGTGTAGAGTACACACACGAACATGGTCATAGTTTTAGTAATAAATGCATTTTTAGTCTTACATGTAATTTTATTATACCGAATATTTGTTATATACATATAGAGAAATTTACATATTATGTATGTGTTTGTATGATGCAGTTTATTTAATTATACCTGTAAATGCTATACTTACGGTAGTAGGTGTTCATTCATGTATCCATTGTGCAACTGAATGCACATGTGGCTTTATAAAATATGCATGGCGTCCCAAATGCATGTGTGCATGTGTACTCACATACTACACTAATGCACATGTCTACAAGTAGTCATGTGTCACTTCAAATGACAGGGAATCACACAGGTGTGTAATTATGTGAACCACCCTCAAATTTATGGGCTTTCTCTGCAGGCAGGATGCAGGTACATACCTACATCATTCCTCCTGACCATTCCTCCTCACCAGAGAACCCTGCCCCAAGGCAGAAAGCATTGGTGCTGAAGGGTCAAGCAAGAACAAACAAGTTTTAAAGACTGTGGGTCTTAGGTCGTGAGACTGAAGAAGGCACCAAAGCCATGGCCATCTGAGACAAACGCAAGGGCTCTTAGAGAGTGATTCGTTATTGGCCTGACTCTGGTCCTCAGCCAAGTACCATGGGAATTAGAAGTGCCAGCCTGTCCTGTCAGATCTTACAGGAGAATTTCCTTTCTTCCCCTTCTTTATTCCTTTCCTTCAGCTTGCTACAGGCAAATAAATTGCTGATCCATACGGATTTTAATCTGAGATTTTATTCTTAAAAAACTCGGTACCTTGGGTGAGATATAAGGTTGATTTTTTTGTTTTTGTCATTTTCCATAGTTGCCAGAGTTGTAAACCTAAGGCCAAGTTAATTAAAGTCAATGGAGAATGTATTTTTTTTTTTATTAAACTTTCTCTTTCTATTGATTTTTCCCTCTCATACAAATAATACAGACTTAGTCCTCAAAATCAAAAACACTGTAGAGCAAAGAAAGGAACTAATCAGGCTCCCAAGATGATTTACAGACTCCGACCCGGGATTTCAGAGGTGGCTAGTATTTCAGAGGTGGCTAAACTGGCAAGACGCTGAGAATCTAGGTCAGCTAAGGACAGAGAGACCCAGCTGTGTGCCAGCTAACGTCTGTGAGGCCAAATTCCCAGGTACATTTGGCTCATAAAAGCAATGCTGGTTTCTTCATGGTACAAACATCTGAATCATTGCAACAACCTTCTAATTTTTATTCCTTCTTTCAGTCTATTGCCTCTAATCCATTCTGCACCAAGGAGCAGAATGCATCTTCCCAAGGCATGATTTTGAGGAAATCATTTTGCAGACTCAAAGCTTTCGGTGGCTTCACTAACCAAGGATCTGCGAACTACAGCCCGCAGGCCAGATCCACACCATCACCTGTTTGTGTAAATGAAGTTTTATTGAAGCACAGCCTTGCTCTTTTGTTGATGTATTGTCCAAGGCTGCTTTCACGCTACAACAGCAGAGTAGTTGTGGTGGAGTTCATACGATCCAAGCAGCCTGAGACATTTGCTGTCTGGTCTTCTACAGAAAGAGTTTGCCGATCCCTGTTCCAATCCAAATAAGAACCATGATTTCAGTCCAGCATTTAAGATCTTCCAAACAATTACCCCAAGTTGACTTCCCACTTTAATTCCTATTTCCTTGCCTAGTATTGCCCATGTTAAAGTCATTTTGAACTACTTGGTGTTTCCCAAATGCTCATGAGCAGAAATAGATTGCCCCATATCCATTTCCTCTTTTCCAACAGCACTTGAGTTTTCCTTGGGAAATCGCCCATTGTCCACCTCGGTCTTTGTGGTTCTCAGGGAGCTAATCCCAGCCCCAGCCCCAGCCCCAGCCCCAGCCCCAGCCCCAGCCCCAGCCCCAGTAAAGAATCCATGGCAAGACCTGGCAATTGGAGCATTTCATTCTCTGCATCACAATTGATTTTGAAATAGACATGTGACTGAAGCTATACCCATGGGGTGTAATTCTGGACTTTGTTGGAACTGTTGGGAATGAGGGACTCTTTTTTCCACCAGGACTCTTCAGCCTGCCAACTGTAACTAGCACTGGGGAGAGATGACTTAAGAAGTCAATACAGAGGGAAACAGAGCCAAAAGACAGAGACTCTGGTCCTAGTGGCATATTTTAAGCACCTGGTTGTTCCTTATGCCTGAAGATAGACCATTTAGATACTTTTCATTAATAGGAGCCAATAAGGTCTCTTTTTGTTCTTGAGATATTTGAGTGGGTTTGTGCCACTTATAACCTGAGTAGTAGTGCTGTAAACACTCCCTCTATTTCCCTACCTACATGTCGTTGCTCTGTCTCCTCCCTCTACCTAGAATTCCTTCTCCCCACTTCTCCCTGACACATTTTATCCTGCTGTATAGACCCATCTCAAACCTCATCTTCTCCTGACCTCCCAATGAAATACAATCTCTAACTTTTGGGCTTCATAGCTTAATTCTATCTTTCTTATCATCTAGTACCATGGTTTGGAACTTGTACTAAGTACATGAACATGTTGTGTAAATAAAAACAAACAAACATATTCCAGGTGTGGAGATAATGATTCTTTTCATCATCATGTTTAGGTTAGAATGTGGGGGGTGGGAAATGCTTCAGACTGGAGTATACATTTATCTGACCTCATAAAATTAGCTCTGATTTTTTAAATAGTATTAAACTTTCAGAACTGTTTTAAGAGCAGTACAAAGAGCTCCTGTGTCTTTTCACCCAGATTTGGCTGTCTTTGTGACCCCTACCCCATACACACAAATAATTCTTGTTCTTTTTTTAGTCTCTTGAGAACAATATGTATATCCCTGAAACAGACACAAACCCTCTCCAAAATAACCCCATTCAACTCAGGAAATCAACATCATTATAGCACCACCACGGACAGTCCCCATTCAATTACTGTTCTCTCAATGTCTCTTTTTTGCTACATGGTCTAGGATCCAATTAAGTACCAACCATTGCACTTAGTCGTCATATCTCTTGAGTTGCTCCACCCTTTCCAGTCTTTATTTGAACCTGACAGTTGGGAATGACATGCCTTTCATTCCATAGGATGTCCCTCAACCTGGGTGCATCCAGTGTCTCCCAATGTCCAGACCCAGGGCATATATTCTTGGCAGAAACATCATAGATTGGATGCTCCATTCCTCTTAGTGCATTCCATGGGAGGCACCTATCCAACCCCTAGTGATGCCAAACCTTGAACCACCTGGTCAAATTGCTGTCTGCCAGGTTGCTTCACTCTAGAGTCACCACTTTTACTTTTGTGACTGATAAAATATAGCAAGTACCCCAAATTAACCAATGCCCTGTACTTCAACAAATTTCCACTCAACTGCTTTAGCATCCATTAATAATTCCTGTCTGAAACAGCCACACCATGATGATTGTCAAATGATGTCTTTATTTCCCCCTCTTTCTTTCTCCATTATGGACCTAAAAATTCCTATTGTATGCTATAGGTGGTAATCTGCTACAATCATTTATTTTATTTTATTTTATTTTTTTAAATTTATCTTTATTGTTGAAAGAATTACAGGTGTCCCATCCTCCCCCCCAATTGACCCCCTCCACCTCGCTCCCACCCCCTCCCCAGGCCTTCACCTGGTTATTGACTGTGTTCATGGGTTACGCATATATGCCTATAACTTCTTTGGTTAATCTCTTCCCACCCTCCACTCCCCTTCCCTCTTTCCTCTGAAATATGATCGTCTGTTACATGCCTCAATGTCTCTGGATCTATTTAGTTTGTCAGATTCTTTTGTTCATTAGCTTCTTCTTAAAGAAGACCCTTCAACATTTCCTGTAGTGCTGGTTTGGTGGTGATAAACTCCTTTAGCTTTTTCTTATCTGTGAAGCTCTTTATCTGACCTTCAGTTCTAAATGATAGCTTTGCTGGGTAGAGCAATCTTGGTTGTAGTTCCATGTTTTTCATCACTTTGAATATTTCTTGCCACTCCCTTCTGGCCTGCGAGGTTTCTCTTGAGAAATCAGCTGAGAGTCATATGGGTGCTCCCTTGTAGGTAACTAACTGCTTTTCTCTTGCTGCTTTTAAGATTCTCTCTTTGTCTTTAACCTGTGGCATTTTAATTATGATGTGTCTTGCTGTGGGCCTCTTTGGGTTCCTCTTGTTTGGGACCCTCTGTGCTTCCTGGACTTGTAAGTCTATTTCTTTCCCCAGGTAGGGGAAGTTTTCTGTAATTATTTCTTGGTCTCTTTCTTCCCCTTCTGGCACCTCAATAATATGAATGTGGGGCCTCTTGAAATTGTCCCAGAGGCTCCTTATACTATTTTCATATTTCTGGATTCTTTTTTATTTTTGCTCTTCTGGTTGGGTGTTTTTTTGTTTCCTCATGTTCCAAATTGCTGATTTGATTCTCAGTGCTCTCTACTCTACTGTTGATTCCCTGTAAATTATTCTTCATTTCAGTTGTGTAGCCTTTATTTCAAATTGGTAGTTTATTATGTCATTGATGGACTCAGGTGTTTTTGTAATACTCTTACTAATATGCTTGAGCATCCTTATAAACAAAATTCTGAACTCTGTGTCTGTTAGCTTGCTTGGATCTATTTCATTTAGTTCCTCTTCTAGAGATTTCTTCTGTTCTTTCCTTTGTGACATGTTTCTTTGCCTCCACATTTTGGCTGCTTCCAGGTATTTGTTTCTATGTATTAGGTAAAGCTGCTATGTCTCCTGGAATTTGTAGAGTGGCTTTGTGTAGTAGGTGTCCTGTAGGGTCCAGTGGCTCAGCCTCCCCAGTCACCTGAGCTGGGCCTTCCAGGTGCTCCCCTGTGTGGGCTGTGTGCTCTGACCTGTTGTAGTTGAGACTTGTTTGCTGTTGGCATCACTGGGAGGAAATGACCCCCAGGCCAATCGGCTGTGAGGACCAGCTGCAACTACAGCCAAAGAGCTGCTGTGCTGGAGACGCCCCTATGGAGCAGGATTTACTTCGGTGGGGCTTTGGTGTTCACCAAGTGCGCCCCTTGAGTGTGCCACTCGTGGATGTGGTAGGGCTGTAATCCAGCGTGGTCGAGTCTGACCACCAGGTGCACTGTCTCTGGGGCCTCCCGGGAGGTGCAAAGTCAGCCTCTGCCAGTGCCTTGCCCAGGGCCACCCAGCATGAGCTACACAGCAAACCATAGTTGGCTGCTACTTGTGCTGGGCTTGGTGTTGCCCAGGAGAGGCCAAGCTATGAGCCAATGCAGCTGCTGCTAGTGCCAGGCCTGGGGCCACTTATCAAGCTGTATGGGGCCCACTGCTGCTTGTTTGAGAGACTTTAGGAAAGTCCTAAGCATGAGGCTCCAGAGGCCACTTGCACAGAAAAGCCCCTGGAAATGGCCTGGATGAGCTGCAGGTGGGAGGGGCGGGGCCTCCGGGAATCACGGGGCGGGGCCAAAGGTGCGAGTCAGGTGCTGGCGATTCAAACATGGCGCCTGCCTGCCGGCTGTGTGCGGGGAGGACTCGCCACAGGAGCCGTGGCCTCCGCCAGCCCTTCTGCCTGGGAGGAAGCCGCCCTCCGCCTCTCGCCCGGATCTCAGGCAGGTTAGTTCCTCCCCGAGTGTCCCGGGTCCTTTCAGGCTGCTCCCGGCGCTGGGCTCAGAGGGAGCGTCCGAGTGAGTCCGTGCCGGGCCCTTTAGAGGAGCTGCTGGGGCTCCCACAGCCTCCGCGACCCTCAGGGACAGTCCCCGCTGGCTTCACAGCCCGGAGTTGTGGGGACGTCTCTTCCCGCCCGGAGCCCTGGGCTGGGGGCCTCTGTGGGGCTGGGACCCTCCCTCCTCTGGGAAACCTCCGCCGCTGAGATTCCCTCCCGGGTTTACCCCAAGGCACCGGGTGTGGGCCCGTGGCCGTGTCTCTCCGATTCAGCCCCGACCCTCCCGCGTCTCCCCCTCCTACCAGCCTCGGTGCTGCTTCAGCTCCCTGGTTGTGGGGCTTCTGTGCAGCCGGATCTCAGGAGGCTCTGAGTGCTGGTGGTTCTGTATTTTAGTTGTAATTTTGCTGTGGTTGTGGGAGGCGGCGGGGCAGCTGCTACCTGCGCCGCCATCTTGTTTCCTCCGCAATCATTTATTATAATACTTAAATTGTCCTAGATTTGGTCAGCAGGAGCCCCTGACTCTGATTTCCTTTTGACTCGTCCCCATATTCTTTGAGCACTTTCCTACTTTCTGTTGCCAAATATTTGGGGAGGGGAGCTCATCTTACCCTTTTCCTGCTCCAGCCCTGGAGTCAACCCTTTCCCCAAGGGAACCTGGTTCTTTTTAGTGGAAAATTCTATTTTGGAAAGCAAGACATGAGAGTCTGGTGTGCTCATTGCTGCTAAAATGACATCACTTCTAGGCCCTTTCAGGAGACTGAGGTAAGAAATATGCACATGTATATACATACATTAACACACATCCATATACACAGATATACGCATCTGCATCTATTTCTATATCTATATAGTTATTTTAAAATGAAGCTGTGAGCTTACTTTTATATCTCCAATTCCAATCTAACACCTCAAATTTCTTTCTAGACTTCCCTTTTCCATATTTATAAATCTCCTTTCTGATTATGCTCAGTTTTGACTCTGATATTTTTTACAAACTTGAGAGCAAGGACTTTTCTTGCCTTTGCATTTCACCAGAGAGCTGCTGTGTTCAAGATACAGGGACTCAATAAATCAGCGCTGTCCTTTGGTGCTAGGGTCATGTAAAACCTTGGCTTTAGTAATGAAACGACTGACTGGAGAACTTTTCAGGAAACCAGGGGCTGTTTGTGTGCCTCACTGTGTAGCTCTTTACCTGGCAGTGGGCTCTCTCTAACCAGCCTCACGAGCTTCTTAAAATAAAAATGAAAGGATATTCTCAAAGTCCCTCTGAGGCTCTCCAGAGACAGGTGCTATATAAATACGGTGTATAATCATTGCTGCTGTGTGGAAATTTGTTCCTCCATCCATCTTGTTCTACAATAGATGGCAAATGTTTTTTAGGATCACTGCTCTTCTCAGGCTTCCAAACAGGAGAAGCCATTAAAGATTGCATTAGGTGCAATGGCACAGGTCAAAATGAGCTACAAATGCCCATATTTTAAAATTTTTATTTATTTTACTTAAAAAATACAGTGCAGCACAGGAAATGCACATGAACCTATCTTGTTACTTAAAGGGGGGAAAGCTTTCAACTCTGGGGTCAGGTGAGGCATGCTGTCTGGGGTGAAACAATAGACAACAAGCCAGAAATGCCTGGGTGGCATTAACCTTCAGCTTTCAACATCACAGAAAATGAAGCTCTCTTGCCAAATCTCTTCTTTTGGAAGGAAGAAATTGATTAGGTCCTGGAGGCTCCCATCAATGGATCAAGTGACTTTCTCAGCATCAAGTGAAGGCAGTAATTGAAGACAACTGCATGCAGGACTCAACAAAAGAATGCAGCTCTCTTCGTATATCAAACAGCTACCTGGTGGCCCCCAGATGTAGGTTTCTTAGACCACGTTTATTCATTGCTGGTTATATTTCAGTCCATCAAACCCAGAGACATACTTAGACATAATCTGTTTCTAGCCCTTCCCAGAAACATACAGAATAGCCAAGATGGAAGAACCTTTAGAGATCTTCTTGTCAAATGTCCTCATTTTATAGATGAGAAAACAAAGGTGAGGAGATTTGTCCAAAAGGAGTTGTCTACTATGCTTCACTTCCTCTCCCTCATATCTGTTCTCTTGCGTTTAAAAGCTGTATCTTGGTTAGGGGTCAGCTCTGGGTTTAGTTATGTTTCCAACTATCGCATTTCCTCCCCATTTTTATGACTAAAGGAAATGATATACTAACCCTTTCCTCTCACTCAGCCTCACACTGCATGCAGAGTGCACACATGGCACAGTGGAAATGCACTATAATGACTCTAATCCTGGCACTGCCACCAACCAGCTGGGTGACTTTGGGCAGGTCCCTTGACCTCTGAGAGCCTCAGTTTCCTCATCTGTAAAAATGAAGGTGCTGGATTAAAATAGTCATTCATTCCACAGATCAAGTACTAAACAAAATAGAAATGCTTCCTCCTTCACCTAGTTTATTTGATGCATGACCTTAAGCAAGTTACCAAATCAATTACTAACCCAGTTTTCTCAACTGTATAAGGGAAGTAATAGAAGTACCTACTTCATTGCTTTGTTGTGAGAATTAAGAGATGATCATGTAAAGCACTTATAACAGTAATTGGCATATATGGAAATCACTCAAAAACTGTTGCTATTATTGTTGCTGTGGTTGTTGCTATTATTTCCCTGTTCCCAGTCTTAGCCCATGCTGTTCCTCTGCCTGACTTGAGCTTCCACTCATCTGTAAGTCCAAATCCTACCTGGCTTTCAGGACCCAGTTCAAAATACTCTTCCAGGAAGCCCTTCTTGATTTTCTCCGCTTTCTTCCCTGAAACACTCATCCATGGTACTCTGACATCACAACCTCAGTTGGACATCCTGCATACTATTACTCCCTCTAGGCTCCTTGAGGGCAGGGTTTCCATCTGACTCATCTTTGAATTCAGTGCTTAGCACAGAACCCAGCAACTTGTAGGGAATTAGTAAATATTCCTTGAATGGATGGAGTAAAAAATTGCTTAAATATAGATCTACATTTGTTGTATGAACAGTTGTGTTGATTTTACATCAATACAACCAAGAAGGATTTTTTTTTTCTTAAGTGTTGTTAAATCTACGTTCATGATGCCAAATGCTGGTTCTTAGATCAGTTCGATCCAGATTATCTTTGGAGTTCTTTAAATATCTAAAAGCCTGGTGCTCACCTCCCAAAAATTCTGACTCGGTAGATCTTGGTGGGAGTGCAGAAAACCCCAAAATTTCTTTAAAAGGCTTCACAAGTGCGTGGAATGTGCAGCCAAAGTGAGGGGCGCTCAAATGTATATTATGTCTTAACAACTTTCTCAAGGTTTCTCTGCTAAATGACTGTGCAATTTAAATATACAACCATATAGCCCGAAAGCTATTTTGCTCTTTTCATGTTCATCACAATCGATATTTTCTTCCCACACCGAGGATCCTCAATGAATGACACCAGCTATTAAGAAACAGTATATTGGAAAGAGCAATGTTCTAAATGGCAAGAGACATAGATTCTAGAATAAACTCGGCCAAATATGTGTGAATTTGAATAACCTACTTTGCTCCTTTGGGTTTTAATTTTATCCATTTTTAAAGTGGGAGCCATTATAACAACAGCATGAAGTAGTTCATAGATCTTGAGGTCAGCTTGGCTACTCATCTTTTTTTTTTTTTTTTTTGGCAAAGCTGAATGTGTTTTGTTTTCATTTGTTGTTGTTTTTCGTTTCCTTTTTTTTGCAATTATTTTACTTTTGATATTATTTTTCTATTGGTTTCATTGCGATAACTATGTATGGTGTCAGGTGGATACTGGCAATATCAGAGTGGGACACTTTGTAAAGTGTTTGATTGTCTGATCACTATGCTGTGCACTTGGCTACTCAGCATTCGCAGTGCTGCTTGGTTTTGCTAGATAGAGCTCTGTCACAATGAAGACATCTTAAGGGGATCTTTGAAGCAGGTTGGAAAACACTGGTGTTGGCAGTGCCTTAGAAGGGCAGGGCTTTTCTGCATTGCTTTGAGGCAGAATCCACAGCTTTGTGTAATCTGTGCTCTAAGCCATCAAATGAAAGCCCACTCTGGCATCCCATTATGGTTTAGGGGTTGAGAAAATGCTAATGGTCATTCAGCCCAAGCCATCTCTTTAGCTACAACCCTTTTGGTTACAAGTTATAGGAACACAGCTCAGATTATTTCAGGGTAAAAGGATTAAGCAGACTTGTAGCTGAGCTTTGGGAATTGCTGAAGTGACAAACTCAAGTTTTGTAAGAGCATTCTCTGCGGCTCTCGCATATTACCTTTGTGTGCTCAGCCGGCTTCCTCCACACAGCAGGTGATATGGCTGATATTTATAATTTCATTTTTGCCCACAGAGAGGGACTGCCTTTCCCTTGTTCCAATTTGGAAATTCTCAAGGAAGGACTCTGGCCTAGTTGGTGCCATGTGTCTACACCCTGGGCCCTGTGTCTACACCCTGAACCAATCATCCAAGATCATGGAGAACAAGTACTCTGATTGGCAGCAACCACTAACATCACAAAGTTTAAGAGGGGGAGCAGTGTCCCCCAAAAGGGGGTGCTCCCCTAGGAAAAGGATGGGTGCTGAGAAGGCCAAAAATCAGGGCCCACAGCTCTGTGCCATAGGCGTTTAGGTAGATATGTGTAAGAAAAGGGTTGTCAGCTCGCCAACAACATGGGGTATAATGTAATAAAACACGTCTCTGTTCTGCCACCAACTAGCTGTGTGACCTTGGGCAGTGTTCATCGGTCATCTCCCTGCATGCATTGTGATTACTTATATAAATGACTATCTCCTCCACCTGACTAGGGTTTTTTGAGACTAGACAGCAGGTATTATTCATATTAACATCCATAAGACCTACTACAAAATCTGGCTCTTAATAATTACCTAATGTTGTGCTGTGTATTTTCTTTTTTAAATCATATCTAAGCCAAATTTTTGATATAGCTTACTGAGATGCTTATAACCATTAGGTTGTTTAATAAAGAAAAGAAGGTGAAGGGAATATACATAAATGAGAAAGAAAGATAAAGCTAAGTACATACCATAGAGTCCTATTAGAAAGTAATAATGATAATTTGCCTCTAAGCTTCCTAGCAGTCAGAGTAAGGATGGAAGATGGAAAGACACTCTATATTTAGGGTTGCTGGATATAGCCAAAAAGAAGAAGCGGGGGGGAGAAGAGGGAGGCGAAGGGGAGGAGGAGGGGAAAGAGGGGGAACAAGAGGAGGGGGAGGGGGAGAACAACCAAGTTAAATTTAAATTTCTGTTTTAAAAAAATTAGTAACTTTAGCATAAGTTATCCTGTGAAATATTTGGGACATAGTTATACTAAAAAAATTATTTCATGTTCATCGAAAATTCAGCTTTATCTGGCTTTCCTGTATCTTATCTGGCAATACTATCTATAATTTGGTTTCCCATGCCCAAAGATAAGGCCCAGACCAGTTGCTCAGTGAAATAGGGCTCTTTCCACCACCAGATTTCTCCTAATGAAGTTCCTAATAAAGGGGATTAATGAAGTGCTTAAGGATGCTTGATTAGCTGAGCTCCCCTGGACATTCCAGGTCTCAGTTTTCCCCTCGGTACAACGAAGGAGTTCAACTCAATGATCTACAAGTTTCCTGTGTTGTAGATGTTGCACCAAGGCCCTGTGTTGTTCCAGTCTGCGGTTTTCCACACCCGGGGACTGTGCCTATTGACTGGAATGGCCTTGCTGCAGCCAAAAGCTACCGTCTGGAGCACTTTGATTTGGGTGACTTTTCACTTTCCCCAGAAAGCTAACTGTAGCCATGCTCTGATTCCCCCAAATCTTTTATTGCAACTCTAGCTGTTCGCTCTGGCACCCACCCCTGGGGGGAGTGGAAAGAGTCAACCTCTGTGTGTCTCATTGCTCATGTGCATTTCACTGTGGAATCCCTGGGTCCAGCAGCAGCAGCCCTGGCTACAGCTGTCCTGAGGGAAGTTTAACTGAGGACTGGAGTGTGAGTGCTTCTTAGGAAGCTAAAGAAGGCTCAGAGAAACTGAGCAACTTATCGCACATGACAAGGACAGTGGGTCACTGAACAGTCACTCATATCCAAATCCTATAGCCTTTCTACCATATGATGCTGTCTTATAAGAAAGCTAACACTCAGAGTCTTGAAGAAGTTTGCTCAGTTTTCCATGACACCCTAAAAATTTAAACACTGTCTTAGAACTTGTTGCCCTAGTAAAGTTCACTGAGTTTAGATTCATTTCTTAACCTACAATCTTATTGGGATTTTTTCCAAAGCTGAGTGATTGAGAAAAGAGTCTGGAAAATCTTCTCTCTTCCCTGGAATCAAGTTTTCTGGCATCATGGACCAAACTGGTGATTTCAGTGGCAAGATGTCAGACTTGCAAGATCAGACCTCAAGTCTATTTATCCAACCTCCTCACTTGGCCTCTGTCTGCCCTGAAATGGCCTAACTCAACAGTCACACAATCGTTTACATTTCCCCAAAGAAGTTACCACACACTCCCACACTCCAGGACTTTGGACCCTTCTCTGTCTCCTTTGAGATCTAGCTCAAGAGTCACAATTTCTGGGAAGTCTTTCCTAACTCCTTCAATCAGAGCAAGGCATCGCCAATGAGCTAGGAGGGCCTATAGCTTTTGCTGCACTACATTATGATAACTGATGTATACATCTTTCCTCCAGGAAATCATAAGTTCCTTATACAAGGGTTTGTTTACCTGTTTTCTCTGTACTCCCCAGCATTTAATATAGGACTTAGCATGAAGCTGGAGCTCAGTAATTATATACTGAAGGGAGGGAAGAGGGACACAAGAAAAGGGTGAATGGAGGAAGGGAAGAAGAAAGAACATTCTTTGCTGCCTCCGGAAGGAAGGAGCCCGCTGGCTTTTAAAAACAATTCTTATTCTTGATAACTTCTTTTAAGAAGATGAGCTTTCTACAATAATGAATTTTAATAAGTTCCCATTGGTTCTTTAATACCGAAGCATTAGGGTTATGACTTCTGATTGTATAGACCGGGCTAGAGACACTTTGGGAGGAAATGTATTATTGTCTGGACCAGCTTCTCTCTCCTCTCTCTGTGATTTCAGTCATGGGCTCAGTTAGTCACACATGATATAAAGATAAACGCAATTCAAGCCATGAGACATCGTCACTGGCACATCGAGTCAAGTCACCAAGTCCTGCCAATTTTCCTTCCTAGATATTTTCCATTTTTGTTTCATCTCCAACCACCCTCCCGTCTGAACTACCGGCAGGGCTTTTGTGTAGTCGGTCATTGCCCCATGCTGCTCCACCTCTGGCCCAGCCTCCACCCAGCCACCAGAATGGGCTTTCTAAAACTCAATCCTAAATTGCTTCATTGCCTTCTCTGCTTCCCATCACCTATGAAATAAAATTTAAAACTTTAATCAGAAAAGTAAAACTCGGTATATCATCTAAGACTTTCCATAATTTGTTCAACTCTGGCCATTCTTATTATCTTCATACCTAAATGACCATCTGTATTAGTTGCGTAGGGCCTCTGTAACAAAGTACCGCAGATTGGATGGCTTAACCAGCAGAAATGTGTTGTCTCACAAAGTCTTGAGACTAGTTCGAGATCAAGGTGTCAATATCTTCCTAGGGCCACGAGGGGAGAATCTATTCCAGGTCTTTCTCCTTGGCTTTTAGATGGTTGTCTTCTCCCTGTGTCTACACTGCTATCCCTCTCTGTGTCTGGGTCCAAATTTTCTCTTCTTAGAAGGACACCAGTCAATATGGATTAGAGTCCACTCTAATGACCTCAATTTAACTTGATTACCTCTATAAAGACCCTGTTTCCAAATAACGTCACATTCTGAGGTACTGGGGACTAGGACCTCAACAAATGAATTTTAGGAGACGAAATTCAACCCCTAACATCATCTTTCCAGTCCCTTTCATACTTCCATGTTTTTGTGGATGTTGGTCTGTTTGCTTGCAATTCTTTGTCACCGATCCTCTAATTTCTATAAGTAGACTTGATCATCTAAGCCTTGTATTTCTTCTCCTTCCTATCTACCACTTTCTTACATTCCTCATAGTTCTTTTTTCAATGAATGAATGCTATTTGTTTGTTTCCATTTCTGTTTCCCCACATGTTTGTTCCCTCCTCTCTTGAGGGCAGAGTTGGTCTAACTTGCCATTTTGTTCCCAGAGCCTAACACAGTTCCTGGCACATAGTAGGATAATTAAGTGCTTACAGAAAACTGAATTAGAAATGATGAGCCAGAGGAAATGACATAAGATGAGTCCCGAAGGAAGTCTAAAAATTGTCCGAATAAAGAAAATAAGGAAGAGCTTTCCAGGCAGGCCTGTCCAGAGAAGTGAGGCAATGTGGTATATTTGTGGAGCTGTTAGTATATAAAGTAATGAGTTAGAAATTACTGTAATGGCTAGAAATATAGGCAGAAGCAGTTCATGAAGGGTCTTACAAGTTAAGGAGTTCTGTCCGTATCTTAAAACTTACTTGTTCATTTTATACATATACATGTATATATATACCAAAAAGTTTTAAGCAAGAGAGTGACATGTCACATTTACTTATTAGAGTATTAATTTTGGCAACAAAGTAAAGGTGGGTTGAAGAGAGTCAAGACTGGAACCAGGGAGGCCATTGGAGAAACTGTTGCCCTCCCTGGCCCAGGCCAGGGGTGATAGGGAAATGAACCAGGAGAGACATCACAGAGATGGAGAGGAGGGAGTGGATCACAGCAATGCTTAAAGGTAAAAGTGGAAAATCTGATGATTGTTTAAGCAGGGACATAAGAGGGAAGGACAGAAGGATAAATCCCTGGTCTTGGGGGTGACCCTGTGGATGATAGAGTGGTTCATAGAAACTTCAAAGACATGTTGGAATGCAGCTGGGGGTCAGGTGGGGATTGGGGTAAGACGCGGAGGAAGACAAAAGGCTTAGTTAAATGACAGGGGCTCAAAGTATATCCCATTGGAAAGAGCAGGTGGACAGCCATCTCTACCAGTCTGGGACTTTGAGAGACGTCATAGCTAAAGATGTGGATTCTAGAGTCATCTACATAGAGAGTATAACTGAGGTCATGGGACTAGATCCCATAATCCAGGGAAAGTATACAAGGCGAGGAAAGGTAGGGACAAGGGATGGAACCGTGGGCCTGGTAGCAGCAATTCAACAGCTTTGGCTCTTCCCTATTTCTTGGTTACCATATATATGGAAAACTACAGACTTTCCAGGTTCACATTGAAGACCGCCACCTAGGAACACTAGTTTATGGAAACAAATGCACTCAAATCAGCATCTGTGAAGGGTGATGGCAAAAACACTAGCCTCTGATAATCCCATTTTATTCTCTTCACTTATTCTGCTAATTTTATTCTGTTTATTATTTGCCATTCCAATGTATTAAAAATATAATCATTATTCATAAACTAAATATCCTCTAGGAGCTCATTCAAAATTATAATTGCAATAATTCAGTTAAACAAAATCCAGCAGGTAAAGTTTAAAATCTGCCCCCATGTCTCTGCCTCCATGAAAGAAAAAATGGAAGTTAAATCTCTCCCTGGTAGGGATCCCACCCAACTATCACATGAAATGGGAGCCCTGGGATCTTTCACTTCTAGAGATAAAAACCTGGGGATCTTTCATGGACATGTCACAGTCACTTTCATTAAGAGTCAGCCAGTAACAGCCTATTCCATCAAGCTACATACCTGTGTTCCCTCCTCCTCGCATCTCTTTCCCTCTTTTATGGCTATATTCGCGCAGCCCAGAACATGCAAGAATATTGTTGACATGCCTATTTTTCCTACACCTATGGCAGGTGAAGGCCATTAGTCTATTTCTTAACTGGGTTTGTGTCTATTCTTAAATATCTTCTTTAAATTTAAGTGTTTCATCTATAAGTTGGAAACTGTACTGATTTTTCCACTTAATACTCTTACGTTACTAACTAAGTCTGGCTTGGACTGTTATTCCTCTAGAAAGGCCATTGGTATGTCCTTCCTGTCAGGTTATGCCAAGCGCTGCCAGGGCCTGCAATATCACAATACCTTTGGCCCCCAAAACCGTGCTTCATGTTATATTGAGAAAATAATCCAAAAGGAAGAATAACTTGTGTGCCAGAGACATTCATCAAAATATTATTTATCACAGAAAGATATCTCACAATAGGAGATGAATTAAGTAAATATCCATTCAACAGAATTTTATGCAGCTCTTACAATGGCATATTTATGAAAGAACCAGAGGAGAAAAGTAGAGGAAATATCAAACGACATTTCTGTAATAATCATAGCTATATAAAATGAAATGGCCATATGAATAAAAACTTTAAGAGCACTCCCATAAATTTTTAAGAAGTCAGATTCCATAGTTATCTGCTGAGTCCCATATATGTAATCCCCATTGTTATATATATTTAAATTTTTCATAAAAGCCCTGTGTGCTAGATGTTGTCATCAACTGCCTTTTCCATTCAATAGGGAAGGAAAAGGGCTCAGGAATTTTAATGGGCTCCGCTTTAATATGTTGGAGTAGAAAAGTTATGAATGAATTGTCTTTTTATTGTTTTTCATAAATGACGTTGAGTGACTTGATGCAATTTCTGTTTTAATATTTGCTAGAAAGAAAAATAGAATAATGAGCTTCGACTTGGCAGTAAAGAACAGAATCAGTTTGTTTTCAATTCTGTGGTTTGAAATGCAAACTTCAGAACTGGGCAGGCTCCTCACTCCATTGCCGTTGTGGAACAGGCCTTCCAGTTCATTTTGGTGGTGAGCATCTCTACTCTGCGTCCCCCGGGTTCTCAGATGGAGAGGTTTCTTCACCTCCCCCTTGTGACTTTTCCCATAATCACTGATGACAATGACTGAGAATCTCTATTGATCATTAATTGGATACAAGAAATCGGGTTGAGCCGTTGCTTCCACTGAAACTGTGTCACTATGTGGTTGTAAAACGCAGGAAAAAAGGAGCCCCGTGGCTCTATCTCAGTTGGCTCCAGCCCCTTTAAGACAGGCTAATGCGAGCTAGCTCAGTGCATCAAAGAGAGAAGACGAAGACTCACTAAAATGATTGACCTATTTCTGGACTCTCTGTTGTTGCAAATTACAAGAATATACTGTGTGCATTTTCAGGTAATTTGATACTATTACCTTAGAATTCACGGGTTCCGCCTCCCCCTTCCCTTCCCTGTGCAAATGGAATATCTGACCTTTTCCCTTGGCAGCCTGCTTCTCTTTTCCAGGTAACCAATGATGATTTTATACCCTGGATGATAATCGATATGTAGAAGCTGTCTTTATTGATTTGGATAAAACCACCAATTATGGCTATTTTGAGCGGAGCTCAATGAGATTAGAAGTGATTACACGGCAATGGGGCGTGAGCCCGTCGGCAACCAGAGGCTGCTGTGAGGCTGTTTAATTGTTACAGATGAAATGCAAATGAGAACGACCTCCCCCCTTCACGGGGCAGAACCTCCAGGCTGGACCACCTGGTCATGTACGGTTCAGACAATAAACGCTAAGGACCCCATGAGCCTTCTCAGAGACAGCAAGGATAGAATGTCTCCAAGAGAAACAAAGGCCCACATGAATCCTGTTTAGGCTCTGCTTTGTCATTTACTCAGAAATCAGAGGCAGCAACATTTCCAAGAACATCAGGAAGGCAGATCAGTAAGAATGTCAGGTGGCTGGAAGAGAGAGAACACAGCAGGTTTTAGCTCAGGCAGATAGCCTTGGCTTGGAAGGCCCTTCCCACGCTTCCTGATGGTCCTAGGTTTACTGTCACCTCCTCAGAGACTCAGCTTCATCTTGTCTGGAAGATGCCCTCATAATTCAGTGATTAGGAGCATGGGCTTTGGAGCTAGCCTTCTACCTTTTAGCTAAGTGACTTTATGCAAATTATCCAACCTTTCTGTGCCCAATTTGTAAAATAAGGTTAGTAACAGAAATCCTTAAAACTACTTGACATGCTCTCCCCAGCCTTCTGTTTACACAGAAAAGCAGTGGAGCCAGAGATCCGAGTGGAAGCCCCTGCTCTCTACACTTACTGGCTGTATAGCTTATGTCTACATTTTTTCACCTGCAGCAGCTACACGATTCTGCATGAGTGATGACCTTGGCCCACAGAAGCGGCTTTACCTGGCTATTCTTTCCTTCCTCTCCACCAGTTTCTGAGTAGATCATCTGGGCCTTGCCCATGTGGAAGCGCACATGTCCTCCTGCCCTTGAGGGCTTAGTAGCACAAAAAGCTTATAATAATGATAGGGACACGGCCATATTCCACTCACTGATATATTCATTCTTGCATTAATCCATAAGTATTTATTGAGCATATACTAAATGAGGCCCTGTTCCATGTGTGGAGTACAGCACTGAGCAAAACAAATGTCTCTGAAACAGTGGAGCCTACATTCCAAGGAGGGGGAAGAGATACCAACCATGTAAACGGAACAGGATCATTTAAGTGCCATGGGACTAAAAAGCAGGACTATGTGAGTGAGAGTGACAAGTGCACGGGCATTGGGGAAAAGCTGCTAATTTGATTAGACAGTGCCTCCCTCAAGAGATGACATTGGAACTAAGACCTGAAGGCCAAGAAGGCTCTCTCCAGGTGAAGTTCTGGGCAGAGTTGCTACAAGGCCTTAACGTGGGATCAGGCTGGTGTATGTGATGAACACCAAAGCCAATCCAGAGAGTCTGTGCTAAGCAAGGGGAAAGAGTCTCCTGGAGCAAAATCTCCAGTGCCCCAGCCCCCACTGTCATGAACTTCTATGTTGGGGTTCCTGCAATGACTCAGGAAGTCATGACTCAACATCTGTCTCTCTTATGGTGACTCTCCCCAGAGTCACACTGAATGTGGGGCACAGTCTTGTTGTTTCTGAAGCTCCTGCACATTGTATAATATCACCTGTGTTGGTGGAGTTCTAGCTACTGCCCTGGCTAAAAAGCAAGAATAGAGATGCACGTCTGGGTGGCAGAAATAGTCCTCTGTCTTGTGTTGCATCCAGCTCTCAGCCTAGCGAGTACTGTTAGTGGTCAGTTCTCCTGCCAGCCCTCACGGTAAAGACTGTTTATGTGATGACGTATTTTGTTCATTCAGGTGCCACTCTTAGGAGTGGCACCTAGAACCTTCTCACAAGTTTGGAGTCCAAGCCTTTTAAAAATGGTGGAATCATACTCCATTCTGCATCACTCCTTCTTTTCTAGCATAATATAAGGGTAAGAATACAGGCTTTGGAGTCAGAGGGACCCAGGTTCCAGTCCCCTCTTGTCTACTGATTAGATGTATGAACTTGAGCAAGGGACATAATCTCCCCGTGCCTCCTCCTCTTCATCTGTAAAATGGGAAAAATAATAATGCATCATAGGTTATAAAGCACCAGTACAGGGTCTATTATATGAAGAAACATTTAACAATTTTTTGTCATTGTTACTTCTGGACCAAGATGTGCACCTTGATTTTCTCCTTTTAACGGTAGTTTCCCCCCACTTCCTGTGAGGCTAAGATGTGATTTTTATTCCCAATGGTTTGGACAAGCCTCAGCCTGGGAACCAGACATCAGCTCAATTTTTGAGACACTGATTCCAACAATGAAGATCCCCAGACTCTCATACAAGCAGAAATCTGAGCACCTGCGCAATAGCATCTGAGTTTGCAGACACAACCTCATTTCTTTCTCTGAGCCCCTTACTACTGTAGAAAAATTAGAGCTCAAACAATATGAGTCACTCTAACTTGTGCGCACATCTGGGTCTGCATTACATTCATGGTGTCAGAAAGCGAGCATAGAAACCCCACTGAAGCCTCCTTACCTTTTTCCCTCTTGCTTTTCATGTGCCTTTGAGTTGCCAAAGAACATTTTTGTTCAGACAAAACAAAAAACAACAACAACGAGATAAAAAAACACACAACAAGCATAGTTTGCTTTGGGAGAGAGCTTCTTATAAAAGCTGCAAGCTTTTTCAGGTCTGAAAGACAGAACAATTGGAAACTCCAAGTGTGACTTCTGGCCCCATCATTTCAGGCTGAATTCTCCTCTCTGAGACACCATGATGGTCTCCATTGCATAATTTAGACTCCTGGCATGCATTTAAATCCCATTCATATGAAGAGTAGCTCAGCTTTCAGCAAAGGTGGAATATGCAATAGGCTCTGTGGTGTTGTTGGAACAGGGTTGATGAGAGAGAATTTCCCTGCTAATCTTCTTTCCATTCTAACACTAGCCTGGCATTTGGGAGGGGGGGTGGTCAGATGATACAGATTAGGTAAGCAAAGATAGGTAGTATATAAAGAGGCAAGTGTCGCTTCTCGGATACAAAAGTGAGAAATGGGTCACATTTTACACTAAAATTTTGTACTGCTTCTCAGCATCTTACCAAGAGCTCTTCAAAAGACAGTGAACGTATTAGGATTAAGGGTCACCAGGACTGAGGGGAATGGGCCCAGCCATGGAGTACATCAGCCCTTCTGAGAAAGCTGTTTTCACTTTTATTTTTGGGGCCATGTTTCTGTCCATGCCATTGCAGGAAATCAACATTAAAAAAACAAACAAACAAAAAACTAGTTTTGGTTGTTTGACTATTAGATTACACGATCAACATACTCCAACTTAGCTGCAAAGATAGCAAAATACAGCACCTTTAAAAGTCTACTGATCTTGAATTGCATAGTGTCTGTCTGTGGCTTCCCAAAGCATTTTGCCATCTTCGACCTGATACCAATTAGCCCTCACTAGGTGGTAGATATGGTTACTGAGAAAGTAAACAAGACCCACCCCATCCCATACCTGGGCTTGTTCCCCAGATGACTCCCTTCCTTTATTCATTCAGTTGTCTTAGGCTTCATTTCAACAACTGAGTTCATCCCAGCATTTACATGGCCTCGGCCACCACCGATGCTAATGGCAGCCCTGCTCCTTCTGACCTCCAAATGTGTATCACTAGCCACTCGGTTGTTTTACAGACACCTCAGGTCTAAAGCGTAACTCACCCTCTTCCCTCCTCTTCTTCCCTACTTTCTAACTGATGGAAAGCTATCAGCATCTTTTGCCTAAGCCAGAAAAATGGGGGAAATTATTCATTCTTCCAGCTCCCTCTGTAACCCATATACAATAAAACTTAAACTCATTCTGCCCGTTAATATCTCTTAATTCTATGTGTCACTTTAGCTCAAGCCAGTGTTGTTCCTTAGCCTGGATCACTGTGTCAGCCTCCCATCAGTTCTCCCAGCCTCAGTTCTTGTCCAATTCCAATTGATTCTGTGCAAGTAAGAGTGATCTTTCTGAAATGCTTATCTGATTGTGTCATGTGCTGCTACTATTCTTCAGCAGCTCTCCAGGGTTCTTAGTCCAAGCTCCTGGGTTTAGCTTAAAAAGCCTTCCATAACTTGACCCTTTCTTACCTATACAGACCCATTTTTTAATCACTCTCTGCCTCTGCTCCCCACCACACACACACACATTAGCATGGCACTCTTGCTTCAGAAACTGCCCTCCCCTTCTCCATTTATTTCTTTGTCTTTATCCAGGACTGAGCTGGTAAGATTCTCAAGGGAGAATTCTATGATCACTTTTCTTCCTTACTAGACTGTAGCCTTATTAAAGTTAAGGCCCGTGTCTCCCACATTTCAGAAAACACAGTTCCTAGGATAGGTCCTCCCACATGCTGCTCAATACAAGTTTAAAGTTTGAATGAGAATCTCGATCTCAGTGGACTGCAGTCAGGGAAGCCCTAGAGGCAGCGCACCATCTTGCCCAGAAGACCTCGTAACTTCGAAAAAATACCCCCCTGTGTCCTCCTGGGTTCTCTCAGGGTCTTGAAGTGGGATGTTATTAGATCTCCATCAATTACAGGCTATGAGCCAAGCAACCTTCCTCACCCTTCTGCAAATTCTCAATAGCTCTGTTTTTACTTTGTAGGTGGGATAATCAAGGCAAGAAGGTTGATGGCAACAAATATCCTCATAGTCTTGGGTAAGTCCATTTTCTTACATTGTGAACTGGAACTTAACTGGAGTACAGGAACCAGGCAAACTGATTTATTTGGGAAGAGAAAATGTCAGTATATTTTATCAGAATTTAGAGAAGAGAGACAAACAAAATGTAGAATGCTGATGCCAATACCAATCAAGAATAAAATAAAAAGAAATTATAATAAAGTTACAATTAATAAAAATGTCTCATGATTATCTCATTTAATCCCACAACAGCCCTTTCAAATAAGTACTATTTCTACCCCATTTGTCATAGGAGTAAATTGAAGCTCAAAGGAATTCAACAACTTGCCCAGAATGTGAGCAGCAGAGTCAACATTTGAAGGTAGGTCTTCCTGGTTTCCACAGTCTATGTTCCCCATCACCAAACTACATTGCATCTCTAAAAAGAAATTTAAGATGGCCAAGAGACATATGAAAAGATGCTCAACATCACTAAAGAGATGCAAATTAAAACCATAATGAGGTATCACCCCACACCTGTCAGAATGGTCACCATCAACAAATCAGCAAACAACTGTTGGCAAGGGTGTGGAGAAAAGGGAGCCCTCTTGCACTGTTAGTGGGCATGCAGGTTGGTGCAGCCACTATGGGAAACAGTATGGAAGTTCCTCAAAAAATTAGCAATGGACTGTCTTATGACCCAGTGACTCCACTGTGGGTATATATCTCAAGAAACCCAAAACACTAATTCAAAAGAATAGATGCGCCCCTATGATCATTATAGCATTATTTACAATAGCCAAGATATGGAAGCAGCCCAAGTGCCCATCAATAGAAAAGTGGATAAAAAAGCTGTGGGACATTACACAATGGAATATTACTCAACCATAAAAAGGAATGAAATCTTACCATTTGCAACAACAAGGATGGACCTAGAGGATGTTATACTAAGTGAAATAAGTCAGTCAGAGAAAGACAAATATCATATGATTTCACTTATATGTGGAATCTAAAGAACAAAATAAATAAACAGAACTGAAATAGACTCATAGACACAGAGAGCAGACTGGTGGTTGGCAGATAGGAGGGGAGCTCAGGGGACTAGGTAAAAAAGGTAAAAGGATTGAGAAGTACAGATTAGTAGTTACAGAATAGTTACAAGGTTGTAAAGCACAGCATAAGGAATATAAATAATATAATAACTATATATGGTGCCAGGTGGATACTAGAAATATCAAGGGAACACTTTGTAAGGTATACGATTATCTAACCTTTATGCTGTACACCTGAAACTAAGACAAAATAATATTGAGTGTAAAATATATACACTTTTGATTAAATAAAAAAATTTTTTAAATTAAAATTTAAAAAGCTAACCTGAAAAAAAAAAAGAAAATTGAAAAATTCAGGAAGATTGTTTCTTCACATGGAACCAGTGCATATATAATAACATTCTGTTGAATGAAAATGAGTGAGTGAAAAATCCATCTAGAATCTCTGCTGGTTCATATTTAGATTTCTTTTGTTCGCAGAACAGACTCACCAGGGATCCTTAAGCTAAACTGGACAGCATCTCTTGAGATTTTTAAAATAAAAATCTAACCATTGCCCATATTGGACATGAACAAAATGCAAGTGCCATGTATTTCTTGCTTCTGCAAACATCTGAGGCAGCATTGTAAGTAAAAGTTCATCCAGAGAACCCACATAAGATTTTCTAGAAGGAGAGTTTCCCTCCATACCCACTCTGTGGTAGCTGTGGTCACCATCAGGGAAGAGAGGCCATCCAGAGGAGCACTGTGAGGCAATGCGAAGGACTCTGGGAAAAAAGTACAGGAAATGTGGGTGGAAGCTGGGAAAAGTAGAGGGAACCTACAATAAAGTAATGGGGTCCACACTGTGCTAGGTAGGAAGTAAGGAATTATATATTCGTTCAATCCTCACTACCTGTGCAGTAGGTATTATGAGCCTCATATGATTTGTGAGAAAACAAAGTCTCAAAGAGGACAACAGAATTCCCCCCAAATCGCACTGCTAAGAAGTGGCAGGACAGGACTGTATGAACTCTTTCCATCTTACCCTAAAGCTTCCACAGTGATGGGTGAAATTTGGCGTGCGGTCGTGGAACTGGGAAGTGGGGGCGGGCATTTGTGCTCTTCTCCGACTAATGAGAAAGCAGTCCTTTGGAGACCTTTGCAGAAGAATTATTTTCACTCTGTTGGCGTCATCATTAGAGTTGTTCTGGTTTTGCTCTGTTTGGGGTTTTTTTTTGGAATGAAACCAAAGCCAGCACATATTTTAGCGAAATAACATAGCTATTCCTTGCGATAAGAAAACCCACCACACCAAACCATTGCTGTACCAAAATGCATTAAGGTAACAGATTATTTGTTATATTGCCTGAGTGTATGAATTACTAAATTTTTCTGATTTCTCTAGCAAGTGTCATGTCAGTGCTATTACTTTGCCTTGGTTTGATGACCCTTATCTTAAATATCATCTAGCATTTACAGCGAAAAATTGAAAACAAAAAACCTGAGGTCAAACAATGTGCAGAAAGCAAGCACCTGGTCTGAATGGTCACAGCCTCCAGGTTGTCCAGTGACTCTCTCCACGCCTACGTTTTGAGTAGAAGAAAACAGTTTTGTAGATTTTTATTTGAATTTTGAAATAATAATAGCAGAGAGGCAAATCTCAAAAGCCTGATGTCTTGAATCCATAGTTTTCAATATTTTTTTCCTTCGACCTACCAGTTGGATAAAACAATAACAAACATCCCTTTAAAATCTGACTGAGAGCATCCCATGGAGCTGACCACAGGTGGATCTGGGCAGAGTGAACACAGGTTACACAGCAACGCTGTCTCCTTAATAAAGAACAGAGGTGGGAAGCCCTCATGATGCATCTCAAGCATCCTCTCCCGACTCCCAATGGAGGCATCATATTTGGATCATCCAATCCACGACACTCCTTATAACTGGAAGAGCTTGAAGAGACTCTGGTGGGGCTTCTTCTTAGCTGTGGGCTGATGTCCCAGGACATAGACTCTGGGTGCCTTCCAGAAGCCCCCGGGCTTGGTGGTGGTCCTATAATATAAGCTGTGGGCTCATGATTCAATGGCTTACAGGGTCTGTGACACATGAAGAGTGACTCAGTTCATCTGGGGTTGTTTTAGAGCATTTACAAAATATAAAAAATGAAGCCCTTCTGGCCCGCAGGAAGGAGAGAAGAAACTCTGGGGACCAGAGGGCACTCATTAGGACACAAGGGCCTCTCTGAGGGGAGAGTCATTTTTATTTGGATTTGTGTCGGAAGTAACAGCTCCTGACATCATGCAAATGAAAGTACCAAAGAGTCTTTCTTAAAAGAAGATGTGGTATTGCCTTGTTTTCAGATTAGCTAAGTAACAAAAATTATAAATTAAGTTAGGGGATGATTGGCTAAAAAGAAGCGAAACTATTTGGGTTTCAAAAATTGCTTTTTTATAAAAGAAATATTCAGCTGTGTCTAAAAAATGATAAAGGACAGAAGGTAATGATTTAGCCCTTAATCACCCTAGAGATAAAAATAAGTAAAGATACTTCTGGCTGAGTGTGCCAGTTGCTGAGAATATGAATATAAATGTGTGTGCATGTGTGTGTGTGTGTGTATGTGTGTGTGTGTGTGTGTGAATGTATATAAGCCTCTGCCTCCCAACTAGATGGTAAATTTTTTGAAGACAGAGACTTATATCTGAGCTGAGTTGGAATCAAACAAAATCCTATTGATTAATTAAGATTTACTTCTCTCCCAGTCTTCTCTTTTGGTTCCCTAATTCAATAACACCCACCCAGACTCAGACTCCTCTCTCTCTCTCTCTCTCTCTCATACGCACACACTCAAACCTTTCACAAGGAAGCCTTGGCACAGCTAATTAATACATATATGCTGAAATGCTTTTAAATGCAGACTAGTGCATGGAAGTGATGAGAATTCCAAGGAGTTGAACCAAGAAATGGAATGGCTTGAGTTTCTGATCATGAATTCCTACATCATAGAAAATAGTCGTGAAAATTATAATGCAACTGGCTTTATTGGAATAAAAAGAGAAATATACAGGAGTGGGCCAAAGTAGGTTGACAGCTGTTCAGATGGAAAATAATGCAATAATTAATAAATAATAATACAAGAATAAACTGTGTTTCATGTACTCACCACTGTAAACTGACTTTGGCCCACTACTGTAATTTGTGTTAGCTGATTTCTACTTTCTTTGATACAAATAAACTTGTGTTGGGCACTTATTACTTATAACATGCCACCATGAGGATGACAGTGAAGAATCAGATGGGTGTCTACTCTTAACATATGCAGAAAAAGAGGGATGAGGCAGCATGCTTGACAGAAAGGCTGGGAGTGCCAAGACTAGAGATTGTGTCCTGGTTCTACCACACTCTTGCTGTGTGATCTTAGGTAAGTCACCTAACAATGCTGAGTTTCAGTTTCCTTCTCTGTAAAATAAGGTTAATAGTACCCTACAGGGTTTTCACAGGACTCATATAAAATCACCAAAATGACTACAACCTGTAAAGCACTATACAATGTTAACTAAAATAGGATTTCACAGACAAAAAGCATATCTGCTGTATTCATTGAATAGTTAATACTGGAACACTGGCCATCTGTAGGTCAGATTTGACCTGTACTATGTCTTTAAAACTTTGAAAGAGTCATCAAATTTTAAAACTCAGATTTAGGTGTTATTTTTTAAAAACCTGGAAAGCCCGGAAACATTAGATCCACATTGTAGCATAGCAATGATGAACTAAAATTGAGTAGCAACGCCACTTTTAGATGACACAGCTACCCTCTAGTAGCCACAGCCTCCACTACTCCCTTTTGACTCATGCAAGTTACAAATCACTATAACAAAAGAGACATAGAGGCAACTACAACAGAAGTGAGATGTGCCAGGGGGCGGACTCTAGGTATTAAGGAAAGAACATTTGCAGCTTGGAGGCCCAGGACAGCTGCCTGGTGGAGGTGGTATTTGAGCCACCACACCTTGAAGAACCCTTAGACCTTAGACCATGTGGAAATTAGCTCTCAGGCCTTGTGGAAAGGAGGAAACACACTCCAGGCAGAGGAAACAGTGTGAAAGAAGGCGCGGTGGCAGAAAAACTTGGCCTGGAAATGGGGAATCGTAACCATCTGAATTAAGGAGGTTTGTGAAAGATATTCATTTATGTATCAAATGTTTATTAAGAATCTGTGTGTCAGGTTCTGAGGACACAGAAATAAATAGGACAGACATGTGAACTGCCTTCTCAGATCTTACAGTCTAGTGGGGGAGACAAGAAAGTGGGGGAGAAATTGGACCAATTCCTGCAGCAACCTGGAAGGCCTTTGATATCAGCCAGGAAAGTCACAGAATCCCTTAATCCCTGCCGAGCAGACTTGGTATTCAGAAGGAGTTAGGATCAGGAGTTGTAAATGTGAATCCCGTTTTCCCACTAATCCCCTGTGCATGCGTCAGGGGTGGACCGTGCTCACCCACACTTCTCTTCCCAACCCCTGTAAGCAGAGATAAGATCAACGTTAGCTACTTCCCAGCATCTTTGAGACAATGACAGTAGAAAATAGAAGGAAAGTGTTTTGAAATGTAGAATATGTTATGCAAATGCATGTTTTTAGTGTTACTATTTCTCTGGTCTCCAGGAATCACATTATAAGCAGTGATGATAATCTCCTACGGGGAGACAGCAGAAATGTGTGCTTAGAACAATTTGTGGATAATGGGAGATGGGAGTAGAAGGAATGTGATCATAGGCCTTATAACCACACAGACCTGAATTCAAATGCCGTCTTCACCATTCACTACCTGTATATCTATGAACACGACATAGCCTCTTTTGACCTGTTTTCTCACCTATAAATTATATCAAACAATATCTACTTCTTCAGTCTGTCATGAGAATAAAATCAGAGAACTTACTACAGTGCCTGGTACATAGTAATCATTCAATAAATGGCAATAAAGGTGATTTTAATTATGACTGACCTAACTTTCCCCAAACGATAGGAGTAGTGTTATAGAATCAATGAAAAATAGAAGTGACCTCAGGAAGTTTTTCTCTCCCTGAGATTATGGTCTTAAACATCTGTTCCAGAATTTCTCACTCCAAAAGCTGTGATCCTATTTATATATTACCAAATTTCCTCTTAAGTTTAAGCCCATTTTGTCTTATTTAGTTCTCAACAGAATAACAGAACAGGAATAGAGAAAGAATCATCTGGACAAGACCAAGACCCACCATGGCCAGTTGTCCTAGTTTGCCTGGGACTGAGGAGTTTCCCAGGACACTGAATTTCCAGTGCTATAATGAGGACAGTCCCAGGAAAACAGGGACTGTTGGTCACTCTACCTCAGTTAGTACAGAATTTTGATCTCTGGTTAAGCCAGAAAAGCCAAGAACTATGTAACTTACTACATTCTGTTTTCTACTAAAAACAAACACACACATCGGGAGTAATAAGCAGCTAGAGGTAAAAGCCCCATATAGACCAGTGTGTGCACTACCACCATTTCCCCTTAACTAAACATGGTCTTTGGGGCAGCCCAGTGGAAGCCTCGCTGGCATGATGCTCATGGCCAGGATGCTCTGTTTTAGCAGTTGTTGTGACCTTGGAAGGAAGACGGTTTTTCCCTTCGCTGTGTCTCTGATGCTGTTTCAGATAGAGAACCTGACAGCTCAGTGCCAAATGGTTTTTGAATGAACAGTCCATCCTCAGTGTCCATAGCGAGGGGCCTGTTTTGTGTCCTGTCTTATCAAATCTGGATCAGAATAAGAACATGGCAACTCTCTTACTTCAGAGTCTGTATGTGACCTTTGTCTCCACAGCTTCAGGCTGAACTCAAGTTCTTCTATCAGTGTCTCTGCTTGATTAATGGACATCCTCTCTTCTTTGGCTGGGATGCTTTCAGCACGTCACTATGTGGCTTGCAAACCAAATATGTTGAGCTCTTCAATAAGTCTGGATTTTCCTTCCAAAATTCCCGGTTTCAGTTGAACATTTTTTTCATGAACTCGAAATAATTTAGACAGCCACTTGGATTTTCTTTAATTTTTCTCACAGAGTAAAAGCCTTGAAGCCAGTCAGGACAATGAATGGATACAGAGAAAATGAGAAACACTCCCTCTTGAATGCCCTCAGTATCTCAGAGAATTATGGGAAATGTGCCAATAATGTCCAGTGGTCAGTCAGCTTTTCCAGTAATTCAAATGACTCACCGTATCATAAACTGGGTCCTGTTCAAGAAGTATTACACCAATCCCCTTGTGATGACAAGCAAAATCTTCTTGGTAAGGTTGTGCAAACCCAACTTTCAGCAGCATGAGCCACATAGTCAGGATAATCTTGAACACCACCTTGATTTATAAAGCATTGATAAACAAATCTTTTAAAAACATGTCTGTAAGATACTATGACAAATAACAAGCTGCAAAAATAATTTGCAACATGTATGACATACAAGTAGTCTGGTTTCCTTAATATATCAAGAGCTCTCATAATTCAATAAGAAAATATTAACAACCCTATAGAAAAATGAATAAAGATCATGAGCAGGCTTCTATACAGGGTACACAAATGGCTTGTAAGGATTTGAAAAAAATGTTCAACTTCATTAAAAGGAAGTAAATGCGAATGAAAACAGAACATTTTCACCTTTCAGTGGGCAAAAATAAAAAAGTTTTATAATACTGGATATTGGTTAAAATGTGTAGGTAGCCCTGACCAGTGTGGCACACTGAAGGGTTGCAGGTTTGATTCCCCGATCAATTTGCGATCCTTTCTGGAAGGTATTAAGATAACACAAATAGAGTCAGCTTCTATGTGACATTTACTCAGAACCAGTAATAGAAACTGTTTATAAGCACCAAGTACCCCAGATGCCTTGCTCTATATCTTCTTTCTATAAGCTGCTCCATGCTTCCCTGATTAGTAGCACATTCCACCCTGTAGTTATTAGCTGTTGGCAGTCTGCTTCCCCAAGTTGTCTGCGATCTCTGAAGGATAAATTGGTGGCTTTTCCTGGAATGAGATGGGGTACTGATCTGGTTTCCAGCTCTGCCCCTTACATATCCTGGGTCCTGTTCTACAGATGAGGAACCTCAAGTTCACAGAGAGGACAAAGCAATTTTTGTCTAAAGTCACACAGCCAGTTGAAAGCCACATGGTTGAGTCATGACTACAGCGTAAGGCTCCTTCCTCTGGTCCCGTTTCTACTTTGGAGTGACTGAGGAAACACCTGAAGCTTTAGAAGAAACATTGACCTGACATTCAACTTGGAACAATAATGGAAATTCAGATGTTCCTTCTTAAAGAGTGATCATCTCACAACCCCTCCTTCTCCCCAGGACAGACTTCCACAGAGCAGTGGCTGAAATGGTGATGCTTCCTTTATTTGACCTCCAGTGATGCTAAATAGGGTTACTAAGGTCTTGTGTTATGGGACAAGGCAGTGTGTTTTGCAGACGTGAGAATGAATCTAGTTTCTCCCATTTTCTTGCTCTATAACTACAGACTTAACTCTCCTGAACTTGAGTCCTCCTCTGTAAAACAGGGATAACAGCAGCACACAGGGTTTTCATGAGACTCAGATAAAATCATGCAAGTGGCCTGCAAACTGTAAAGCACTACAGAAAATGAATATAAAGAATGATGTCATAGGTAATATGCATATCGACTTGTATTCACCAAAGTATGAATACTGCCAGAGTTTAGAGATCATCCATGGCCATCTTAGGCTAAAATCCAGCCTGCACTATGTCTTTAAGATTTTGAGAGTTGTCAACATTTAAAATTTCAGATTTTAAAAAATTAATCTGAAAGATTTGGCAACTTTAGACCCCCATTCTAGTGTGATAATAATGGATGAGACTGAGTAGTGGTGCCTCTTTCAAATGAAACTTATACCCTCTAGTTGACTACAGTCCCCACTACTCCCTTTTGTCTTATGCTTCACTCATTTACACTCCCTCTATAGGCCTTGGAGCTGCAACCCTGCATCTAGTTTAACTACCATATTTTGCAGAAGAAATAATTACAGCTCTGGATAGTACAGGGCCTTGACCACCATCACACAGCAAGCACTCAAAACCACCAGCTTCTGCTTTAGAGCGCCTTAGTCTGCATCTATGTATGCCTCACACGCTACAGCAACTGTGAAGTTCCATGCCCGTAATCAAGCCCATTTATTTTCTTCCAAACAAGAGAGAAAAATCTCACTTCCAAAGCTGATCTGGGCTTTCCCTTACTGAGAAAAAGCTAAGTTTCAGAAGAAAATCCTCAAATGAAAGCCTGTCTTGATTTCCCTCTGGCTCAACCACTCTTGCCCTCCATGGTTTCCATTACACAGTTCCTGTGCAATAGTTTCCATTGCTATATGCTCACAGTTTATCAGACACTTTACTTCAGTAGGGAGGTAACATCACATGGCAATAAATCCTGCAGGAGCCTTGCTGCTGTCAATAGAAACCTGGTTAAGGCTCCGAGGGACCTTCTAGAAGACGCCCTTGGACTGGACTTCTCTATACCATAGGAGCCAACAGTTCCAATAAGGAGTTCATGTGTAGGTGTGTGATTTATGAGTAAGTGTATTAGAATTACTCACATAATAAATAAGCAAATTGGATAAAAATGTATCTCCATGATTCCTTCACCCAAAGAATATAATGTTAAGAGATAAATGGGTTGACTCAGCACTAAAAATGTAAGGTGGTGATTTATGGAAGCACATAAAGTACTATGGCACAAACTTGTTTTTAAAAATATTTTGATAACTCCAATAGAAATGATTTCCTTTGTTATCCTATGTATTTTACTTTTCACATTTAGAAACATTACTTTTTTCTAAAGATGGCCAAAGGGGTCCATTGCAACAAAATTTTTAAGAATTCTTATTTATAGAGCCATGTGTGGTTCTCAAGTTGGGGACAGTTTTGTCCTGTGTCCCTTGGTGACATTTGACAATGTCTGGAAACAGTTGCCACTGGCTAGTAGAGGACAGGGATGCTGCTAAACATTCCACGACGCACAGAAAAGCACCTACACACAAAGAATTATGCCTACACTGTTCTGAGTTTGAGAAACCCTACACTACAAGAGGCCAAAAAGTTGCTAGTCTTTCCTTTCCCACCAAATAACCATTTATGTTCATCTGTTACGACCCTATTGCTCACCCTTTGAGTAATCACTCAGATGAAGTGGGTTTGTTGTTTTTGTTTTTCATTCTTGCACCCACTCCAACTCTAGGTATTACAAGTCGCCCGGTATCTGTGAGCCAGAAGCTGCAGCCAAGGCAATGTTGGGAAGTGTTGATGAATTTACCAGAAAGGGAAGCAAGGAGTCAGTGTCTCAGACAAAAGCAAGATGGTCTATAAGCGCTCCGTCTAGCTACCCAGGCCTTATATTAGCTGTGTGGCTAATTCAGTACCTTCCATAAGGGTGGCTTCTCTTAAAATGCAGAGCTCCTTTTCAGGGCTGGGAGGGCTGCAGGAAAGGAGGAAGCGAGGGGATCAAACATCTTCGCCAACTGGGGACCAGTAGTAAACAGCACACACAAGTGAACCAGCCATCTTCTCCCCCCTTTCCCTTCCGTAACATCTTCATCTTCAAAGGAAAATCTTTCTGTGTTGATTTTTTAAAATAAATTTCTCAAATGACAGAACAAAGATTGAAAACTCCAGGAATTCTTTTTAAAAGTACAAAGTGTAGAAGTCAGAATAGTGTTTTTAAAAACTAAGCCTTGACAAGTAACTGGTCTTCACTTTGGCACATTTTATGGTACCTACCCGGGCTTTTGCATGACATTCCTCTGTGCTTGGAGGCCCTGAAAAACCTCTGACCTGGTCCAGCACAGACCAGCCTTGCTGGTGGATCCCTGTTGCTGCTGTACCCGAAAGGGGACAAGTAACCGGTGCCCAGGATGGGGTAAGACAGAAGACTGATCAAGGACTTCTCATGAGTAAACAGTTCATCCCCAGGGGTGCTGGTGGGATAGTTAATTTTAGCTGTCAGTTTGACTGGATAATAGGGCACCCAGATATTTGGCTAAATATTATTTCCGGGTGTCTGTGAAGGTGTTTCTGGATGAAATTTGCATTTGAATCACTGCCCTCAGCAAAACAGTTTGTACTCCCCAGTGTGGTGGCATCACCCAATTTACTGAGGGCCTGAATGGAAAAAAAGGTGGAAGATGTTCAGTAAATATTTGTTAAATCAATTCTCTGATGAAGTCACAAATCATGGATTCACTAATGAGTAAATATATCACAGGAGGGATGCATTTCTCACTCTATAGCTGAAGGAACTCAAGGAGTATAATTATGCTTGCCCAAAATTACAGAAATTTTACTGGACTAAAGCAGTACTTGAGCCCCGGGTCACCTGACTGGACACACCTTACTCTAGACAATATTTTTTCTCTTAAGGCTTTATTTTAAGAGGGACTTAGTCCTGAAACACCTTGAATGGGCTAAGGAATTATCTGGCTAGGGCATCAGTTACACAATGAATCATTAACATTGATGGCAATAGACAGTTTAGAAAATACTATGTTCAGAAGAATTAAGTGAGTTTCTTTACTGTAGGACTTATCAGAGCTTTAATATGCCAATACATGGCAGGAATAAAATGCAACATTTCCCACACCTAACTGAGGAGCACATTTTGGGTGGAACATAAACTAATGTTGGGCAGTCTGCCCTTTGAGACATACGGGGTAATTATGTTGCCCCTTTATCCTTGCTACCTGATTGGATGGTGGCCACAATGGAGAAATCATCTCACTTCATCTTCAGAACCAACCAGGGGAGGCAGCTGTGCACCATCATCTGGGTATGAGATATCAGTGTAGAGCATTTATCCAACTAAGCAATAGCGAAAAATTTAAATTTAAAAAAAAAAAAAATTTTTTTTTAATTGCCTGTGGTTCTTTAACTCGGGAACAGAATAGCTTTCTGGAAGGCTGTGCGGTGCCAGAATGCGTGCTCAAAATCACCCTCACACCAGCAGTGAGAAAGCTCGATCGGATCCGTATGAACAAATGAAGTTGAAACAGTCTCTCTCCCATCTTGCCCTCAGTGAAGAAATGTGATGTGAAGGACATTCAAGATGCTGCCAAGATGATCACCTACAGGATCTCGTCAGGGTATACGTGGGATTGTTTGTGGCCTACTTCTTTCATCTTTGCTATGTGCAGAGACATCTTGTAAGAGATAGAAAAAAGGAAACTGATATAATGTTTGCCTTCCTTGTTGGCCCAGGCTTTCAAGAAAATAAGTAGCATTCCATGGTGTGTATATTAACTTTAAACTTAGGAGAGAAAAATGTTTTCCAATAAATAGATAAAGATAGACCAAATTATTTCATAGGTTCTTTCTTTCCTTTTTAAATTTTGATTGAAAGGTATGTCACTTTAAGGTATAGTCTCTTTTCAGATGTCACATCATGAAGCTGTCTAGTCTTTGGAGGAAAATATTTGAGGAATGGGCATCTGGCTACCTAAAGCAAAATTGAAAATGCCCCCAGATACATAAATCATCAGAAGTAGCACTGAGGAGGGAGGCATTTCAGAATAGTAAGGAGGGAAATAGTAAAGGCTGTGAGAGTCAGAGTCCTAATTCAATCAGACTTCATGACAGAATGGTGGTTAAGAACACAAACAGGGGGCCAGGTGTGAAGCCCAGTTCTGTTACTTACAGTGATAAATAACATACTTATAGCTGTATAACCGTGAACAAGTTATTTAAACTTTCTCTGCCTCAATTTCCCCTCTGAAAATGGGGTAAAAGTAATATCTAACTTGTAAGATTAAAAAGATGAAAGATATATAAAGTGCATGGAACAGTGTGCTTGAGACAGAGTAAACTTTCAATTAATGTTAGCAATAACTAGTATTACTAGCTGTGTGACCATGAAAAGTAAGTCTCCTTTTCCCTATAGAATTGAGACAATCATGATTACATCACAATACCGTAGTGAAGGTCAAATAAGACAAAGGATAGAGAAGCCAGAGGGTAAAACATCCCCTCACAAATGTAAGGAAAATTTTCTGCTATTACCTGGTGGTTCTTTTTTCCCCTCAGTGGAAGATATTTTCTCTTCTTCCCTGGGCCTCAGCTTTCCTCTCGGGGCACCTCTCCAGTGTACAAAGGGGTAAACCCTTGCTCGGTGTGCTAACGGAGGAACCCCTGGCCCATCATCAGTCCTTCCCGTCCCAGTGAGTGGTACCATCCACCACCATCCAGTGACCGGGGTCAGAAACCAAGGTGCCAGCTATTTTGCCTTGCCACCTTATCAACTCAGTTGATTGGCACTTCCTCTTGTCTTGGTCTCCAACATAGATACCCAGTCCTTCCACTTCTCCATGCTCACGGCTGCCACGCTAATTCATGTCCTCCTCATTTCTTACCAGTAATAATCTCCCACACTCCTACTTCCACACTCATCTGATCCAATCCATTTCATTCTCCCCAATACAGATGGAGAAATCTTTCAAAAATGTCCTTCCAATCATGTCTCTTCCCAACTCTAAATCCAACAATGCCTTCCCATTCTCATATCTGTCCCCAGGACATAGCCCTCAACAAGGGCCCTGCCTGTTTATCCAAGTGTATCCCACCCCATTCCAGTCTCTAGTTCCCGACCCTGTCACCAACTTATTTCACACCTTATCCCATAGGTCTTTCTCAGCAACTTGAATACAATTAAGCTCTTCCCTACCTCAGGGCCTTTGCACTTGCTGTTCCCTCTCCCTGGCTCCTTTACATTCTTCATATTTCAACTCATATTTCATCTCCTTAGAGAGGCCTTCCCTGACCACCCCCAAATGACCATTTTCATAGTATTTACTTCGTAGCATTATTATGAGAATTAAATGAGAACAGGGCTTGGCACAGAAGTACTCATTAAAATTTGTTAAGTAAGTACTGTCGTCGTCATCATCATCATCAGTGTCTCTCTTGGTAGCCTATTAAATTGCATGGAAAACACTTCCAAGAGTGTGTGATTGTGATGTGTGTTTGCTTGCTTGCATTTTGCCTACCCGACTGTTAGTTCCATGAGGTGTAGATCCTGGCCTATTTTTGTTTCCTGATGTTTCCTCATATTCCAGCAAACCAGCAGTCACAGAGCAAGCTCTCAAACATTTGTTGAAGGAATGAATGAAAGTGAATCTCGCTTGGCTGTCAAAGGGGTTCCGATTGCTGAAACCCCCTGAGGACCTTCTGGGCAGCCCCACATCTGGCTCCAGGGCACAGTGCCCCCGTCGGTGCTTAGGGAACACTCCCTCCCTCCCCGCACCCACCCCTTCATCTCCCTTACATATCCCTGTTTGTATTCAACGCATCCCTGCTCGTGTGAGAAAAGCAAAAGATCCCACAAAACTCTTTTTCTTTATTCTCTCTCCAAAAAAATGGGCCAATTCACAGCTGGGAGAATTTCCTGTCTGGAAGTCTGGAAACTGCCAAGCGTGGAAAGCAGCAGCCAGCCAGCGAGGCCTCTGTTGTCATTGGCCCAAACAACAACAAAAACAGCCACAACCACCGCCACCACAACAACAACAGAACATGCCACGTGGGCGCAGGCACACACAAGCACGCCCGGAGAGCCAGCCCCCAGGGACGAGGCTTCGGGAGGGGCCCTGGGCCGCGCCTGCGGTGGCGAGGCAGACCCCCTGGCCCGGTGCCAGGGCAGCCAGCCCCCGGCCCCCCACCATCTGTCATCAGCATCCTGCCTACTGTAAGTGTGCCGACACGGGACACGGAGGCTGACAAGTAGCAAACGGAGGGGAAGGAAAAACAAAGCCACCGCAGCCCGTGGGGGAAGGTGGCTCTGGCTCTGGCATCGACTGACAAAAAGCCGGGAAATTTGAACTGAAAGTTTGCCCTGAAGACCCTCAGCCGCGAGGGCCGCGCGGGGGGCGGGCGCGCAGTGAGCGAGCCTGGCGGCGTGGGGCGGGCCGGCTTTCCTCAGTCTCCAGGACGAGGAGACGTGATTTATAATCCATCCCGACTGCTCGAGGTTGCCCAAGAAGCCTTTCTCTTACAAGAGAAAAAGAGGGGGGAAACTTTTTCCAATAAATTTGTGGAGGAAACATTTCCTCGGGCCTCCACTGTAATGGAATGCAGATTGCCAAGTCCTCATCAAACAGCCGTTCAAATGAACAAGTTTCAAATGATTGAATGGGATAACTCATGATGATCTCTGATAATTAGTAACAATCTATCAAATTGGGATCAGTCGCCCTTTCCGTGTTGTCCAGAAGTCGAGGGGTTAGTTTTATGTTCGTGTTGGAGAAACCTTTCAGGGGGAAAAAATTTTTGAGGCATTTGTCATTTTTCACTGTGGGTAACAAAAGTATTTTTATGAACCTGTCTACCCAAAACTGCAGCAGCAAAAGAATTCCAATCAGCTACGGTTCCTGCTAAAATGTGTCTAAATATTGGCTTGGGTGGTGGGGATTGTGTCCACGCCGGAATGCGTGATTGTCTCGGGTTTTCATTTCTTGTCATTAAACTCAGGGACTCTTTCTCTTAAAAATTAAAAATATGGACCCGGGTTACTAGGCATTTGATGACCATCTCATAAGCTTGACATTTTTTCACATATGTTAGAGATCAAGAAACTGAGGTCAAGAGCGTTTAAAATCACCCAAAGTTGAAATGGTAGAACTTCAAAATCTTTGAACTTGAAACCCTGGCGTCCTTTTGTTTTAAACAATGAGATTCTGCTATGCTGCCATGATTTCACTTTGCCCATTTAGTTCTTACCACAAAGCCACAAATATAAATTCTCATTCCTGCTTTTAAAAAATATTAATTAAGCAAACACAATTGCGGTTAAGTTTTAACTAAGATGACCAGGAAAAAAAAACCCAGCTCTCATTCTGTTCGCTCGTCAGTTAAGGGTTACTATTTGATGGCTCTTTAATAGTTGATGACTGAGCAATAAACTCCAGAAAAGAAGTCTCAAGCCCTAAATAATTCTGATTGACAGCATAATAGCTTGGTTCATTATCCCTAATCGACAGAGTATACATATATTTACAAATAAAAACACACACCAGATGTATTTTCATCCACAAGGTGATGCTGTCAACTAAAATAGGGAATGTGCACCAATGTACAGAATCCATCGTGTTTCAGACAGATCCCCCACAAAATCTCCCACGTCGTGATCCACGGGGGAAAGCCTGTATGAGTGCACGTGGCGTGATGTTGTCGTGTTTACAACAGAGTGAGGTGCTTGAAAAAACGCCAGCTCTAAAGTCGGAAGGGCGAGATTTGAGCGCAGGCGTATGCTCCTGTGCCTCAGTATCTTCATCTGTGAAAGGGGAACAATCATGGTATCGACAGAATTATTTTATGCATCAAATGAGATAGTGGGTATGAAAATGTTTTGTCAAATTTCTCCATCCCCTTCAGATGTCCTCTGTTTCTCCCAAACTGATCAGTGTTTAAAAGGAAACGGTGTTCCTCCCATCTCCCACCCTCTCTCTCTTCAGAAGGTGAAAATCAGTTTGAAGGTGGTCTTGTACTATTTTGCGACAAACCTGACACTCTACGTCAAAAACCCATTTTGAATTTCACCCGTGGAGGGAGAAGTACACAGAAAGAGCTTCATTTCCATTTCCTGTGGAATTTAACAGGATTTTCAAAAATCCTACACACAGCTCTTCTAGGAACGTAATGAGCAAGTAAATTTCCAAACTGTGCTTCATACATGTCTGTGGGTGATGAGTGTGAGTAACTTATATCAGTGTCCACACAGTCACTCACTCGTTCATTCATTCATTCATTCAACAAGTATACTGAGTGGCTACATTGTACAGGGCGATTTCCCAAATCCTAGGGTGACAGCAGGAAACAAATAGACTCAATGGGTGCAAGTGGTATGGTCCTACCACAGGTAGATGTTCCTATTGTGCAAAGAAATACGTTTTCGGGAGTGTTTTAGAATTTTCAGAATGCTTTTGAATTTTTAGAAGATTCCATTTTTGTAAAAGAGTAGTAAAATAAGAGTTATGGGATCTGATTTTCATCCTGACTTTACGAGTATTTGAGGCCTTGAACAAAGTCACTCTCATGTTTAGGGCAGTTTCCATACTTTCCAGACATGAAAGGCTTTTCAACCTCCTCTCGCTTTGTTTTCTGAGTTAGTAGAGCTGCTTCGCTGAGAACTATTTGACTGAGGGCTAACTTTGGAGAACCCATGTGTTTTTCACTCTTCTGCATTGTGCTTTTATCAAATAGAGTGTCGTGCGTGACAGGGACTGGACAGGAATATGGTCCAACTGGGGGCTTTGGATGGAAACGATAAAGTGGGACATAGAAAAAAAATCAGCCTTCCAAGACCTTCACTGGGCTGAAGGCTCCATAGCGACAAGGACCGAGGATGCCTCACTCAGCATCGCTAGCCTCCCTCTGGCCCCTAACGCCGCTGGCCTGTGACAGACATCCACAGGTATTAGTGGAGGGAACATTTGAATGAACAAGCTTATTATGAAAAAATAATAGCATAGCATAAAGTAGTTGATATGAAATAAAATATTAGCTTATTATACAGCTTCTCAAGTGCTTTATCACATCTTTCTGAAAATCCCCAGAAAAAAAGACCATGAATCTATATGGCTGCCGGTCCCCACTGAGGCAAAGCCGCGGTCAGTGCAAGAGGGAGGCTGATTGCTCCCTGAGGCTAAGCAATATCTCGAAACCCTTACGTGGTATCCAGTCATGAATTTAAAAATTGGGATAGGGTTAAAAAGGCACTTTCTGGAAGCCTGAAGATTTGAATTCTGATCCTGGTTTTTCCCTAGCTAGCCATGTGGCCGTGAGTTAAATCCTCTGCTTCTCATGACCTAAGTTTTCTCATCTGTAAACAAGAGGTTTCGATTTCTAAGGCTCCTTCCAGGAATAGGAATTTAGGAGGAAAGTGGAAAATTATACAGATGTGGGCATTTTTAAAGCAGAGCTTCACCATCCAAAATGCCTCTGTTACTTTATTAACTCCATTCCTGTTTTGAGCTTGGAAAATTGGCAAAATAAATGCAACTGTTTCAGAAGTTAGCGTTGTGTTAGATTAACATAGCAAATAGACACTTGCCTAGAGAGTAGTACCTTTTGCCAGAAACGGGCTGGCTCTGAAAAACATTGCCCTGAAAAGCCCTATCCAGCCCACAACTCTGCCTCCTCACACCTCTTCCTCCCCAGAACTCACCCTGCCCCCCAGAACCCACCTGACCTAGGCTAAGAGGCACAAAGCTTGTCATTATATGACTCACTGTTGAGTCACCTCTGCTAATAGTTTAACCATAACCTGGTACATCAGTTTGGATAATTCTCTTTAGCCTTAGTTCTGCATCCTGAGTTGGGGAAAAACTGGAAAGAGTGGTTTATTCGTGCATTGATTCCTAAGTACTTACGAAGTCCTCAGGAAGTGCCGTCTCCCCTCACTCATTCCTGACTCGTGCACTGGAACCCCTCCCTCTTTCTCCCCATGCCACTCTGCTGTCCTCACCCACCTACTGCCAACTCACTTCCCTCAATGACGGCCCTCTTGTTGGCTATTTTACAAGAGGAAATATTGACTGCATGTAATTGATTTGGCCCAGAAAATCTGAAAACATTGAAATTTCCAAGACCTGGTTAAACGTGATTTATTTGGACCAAGTGAGGTAGGCTTGCCACCTCCAGAGAAAGGTAGAAGCAGCAGAGCCCCAGTCTGTACCAAGCCACAGACTAAGGGGCATGATTGCATTTCTACAGGCATTGCAGACTGCATGCAGAATACCTCACAATGGCCAGGATTCATTAACTGGAACATAACTGTTATTGTCCTAGAGGTAAAGATGCTGACAAGTCAAGGTTTTCTGATCAGTATTACTATTACAGGCCTGCAGGATCCCTGGACTCATGGGAACCTTGACCCTCTTAGAATCCTCACCATCAGGAACTAGAACCCAAACCCTGAACTCTAGTCCAGTAGCAGGACCCTACTGTCCATTCTTGATTCCCACTATACACTTAGATTTTGGAGTATCACTTGCTCTGTGTTCCCTGCTCATCCACCAGAAACCCTGTTAAAATCTTCTTAGATCTTTGATTCTAACTGTTTGCTCCTATTTCACCTATTTTCTATTACCATGTTCAAGAGCTGCTCAAGAAAATCAGCTAAAACTGATGAGTGTCATGCCCATGGTGGAGAGGTCAAGGCCAGGTTCAACCAAGGAGGTCTAAAGTAGTGTATCTGGGTTAAAGAAGTCTTATGGAAGGAAGTTCAGCTGGGACCATAATAGCCACCATCAAGTCCAAAGGTCAAAGCAAGTATAGAAACAAAAAAATAAGCTCCAAGGTTAGTAGCAGGGTGGAGTCACAGCAAGACAGCATCAATGAACAATTGAGAGGAAGTGGTTGTGAGCTAAAACTGTGGACATGGGCGATAGATATCCTCTTTAAAAAAAAAAAATTATCGTTATTGTTGAAAGTATTATAGATATCCTCCCTTTTTCCCCATTGATCCCCTCCACCCCACATCTGTCCCCCCACCAGGCCTTCACCACACTGCTGTCTGTGTCCATGAGTTATGCATATATGTCTATAAATTCTTAGATTAATCTTTCCCCACCCACTCACCCACCCCTTCCTTCCCTCTGAGAGTCATCAATCTGTTCCATGCTTCTAGGAAACAAATGAAAATGAACATACAACAACCCCAAATCTATGGGACACAGAGAAAGCGGTCCTAAGAGAGAAGTTCATAGCACTACAGGCCTACCTCAAAAAGCAAGAAAAAATTTTAGTAAACTATCTAACCCTACAACTTAAAGAATTTGAAAGTTCCCCTGTGAAAGATGTCCTCTTAATGAACTATCCAGTACACAGGGCAGCAGGGAAGCCTTCAAGAGGCCATGAGAACTAGACATGCATATGCTATGAGCCTTGCTTTTTTGCTGGACTAAACTTTCTTGTAGCATCTGTGGATGTGACCCAGCCTCAGAGAGGGACTCGTCCAGGCTGCTCCATCTCACTGCAGTTGATTAAGCTGAGCCAGACTAGAGCTTGACTGATTTCATGCTGATAATACATTTGGTTCTGAATTTGTTTCACTTTCCACAAAATAAAATTTAAGATAATGGTTGGAATCCTCAATTAAATTTGATAAGACTGTATGTATTTCTTTGTTTTTCAGAAGGTAGCGAAAAATATTTTCATCTACTAATAATGCAGTTTAGAGAAAGTAAGAGTTGGTTTCATAGGCTCATCCTAAGTGAGCAATAGGGGAACTCAGAGATCATTTGCCTCCCCCCATTCTTTGACACATGAGGGACTGGGGAGCAGAGAAGTTTACAACTTACCCTAGATCATATGGGTAGCTAGTGTTGGAATTAAGAAAGTTGATTTCTTATGACTCCAAGATAGGTGGGAAAATGGTCTTAATAAATACTCTTCTTTCTCTGGTTCACTTGGGCAAGTTGGTTGACAGCCTTTGTTTCCAGAGGTGTTTGTGCACAGTGTATGCTCCAATCCCAAACAGAGCTAGAGTCCACAAGATCAAAGACAGAGTTAAAGGAAGTCAAGCCACACTGAAAATGAAGTCATCCCAGAAGATGTGAAACTTCCATAGAGATTCATCACAGCCCCAGCTGCCTCTTGGTCAGCCAGAGCCCCCTCGGCCTCCCTGACTGCCAGGATACCACGCCTGGAGGAGACAGCCACTCTGCTGCCTAGGGATAGACCTGTGACTGAAAGTAGGTGAAATAAGACTAGTTGGCTGAGTGGCTTTGTCAGTTTATGCCTTAACTTTCTCTGTGTTTGGTTTCTTCTTCCAGCCCCTCAGCTGCATAGAACCATAATGCAATTTTGTAGAAACTAGGCAAAAAGGAATACATTAGCCTAATCTCTTGGAACTGCTGCCAAAGGAACAGTATCTTCAACTGATTGCCAGCCAAGTCCCTCATGAGATTGTGTAGACTCTTACAATATTGCTCAGGGAGCGAAACAGAGAGGAAGAGAAAGAGAAGGGTCGAGCTTATTATAATTTATAGTACATGGTTATGGGAAACTTCTGATGTTACCAGAAAGCGTGTATCTGGGGTTTTCCTCTTCCCCAGAGAAGCTGAAAATGGGAAGGGGGAAGGGAAGGTTATCTTACGGACTCTTTGCAGCCAAAATAATCAGGGCCAAAATTCCTTCCTAGAAATGTCAATAACAGGATTCAGACGATTACCACCAGTGTAACAACTCCCAGACCTGGGTCATTAACATCGTCCTTGCCGTGCAACCATCATGTCACTCCACTCATCCCCAAGGAGCAGAAAAATCTTAGAACCACTTGCCTTCGAGCCATCTGATGAGAGGCATCAAGGAAGGAAACCCAGTTGTTAAATATTTGCCTAGGGGATTAGAGCACCTTGGCTGCTATGGTTTCTAAGTATGAGAGTTTCGTTGTCCTTGCTCTTCATCTCGTAGAAAGATGAGGTTTCGAGTATTCCCGTTAAACTGTGTCCTGCGATTAAGGAAAACAGATGGCATGGTGTGTTAACCAAGCCTCTTCAAGGATCATGACCTCTACCAACCTCCACGGATTCTATCTTCTCATTAAATCAGTGTCTCGGTCAAACAAAAGGTGATGTCAGGAGTCATGATGCTCAACAGTAGCTCCATCCCGTCCTCCTCTCTGTAGGGCTCCATGACACACAAGCCTGAGGCAGGCTGGTGGCTCGTCCTGGGCGGATGGCTTTGGCGGCAGGCACCCTACCTGACTCCTCTCTGACTCCCCAGTCCACAGCCTAGTTCATGGCATGAAAGACAATGAGCCATGGCTGTTGCTATGAAGCCCAAGGGAAAGGAAGGCTAACCACTTTCTGGTGCATGTTAGCTCAAAAACTCACCAACCGGAAAGCAACATGGTGACTAGCCCGGACCCCGGCCGCTCACTATACAGGTTGTTTCTACCAAACTAATCAATAGACGTGAACATGCTTATGTGACCAACTTGCTCTAGGGAAAAGAAGTGAAGGAAAGAAGCTGTGACTCTGCACAGGCAAGAATTGTCACAATGAAGATGCACTAATGAGTCTATCTTAATACTATTCTGAGGACCTTTGAGTGACCCAAACAACTGAACAGCTCACCCAGTTGTCTACTTCCTGACGAGGACCTTGCCATCCATGGGATCAGACCATCCATGGGATCTTCACCGCGTACCAGTCCGTGACCCTCAGACGTGTGGCTTTCATTTACCTACTTGGAGCACCTTCGAAAGCAAATACAAGTTTATTCCAACCCTCTCCCCCCACCAAAGGAAGCAAAAGGGCCTAAAAGTGATATAATCTTATTTTTATAAAGATACCTTGAAGCCATTTGTAGGTCCATTTATCAATTTATGGATGCCCCCTTTGGTTAATAACACATTTTTAATGCATTATTTTCATTCATTCATTCACTTCCTTCGCAACTCCTTTGACACCCCTGTGGCGAGACTCCGCATCTCAAGGATCCCAGAAGTAAAAATTCTGCTCTTAATATTCTCCGTTTTCCTCTTCCTTCTGCCCAGGTTGGGCGCCTTGGCCCTGCTTTCCATTCTGGCATGGTTCCCACCCTCTGGAATATTTGTTAGATTACTGTCATTTCCCTCACTCAAATTTCAGCACTTCCTAAACATTTTGGCTCAGACTCACTCTCCAGTCCTTTTTATTTTTACTCCTGTTGTTTTCCATGTGATTCTTTTCTCCCCCCTCTCCCTCTTCTCCCACCCCCACACTGCACATCTCTATCCCCAGGACGCAAACCTAATCCCCAGCAGAGGGCAGGTACCTACAGGGCCTCGGGTGACCTAAAGGAAGCAGGGTTCGGATGCTGCAGATGTCCGGGGACAACTGCTATTTCCTTCTACTGCCAGATTTCACATTCAAGCCTCAGGAGTGCAAGGGACTTAAAAGCTCATCCAGGCCTCCGCCTCTGATTACACCAAAATATCAGCCATTAAGGAAAGATTAGCGTTCCGCAGGTCCTCCCGGGGCTCAGCGGTGGATTCCTTGGCCTCCCGCGGTCATGCATTCCGGGGGCCCATCGCGCAGCTTTCCCTCCCGCCCAACCTAAATCCTGCTGGAAGCAATTTAAACCGTTCCCCTCCGGCCCGCCTTTGCGCGGAGACAGAGCTGGGCGGCTGCCCTCGCAGGTCCCCTCACAGATTCCTGGGCTCCCACAGGCCCTTCGCTCACTGGTGAAACAGAGCGAAGCCGGGGCCTGGAGGGCAGGAGGAGGGGAGAGGCCTTGGAGAAACGCGTGCCTTCCCCTCCTGGTCAGCCTTTCAGGAGCACCGAGGGCTCCAGGCCCCGGGCTTCACCCAGCTCTGGCTTCTCATTTTCCTCGGCCGAGTCCCGTTCCCCTTTCACCGCCCAGTGGCCCGCTTTCACCCTAAGCGAAGGAAGCTTTCCCCCTTGAAGCGTGGGGATAGCCTGCAGCCCCCCACGGGGGATGCCGCTGAGCCTCCCGGCTGCCTTGACCTTTAACTCCATCTCCTGAGGACCATGAAAGAAGGAACAAGGACGGTCAGGTTTTCTACTGGCCAAACCTGCTTTTCTTTCCTGGCAAAAGGACACTAGGAGACAAAGTCTGTTCTCCCACCCAAGACAGTAAATAAAAGAAAGAATGCTGAGGGCCTAGAGGACGCTTAGAACATTTCATTTTTTGTTAACTGTGCTTTCTGAGCAAAGAGCCACCACAAAAGACCAGTCTTTGGAAGCGGAGGGGGTTTGCGGTTGTCTTTCGGGGCTTGCTGGCCGGCCAGGATTCTGTTTCCATTTTCCCCGTTAGGTCTCAAGTTCTAGATGAGGCCCCCGAGATCCCCGGGCATCTGACCAGCGGCAGCTGCCAGCGTTTTCCCATGATGAGCTCTGGAATGCGGACTGGCTGGCCACGAGGTGTTTGTCAAGTTTGTGATCTTTTTTTCCACCTGGCTGGCTCTCTGGACCCCGAGGTTTCTGGACGCATGCACCGCGCCGCCGGGAACACAGACACGGCCTGAACACGCCCTGCTCTCTTCCCTGGGAGCTTCTTTCGCCAGGCTTTTTAACATTCTCTCGCTCTCTTCACTTTCGTTTCCTTTTTTTCTCTTTTTTTCCCCTCTCCAGTGTCTCTGTTTACACAGTTTAGAGATTTGGGAAGATCTTGGTTGTTTCCCAGCTGCTCCTGCACACGTGTAATTGAGTCATTTCTTTTTAGTGATGTCGAGACTTTGAGAACAGAAATAAAAGGAACGTTGCCGACCGACTAACTAACATGCAAGAGGGTCCTCATTTGGGGAATGGAGATACAGTGGGTGTGATTATTTTCAAATTGGAGGCTCTTCCCTTCTCATTTCGAAGCCAGATTTGGAACATAATTTGTTTTATTTTCAGCTGGTGGGGTCTCGGATCTCAAGTGAAATTATTCTCACGGCGGGTGGCGAACTGGCCGCTCCTTCGTGGAGAAGCCTCACACTACGCCTGCCATTTCCTCCCCCTTTAGGCAAAAGGTTATTCCCTGGGTGGAAAAGATGAGATTTAAATTTAAGACCCGGGGGACATCTTGAGATCCTCATAGGAACAGGTCACCGAAACATCATCTCTCATTTAAAACAGAACAGTTAAGTAGATGCAGTAACCTATGTGTTTAATGACCAGCACATTCCAAGTGTATCACGTTACCTTTTTCTATGCGCCCAAATTTATTTGTAAATCAAACCTGGAACTGGAGAAGTAGCATTTGTTCTTCAAGCTGACACAAAGTGCTAATGGTATTGACACAGACATTCTTTCCTTCCCTTTGATTCTCCAGCGCAACTCCCCACAATATAAAACAGGATATTTGCAAACAAATTCTAATTAATAAAACTAGTTAGCATTAATTGAGTGTACATTATACTCCAGGCATTGTTCCAAGTATTGTATATATCAGGAGAGAGCACTATTGTCCCCATTTATAGATAAGGAAAGAGATGAACAAAGATGTTGAGTGCTTTCTGAGTTGTGCTATGAGCCCAGATCATCCAGCTCTGAGGTCCTTATTTGTATACTTTCTGCACTATGTGTCTCTCTCAGCAGTGGAAAAGCAACTGACAAGTGGAAGAAACATATGCAAGATAGATAGCTAAGGGATATTGTTCTTCATATATAAAGAACTTTTGCAAAACAATAAGAGAAAAAAGCCAGATGCCTCATGAGAAAAATGGGCAGAAGACAAGGATGGATAATTCACATGTAGAAACCTCCAAAAAGTTAATAAACTTTTAAAAAATATTAAATCATATTAAAATCAAAATAAATTCAAACGAAAGCCTATATATATTTCTGTTAAATGAAATAATATTATAAGAAAAAATGCTGTTCATTGTCAACAAGGTGTGAGGAAACAGCCACCCTCAAACACTACTGATTTGGAATGTAAATTGTTGCAACGTTCATGGAAAGCAAATTTTCAGTATTAACAAAAATCTTTAAAATAAGTTTAGTAATTCCACTTCTGGATACTTATTCTAAGTAAAATTTAAAAAGTACAAACATCCATGTATAAAGATGTCAACCTTAGCATTATTTAAAATAATCTTTATTATAGAATAGCAAACCATCATAAAAAATCATGCTGTTAAAGAAAATTAATAGACATGGAAAATGCTGTTCATATATTATTAAATAAAAGGGAGTTATATAATGGACTGTATTATTTGATCACAACAATATGAAAAGAGCACTTATGCATAAAAACACTGGAAGGCAAGGAAGTTAACAAATGTTATTCCTATTGATTAGACTACTTATGATTCTTACTTTCTTCTGTACGTTCTTCAATGAAAGCAAATTACAAACAAATGTATAGATTGTAACATTGAAGTAAATACAGGAAAATATAGATGTATGCAAAAAAAATTTTGCAGATAAAGCAAAAAGGGAAATAAATTGCATGTCATTTTTAGTAGAAAGCATACAAATTTATCTTTCAAAAGCTTTTTTAATATTAAATCTAAAGAGGATCTTATTGGCTGTATTTATATGAGAAATTGGGTAACATTGAGCAGTGCCTTCACTTTGCTTCGGGGAAAGACACGGAAACTTTGTTCAAACACACAGCCTTATGGCGGCCAAGTGAAAAGGTAAACACCGAGGAAATAACTCAGGAAAAAACATTTTTCAGGGGAGTAAGGTAATAGAGTGAACAAATCTTCCCTGAGAATTCCTAACCTCTTCATACAGGGATGGATCTTAGAAAACCCTGAACAGCATCAGATGGAAGGAACAGAATTTTCTCCCCAAAGTCATTGAAAGTAGACAGTGTTAATAATGCAACAAAAATATTGTTGGCATATAAACAACTTCCAGTTTAATAGAACAGAAATTATAAGACTTTGGGCCCCCTAGTAAAAAGTGTTTCTCCATAATATAGAATCAGCCTCACATTTAAGAGAAGTGTGATTTAAAGGAATATGTGCTGATTCTACCTGTAAAAATATTTACACTCTAAGTCTTACTACAAAAAAGTACACAGAAGATCAAAGAACTGTAACACTTTCAAACGTAAAAAGCTTTTAAAGTTTCTATTGTCCAGAGGTGATTGACTTTTGGGGAGTCATGAATTCTTTGGAAATCTAATGAAACTGAAATCTCTCCCCAGAAATATACACACATGCACCAAATTTTGCATAAAATTGGAAAAGCTTAGGACTGACCTCATGTTCATCCATAGTTCCCTAGGATAAGAACACCTGAGCTGGTTCAACCTTGTTTATCTGAGAAGACTTAGAGCAAGATGCAGCATTCTAATTAGACAATATTTCTTATTTTTGCAAAACTAGTCCCTCTAAGTGAGTGAAGTAACTTGCCCAGGATCATAAAGCAAATTAAATGGCAGGTCCAGGGTGGAAATCAGGCCTCCTAACTCCCAGGACAGCAAACCCAAGATCTCCATCAACCTCAGTAATGAGAGTGATGATACACCTGAAAATAGGAGAGGCCGGGCATGAACATCAACATATCAAAGTCCTGCAACTTATTTTCATGATAATAAGTAATCGTTATTTTCTTTATTCACCAGGAGGAATCTGTGACTCATGTGCAAGAGAACTGTAGGATGCTTTGGTGCCTGGGAATGCAGGCAGAAAATGTAGCTCCTTCCTGTTACTTAACCAAACACCTGGACTGAATGTTCCTATCCGTTGGTTTCGTGGTTATGTCTGTGCGCTGGTTTGGGCTGGAACGTCGTCTGAAGCACCCTGTTTATTGGACTCCCACCTCTGCCCTTCACATCTCACCCTACCCAGAGAACTCCCTGATGATCACAGCTCACCCTCATCTCATTTTTCTTAGCAGTCCCTACAGCACTTTCATGGAGGGCATTTTTCAACAACACTTTCATCCTGTTCAGTAGATCTTACTAACTGCTTCATGAAATCTTGTTTCTCTAACCAGAGTATAAGTTATTCAAAGACAGGAATTGTGTTTCCCCTGCTGCTTCAAACTGAGTATACTCCAGGTATTCAAAAATTGTTTGTTGATTGATTGATTGATTGATTAAATGAGAAAACAGCCGCTCCCATCTGAAACCGGTCCAGCAGCATTCTGCTCAGTATTAGGCTCTCCTGCCAGATGAACCTCTGCTGATGCTTCAAGATCTAGCTGCAAATGCCAACTCCTCTGCAAGGGCCCCAGTGACAGACGAGTCCTGAGAACTCCTGGTCAGGCCAAAAGCATGGTTCTCCTGTGGAGACGAGAAGCTCCCAGGGATCCGGAAGGACAGCTTCCCCTACGACTAGAACTGTTTAAAACCAAGAGTACAGTTCGAATAGTTTTCAACATTATCCTACGACCATCTTTACTTAGGATCTAAGAAAGTCAGTGGAAATTCTCAAGTTGAGAAGAACCTTAATCATTGTAGTCAAATTGTGGTCCACCTATGGAATACCATGCAGCCATTCCAAATAACAAAATATGTGGACTGATATGGAATTATGTCTGAAATAAAATTTTACATGGAAAATGAAACAAGTTATACATAAACATTGATTCCACTTGTGTAAAAATGTGTCTATGAATGCACATATACATGCACACGTATGTGTTAAATATGCATGGAAAATATATGGAATCATCCATGAAAAAAACTGTCAATCATGGTTCTCTCTGGAAGTGGGATTTGGAGCCTGGAAGAGCAGAACTAGATATTTAACATTTCACTTCAGGCATTTGGCACTGTTTTTTAGAATTTGCAGTAAGCATTACTTTAATTACTTATTCATTGTAGAGTCAGCATTTACTAATTTTTCAAAAAGTCAAGAGTCTGAAGTCTTCCACAATGCAACCCCACCTACCTCACCATCCACCGTGTGCTGTGTGCTCCCACCGCCCACAGGACGGATGCCTCCCCTCCAGGCTGCTTCCGCCAGTTCTCCTCTCTCAGGAATGACCACCCCTCTCTTAGGGGGCCTAACAGCATTTGCAATAACCCACCTGCTGACCTCACGTGGACATAGCCCAGGCATCTTCCCCCAGTCCTGGGATTCGGTCAGTGCCCAGGGATCCTGGAAGGAGAGAGCCAGGAGAGGAGAGGAGGGGAGAGGAGGGGAGGGGAGGGGAGGGGAGGGGAGGGGAGGGGAGGGGAGGGGAGGGGAGGGGAGGGGGGGGCACAAGGGCGGAAAGGGGACAAGAAGAGAGTTACTGGAAGAGGCGCGTGGAAACATGCCTGCCTGGCCATCAGCCTTTCTCCCTGGGACACATTCTGTTCTTCAAAAATGTACAAAACATAGAAGACGGTGTGTAAATCTGGTCCTGACTGTCTCCATATTCTCCAGGATAGAACAAGGGGAAAAATCATCCCCCTCGCTTTGTACCCTCCAGGAACCCTGGTCAGATGACAGCTAGGGGTCCTAGTAAGGAGTAATGGGCGAGACCCCATCACTCCAATGTGTAAAGACACTCCAGTAAATAATCTACCGGCCTTTTATGTTAGACGCTCAGATTGTTTTCAGTTTTCTGCAATTTTAAAGAACGTCGAAATGAACATTTTTATAGTTGCATTTTTGTACACTTTTGACTGTTTCCTAGAAAGGATCCGAGAATGGAATCAGTAATTCCAAGAGCATATTCTCCTTTTAAATTCTTAATCTGTGTAGAAAAACACTTCCAAAGAAGTGGTAACAAGTTATATCCCACTGGGATATTAGAGGCTGCTTACTCAATAATCACACTTTGCCCAGCATTATTGTGCTTTTTAAACTTTATTATTTTGTTTAGAAATGTAAGTTATTATTTTAATTTTTAGTTTTAGAATACCAGTGAGGTGAAATATGTTTGATAAGTTTATTAATACTCTGTATTAATTGAGGTTATGCATATAAACCTACTAGGTTCTCAATAAGGAGAGATTATTGAATTATTTCTTTAGTGATGAGCTTGAACTATTTCATGGTTGCTGGCTACGTATATATTTTCTTAGAATTTTAAATTCATTTATTTTTCCCGTTTCTCTAGTGAAGTTTCAATAGTTTATTATTGGTGAGCTCAATGGGCTTTTTATGTATTAAGGTTATTAACCCTTTGTTTTGAAGAAATGTTCATATTGTGAAGGATTATTGTCATTCATGGAGAAATGCTACAAAAGGCATTATGCTTTACAAATAGGTCTCCAAGTTTGGTCTCAACCGAAGCTTAAAATTCAGTATGCGTTTTCTCTTTTTTTAGGTAAAATTTATATACAGTGAAATGTACAAATCTTAAGTATATCATTTGATGAATTTTGACAAATGCACACATTTATGTAGCACAAACCTTTATTAAGATATAAAATAGTGTCATCACCCAGAAAGTTCCCTTATGCCCTTCCCCAGCCAGTTCAGCGCTTCCCCCCGGCTCTCCCCAGAGGAAGCCTTTGTTCTGTTGTTGTTGTTGTTCCATCTTAGACTAGTATTGTTTGTTCCAGAACTTTGTATAAATGGAATCATATTAATATGTGTATGTCTTTTAAGTCCGCTTTCTTTCATTTAGCACAGTGCTTTTAAGGTTCATCCATGTCGCTGCTTTTATCAGTAGTTTGTTCTTTTTATTATTATAGCTTACTCATTCATCTATATTGATGGATATTTGAGCTAGTTCGTTTTTTACTATTATAAATAAAGTTGCAATGAACATACTTGTTCAAGTCATTTTGTGAACAAATGTTTGCTTTCCTCTTGAATATTATACCCAGGATGGAATTGCTAAGCCATAGGGTAGGTTTAATAAGTAACTACCAGGTCTTTTTCCAAAGTGGTTGTACCCACTCTCCCTTTGTTAACAACTCAGGAAAATGTTCACAACATACTATTAAGTTATAAAGTAAATAAATAAATAAATAAATGGTAATATAAACCTATCATGTACCATATAGATTTATAGGGAAAAAATGGAGGACAATCCTTTCAAATGGTTACAAATAATTTTCACTTTTTTTGTTTTTCTACTTTTTTCTAATTTGCAGCATCATGAATGTATTACTTTAAAATAATATAAATTTGGTTTTTTTAAAAAAGGAAAAAGATATATATCAATAGACCTAAAATACTCTCTTCTCTTCATAAAGGTCAAGAGATACAAAGAATTAATCATAAATCCAGCTGTCCAGAGGAGAAAAAGAATCTATTTGTGGCAGTCCAAAAAAGAAAGAAGTTACATGGTAAGGTCCACCCACAGCTCACAAGACTATTTATTTGTGCAGGTCTTTTCTTGAATACGTGAGTTTGTGGTTAGACTTCCCCTCCTCTGCCCTTATTTATTCTCTGTGTTTGCAGAGAGCTTTTAAATGTAAGCTTGTTTACATTGTGATCAGAGCTATTTTGCCTAGACAATAAGCACTGTGTCGTATTACACTGAGGCAAGAACATAATAGATGCTCAGTGTGTTCATAGAAAGACTGGTCAGCTCGTGAGAAGTGCATTTAAGATGATGGCCATGTCTAAAACACTATCATATCATTAATCCCAATAATGAGGAAATGTAAAGTACACTGAGATGTTTGTGCACCAAATGAGAAATCCCTAGTTACACATCGCATTGGAATGCACCTATCACTGTGGGCACACAGGAGGCTACTAAACTTGAGGAACTACTTGGAAGTCATTTTCAATGTGATTTTTCTTTATCTTCAAACAGAAACTCAGATTATAAGGAGTAACTTGTTCTTCAACCAGCAATATGAAAAATTTGAAGAACAGTATATAGTATTTATCAAATGAAAACAAAAAGAACTCCCACTTCTAGAATACTTATTTTATGCATCAGGTCTTTAAAGGGAGTTTATCTATAATATCTCATTTATTCTTCACAAAAACTCTGCAAAATAGGTATTAGAGCATCCATTTCACAAGGAGGAAGCTGTCACATAGTATAGTCATTTGTCCCATTCCACACACACACCTAGTAAGAGGCAGAGTTAGCATCTGAGTTCAGGTCTAATGAAGTCAAATTTCACAAGACAGGTGCAGCTGAGCTAAGTTCTAAACTGTAAAATGTTAGAATCAAAGCACATAAAAAACTCAATTTGCAGAAACAACGTCCTTTGGGGATGACTTAGAATGAAACACCAACTAATTTCTAGATCACAGAGATGTTCAACCTGCCTACCTGTCTGAATGAAAGAGTGAGATGGGGCAATGAAACCATTTGTCTCCCAAGCAGGTTAGATATTTTTCATGCAGCTATGCCAGGGTTGGGTAGCCCTGACCGCGTGCAGGGATTCCAAGGTTTACGTCTACTTCTAAGTGGAGTGCTGTAAAATCAAAGGTTATTAAACAGAAACAATGTGGTAATAAGAATGCAGACTCGAGCCCCGAGCCCTAGCTTTACTTCTTACTAAAACATACCCTGGGCCAAATCACTTAACCTCTCTGTAGCTTAGTTTCTTCATTTGTAAAAATGGGAATAATAACTGTAGCTACTTCATATAGTTGCTATGAAAATTAAGGGAGTAAATCCATGTAAATGAGTGAATTCGTGCTTAAAACCATGCCCAGCACTTAGCAAGCACTTTCAACCAAGGTAAGCTACTGTTATTATTTTTTTCTTTAGTACATGTCACTCATGTGCTCAGAACAGTATGACCCATTCAGGATAATTAAGGAAAAATCTGCTTGAATTGGTGAAAAATGTGAATTACATATTTTGTTTTAGAATCCATTATGTTACTTTCAAAAACTTATAGGTATTTAAGCTGAAGTAACTAAAAAGTATTAATGCAGTTGTAGGGAACCTACTTCAAAGAAAATGGATATTAACGGTTTGTTTATAGATGAATAAGTCCTTTGAAAAGTGTCTTCTATTAAATAGTGTAAGTATTCCATCACATCACACTATTTGTTTGGCTAACAAAGCACTTTCCCTACAAAAAAGCAATTTCATAGATTCAAAAAGCATTGAAAATCATCTTTAAGATAATTGATGCCAATCTTGCTCTTACCAGGAAATCCAAACCACCCAGCGCTTGGTGTCATATGGATTCCATGAAGAAAATTTACATTCTCATTTCAGTCCATCCTTAGAAAGTGCTTCCTTAGATTGTACTGAGCTCTTTTTCCTTAAGACATTCACCCTATGTCCCTGCTCCTTGGAGTCGCACTGAATGAGATCATTCCTCTTCTGGCTGATAGCAGTTTGAGAATCGGAAGGCAGTTACTGTACCCTTCCTTGAAATTTTCACCCTAAAAGAACATCCTCAGATCTTTGGACTAATTTTCATTGTCATGATTTTAGATGCATCATCCACCTTAGTCGTTTCCGCCTGGACTTTCTCCTGTTTGACCTTTCTTCTCCTCTAGAGGGATTACCAGAACTGAGAGGGATACTCTAGGTATAATCTGATCAGACCAGAGTATTAAGTAAGGTACTGCCTTGCCTGTCCTGGACCCAAGATTGATCCTGATGTGTTGACTTTCTAGACTTATATTGAGTTTAGCATCCTTCCTCTCTTTCAGTGAGGGAGGGGGATATATATATATAACATATATATATTAGTTCACATAATCACACAATTATGAAGACTGAGAAAACCAGACTCAGGAGAGCTGATGGTATAGTTCTTAGTTCTGTTGCAAGTCCAAAGGCCCGAGAACCAGGAGAACCATTGGTGTAGGTTCCAGTTTGAGTCTGAGTCTGAAGGCAGGAGAAGACCCATGTCCCAGCTCAAAGACAATCAAGCAGAGAGAGAAGATTATTTTTCACTCTGCCTTTAATTCTATTCAGGCTTTCAGTGGATTGACTAAGGCCCGCCCTCACTGGGGAAGGTAATCTGCTTTACTCAGTCTACTGATTCAAATGTTAATCTCAATCAGGAGCACCTTTGCAGGCATACCTAGAAATAGTATTTAGCCAAATATGTGGGCATCCCATTGCCTAGACAAGCTGACACATACAATTAACCATTGCAGAGGGTGATGTGCTATATCAGCCATATCTCTCCCACCTTCTACCTTTAGTATTTTCCCCAGCATTTGGTACATTTCTTTCAATAGTCTTCCCATAGTTTCAGATTTGGGGAATCTCAGATACTGTCTCTCTTATCATCATATTAACTACCATTCCCAAATTGCCATGTACAATACTGCTCAACCAGTCTTTCTAATATAAAATATTACTCTGGAAACTACCAAGAAAAGCATATGAAGTACTAGATTTCCATCCATCCATTAATAAGTTCTTTCCGAGTATGGTCATTGATTAGTTTTTATCTATTTAAATGTAGCGTCCATTACTATCATATTCATAAGATTGTACGTAGTTTGGAATGAAATTATGCCTATCCTCTTTCCATCTGTAGGACTATAATCTTTAGTGAAGCACAGTTACATCCGAAAAACTGAAATCTTGATATTGTATATCTATAGCATTTCCCTTGATAACCAGTTTTGCCACCTTACTGAAAAGGAAGTTAGTCCAGCATGACCAGTTCTCAGTGGACCCATCTGGCCCCTAAGGCTCACAATCCATCTCTTTCATAACCTATATGAGACTTTTGCCTAGGAACAGACTTTTAAGCCTATAATTAGTAAAATTTGCCCTTTTTTCCATAACTATGTGCCCACTTCCTAATCAAGTTGTAAGTGGATTAATGCATTCATAAGTTGCCCTCCCACAGTTAAATCATATAGTATATTAGAAACTCACTGTTGATCAAGAAATAGACTATTCCATGTCCTTGGGTAAGTTAACTTCTCTGTCCATAGTTTAAGACCTGAGACTCTTGGGTACTGAATCAGTCATCTAATAGATTGAATATCATTCCCAAAGGAAAAAAAATAGGGGGAGAGGTAAAAATGCCTCACCCGAAGGCAGATAACTGAACTAAATAATCTTAATGTCCTTCTTGTGCAAGGTCTATAGTTAAAAAGACTTCATCTTGGGTGGAGGTCAAACACTTGTCTTGAGGTGTTTTTAATTTTTTTCCTCCTGCTCTGCGATACCATCATGATAGACTTTAGCCTCAGTAATATACCTGTTTAAATCTGATTTTTCAGGATAGTAAGATTTGAAAGATACACTGCATCAATAAATTAGAAAACTGAGTTTCCCAAAGGCATAAAATTTCTTCCATTAGAAAAAATCATTAGAAACCAAAAATGAAGAGCAAGGAGCTTCAAAATATGACAGTCACCACAGGACTGTGTGCAGAAACAACTTGCCTTTTGGGACCCTCTGGCCAGCCCCCTAGCCAGCCCTCTAGCTTGCCTTCGGACTGATCTCAAACTAACTTTCCTGCCCTTGCTTGGTTAAAGGTTCTTGGCAGCCTGGACCATTTCCTTTATTTCCTGGTTAGTTGGGTCCCTGGCTGGTGGCATAAGGTTCCCTAAATTGGATTATGGTTAAATTGGCTTTTCTCCTCCAATCTTCGGTAGCCACCTTCCACCGTGAAGAACATTCAACAATGTTCCCTGCCAGCCAATGAATGCCAGCAATAGCTATCCTAGTACTCCCTGCTGATGGCTTTCATACTTATTAATCCATCCCACCTTTTAAACCCTCTTTCTACAAATGAATTGACAAAAGCAAGTCCCTTTAAATACAAATGAGAATTGCAATAAAACTCAGCCTCAGTCTGATCTCAGCCCATTGGATCCGCCCAGATGTGCTAAGGTAGAACTGACTGGGTGATGATTTAGAATAACCATGTTGACTAAATGTCAGGACTCTGGAATGAATCCCAGTTCTACTCTCGTAGTCCTAGGCAAGCCATTTCTTCTCTCCAAGCCTCAGTTCTATAATCTGTCTAAAAAGATAGTTTGACCAGAAGGCCCCCAAAGTCCACTTTAGATCTCAAGTTCTATGGATCTATGAGTAAAGTTATCCATTATTAACTCATAACATTTGTGTGTCATAGCCTGACCCAGCTATTAGCAGTATAATCACAACTTTGGAGGCAATGAAGGAATGGCAATTCCTAAAGGGATCAAACCAATTTTCCTTTTTTTTCCTCTCTCTACTGTTCTCCTTCCAGTTCCCCAAATCTTAATGTATTGTGGTGAAGGGGTTGCTCCTTTCCAACCTGAGTGGCAGTGAGGGGTACCAGAAATGTCATGACAATGCCTGTCCTCAATTGATCCAGCCCAAATTTGGAGATGCAAGAGCTTCAAATAGTCATCCCAACTTCTGGGTGTTTGTCCAGACCTTGAAGTCCTTGGACTTGGGCCCTTCGTTTAAGCAGGAATAAATTGAGACTTGCACTTTCTGCCTGTCTCAAAAGATCTTGGAAACTTTGGGGTAAAACCAACCCATAAACGCAAATAGCCATGCTCTCTCACACAATACACACTTGTATAGATGTTCATACATATCTCAGTGATTATTGGAACTACACCATAGGATCCTGCACTCTTCCAAAACATCAGGAGGCCAGTTTTCCAGAATAGGAGAATGGCAACTTGAAAGCCAGAAGGACAATCTCCAGGAGGCTGCTGACTATTTTCAACGATGGCTTTGGCTAGAGAGACCCACTGCATGATTTTGCCCATGATCTGATCACAAAGCATTGTCTTTATTTACATGCATTGTTTGAATGGTGGAAAAAGTTTGGCAGAATTAGGGAGAAGAGATTTAATTGTCACATATCTTCTAATACAGCCTTTAAAACTTTTTTCTATATTATATGCTATATTTATGAGACAGTGAAGAGCTAGGGGTCCGAGGAAATGAAATGAGAAAAGCGTGAAGCAAGAAAACAGTAGGGAGTTCTGGTCTTGATGAGACTAAGAGATTTAAAATTCTCAATTCTATTATACTCTGAAAGCACCAGTTCATTTTCCAAAGTTTCCTTTCATTATATTCCACGATATGATGTAATCCAAAAATCTAAACAATATGTTGATTCTATCTCTATTTACACATACATTCATTCATTTAGTAAATATACTTATTGACAGTATATTTTATACAAGGTATTCTATTAAGCATTGTAGAAAGTATAGATACCTAAGGCATAGCTCTGTCCTTTATGATCTCATTGTCTAATGGGCAGACAAAATAGATGTACATATCACTATACTACATCACTCTGCATTGATTACTAGAGAATTAATTAAAGAAGAGGCATTTAAAAGTACACATTAAGATGTAAAGGATGGAACCTCAGGAAGAGAAAGCAGCATGACCATAGATGTAGGAGCAAAACGTACAAAGCTCTGGTTAAAGAGAAAACCACAGGCCCAAAATGGCATCACTCATGCTAAAAGCCCATGATACCAAGCCTAGATTTAATACCTGATCTAATTGCAGTTTCAACCTCACCCAGAAATGGAATCTTAATCAACCACTCTGGAATTTTCTGGTCAAACACCAGTAAAATAATCTGTCATGTGGGCTCTCTCCACCCCCCACTCCAACCCCACAGAAAGCAGGGGCAATCCGTATGATAAAAACACTTACCATTCTCTCGCGCACCCCCCCCCAAAAAAATGTCCTGGTCTAAAAATAACCCCATTTTCTTTTGTTAACAACTTCCTTGCCCCACCCTTCCTATAAAAACTGCATTCTGTGCAACCCCTCCAGTGCCCTTCTACTTGCTAGATGGGATGCTGCCCAATCCATGAATCACTGAATAAAGCCAATTATATCTTCAAACTTAGCTGAATTTTGTTTTTAACGTTATTTTAGAGGACGACTGAATCAGCGTGGTTGAACGTTAGAGGAATGGAGGGGGAAAGTCTTGGAAAGGTATGAATATGTGGAGGCAGGTTATCAATGACTTTAAATCTCACACCGACAAGTCTGGCATTTATTTACTAGAAATGGGAGGTCAGTGATGATTTTGAGCAGGGAATGATTTGAGCAGAGTGTTGGTTTCAGAACATTGATCTCAAAATTGGGTGCAACACTGATTGGAATCAAGAAAGCTTGGGGCCATGGTGATCCACTATAAGGCTCTTTCAGTCAATTCAACACAAGATAATAATGGCATCACCTCGGTTAGTGGAGATTAAAATGCAAAAATTAATAACTGCAAGAACAGATGGGGAAGAATTAGACACCGTATATGCGGAATGAGGTAGGAGGTATGGAAGACTCTGGAATTTAAACTGGGATGAGAGAAACAAAAATGGCTCCATCGAAGGACAACCAGTGTATGAGGGATGAAAGTAATGGAATTTTAAACACTTAAGGAGTTTAAAAATATTTCTCACCAAGCCTGTGAGAAATCTGCCTTTTCAAACTTAGACTTGAATTGTGATACCTTCTGGTGACACCATGTTTGTAAATCTATTCTAAATTCCAGACCAGAAGGAAAATAGAACCACTTCATGTTTTCTTTGTCTAATCACCAATGAAACTGATTATCCAACACCCACTCGCTTCTATTGCCTTATCCGCATTGCCAGCAATAATTGAAACAGCACAAAATGGGTCTATGCCGCATATTTGTCCTTGTTCCACAAGGCTGCAAACTAGAGCTCGAGAGTGACCAACAACTGGAGAAAATGCACCTCGTCCGGATTGAGAAACCATTAGCACCCAGCCCAGAAAAGGACTTTCTATTATCAGTAATCGTGGGAATAAATGACTCCCCAAGGAAATGGTGTTTTCTCTTAATAGCTCACGCATTATCCAGGTTAGTTTGATCAAGTGGAGCAGAGCTAGCAGGGATACAAATTACTGCAATCGTGGCAAAAACAAAGCTTCTATGGAAAAGAAAATTCAAGGTGCTAAGGAAATTAAAGGTTAACTTTTTAAATAGAAATAAGGAGGGGGCTTAGAGCTTGAAATATGTTTGCTTACATTCTGATTTCGTTCCAATGCCCAATTTCCTAAAGATGATAAATGGTGGTGGGGCGGTGATTTAGTAAAAGCCAGTCTCCATTCTCTAACCTTGCCCTGTAATAGTCTTTTTTTGGGCAGAGTTCTCACAACTCTGGTTGGTCCCAGGTCTCACAGCTAGCAGGAGGCAGAACAAAGATTTTAACCCAAATCTTCTGGGTCTGAATCCCTTGGATATTTTTATTTTCATTATCCCACATAGTAATTAGAGGTCATGCGCATTAATTGGTACATGCACCAAATCTAAAATCCCACATAATCTCTAATTGTCCCAAATACACACGCCACACTGGGTGAGTTCCGCTGGTGGAAAAATCAGTGAGGCTGTTTTTTGGCATAATGTGATCAAAATGCCCAGCTGAGCCAGTAAGGTTTTCCACCTTGAGTGGATATCTTGGTAGTACCCTATCTATTTATTCATTCCATATAAAACCAATATTTACTGAGTATCTACGCTGTTCTAGGCATGATGCTAAATAGACAAATCAAACTCGCATTTGCATCCCAGTTGATGGTGCACACATTTTTTTTCTATGTATAACTTAGGTAAGATAATTCATCCAGTGGTAGGCGCATTGAGAGTGGTGCTCCACAGTGGGAAATGGAAGCAGGCTAATAACCCTTCTGAAGGCCTTGCTTTAAGGCTGCCCTTGCAGGTGTGCGGGGACCCCAGCATGCCTGATGAGTGATCCTTCTGCCAGTGTGGACCCCTGTTGAAGGAGGAGTGAATATTGCATTTAGACATGGCACAAGGACCAAAGGACACTGCCAGGAAGTCAATAAAGTGACATCATTCAGGACTTGTTGGGCGGAGGAGAGAGGCTGAGCGCAGGTGGGGATGCAGACCTTTCCCTGGACTTGGAGTCAGAAGACCTGGGTGCTAGCTCTGGCTCTGTCCCTTATCGGTGAAGAAACTTTGCATGAGTTACTTAACCTGTCTGAACCTCAGTTTTCCCCTCTGTAGAGTGAGGATACTGGTAGTACCCAGGCTTCGCAGAGATTACAGGAGATGGTCAAAATTCTGTCTATCCCAGGAAGTGCGGGTAGGAGACTTTCAGATAGGCTTCGATCACGCTCCAGCTTCTGCTCCCAGCCTCGCCTTCGCGTGTGGACGAGGAGCTGGTGAAGGCAGGATGTCACGGACAGCGCTCCCTGTCCCTTAGCACGGGCGCTGACACACCCCTGGCAATGAATAGGTTTTTGTTAAACAACAGTGTGCATCTTCCCTTCCCTTTCTTCTATTTGCTTGTCACCTCCTCTCGGATATCCCCAGAACTCGCAGTCGCTGCATTAGGAAGAAGCAGGGAGCGCTGGCCAGAGAGCTCTCTGGAGCCAGTTGGATGAAACCATTGAGCCAACTGGGAACTTTGGCTACCACCTGGACAGCTACATCACAGCCCTCTGGCTTAAAGGTGGCCATTGCAATCCCTTCAATAAGTGAAAATCCTGACCGAGAGAGAATAAAAAGTTGAGCCTGGCCGAATTGGAGACCGACTGCAGACTAGAAAGAAAGGAACAGGGAAACCCTCCACGAGGGTGTATCCATGGTCCCCGTGCGAGAAGGCTCACGGAGGCTGGTCTAAAGCTTGAGCTGCCGCAGCAGTGAAACTGTTTCTAATTTTAGAAATATTAAATAACTGATAATGACATGACCTTGTTAAAGAACCATGTTGGGAAAGGAAAGAGAGAAAAAAAGGACACTGTTAAAAATAGCATACAGTCTTTCAGTTGAAGGTTCCAGGTAAAATATGGGTTCACATCCATAATATAGCCTCGAGTCCTGAGACACACACATTGCTGCCAAATGTGTCAAGTCCAAGGCTCTTGTGTATTCTGGAAGATATCCATTTTAAGCACCCAGGAGGGTGCCTCTTAGCATCCTTAAAGTGCGAGAGAAGATATAGGCGCTGGGAAAACAAAGAGAAATAAGACAGAATCCTTGCTCTTAAGGGGCAGAAAGTCATCAGCCTAGTGGTGATTCCAAAACATCATAATCTTAATATGCGAGGCTGGTACTACAGCGCTCAAAACCTAGCTGGGGAAAAGCAGCCCTGTGCATTGCCTGGGAACGTCTGAAATGTCGCTGCTGGCATCCTATCAAACAGCAATCTGAAATGCAAAACCTAAATAAAGCCAGCAGGCAGGCCCCACTCTGGGCGAGTGGAGAAATAGAAGCTGTGGCAGGCCTGGAAGGTGCACAGAGCCCCAGACAGCGCCCCCAGCCTGCCCAGCCCCACAGATATGCACCTCTATGGCTTGGCTACCTTGAGGATCATTAAAAGCTTTTAGCAAAGCTGTCTCCTAGGAGTAACCACCTCTGAAAGCCAAATTGAAAAAGGTCCATCTGATCGTGTAATTGGAGAGAAAGCAGGATCTGTGCCACGATAATACGTTAGAGGCATCTGGAGATGTAAGGAAGAGGTAGGCTCATAATTAGCAGGGGCCTGAGAGTGGGGAGAGGTGGTGCTTCCGAAGGTAACGCTGGAATTCGTCTCACTTCAGATGCCACCAGGCTCTCCCAATGGGACTCTAAACACAGGAAGAATTTGCCGGGCATACCTTGGCGACATCTTATTTCAGTTTCTATTATCTACAAATTTCCAACCATACAGTTCAGAGGTGTGATTCTCAGCAGAGGGCAGTTTTGCTCCCCAGGGGGCACTGGGCAATGTCTGGAGACATTTTTTATTATCCCAACTGGGAATGGATTCTCCTGGCATCCAAAGGGTGGATGCCAAGGGTGCTGCTAAACATCCCATAATGCAAGACCCAACGAAGAATTATTCAGCCCAAGGTCAATCAATAGTGCTGAGGTTGAGAAACCCTGGGTTAGAATAATGGATGTTTTCTAACCTTTCATGCTTTGCAGGCTTTTAAATTTTTATTTTATGTTTTTACCTTGAAAGGCAGCACCCATTTAAGACAAAGGAAATGGTTTACCTTACCATCATTACAGTCGTGAACAAGTCCCAGCGATCAACAAGGTGCTGCAGTGGCGTTTGCTCATCTCTGTTAGGGGGTCTTACAGACGGAGAGCTTGGGAAAGAGGAAGGGGCTACTGTAATTGTCAGAGTCTTGGTTTTTTTTTTCATTTTGTTCCTGTATTTGAGGTCAACAAAAGACTCACTGGACACTTCTGGGACCTCACAGCCTGAAACTATGTTTTGGAAAAGTCAAATGGAAGGACGCATGATTTCCTCTTTGCTGGGAGTGGGCAGGCCCACACTGCTGCCTGAAAAGACCTTCCTACATGGTAGAGTGGACTGTGTGATTCTTCTCTTGAGGGCTTCGGTGACTCCCACAGGACATCGTACAAAATACTCTGCTGTTCTCGATGTGCCTCCCACCCATCCTCCAAACCATGTCATCTTCTGGATCTTCCCAACTCACGCCATCTACCCCAGTCATACTGAATTTCTTGGTTTCCACAGAATACAACAATCCTATCACATTTCCTTTCTTGTTTTTAAACCTGGGAGCTTTGCCTGCAAGGCCTCCACTCTGCTTTTCACCTAATTCCTAGCATTCTCAAAGACTTACCTCAAACATTTTCACACCTGACACCCATGACTGCCCAATACCCCAGCCTGAGTCTGGTGCCCCTCTCGTGGACTCTCAGGAGCACCTGTTCCTACCTCCAATATAATACCCGTCATTCTGAATTTCAACTAACTGTGCATTGTCTCTGGACGGTCCCCTGTTTGCCTCCACATGTACACCGACCCCTCTGCCCCTTCCCAGAACTAGTGCAGCACTTGGGTCCCTAACAAGCTTTCAGCAACTATTTGGGGAAGAAATAGCAGAAAAGTAGAAAGGGAGAGAGAGTTGCAAAGAGAGAGAGAAGAAAAGAAAGGAAGGAGCAGACTCGGAGGGAAGGAGGGAGGGAAGGGAGAGGGAAGGAGAAAGAAAGGGAGAGAAGATGAAGCTCTGCTTTTGTCTCTTGCTCAGAAAAGATTTCTCTGATCTCTGAGACTTAAGTAAAATCCCTGCCTTGACTCCTTTTAAGAACCACATAACTCTCTTTCCCAGAATGTCTACATTTGTAATTGTAGGTGCATTTCCACAAGTACTATTACTATGTTGTATGCTCCTTGAGGTCAGCGTCTGTGTTTCCATGCACCTTTGTGCCTTCAGCACATAGTGTGTCTACACAATTATTTGCTAAATCAATAAAAAATGTGGGCAGACTGGTTGGGCTGTGCCAGGGGCTAATTTTATTAATAAAAAGTCAGCCTCTCTGTTTATTTAGAAATAGGTCTGGGAGGTTCAATTTGTTTTTTTACCTCCACCTCAATTTCTCCATGTTAAAAAACGTCTTCTGCTTCTGGGTAGAACTGTTCTAAAGCATCCAAGACAGTGGCATATACATTCTCACTTTAAAAATCAATCCCAGGAGCAATTTATTACAGGGAAATTTCCTGGACTCCAGCAAGCACCTTGAAGTCAGGAGATGATTAATTTGATATAGCTGAAGAGCTGCAAACATCTGCTCCCCGTTGACATCTGCCTCTCATTAAGTTACAGCCCTCTGTCTCCCTCTGCACTGGGGGGCTGGCTTGTGTGTTGATCTGGTAACTCTAATTATATGGTAAGCCCGGTGCTCAAGGCACTTGTGCCAGCCACCTGGTGGGGGCTCAATAAAAACCTGCCCCAGTGCATTGTACTCCAGATCCACCCCGAGCACTAAGTCCTCTGTCACTCCTCAATGATAGAAATAAAAAATAGTAATGAGTTTGGTGAGCACAGTTTCATCTTGATGACCTGGTTAAGGCTGCGTCTGGATAAGAATCAAACCGTTGGTTGATTCAAATAAGCAAATCAATTCCATGAAAGAGCTTCTAAATCTATTATTTTGGCATCAGGTTTTATCATAGCGCTTTAATTGATATCTCTTATTCCATTATCCCTTTTCCACCGATTCTATCGATGTAATTGACCTAAAACACATCTCTGGCACTGAGTCATCCTGTTCGGAAGCCTCAGAGGCTCTGCCCTGCCTGTAAGCACAGCCACCTTCCTGACCTTGCCTTCCAGGCCCCCCGCCGCCTGCAGAAAGCCTCACCTCTGTCCAGCCCCCTCCTTCACGCAGCCTCATCTTCCGTCATTCGCTCTGACTTCTTGCTTCCCAATTCCGGTTGAGCTCTTCCACCTTCACCCTGTAGCTTGGTAACGCACACCATGAGCAGGTGCCACGCAGCACCGTCTTGACTCAGTGCTGTGTCAAAGGACATCAACCCAGAGCCCAGAATTTAAGTTAACTAAATCTTTATAGCTGTCTTTCATAAAAGCAAGGGAGAGCATGCTTGTAACACATAGAAAAATGTTTCTTTCTCTCCTTTTCCCCATGCGTCAAGGCCAACCCTGTCTGTCTACTCCCTGGCTCTCAACTCCTCCTCTAAGGTTTCCTTTGAACCCACACTCAAGTCTTGTCTCCCTGCCTGACTAAGCTCTTCTACAGCAGTCCCCCTTATCTGCGGGGGATACCCGGTGGGTGCCTGAAACCGAGGATGGTACCAAATCCTATATATACTAAGTTGTTTCCTATACATACATACCTTTTCATTTAAGAAACACGGCTTCTCTTTAGCATATACGAATTGCCAGCATCACTAGTCTTTCACTTTGGGACCATTATTAAGCAAATAAGCATGACTTGAACACAAGCACTGAGATACTGTGACAGTCCATCTGCTAACCAAGAGGGCTACTAAGTGACAGTGACAGGCATGGAGCACATACAGCCTGGATACTCTGGACAAAAAGATGGTTCATGTCCTGGACAAGATGGGGTAGAATTTCCTGAGATGTCATCACACTACTCAAAACGTATGAATTGTTTATTTCTGGAATTTTCCATTTAATATTTTCAGACTGCTGTTGACCATGAGTAACTAACACCCCAGAAATGGAAACCTTAGATAAGAGGGAGCTACCGTATATTATTTCAGCCTCCCTGGCTTGTTTGAATATTCCTGTAAGAGCCCCAGAATTGACCCACCAAGCAAAACATTCTCCCTCTTTAGATAACAGGGGAAGGGGAAGAGACCAGAATCAATTTTTAAAAAGGTATTTAATATAGTTGTCTTATTCCAGTCACATTGACAACACACACTCTCCATGAATGCCCTTTGCTCATTTCTAACATTCAGTCACCAAAGCACAGAACAAAAGATTCTTCCTCCCAGAAGCATTCCACAATGCCCCTTTACAGAACTTTGTACCTTTTGTCTTATCTGTTAGCTTTGGTGTAAATGTCTAATTTCTACTTTTGAAAATTGGGACTCAAGATCATTATAAACCCCTATTTACCCTTCAATACTCACCTAAATATTATTTCCTGGGTAATGACTTTTCTCACTGTCTTTCCATCCTTGGTTTGGCCATCTCTTTGATGCTACATAAACCAATATTTACTTGATACATCACAATGAAATTCAGTGGATACCTTTGCCCATTCGGGCTCTTATAACAAAGTACTGTGAACAAAGTAGCTTGTAAACAACAGAAATGTATTTCTCACAGTTCTGGAAGCTGGGAAGTCCAACATCAAGGTTCTGGCAACTTTGGTGACTTGTGGGAGCCCTCTTTCTGTTTCATAGATAGCTGTCTTCTCTCTGTGTCCTCACAAGGTAGAAGGAGTGAGCTCTCTTTTATAAGGGCACTAATCCCATTGATGAGGGCTCCACCCTTGCGACCTAATCACCTCCCAAGGCCCCACCTCCAAATATCAGCATATTGAGGATTAAGTTTCAACACTTGAATTGGGGCTGGGATGTGTGTGTGCAAATATTCAGTCTATAGCAGTGGACTATTTACTTATCTATATTGTCTCCTGTCACTCCAAACACATGCACATGTACACCTTGAAAGCAGAGAAATCTCTTATTTATCCTACATCCTCAAATTTATCCAAGTACTTGGCCAAAAGTATGTTCTCAGAAAATGTGTATGCAATGACATATTTGCTAGTTTGTGTATTCCCCACACTGTCTAGTCCTGTGCTTCCCTCATACTAGGTGCTCAAAAAGTATATTTAGAGTTGAATTAAGCGTCTATGAAACATTCAGCTTGATTGAGTTTCCTTTCCTTGACATAACTCTGCATGGTGGTCTAAAAATGTTTCCCAAGTTAAAAATGGTGGAGAGAAAACAAAGGATTAAAAATAAACTGGATTGACCAGTTTCTTGCCCTCTGGATACAAAGCCAGGCGTGGAGCTTTGTTGAAGGAGGGGATCACACTCTCAGGCAAAGCTAATAGGCTGAGTGTGGGTCCTTCTGCAGCAACCTGCAAGGCTGCAAGACCTTTCATTTCTGTATTAGAATATTCTGTTATACTAGGCTCATGTGGCTCCTTTGGTTAATGGTGACAGAAAATGTGACTCCAGGGCCACATAACTGTGAATACTACTGGCCTAGGAGCTGGAACAGACTGATACGATTGGCAAACCCCACCTAGGCTGCTCTTTGCAAGAGGGAAGAGAAAATACCGTGAATAAACTTAATCACTTTTATGAATTGTGTGGTTAATCTCCAGCACCCCTGGACTGCTCTCCAGGCTCCATAACTTAGACCCAACCCACAGAGATGAGCTTATTGACGATGCTTCCAGTGTATAATGGAAAAAGTTCACACAAAATAATTCATTAATTCTTTTGAAATTCAGTTCTTCTCCTCCTGTGCAGTGGAGGCTTGGAAGAAAGGGGACCTATTTTCTTTGGCAAAGCTTTTGAGTCAGGAGTTCAGGGCAGAGGCAGCCTGAGGAAAGCAGATACTGTTGATTGCGTGTGCATGCTCTTAGCCGCAGCCCCAGGGACGGGGCATGAACCCATTCTCCTTGACGGTAATTGGTTTAGATGGTGGCACGGATGTAATTTAAGCCAATGAGGTGTGAGAGGAAATCTGCTGGAGGATTTGGGGGAAGATTTTCTTTAAAAAAAAGACACATCGAAAAAGCTGGTCTCTTTTCCTCTCTGGATATTGTCCTGATATCCACAACTGCAGGAGCCATCTTGCAACCAAGAGAGAATTGAACTTGAGGCCAAAGACAGGGCTGGCAGAGGTGAAAGGTAAAAAGACCCTGAATTCTTGATACTAGCATTGTGCTGCTGAACAACCATCGCCGGAGCCCCCTTCTCTCTGGATTTATTTTGTCCTGTGAAATAATACGTTTCTTTATTGGATAAGCCACTTAGAATTAGGTTTCTTCTGTTACTTGAGGCCAGAATAATCTTGATATATTTGATTTATTGAATTGGCTGAAACATTTGAAGGGTTTTTTTGAGTATAGCTCTTACACATCATATTACATCATAACAAACAGGTGAGACCCGGTACCTGTTTTGGCCACTTCCCTTTCGTGTGCCTGGTCCTACATCCTTGCTGTGGGCAGTGCCATTGGCCTTCATCCTCAGCTGGGTGACCCACAGATTTAATTTTCAGGTCTACACTGAACTGTAAAATCTATTTAGCCCCTTAATTTTATGCCCAAATCACACACCTCCTCATTCCCTCTTCCCTTAGATTTATAGAACACTCACTTGCTTAGCCAGCCCCAACATCTCTTGCAGGAAAGGGAATCTAGAGACAAACTCTGCTATCTTTTCCATGCTCATCTATTCCATTTATTAAGTTCCTGAGCATAGCCAGCCCTTGGTTAGGCTCTTCATGAATTAAAGGGACAAGTTACCTAACCTGCAAATGACTTCAAGCTCTGAAAAGCCATCCTTCAAACAACTACATAGTTATTCCTATAGAATGCATCAGTTTATTTGTTTAGTTTATTCAGCATTTATTCAGCATTTTATCTAGTCCATGCATTCTGCTAGGCATTGAGGACACACACACACAAAATGAATGAGCCCTGTATTCATTCAATAAACGTGTAATGAGAGTCTATTTTGTGCCAGCCAAGCACTAGGGATAAAATTGTGATGGAAAAAAAATACGTGGAACTTGCCCACAGGACCATCTATGGTAGAGACATTTATCATATATTCACCCAAACACTAGGTAAAAGGGAGGAGTAGGACACGAGAGAACATTCTAGGCAAAGGGGCAGGAGGAGAACAGTGCCATTCAGGAAATGGAAGGCCAGTGTGACTAGATCATAGGCAGGAGGCAAGGGCTAGGTCACAAAGTACCTTTTATACCATATTAAGGACTTTGAACCTTTTCCTAAACATCCAGATGTGACACTGGAAAATTTTAAGCAGGACGGTAAACTGACCAGGCTTTTGCTGGAAGGGCCAAGCCTGGATTCGGGAAGGCTAATAGAAAATAAACATAAAATGAGGAATGACTTAACAAAGTTTGTAGCAATGAGAATGGAGAAGAGAGGATGGGAAGAGACAGCAAGTTGGTCTGATCAGCAGAAGGTAATGACCAACGTGCCACTGGAGGAGGAGGTGAGGAAGGAGAATGAGGGGGTGCAGATGCGTCCCAGGTTTCAGGGGAAGTTGGTTCAAGGAGGAGTGGAATTAGAGAGCATTTAGTTAGTGACATTTTGTGTCCAAGGTGGAGCATCCAAGTTAGATATCAAGATAATACAAGTCTGAAGCTCAAGAGGAAGCCTGGGCGGGAGACATAAATTTGGGTTCCATAGCAAGCAAGTGGTACGAAGACATGGAAGTGGATCTTACCCAGAGAAAGGATGTGAAGTGGAAAGAGAGGAGTCCTAACAGGGGTCCCTGAAGACAGTCTATGTCTGCAGGGCCTTGAGCAAGAGGACCAGTGGAGGTCCACGTGCATATGATTAAATATTTGAAGGTGAACATCGAGCTAATAGGCTGAATAAAATGTTGAGTCCTCCTACCTTTAAAATTATATCTTTGTTATGATACAATTTTAAATGTGCAAAATGGTGGTTTTAAATGACATATGGCAAAAAATTAATAAGATAACTTAGTTCAATTATTTTGAATTTCTGCATGTTCTGTTGATTGGCCAGCAATGTGCAAATAAGGCATAAAAGAGTCATTATGCACTTCATGAGTTATTATAAAATTATCCAATGAAATCTACATTCTTGCCTTTATTTCAACAAATCTCTAATTATGTTGTTATAATCAAGATTCTCACATAATTCATGTTCTTTTCATAGTCATGCCAAAATAGGAAACTGAGGCAGTAGAAATTGGAAATGTCAAAAAAATTGTTAAAGAAATACATCAATTCAGAAATGATCGTTAATTTTATATATCATGTTCAAACAGTATTATATACAGAATATGTAGAAAATATTACAAAATATTTTAACTTCATTATCTCTTAGAGTAATATCTAGATCTATAGAGCTATATTAAAAAACTCAGTATCATACTTCACACTTATTACATCTAAACTTGCATATATACAAATTTAAGACCAATACAAGTTGTTTAATATTATGAAATGTTTCCCTGCCTCTATGTGACACTACTGTAAATTCCACATTAATTCATAAATACTTCTAAAACTCTCAGAGCAAAGAGAAGCAAGAAAATGGACAGTTAATACTTTGGAAAAATGATATTTCATTATATAAGAATGTATTGCATTCATGCTGAGAGGACAGATTTGACACATTAATTAGTCTTTTCTCTTATCTAAGCACTTTTGCCACTCAGCTCCTCCCTGTACTCAGAAGCAGTGACCATCTTTGGCTTCCACAGCAGTGTAACCCACACACTGTTATGGGGCTTGGACTTAGAGATCTTTTGTTTAGAAGTCATGGGCAAATGATGTAGAGAATGATTTCTCTGGGGCTTGAACAGTGTTAGTCATGAGAATAATTGTTTCATGTTATGAGACACTCTGTGCCTGCATTGAGCATTGGATCCCAAATGGTAGAGGTCTCCTTGTGTTCTTCAATAAATGTATTGAGAGGGTGTGATATGTTTGGGCTTCTAAAGGATATTGTTCAGGGCAGGGCTCCTATTATTGAGTGTAAAGGTTGGTTTTGTCTGAGGAACATCAACAAAAGTGATTGGAAGGAGACAATCCCCTGGAGGAGTTTGAGATAGGATAACCAGAGAAATAAGAGGAAAATCAAAATCAGTATTGCAGAAATCAAGACAAGAAGGATTTCCAAGGAATTACCAACAGAGTCAAGTGTAAGACATGGACTAAACAAAATGTGGCATATCTAGGCCCTGGCTGGGTAGCTCAGTTGGTTAGAGCTTTGTCCTGATGCATCAAGGTTGTGGGTTCCATCCCCGGTCAGGGCACATACAAGAAGCAACCAATGGAAGCATAAGTAAGTCAAACAACAGATCAATGTTTCTCTCTCTCAAATCAATCAATAAAATGTTTTTAAATTTGGCATATCTATATGATAAAATATTACTCAGCTATCAAAAGGAATTGGGTATTGGTACATGTTAGGACACAGATGAACCTCAAAAACATCACGTGAAGTAAAAGTAAACAATCACAGAAGACCACACATACTGTATGAAAACATTTACATGTATTGTTCACTATAGGCAAATCCATAGGGATGGAAAGGAGTTCAGCGGTTGAAAGGTGCTTGCAGAATTGGAGGAAATGGGAGTGGTAGCTAGTGGGTACAGGGTTTCTTTTCGAGGTGATGAAAATGTCCTAAATTTAGATTATGGCAATGGCTACACAATTCTGTAAATATACTTAAAGCCAGTGCATTGCACACTTGCAACAGTTGAATGCTGTGGCATGTAAATTATATCTTAGTAAAGCAGTTTTTAAGGAAAAGAAATAGAAGAGATATCCACCACACTTAAGATCACGCCATCCTTCATTTGATCCACCAAACACTGTCCACCTAACTGTGGAAAATCAAATTTTGGGAACTGAGGAAAATCAAATCTTCGTCTTAAACAACCTTATTTAAGACTAAACAATCTATCATGGTGATTTGTCCTTTGCCCCTACAAAAAAAAAAAAAAATCTTCTGTTCTTTGAAAAACAAATATGTGACAGAGGGACCCACTTATAATAAAGGTCTTTCACACCAAGCTAAACTTGAAAACAGAACATTTATGCAAAAATCCATTTACTGTGTCAGTAATTTTCAACATTTCCCCTGCTGTTATTGTAGATAATTGAGTAAAAGCTTTTTTCCCCTACATCAAGCATCAGTTTCCAACTGATCCTCTTAGAAATTCAGTTTTGAGATTTCACTTCAAGATCATGACAGCAGAGTTTATGGGAAATGCATATGTGTTTGGGTAAATGGAGCAATTTCCTTTTCTTGAGGCAGACACTTAGAAGAACAGGAAGAAAACAGAAAGAGGGGGGAGTAAAATCTCCCACCAAATTTATCAATACAGAGTCACAACCATCCTTTTTCATAATCTTCCAGTTGACTCTATGTCCAGGTAATGAATCCACACGTCACATCTTTCCCACCCAACCAATTATTCAGCATTTATGTCAATTCAAGGTACTACATGCTAATATATTTCTGTTGCTTGTGTTTTTAATGCACTCATTAGTTCTAAAGTCCATAATCTAGCTAATGTCTACATTCTAGCAAATGTACTTCATCACATTTACACCTTCTAAGAACTTATTTCTTAAACTACAAGTTGGGAGTATGATGCCTATAGGCACGTAATATTTAATGAGAAGATTAATAACTCACAGGGCATCTCATAAATCTCACAATAACAATTCCTAGTAATAGGACAATTAACATTTACATTTTTACAGTTGACATGATACAGTCCTATATAATACTATGTTTGCTTTTTTATTAAATGGAAAAGCAGGTATTACTATATCTCCATTATTTAGATAGGTAAACAATGGTTGGTCAAACTATGAAGTGACTAGGGTAGGACCCCTTGCTGACTGTTTCCAGAGCACCCTATCTTCAACACCCACTCAGGGCTAATTACCTCACGCCTGTCTCCCCGTCTGAGCTTCATGGAGGCAGGGACCTAGCACAGCACCTGGCACACAGTATGTGCTCAATAACCATTAGTTGAATTAAACTGATCAAGTTCCCACAGCTAGTAAGGCAGAGACGAGATGGCAGACACTACATCACATGTTCTTTTAAAGCCCTAATAGTGTTTTATATACCTATTGTTACTGTCAGCTCATTAAAAAAAAAGAAAAAGAAAGAAAAAAGATGCTACCTAAGACAACTAGACCAGGATGTGTTTGCTTTTATACCCAAGGCCACCTGTGTGGAGCGGCATTTTAGCATATAGCTCAGTGGGCATATAGCTCTATGGGCATATAGCTCAGTGATTAAGAGTCAGAGGGCTGTGGAGTCAGACCTTTACCCCAAACTTTGCTCTGCTCTCTCTAGCTATGTGTCCTCTGGTAAGCTTCCCGGGCCTCAGTTTCCTCATTTGCAAAATGGAGAAAAAATTAAAATCTCTCAGATTATTGTATTGATTAAATGAAATAAGATCTGGAAACCATGCAGCACAATGCCTGGAATTTGGAGAGAATTCGATGCCCATCGTTATTATCATCATTGTCATTACTATTACTATTCTTATGTGTCCCTAACAAGAAAAGCAAAAGCCTCTTGGGTCAAACACAGAATTGTCAGCAGCAGAAAAGGCCATTTGCTGATAACTGATACTTGATTTGGAGATGGAAAAGCTTTTACTCAATTTTCCACAATAAGAGTTGTGTAAAGGTTATTTCTGTCACATCTTTCATAGGACACTGAAGCCACCAGAGACAAGAATAGTGTCTCCAACTACCTGGAGAGAAGTTCATTGACTTGCTAGTTAAAGAATCTGGGAGACCTAGACTATTCTTCTCTACCGTTTTACCAGCCTTGGGTCATTTAATCTCCTCATGCCACCTCCATTGCTGTGTGCAATCTTTTTTTCTAGGCAACTATAATCCTCCTTGATCATTTTGAAAAAGGGAATTCTTAAAATCCTTTGCAGTTCAGAGAAGTGTGTTCTATCATTTGCATACACATCTTTTCCTTTCAAGCTAGGTGTTTTGATTTCTGATTTCAATTGCTTTTAATGAACTCAAAGATTCCCAACAGTTGTGCCCTGAAGGACTGTGTTGCCTTCCTCTCTGACCCTCTTCCTCAGAGCCTCCTCCCTCTCCCCTGTCTCTGCCCCTCCTCGCACCTCCCTCAGGCTCTGAGACAGCCAGAGTCAGAATATGGCTGAATCATATTGTACAGACCTTCACACTTCATGCTTGTCTTTGTGGGTGTTAGAAAGATAGGGCATTAGGAGCCAGAGACTTGGATGTGAATTCTGATTTAATCACAGAGTAGGTGGCCGAGTTTCCGGTAAGCTATTTCCTGTCTCCATGTCTTGGTTAACACATTTACAAAAGGGGAATAACAGTAACGTCCACCTTGTTCATTTGTAATAAGATCACATAAATTAAAAATGCTTTGCAAAATATGACATTCTTTAAAAAATATTTTGATTACCCAGAATGATCGTAGAGGAAAAGAAAGATGAAGAATTAATGTGAATTAGGGCCCACTGGGTGATGGGTAATTTATAACTCAAAACACTATTTTGTTAACTCTGGGTTAATGCATCATCCCAAGCTGCTCCTCTATTTCTTTTGGTCAGGCATTTTTCCTCTCCTCCACTAGGGTAGAAGTGATGGTCAGTGCTCTGCCTATATTCCCCTTCTACCTTTACACTCTTTCTCTCGTGAAGCTTGGCCCTGCCATTATTTCAGCAATCAGCTGTAGACAGATGTCTCACAAATCTACCCTGCAGGCTTGGAAGTCATGAGACCATTAAAATCCCTTCACCTTTACCATATAATGTAATCTAACCATAGGCATGACATCCATCATAGTAACAGATAAGTGACATCCAACGTATTAACAGTTCCCGCCCACACACGAGAGGAAGAGATTATATAGGGCGTGGACACAGGGGGGCGGGATTCTTGGGGACCATCTTAGAATTCTGCCTACCACGAGCATCATTCATGTGCCAAGCAAGAGCTTGGCAGAAGGGATACAAAAAGAACTTGACAGGTTCTTTACCCTCAAAGAGTTATAAATTAGATGATAATCATTCCTAAATCACAGGGCTAGATGGATGGGATTATATGGGGGAAAATACATGTGCAGTGATCAACACAGTGCCTGACACATGAAGATTAGTGTTCAGAAAGGTTAGTTATTATTATCAAATGATCGGAACACAGTCTGTTACGAGATGTCTGGAAGTTCTGCATAAGGCACAGTTGAGAGGAAGAATGCTTTGTTGTTGGGGAGAGAAGAAAGGACTTCAAAAAACAGAAGCCATTGAACTTCAATCTTCTTGAAAATCTCATCAGATTGGCTGTATTAACCCCTTTTAAAAAATATATTTGATAACTGAGACTTAGTTAAGGAACTTAGATAAGGCCATTCAGCTGATAAAAGATGAAAGCAAATTTCACACCCCGGTCATGACTGGAATGCCTGGGCTTCACCATACGTGTTACGTGTCCATTTTAGCCATAGTGAGAAATGTGGGGGGACTAGCGGAAAAGAAGCCTATGCAGATAGCATGGGTTTACATCACTGAAACTCAGGGAAGGGTTTAAAATTAAGCAAAGCAAAAAGGCAGGTACTTTTGGCGAGAGAATTACCTAATAGCTCATCAGAATGTTATTTGAGGAAGATTGTCCTGGCCTTGATGAGCAAGATGCATTATAAGGGAACAAGAAAGTGCATGATGGGGGATGAGCCAAGGAAGCTGCACTGGTACCTCAGATGGGAAGCAACTGAAACTCGAAACTGGAGCAGTGGAGAGGAGAGTTTGGAGAAATGCTGGAAATGGAAATAAGCAGTAAGTAGGGGGTGGAAGAAAGGCCTGGTGTGGTTGAACACTTCCTTAGAACTCTCCAACCCTTCACCCTGTAGGCTCTTCCATCGTCTGTCTCCTGTTCATATGCCCTACGTCCGTCAACGTGGACCACCCGAAGTGTTAGCAGAGCACCCCAAACGTATCATGCTGATGTGTTTTTCCTTGCTGTTTTCTTCCTTGAGAATAGTCTTCCTCATATCTCCCTCTGGCAAAATCATAACCTTCCTTCAATGCTCATTTTAAGTGCCTCCATTTTCAAAGCACCATCTATGATCTTTTCCCCTTTCCAACCTGATGTGATCTCTTGCTCTTCCAAAAAAATCTGCCCCATACTCTTCAGCACTTTGATACATGCCTTAGAGTGATCTCAAATCTATTTCAATTCAATACAAAGAAGACCTTTCCAACAATTAGAGCTCTCTGACTGCCTCTGAAGAGATGAGCTGCCTGTGAAGGCAGGGAACTGATTCTCACTAAAGTTTGCATGTGATCTCAGTCATTGTCAGGGAATTGAAATGAATTCCCAAACTTGCTGTAGAGACTTGAACATCTAATGGGAATGTGCAGCTGGGAAATCTTTGAGACCCTGTATCACTGAGAGATTCTGGATTACATATAGTAATGTAGTGTTCATTCAATAAACATCTCCTGAGTACCTACTTTGGACTTCAATAGGAAACACAGGCTCAAATACCTACATGCGAGGTAGATGACTTGCATGAGGAAGTGGGCCGAGTATTGGGGATCGGTGGGCAGAGAGGCACACTGGAGCAGACACGCTCTGTTTAAAGCTAGTGCTTACTCCTCAGCACCCCCATCCATTGTTGCTGAGCTGGAATAGGAGTTCAGCATTATCAGCATTCTGATTATTCAAGGGAAATTTGAAAAACAGATTTTGTATAAAATGTCTTAATTTTTTTTAAAGTTGACAAATAATTCCTTTTACCAAAAAAAGGGGGGGGGGGACAAGACAAAAGCACTGTGCAGACCCAACTAAATGCATCCAAGGGTTAGAGTTTGCCCTTGGGCACCATTTTGAAACTCAACACTAAATACTTTACTAGATGCTTGGTATAGCAAAGATAAACCTGACCTTGAGAAACCCCACACTCTTATGGAGGAGATAGGCATTTTAACAGGTAATTGCAATAGAATGCACATTTAAAATATTTCAGGGTTTTTTCCTCCTAAAGAAATGAAGGCTTTGATGGCAAAAGGAAAGAGAGAAGGAATTAATGTAAAAGTGTGCTCTTAGCATGCATGAGAGTAATGGAAAACCAGGGAAGGAAGAAAGCAAGAAAAAAATAAGTATACTGACTTTCCAGTGCGAGTGAATATAGACCCGAGTCCTTGCCCTTGGGTGACTGGACAAAGGAACAGTTTTTATTTAAGGAGAAATAGGATGCATTCAGTTGTGAACAAGTTGCACTTGGTGTAGCCACAAAACAGCTAGAAAACAATGTTTAATTACCCAATTTTGTATAGGGAGTTGGGAGGTGAAAAGAAAAATGAAAATGAGAGACAAGGATTTGGGGGCCATCTACAGAGCTATAATGTTTCAAGTCCTGGATGTGAGTGAAATCAAAAGTAGAGAATGGAACTCTCTCTTAGGACAGGCATTTGGGGACAAGCGGAGAGTAAGAAAGTCCAGTAAAAGTGAACTAAAAAGAATATTGGGAAAGCAAAGAAAGACCCGAGTCTCCAAGGCCAAGGCAAGGGCATTTGCTGAGAAGTCATTCTTCTTCCATTCCTCTTGAACTAGGTCATTCCCAAAGTACAGCTGGGGGGTGGGGGTAGGGGGAGACTGTAAACTCTAAAACCAACAGGACAGGGATGATTTCCAACCTGGGCAGGAATCATTACCCAGAGAAGAGCTGATAGTGAGCCTTGAAGAGAATATTGCTGGGTGGCCAACTGAGCCTTTCATTTTGGATTGTCACCAGGAGAATATTCTTTCCATGGCTGAGAGAAAGGTTTCTTTTCATTTGAGAAAGAAACGGGTTTTGCCCTGACTCTGCAAGGGCAGTGCAAGTTCATGAGGAAAGGATTCATTCTTTTCAACGGCCGTCTTCCCACATTCCCAACACAAACGTCATTCCACACCCAGAGACACTCAAACCAACTTCAGAGCAGATGAGCACATCCATGTTCTTAGGTTGCAGCTATTCGTCACAGTCTACTTTCTTTATTCTTAAGAAAAGTAAAGGCAGGTCTCCTGGGAAAAGAAGGAAAATGAAGCAGGCCAAATTAGGAGTTCAGTGGACTTGGGAGGTGAATTTTCAGAAACTCCCTTTTCCCCTATTAATCCTTCCCTTTTTGTCCCTTATCCATTATGTGGGATTAGTTCTTTGTAAATTTGGATTTGTACTGATGAATTAAATTCTTGGCAACCGCTGTTCCTGCTGACTGGGTGTTTCTTTGTGCTCTTTGTAAAATCTATAACTCATTGCACCTGTTGCATCTGAATAGTCCTCCGCAGTCAAGTATGTGTGTGTGTGTGTGCGTGTGTGTGTGTGTGTTTCTTTAAAGCATTCTACAACATTCAATGTAGAAGGAAGAACTCCAGTGGATGGGAGGGGTTGCTAAACGGTGGACTAAGTTAGGAAGGCAAGTTGTAGAATCTCTTTCCTTGGCAGTCTTCTAAGAAAAGCAACCAGTTCGTTGATCTTCTAGTCAAAATAGCGTAGTTTTCAAATGGGGTGTCTAGGTCAGAGAGGTTTAGTAATAACTTACCCCAGGTAACACAGCCAGTTAGTGAAAGACATGGAACTAGAATCCATACCTCCTGATTTTACCTCACCCCAATCACACACAGTCTCACTATGCACCCCCCCTTTTTTTTTTTTTCAAATAAATGTTAGCCAACTGGTTTGTAAGGCCTTTGTAAAGAAGCTCTCTGTTTTCATCAAGTTTCACATTTCTGAAGAATTACATCAGAGTTTATGTCGGAAGGCTGTTGTATTTTTTTTCAATGAAATAGATTTTTTAATGGGAAAAAGAGAAAGTGGCCCAGGACATATATCTTAGCAGCTAAATAAACAGGTCTACAGAACAAGCACTTTTGGCTTTATGTTATATATTATTTATAATGCTATCATTCAATTTATTAAAGATTGGACCATTAGTTTCATAATATATTCCATGCTCTCCCTTTATTTTCCATATAGAGCTCTTCCTGAGATGGAAGTCAGCCAAATGGAGTACAAGTATCTTTCTTGGAGATTCCGTTAGGTTTCCTTCTTTCTTACTTTTCCATATTTCCCACTACCACTCACCACTACCATCACATATAAATCTTTTCCCACACATACTTGAACCCATTTATATGTTATCCATTGGCTGTTTGAGCCTCCAGAAATTTGGAATGGGTCTAGTCCTAGAAATGAGAATATTCTCAATATCATAATTTTAAAAAATTCAATGGAGTCATTCCTCATCTATGTCTTCTAAACCCATTTCCACATATCTTATGGGCAAATATAAAATATTAGCGGATGACAAGGATAAGAACTTAAAAAACTTAATTATCGATTAAACCACCTGAGGGTCACAGTTAAGCTCTAAGAAAATGCTGGTTGAAACTTCTATCTTTCATTTCTTCTCTGAAAGTAGTCTGACTCAGGAACTGCAAATCCCCCTAAAAGTTACTGTCTTAAACAGAAAAGTTCAGAGTACAGGTGGTCTGATCCACCACATGTAAATCAGATTACATTGAAAACCATGAGGTATTAAATATTTGGTCCATGTTTGGTGGAGGTGGTGAATCTATCTCAAGGGGTATCTATCTCAAGGCTTATCTCATTCAGGAAGCTGTCCTTGATAAAGGGCAAGCTCTCCCACAGTGACTGCCTAGGGCACGTTATGTTATAACCAACACTTTGTCATTCATCAGACTCACTTAAACACTTTATTGCCTTCTAGTTGGCCTCCCTGGTACTACATTTGGAAATCATCACATCTTCATTATCTAAATAAACATGTGCTCTACTCACCCTGAGTATGCAATGTGCAGTTGCCCACATGAGAGGCAGCTCCATTTCTATTCCACACCAGCATGTCAAAGCATCTTCCTTTATGGCTTTTATTTGGGGCTTATGTTTAAGATCACTGGTATTTTCTCTATCCATGCAAATTTCTCTTAGGCTATAATTTAATTCAGACCTTTCCAAATATACCCTCCAAGTCTGGTGAACATCTATCTAGATATTTTGCTTAACAGAATGATCAACGAGCAATAAATAATTTTATTTACTTTAATTTGATCATTCATTCATTAAATGAGATGCTCTTGCATGCTGGTTCTCAGTTAGGCCCTGTGTTAGAACTTGAGAGAGGATGAGAAAGGCCGGGTCCTTGCTGTGAGAATGCTTACTCATAGCTTCCTTGGAGAGTCAGGAGAATAATGAACTCGCCTCAATATACTGTGAGAGCTGTAACCCAAGTGTGTGCAGAACACGGAGAAACAGAGCAGAGAGGGTCATGGGTTTTGCCTGGAAAGGTGTGGTGGAGAGCTTCATAAAGAAGGTGCTTAAAGGATGAGCCAAATTTTCTGGACTGGGGCACAAAAGATAGGCCTTCTAGGCAGAGAACTACCATGGGGAAAAGGGCATGAAGACCTGAAGCAGCTACTGTGAATTGTCCAGTGTGACAGGAATGTGTCCTGCATGCCTGGAACTGTTAGGAACCTGGCAAGGAAGGTTGGGCTCAGATTATAGAAGGCCTTGAACATGTCCTCCAAAGACATTTGAGTTTGCCCAGTAAACAATGGAAATATGGAAAGATTTCCCTGAACAATGCTTTTGGTGGCAGGGTTAACGAAAGGTTCAAGTAGAGAGGTGGTTGGTGAAGACAGGACAGCTTGAACCCATCAACTTGAAGCCAACCAGTTAGATACTTATCAAGATCCAGAAAAGTGATCTGATCTAGAGAGAAGGAAATGGAGTCAGAAGATATTTGTGGATTAAAATTGCCAGCCCACATGGAAACAACTGAAGTGCCCTTTGATAGAAGATTGGTTAAAGAAGAGGTGGCACATATATACAATGGAATACTGCTCTTTCATAAGAAAAGATGATACACTGCCATTTGCAACAACATGGCTGGAGCTTGAGAATATTGTGCTAACCAAAATAAATGGGACAGAAAAAAGTCAAGAGCCATATGATTTCATTCACATGTGGAAATAAAACTGAAAGCAACAAATGAACAAACAAGACAAACAGACAGACAAACAAAAACTCATAGACACAGACACCAGTGTGGAGGTAACCAGAGGAAAGGGGGTGGGGAGAGGTAGTGAAGGGTTAAGGGGGTCAAATATAGGGTGATGAAGGAGTTTTGACTTTGGGTGGTGAGCACACAATGCAGTATACAGATGATGGATTATAGAATTGTACACTTGAAACCTATATAATTTTACTAACCAATGCCACCCTAATAGTGTTAGTTAAAAAATAATGATAATTGCCAGCCCTTGTTGGCAGGATAGATATATAGTTCTTTTTGTTCACCATATATATTCTGAGTTTACAAAAGTCCATAAGCTCCTTAAATGCTTAAGTAAAGACACATAATTCAATAAATAGATCCTCCAAGATTACAAATAAACATTAAGGTGCTAGGGAAAGACAGCTCTTCTGGACTCTGAGCCAGCAGTGCTTGGGATGGCATTCTGGCTCTGACGCTTAGTAGCCGGCTGGATGTTAGAAAATTGCCTTCACCTCCCTGAGCCTCTCTTACATCCCAAATGGAGGAGCTGGTGGAGTTTATCTCCAAGGCTTCCTCCAGCTCTCACACTCTATGAGTCAAACCCTTGTGTTAAGGGGTCACAGTTCTGGCCTTTCCCAAGCTGAATCACCTCTGAAGCAGGAATTCTTCTGGGGCTGACCAGGAAATGTGAATCCAGTCACTGCAAGAACATCCTAAGGTCCATTCTCAAGAATTGGGGCCCAGCAGGTGTGGCCTGAGGCTGGGGCACATGTCGGAGGCAGCTCCCTGATTACACAAGCCTCTCTAGTTTCTTCTCCTCAAAGGCAGCCAGGCTGGGTCCAAGAGACCTGCCAGGGCTTCCAAAGAAGAGAGAGCCCTCTCTCTCAGATCTCAGGATTTCCCAGAGTCTGTTTTTCCTGCTTGTGCAAATTCCCACAGCCAGTTATCTTACTTACATTGTTCTAAAGCTGCTCATAGGACTTGCCACAAGAATGCAGGGTTCTCAGGTGGCTTTCCCTTACTTCCTCATGCCCAGCACAGCTGGGAAGCCACTTCCCTCACAGCAAGCCTTGCTCCTCGGTGCCCCAACCAGTAGAGGGCGCTACCCCTGCCTCATTCCAGCCCTCTGACTCTCAGTGAGCACCTACTATATGCCACAAGCACTTCTGCAAGTCAAGGATTCCACACAGCAGCCCCACGAGGTACATGAGGTGACTGCCCTATTTAATGTGACTTCCCTATTTGGCGAAAGCAAGGTAGGTCACCAAAGGCCAAACTTCTAGGATGTGCCAAACCAGGATTCAAACTGAGTTCTGTCTGGTTTCCAGTCTGCTGCATTCTCCATCCTACAGCCAGAGTTAAGCTCTAAATAACATTATGCCCACATGTGAACTATCTGTAAAGCCTCCAAGCACATCTATACCCGGTGTCTTTGTTACCCAAGGAAGCCACAATCAAGGCTACTTCAGGCCAAGATACCAAAGAGGGAAACAGGTTATAAGTCACCTAATCAAGGACACTAATGTTGGGATCTAGGTTCCTTCCAATTTTTCCCAATAAAGTTGTGATATCTTCTTACCAGTCAGTTTTGCTTAGTCATTAAAAGGAAGAAACCCTGTGAACCAGGCTGCCTGGTTTTGAATCTCTTATATCATGTAGTAGCCAAGTAACCTTGGCCAAATTACCGAGGCTCTCCAAGCCTCATCTCCCCACGTATAAATGGCAATGAGAGTAATACTCCCCTCACAGTGCTGTTATGAGAAGTAAATAAGATGATGCATGTACAGCACTTAACACAGAGTCTGGCATATGGCGTGAGCTCAATAAATCCCAGCCATTATTATTATCATAATATCTTTGTACATAAATCTATCTGCAGCTCTGATTGTTTTCTTAGGACAGATTCCAATGAGTAAAAATCACTGTATCAAAGGGTGGCTCTTCACACACAGTGCTTAATTATCTCTTAGAAATTTTAGAGCGATTTATACACCCAACAGAAGTGCGGGCTGGAGTGCATGCAGCATCCTTCACAGCAGTGGGCTCCCCCAATATATCAAATGCAGATGACTCTAATGCAGTAAAAGATGTTTGAACGTCTTACAGCCCTCAAATAGAAGGACATAAACTTTCTGTTTTCCCTGCCTCTTCAGTCATGGGAACAATCCGGGCTGGAACTGATCATCCCAAAGGCTTTTACTTACTAGCTGTGAGATTTGGGAGTGAATTTTCCTCTCTGTACCTCAGTTACTTCAACATTTTTAAAAATATGAATGACATCTGAGCAGTGCCTTCCTTTCATATATGTTGCAGCTACAGATACAGAGTAAATGTGACTATCCTAGTGATGATAGCTGTCAATATTCTTTGCACATTTTCCTATAAAGACAATGCATTTATAAACAATTTTTTACTTTATTAATATGTAGATATGCCACGTGTCCAAGGTCAAGAGGAGTCTAGATCCAGCCCTATCAAAATTTTGCTGTGCAATCAAGGGTAAGTGACTTCACCATTCTGGGCCACTTTTTCCTCTCTGTAACAGTGAGGGCCATGGTCCAGATTATCCCCAATAGTTATGTTTCTATCATCTTGCCTTCCCATACATCAGGTTTCTTAATTGACATATCGACCCAGATAATTCTTTGTTATACTGGGGAGGGGTGGCTATTGTAAGGTGTTTAGCAGCATCCTTGGCCTCTGCCACCTACTGGCACCCCCACCAAAGTTGTGACAACTAAAAGTTGCCAAATGTCCCCCTGAGGATCAAAATCGTCCCCAGTTGAGAACTACTTGGATATACTTAAGGGTTTCAGGTGCTGGGTGTTACTTAAAGAGCTGAATTAAGTGGCTTTTAATATCCCTTCCTATCATAACATCCCAAAGGCCAGTGATGCTTTGAGTGATTTGAACTCAAATCCACCCACATGGCACGTATTTGAGAGAGAGGGCTTTGTCATCTCTAGTGTCCCTTCTACCTGCTGAATCCCATGGAGGAGATTGACTCAGTCATCTACCTCTTCACTACAGGTGTCAGGTGAAATATCCAACCACAAGCTTGCAGTCCACTGACGCAGTCACAAATCAGGTGTCTTTGGGCAAACCCTTTAGTTTTTCTGAGTTCTTTCACATGCCAAACGTGGAGGACACCGCAAAGCAATTTGGCAAGGACTAAATATGACAAGTGTGGATGTGCCTGGTACCAAGAAGGAGGAGGGGGGACTCCAGATGGGAAGCTCCTGCTTTCACGTTTCCCTGAAGAAAATGATTGCCGCTCGGTCATTTCCCAGGCCCAGCCTCGGGGTTCAGACTAGATTTGCTTTTGACTTAGGTGCGTCCAGCCAGAACCAAGGTGCAGCTCCTGAGGAGTGGGGTGGACAAATGATCCAGTTAGCAGTCAGAGGAATGCTATGGACCAAGAGAGTGACTTTGGTTCCAGCTGAAAACGTCAGCAGAGTGCTGGGAGAAAGGAATCTGTTTAGCAGGTGTGTTTGGAATCTGGCACGGCGCACTGGGCCGGGGCCAGGACCCCTGAGCTGGTCTGAATGCCTTCTGTGTTGACTCCCTGGGACTGAGACCCAGGACTTGAAGGGGAGAGCGTCTAGGGTAAACACGCCAGCCAGGCAGTGGCTAGAATTTTTCCTGAGGGCTTCCATGTCTCCTGCAGAACTCCAAGAGGCCAGCAACAGGAGTGGCCCAAGTCCTTCACCCACCCTCTTCCACATCACCTGATCCGAAAAGAGCGCCGAAAATAGCTCAGAAACTGGGCCTGCCTGGGAGACACATAAAGATCCATTTACATGGGAAGGTGACTGCTCTGAATGCCCAGAGCAGACGGGTCTATGCTAATGGCTCAGTCCCCCTCAACTGCGGATTTCTATAGCTGGCTCCTGCACTCTGCCGTTACCAACAGAAATGCCTGAATTATCTTAATTCCAGAATGTAAATTATTCCAATTTTGAGGCCATCATTTTAAAGCTGTCAAAGTCAATATTTTTAACAGCCTAGAAAAAAACTACAACTGGAAAATGTCTAAACAAGTTGTGCTTGAGGACTTGAGACAACTTCTGGCAAAAATTGGTGCTGAGATAGAGAAATACCCCACACTGACTCCACAACCAGGAAAAAACGTCAGTTCGCCCCATCACCGATTTGTCCGCTGGAGAGCCAATGAGTCCTTCTTCTTGCATTGATCACTTTCAATCTGTTACCTTCCATTTATGGATTAATCATTTGTCTTTTGGTCCTAAGATTTTTTTTTTTTTTTTAAAGAAATTAATTCTCAAAAGAATAACAATTCGGTACATGGTCATGAAGAGATGGGGGGCTGGGGTATCCTGCCCTAAGTTTTCAAGTCATTTGTATTTTCACCTGCACCATCCCTTGTTCTGAGGCCCCTGTGCACCAGGCCCAGCCCTGGGAAGGCCGGGATGGGCGAGAGCAGGGAAGGGAAGGGGCTTTCAAACAAACCACCTTGCACTTGGGCAAGAAAAATCAGTTCCTTTTCTTATTAGCGCTTCAGTTTCCATCCAGGCGCATCATCATCTCTACCTTATTAACCCTCCCAGGCAGAAACCTGGCAACGACGGAGAAGAAACGGGCAAAGCCAAGCCATCGTTCCGGTTCACCCCTCAGGCACGGGCGATTCAGTAGCAGCTGGGGTGCCAGCCAGGTTTCAAGGGTACTGCCCCGCCCGGGTGGGCCCCTCCGGCCCCACTGCCAGGGACACCGGGCTCAAGGCGGTCGCCGTCGGGGAGCGCTGGCGAAGCCTCTGGTATGGGCCCGACTCCTGTTCAGAGGCTGAAACACACCCGGTTCCTGTAGCTCTGGAGCAGGATTAATTGATTGGTCTCATATGAACCTAAAAGCCGTTAGGAGCAGAAAGGATGGAAAGCAATTCCAATTGCTTTATTACCATTTTCTAGTAAAGTACCAGTTTAGTCTTCAGCCCTACTGTGAAGCAGCAGGTTTCCAGATATCGACTGTGCTGGCATGTGCTCCTGGAAGAGAGGAAATGCCTGCGTCTGGAAAGCAGAAACATCTGCTCAGATCTCCAGCCGCCAGCTGCTGGAACCACGGAGGCCGGGGGCGTCCCCCCAGGTGGTGTCACCGCAAGCCAGACCTGGGGAAGCACTCGCCACAGGGAGGGGCAGGCTGTGGGCCGGCTCTTTCTCGATTCTGTTTTTAAGATCTCATTCACTTAATGTAGATGGGAGAGGAAGGCATTATAGATGGTTTTATGAGGTCGTCTATAGACTCTCTGACAGAAGCCTGATGATTATAGTAGTTATAATGGAATATTAATAGTCATCATGTACTGGTTGTCTATGCCAGGCGCTGAGCGCTTTATGTATCTTAACTCATTTAAACCTCAAACAACACTAGGAGGGAGGTACTACTATAAGCTCTTCTTGACAGATGAGAAACGGAGGCATGTGGGTTAAGGAACTTGCCCGAGTTCACCACCTTCTAAGTGCAGGAGTCATGGTTTGAACCCAGCAAGTGTAGCTGCAGGGCCCCTGTTCTTCATCACTACCTCTGGTCATAATTACCACCCTGTGCTGTGTAGTCATGCACACTCATTTTATATCCTCACAGGATACTATGAATGCAATATTACTGTCCCCAATTTTCAGATGGGCAAAATACAGCTGAGAGTTATGAAGTGATTTGTTCCAGGTCATGAGGATAAGAGATGTCAGAGCCTGGGTTAACCTCAGGTCAAGCTCTTTTTACAATAGCCTGTTGCTTCAGCATGATCAGAAAGTTTGAACTTGAGCTATGCTTTCTCAGTGGGGATTTAGCTCAGAATGTCAACAAATAAATCAGTAATAATAATGTCATTAATAATAGTTACCATTTATTGAGCACCTACAATTTGATAAGCCCTCCCCTAGACATGAGTTTAACCTTCACAAATGTCTGCAAGTCAGGGTGGGTTTTTTTAATATTTTCCCCATACATCAAAAAGGGAAACTGAGACACAGAGATATAAGTGACTTGACCAAGGTCACACAACTAGTAAATGACTGCACTTAAATATGACCCCAATTGTTCTGCTTCGTAAGTACAGAGTTTACTAATTGTCCTTTTTTTCTTAAAAAAACATGTGAACTGGGATTTTTTACTTTTTCATTCTCTCTTGTATCCCCAGCACCTGTAACAATATTGGTAGATCCCTGTTGAATGAATGATTGAATTTACTTTGGGGTGAGAAACAAATATCTTGGGAAGCTTACGTGATTTGCAAGAGGAGAGTTTCATGACATTTCTAAGAACAAATTCAGTAGTTGGCTACAACTAATCCAAAGTGAGAAGAGGTAGCTTTTCCAGGAACGATTATCCCCCCCCAAAATGTCCATCTAACTTAAATATTTATTTGCAAGATGAGAACTCAATGGGCCACCATCTCTCCAATTCTTCAAACCAGAACCTTTATCCCCACATCTTGGACCAAGCTACTGTCATCTCTGCCCTGAACTAACACAAGTTCCTCCCACCTTAACTCCCTACTTCCACTTGACCTCTTTAATCCGTCCTACCTCCAAAAAGCAGGTGTGTCTCCTGAACTATAAATCACATCGTGTTACACGCCCTCCTGGAAAACCTTCCCTGGCTCCCTGTTGGACCTAGTGTAAAATCCAAACTTCTTTCACCGATCCCTGCCTTCCACTACCACCATTAAACACCACCCCTCCCCCATAACCTAGAATACTCTGTCCACACTGTCTCAGGACCTCTAACAGACTGTCCCCTCCCACCTTGGGCCTTGACCATACCATTTCTCTGTCTGGATCCTCTCCTTCCCACTCTTCCCATTCCTGGCTCCTCCTCCCTCTTCTAGCCTCAGCTTTATGTCACCTCCTCACTGAGATTTTCTCCAGCCATTCGGTCAAGCCCTCCCTTTCCATTACTCTCTCCAATAGCACCCTATTTCTTCCATAGCTCTTACCAGGCAGTATTCGAGATTATATATTTACCTTTTTAAATCCTCTATCTCCTCCATTAGGTTGTAAGCTCATGAAGGCAATGGCCGTATCTGTTTTGTGGGTGTTGGTTGGAGGTGGCAAAGGGGTGTTACGGTTGTCTATTCAGCACCCAGTTTTGTGCCTAGCTCTGTGTCTGGTCTAAAGTAGACATTCCAAAGTATTTACTGTGTAAGTTAATGAATGAGAAGAGATTATTGGAACTGGAAAATATTACAGGGACCCATAAACTGTAAATATTTTGAGAACAAGTTCTATGTCTTGGTTAGCTCTGTATTCCTAACAACTTGCCCAGAGACTAACAAAGGTAGATGTTAAATGAACAGTTCTTGCGTGACAAAATGGAACAGATAAATGAGCTAACCTTTATTAAACAACTAGTGTATGTTTTAGGCAATTGACATACATCACTTCATTTAATTGTCCCATGGGCATGTGTAGTAATTAGACAAGAAAAGAAATAAAAGATACCGAAGTAGTAAAGGAAGAAGTAAAACAATCTCTGTTTGCAAACAATATAATCCTACAATATTATGTTTTGTACAATATTATATTACAAATAATATAATATTGTAGAAAACCCTAAAGATCACACACACACACACACACACAACTGTTGAAAACTAATAAACAAATTCAGCAAAGTTGCAGAATACAAAATCAGCACACAAAAATCAGTTGTGTTTCTACATACTAACAATGAGCAATGCAAAAACTTAACCAAGGAGGTGAAAAACTTATAAACTGAAAACTGCAAAACATTATTAAAAAATCAAAGGGCACAAATAAATAGAAACACATCTGTGTTCATAGACTGAAATTTAATGTTGTTAAAAATGTCAATACTATTCAAAGCAATCTACAGATGCACTGTAGTCTCTATCAAAATCCAAAGATGTTTTTTGCAGAAATAGAGAAAACCTTCCTAAAATTAATATGGAATCTCAAGGGACCTCAAATAGCCAAAACAATCAATGAAAAACAAGTTGGAGGACCAACACTTCCTGATTTCAAAACTTACTATAAATCTACAGTAATCAAAACGTTGTGATACTGGCATGAAAACAAACATATTGACTAATGGAAGAGACTAGAGAGCCCAGAAATAAACTCTCTAATATATAGTTGAATGATTTTTGACAAAATGCCAAGACCTTCCAATGGGGAACAGACAGTCTTTTTAACAAATAGTATTGGGAAAACTGAATATCCACAAAAGAATGAAATTGAGTCCTTACTTTATACAACAAACAGAAATGAACCCAGAATGGATCAAAGACCTGAGTGTTAGAGCTAAAATGATAGAACTCCTAGAGGAAAACATAGAGAAAAAAATCTTCACTATCACACAGTGAGCATACTATGGGCACAGCCCACTCTAGAATGCCCAGCTTTCTGAATCCCATTCTAGTGCTATTCTTATCTTTGCTTTAAACTAAAATAGTATGTATAGTTTACAGAGCATTTGCGAACACAGTTAAACATCAAACAGCTTGAACACAATGAACCAAGCTCTTCATTTATTGTTTTCCCCAAGCTCTCCAAGAAAAAAAAACTCACAACCAAAACATGTAATTGGTGGTGGTGGTGATGGTGATGGTGATGGTAGTGATAACGAACCCTCCATGTGCCCAGGCCTACGCCAGTGGGAATTTAACTCAGTTCCCTGAACCCTACACTCTCACTATAAAAATAATTCTTACTCAACAAACTTAGGCTTTGTTTATATTTTCACCTTAATAAGGTGGGACTCAGTAGAAATTCAAGTCATCAGAAACCCACTGATCTCCCAACTAATGGTCATTTTGCTCTGCAGGTCCCTTTATAGTAATGTCTTTCTTAAACAAGGAAATCAAAAAACTACCTGAAAATATTTAAAATTTCAGGGCTTCAGCTGGGTTGGCATCCTTTATCTTCTCCTGTCTTTTTTTTTCTTCCCACTGTCAGATTGTCACTTGTGAGGTGACTGAAGAACTATTTAGGTCATGCTAAATACCTGTCTTTCAAAGGCAAATAAAACTATTATGTATGTCATTTCCCATAGCTGTTTGACCACTCTGGCCAGTGTCTATTTCTCTTAGTCAAGGTTTAGGAAAAAGACAAGAGCAAGAAAAACACTTGTAGAGTAGGATTACAACAAAAACTAGATCACTGACTCCAAGCAGATCATTTTAAATTAACATATATTCTTCTGGCCCATGCCCTAAAGCAGTGTTCTTAGCAACACCCTTGCTGATATCACAGACTTATCTCCTTATTTAATGTCCAGAGTTATCAGAAATCCCAGCCATGACATACTTTGAATAAATGTAAACATAAAATTCCTAAATACATTTCCCTTTCAGCCAAACAAACAAATGAACAAACAAAAACAAAAATAAAACCTCAGGGTGTAGCCTCATGTGTAAAATGAATTCTAATTGCTCCATTTTTTCCCACAACAACCTGAATATAGTTATTGATTTTTCTTAAACTGGATTTAAGTGTTTGGAATGATAGACGTTTTTCTCCCTTCCCCTTTCCATTTAGTCTCTTCATACTTGTGGTCCATTAAAAATACACGTGCCTGGCCGGGTGTGGGTCAGCGGTTGAGCATCGACCTAGGATCCAGGAGATCCCAGTTCAATTCCCATCAGGGTACATGCCCCGATTGTGGGCTCGATCCCTAGTGGGGGGAGTGCAGGAGGCAGCCGATCAATGACAACTCTCTCATCATTGATGCTTCTATCTCTCTCCCTCTCCCTTCCTCTCTCTAAAATCAATAAAGATATATTTAAAAAGAAAAAGAATACACATTAACTAGGAAGAACATTTATGCTATCAAAGTTCAAACTTTAGTGGGGGAAAAGACCTTGATTCATTTTTTGTTCAGTTCAAGATTTTTTATTGGGATTTAAAAGGGGGAAAAAACCCAAAAAACATCTTTTATATGTCATATAATTCCAACCAGCTATTCATCACCTTCATCCTAAAGATGTGTGTACTTTTCTGCCCTTTTAAAACACTGAAGTTGAAGGACTTGAGAATCCCTCCTGACTCTAGGGACACTGCAAGCCCCTGCTCTGTGTATATCCATGAGAAACATCGGCTTAATTTAAGCTTTCCTAACTCAGTTCTGTACAGTGTTGTTTATGTTTATTGTTGTTGAACAATTCAGTTACCTGGGTTCGTGCTGCTAACAGATGGGAGAGTTACCCTCTGAACAAGTTACCTGGTTGATTCTACCTCATATTCCTTGAGAGCGCAGGTCTTCATTTCTGCTCCAAATATGAAGGGGTTCGTGGCTGCTCTCCTCACAGAGTTTTGTAATAATTGTTTTCCATTTACTACTTTTTCCAAAGGGAAATGTGATAAATTTTTACTTGGGAGTCTAGCTGATCCTACTGTTGCTCTCGGCCCTTCTCCCTGGCCCAGCCTCTAATGGCCCACACCTGGCAAAATACCTCTCCTCCCATCAATGTCCAGTATTGTATGGGTTGATTTTTTTAAAAATTAAGTAATATTTAGCAAGTGTTTTTTAGTTTACAGGGCACATTTTTATTAGATTGACAATTTGTTTTTCTAAGGTGTAGTAGTTTTTTCAATACAAAGACAAAATTTTAAAAAAATTCTACAAAATCACACAAGCCACATAACCCCTCCTATCATTTCTTAAACAAAATTATACATTCATAATCTATAATGACAAACGAGACTAGTGGTTGTCTGGGGTGAGGAGTGGGAGGATTGACTGAAAGAAACAACTTTCTGAGTAGTAAGACTATATCATTTTCCCCAGCCTTATTGACATATAATTGGCATATAACATTGTGTAAATACAATGTGTACAATCTGAAGATTTCGTATACATATATAATGCAAAATGATTACCACAATAAGGTTGGTTAACACATCCACCACTCACACAGTTACCACTTTTTGTGGATGGTGAGAACTTTCAATATCTACTCTCTTAGCAGCTGTTAAGTATATCATACAGTGTCATCAATGGTAGTCACCACGCTGTACATTCGATTACTAGGACTCACTCATCTTATAACTGCAAGTCTGTACCCTTTGACCACCTTCACCCATCTCCCCCACCCTCCTGTCCTAGACACCACCAATCTGCTCTCAGTTGCTACGACTTTGGGCATTTTTTTTCCACGTATGAGATCGTATGGTTTTTATGTTTCTCTGTCTGACTTACTTCACACAGCATAATGCCTTCAATCTTCATCCATAATTCCGCTGTCAGGATTTCCTTCAACAAAAGTATGTCTCGATTGTGGTAGTTACAAGGCTATATTCATTTGTCAAAAGTCATCACCCTGTACACTTAAAATGTGGACATTTTACTGTATATAAATTACACTTCAATAAAGTTTATTTAAAAATTTTAAATAGTAATATATTCATTAGGAAATTCAAGCAGGGCTCCTGGTTCAATAAGCTGGATTTATTTTACTTTTCCTCTTCCAGTAGCCTCACTAAAATGGTAGTAAGAATGGATAAAAGATGTCCAAGGGCAAGAAGAACAGGTAGGGGGGAGTCTTCAGAAGATGAGAATTCAACAGATTTCAGAATTTAGCAGAGAGCAAACAAAGTAAGTTACAAACTCAGTGCCTACAGACGGATGAAAAAGTCATGAGAAGTTAGTGAGCAATTTCCCCTGCAGAAACCCTGGAGGGAAAGAGGAAAGCTTAGAACTTGAGGGAGGGAGATGAAACATAAAAATAAAAGAGATTAGCTAAAAGTCGGCATAGAGAAGGAATGGGAGCAAACTCCCCCAACCCCTCCTTCGCTCTCGGCAGCCAGATACCCCTTTTTTCACTTCCCACAGTGGTGAGACAGGTTTATTTCAGAGAGACCCCAGACTCAGAGACACCAGTCCCAGTGGAAAGCAGAGATGGGTGCAAGACTGAAACTGGCCATTTACAAGTAAGTTGACCTATGAACTACAGCCCCCCACAGTAATTTAAGAAGTAATTTAAGAAGTTTTAAAGATCTATCTCTGGAAAAATGAAACAGTTCCAGAGAAAAGACCATGCACACACAATCCTGGGTTTCACCAACAGTGAGGCTATCTTGGTTTTTGATCTCCCTAGACTGAAACCCACCCAGTTCATAAACATTCAACACACACACACACACACACACACACACACACACACACAGCTTCCAGATAATGGTTCAATTTTAAATAAGAGCAGAGAGTGAAAAATCATTAGGCATTTTTTAAGTTGAAATAAATATATTTTTTTTAAAAAAAGAAACTTGGGGGAAACAGAGACAACATAGGGAGCTTAAGAAAGCTTTAACAAAAGAACTTATATTTATTTAATATCTTAAAAGTGATAAGAGATTATATTACATCCGTAGAAGAAATGGATGTGATAAAAAGGAAATAATCATAGAATGAGAGAGCTTTCAGATATTTAAAACATGTTAATCTAAGTAAAATGTTCATCAGAAGTATGGAAGTAATGAAAATCTCACAAGAAGCAGAACAAAAAGACACAGAGATGAGAAAGAGTGTCAATGAGGAGGAACAACAGCCCAATAATAAAAGTTTAAAAAAAAATAAAACCAAGAAAAATGAAGAGAAGAAATTATTAAAGAAATTAAGGATATAAATCTTGAAATTAAAGGGGCTCATGTGTGCCAACTTGAAATTAAAGAGGCTCATGTATGCCTACAACAAAAACTGGAACAGACTTAAATGCAAATCATCATGAAATCTCAAGATCCCAGATATAAATAGAAAATGCAAAAAGATTTCAGAAACAAAATGAAGATTACAGACAAGAAACAGATATAAAAAGGGATTAGACTGCTTAGCATCAACCTTGATTTGTGGTCAGTAAAGCAGGGCCTAGATATTTGTGAGAAGTATTTTAACCTAGAATTTTATATCAAACTAAATTGTCATTCAGATTAGAAGGAAAAACAGTAAAATGTTTATATATGCCAAGCCTCAAAAAATGTTCACCTCTTAGACCTTTCTTCAGAACATACTAAAGGATATACTTCAGCAAAAGAAAGACTGTGTCAAGAAAATGGAAGTCAAAAGATTTAGGAATAAAGGAGAGTGGCAAACAGAATTTTATGATGTGCACCAGACCTAGAGAGAAACCCATCCAGATTAGATGAGGGGTATTGAGAAATGTAAGAGAGAATTCCCGGGGGGGGGGAGGGGGGGGAATGTCGTTGACTTGATAGATTTTCTTGTGTATTTAATCATTTGGAAAAATTATTGCTGGGTATTTGACTTATCTGTTTGGCCTGTTTAGAGAAAAATATCTGTTAAGTAAATAGAATATTAAATAAATGAAAATAATCAAGGTAATTATTTACCAGAGGAAAAAGAAAAAGTTATCTGATTAAAAAAAAAAAAAAAATCTATAGGCTAGATAGTGAACTATTTCAGTTGCTGCGATAGTGTTACCCTATCTATAGATTAGGTCAAAAGTCGTAAGATAATTAACATTGGGAACCTGGAGGACTGGGAAGGGAAGAAATGGGTTTGTGAGAGCACTAAATCCTCAAGTACCATAATAGGAAACTGATACATAGTATCAAAAGATAACATAATAAGCATATTATTTAGATATTTGAAGATAAGTATCAAAAGAAACAGCTAAAAGACTTTAAAGTAGTCCCACTGTAGAGTGGACTGGTGATACAAAGGGTTGGGGCAAGGACCTATGTAAGTACTTTATGTTCAAATTATATGTATCCTACATATAATTTTTAATAGAAAAGAGAAGCTGTCTCCTGTTTTTATTATTAGAAATATTACAAAGCACTTTTGCATTCATTGTCTCATTTGGTTTTAACAAGAATCTGCTGAGACAGAATTTACTGTTAGCCCTATTTTATAGATGAAGAAATTGAGAATCAGAGAAATAAACTGAGTTTGACAAGTCTACTGATTCTAAACCTTCACACTTCCCTCCATCCAAAGGTTAAAAATCAATATTATAATGTGTGTCTATTTGCAGATATGCCTGATTCCAAAAAGGTACTTAATGAAAATTATGAAAATGAATACAACATTGCCAGATAAGATGAATTAAAAATAAGTCACTTGAGAAATCCATCAAAGACATAAGGATAGTAGATTAAAAGGTAAGATTAGTTTATTAAATGCAGGCCAGTAAGTCTTATCTATCACAATAGAAGTGAAACTAAAATTTGGTCCTGAGCTTCCTAGCAATCAGTGCTAAAAAGGAACAAGAATGACAAGTCAGAAGATTCACTGTATCCACAAAGTAAGATCAAACCAGATATTTAAAAAAAAAAAAAAAAAAAAAGACTCTGACTCTTAGCTATTCTTGGTGATAAAACCAGAGAGAAGTTTCACCCACTATGCATTATAAGGCAGAAACTCCATAATGTAATGAGCAATATCCTCATCAATGTCCTTAAAATAAGTCAGCAACAAGTAGAATCTATGTCCTTCAATGCAGACTAATTTCATTACACCAAAAACAATTTGATTAAAAATAAATTCATAGGACAGGAGGAAGGGCATCAAAATAATGAGATCTAGGTGTAGAAAAAATTCAACACAGATGTAATGTTCTCATTAGCCACGTATATATATATATACACATATATGCATATACACACATACATAGGACATCGGTAAAGAGTTTTCAAATACCTCAGCTTCCTAGTCCCCCCACCAAGAGAAACTAGCTACAAAATGTACACAATCTAATGATTTATGCCACTTTTTATATAGGGTTATCCACCAAAAATGAGTTTAAAATTGATTTATCTATTTAAAATAGTGACGTTTGTTTTAGAAGAATTAATCAGCTGCTATTCTTTCCATTAGAGACAATTGTCTCTTAAATCTGCTCCTGATCAAGGTTGACTCTAGATAAGGGAGGTTGAAATTACCTCTCCCTCTGTCTACCTCAGTTCTGTCTCAAGGAATAGAGTTGTCCAAATTCTATGACATTCCATTGAGCCACAGTGGCAGGGAGTACTGATTTGACTGAGTCAAGTTGAAGACTGTACGTGTGAAAGAGGAAATTCTCATTAAAACAGTATTTCAGTAGGCCTGACCCCACTTGTTCTTTTAACACCTGGAGGACCCTGGGATGATCATCATTTCTCCGAGTAGTTCCCCCACATGTACGCACTTACTCGTTCCATCTGCTCCCACCACATACCTTGTCTTCCCTTCCTGGTTCAGAACAACTCTTTGATGTTCATCACCTTCAGAGCTGTGTAAAGACACCCCAACACTTGCTACTGCACACCACTGAAACATCTCCCATGGACCCACCAAAAGTGCAACTAGTGTCTTATAGTTCTGGAGTTGCCAGAGCAGCACTTTGTTGCCATAAATCTTTAATGTGCTTAAGTCAACTAATCTCTGTTCAGAAGTAGAGGGGAAATCCTTTAAGTCCCATTATAATTGGAAGTATTGTTATGACAACTACAGTGAAGTTGTATTTATGTTTATCTGCAGCTCTCTCTTTCCCTGGAGTTCAAATATGAATCTACAGAGGGCTGCTCCAGGGGAGAATTCTGAATGACAGACATCATGAGTGAAGGTGGGTGGACACATCCTTACCTGTAAATTCCAAGGCTTTGATATGAGAATAACCTCGTCTAACTTTAGAATGAGTTCCCTGAAGGGTCTTCAGAGAACACAAATAAACCACCCCACCAGACTTCCAAATAAACCCACCTATGTCTGGATCTTAGGAGGAAAGGAGGCTTGGTTCAAACTGTCATAACAATATCTACTGCTTAACAAGAACCATGCATTTGTGCTGATATCTTCATTTTAATACTCACAAGAATCCTGAGAATAGAATATTATATTGTCCATTTTGAAGGTGAGAACTGAAGCTCATCTGTTCATGACCTCCAGAGCTTCTCTCTGAAGCTATGGAAGCGTGGACTATGTAGGGTCCACTCCAACTATGTTAGGCCATAAAGCAGGACCCCAATGCACCCTCAAGAACCTGCAGCCATAGAAGGATAAATAAAACATAGACATAAATGACTCTATTAAAGGCAGAATGACACATAATAAATACACAGAGTGTTGTAGATATGCCGAGGGGATGTGGAAATTATGCCACACAAAATGGTCATGCTTCAGATAGCCAAGTGATATTCATTCATTCAACAAGTAGAAATTGAATATCTCCTCTGGGCTAGAAACTGCACTGGGTACTAAAGTCACAGCCATATGAAGAAACTCATAGTCTAATAGAGAAAGAATTAAATATTCCCACTGTGTTATCAGTTTCCTAGAGCTGCCATAACAAATTACCACAAATAGAACGTCTTAAGACAACAAAAATGAACCCTCTCACAGTTCTGGGGGCTAGAAGTTCAAAATTAGGGTGTTGGCAAGGTCATGTTTTCTCTGAAGTCTCCAGAGAGAATTCTTCCCTGCTTCTACCTAGCTTCTGGTGGCTGCCAGCAATTCTTGGCATTCCTTGTAGCTGCGTCACCTCAATCCCTGCCTCTGTCTTTACCTGGCCTTCTTCCTTGTGTGTCTTCACCTCCTCTCTCTGTGCCTTCATATGGCTTTTTTATAAGAACAACAGTCATTAGATTTAGGCCCCATCCTAAGTCAGTATGACCTTAACTAGTTACATCTGTAATAGCCTATTTGCAAATAAAGTCATAGTCTGGATCCCAGTGGACATGAATTTTGAGGGGACATTACTGAATCTAGTATGCCCTCATTCAATAAAACTCAAAAGTGCCAGATAGGGAAGTACAGGGTGCGATGAGAGCACACGGATTGGGACCTAATTCAAACTCAAGAGAGTCGAGAAAAGATCAGAATTTTAGAAGACAGTGAGTTGGTGAATGCTTAGGCCAATAATTTATCTGTATGGGGACAACTTAACCACTTCTCCCTAAACACCTTTTATCTCTCTAACTCATTTGTCCAAGCCCCCAAACTACCTCCTCCACAAAACCTTTTCTGACCTCTCTGTCCAGATTAATCACTTTTTCTCTGCATCACAACAGCTTACCACTTGCCCTTATTTAGAGAAATGGAAGCTAGCATTCATTGAATGTCTTCTATGAACCAGGAATGTGCTAGTCACTTTCACATACCCAGTGATTCCCCTGAAGTGGAATCCCGATTTTAGAAGTGGAAAAACTGAGACATGGAGTCAAGTGACTCATCCAAGAACACTTAACTCCTTGTCATTCTGGCCTCAAGGGCCATGCAAGATGTTTCAGTGCACATGCTCTCTGCATGTGGGGTCTCCATGCAGTCCTAGGCTCCTTCTGCGTCCCCAGGTCTGAATGAGCCAGCTCAGAACAGAGACTCTATTTTACTCCTGTGGTAAGGACATGGCTGAATGTCCCATCACACATAATCCATAGGGATTATGACGGTCCATGAGCTCACTTACCGCTCTTTGCATCCTCAATGCACCTCTGTCCACTCCTTCTTTCCTCCCAGGAGAAAACCAGATCGTCTGGGAGTGTTTGCACCAAGAAAAATCCATCTCATAGCAAACATTCTTTCAGTCCCCAAGGATTCTTCATAAGAGCTTTCCACTGCACCCGCTCATAGGGCAGACAATGTGCTAAACCAGCTGTTTAACACAAGAGGCTCTTTGTCCCCAGAGACCTGAGACAAGCTCCTGAGACGTGCAATATGTCTCCATTAGCCAGGAAACCAGCTTTCGGTGTGTTTTCTAATTCCATATTCCTGTGTTCATTAGCTGCAAACCTGCCAGAAGCTCTGGGCTCACCAGCTTTTCCAAACAGAAAAGAGAGAAATGTTTCACATGGTTTGCCTTATAGATCTGCTTGTCCTGGGCTCCAGGGCCATAGAGGCTTGTTACCACCACAACCTGCGCAGGCTGGGATGTCCATGCTGAGCCAGCCAGGAAAGGTGAGTAAGCAGACACAGGCATGGGTGGGAGAGGGGCTGGCTTGGCTGTGGGACAGGCTCTGAAAGAGATGGCAGCCATCCAAGTCCTGCTGCCCAAGGGGACAAGAGGAGAGGGGGTTGTAGCATTGTAGGTAAGAACTTGAGCTCCAGAGTTAGACAGAACTGGTTTTGAATCCTGGCACTGCCACTTAGTAATTCTCTGACCTTGGGCAACTTACATAACCTCTTATGCCCCAGAGGTAATAAAAGAACCTCCAGATTGCTCTGAGGATAGTATGGGAAAACGCTTGTAAAGTTCTTAGCACACAGCATGGCGCAGAGTAAACTATAATTAATGTCAGTCTCCAAAGGAATACGGGGGTTTGGCTGGTGGACAGTGACCTCCCACCAGCAGTGTCCTCGCAGAGAATAGCAACTCCCAACTCTGGGTTCTCCTTCCAGGCTGCAGCAAAGTCTGAATTAACCAGTGTTGGGTTAGGGCCTGCGTCGTCCAATATGGTAGCAGCTAGTCACGGGTGGCAATTGACCACATGACATGTGGCTAGTCCACAGTGAAATGTACCCTAAATATAAAATCCACACTGCATTTGAAAGGCTTAGTGTGAGGAAAAAGGTAAAGTAGCTCATTACTACTCTCCCTTATATTGCCTACACGTTGACATGGTAACACTTTGGTTATATCAGGTTAAATTAACTATATCATTCAAGTTCATTTCACCTATTTCCTTTCACCTTTTTCAATGTGGCTACAAGAAAATTTGAAATCACACGTGTGGCTTGCACGCTTGGCTCACATTACTTTTCTATCGAACAGTGCTGGTTTAGGCCAACAAATATTCCAGCCAATGGGTTGGACTCAGGATCCCAGCTCCTGGGTTTGGAGAAGTGGAACATGGTCAGGAAGCTTTGACAGGTGGGGTTCTGAGCTAACACTCAGGCCTGCAGGTACTTGGACAGGGCCCAGGTCCCCTGAAAATAGAGATTATGATGATGGTAGCAAGACACATATCAGACCCACCTCCGGGTGGAGGAAGAGCCCCTGACAAAAGAGCCAGGTCTGCTCAGGGCTGGCTCTGTGAGTGGGCGAGCCCGGGCCCCTGAGCTTAGGGCCTACGCTGGGCAGGACTGAGGCCTCCACAGACAGTTACCGTGTTTGAGATTGTTTATAAACCTGGTAACAGGTAGGCAAGTCATAACACCATGTGTCCCTCCCTCACGTGTCATTGGCAGCGATAAGGAATGAAGACACCTCCCTCAAATGAATTCACACCCAGCTCAGAATCCTGGGGTGGAAGAGAGAGCCAGAAGGCGCAGAGAGAAGCAGAAACTTTCCGAGTATGAGTGTGTCCTCAAGCCAAGTGAGCCACAGCCAGTTCCCAACACGGACATAAGCAGCTTTCTTGGAGAACTCAATCTCGTAGCCCCTCGAAAACATGATTATAGTTAGAACCATATGGAGGGCCTAACATGTCTCAGGAAACTCCTGGCTATCCCCTTCCATCTCTCCGTCGCAAGCAGCCCCTGAAATGTGATTAGGTAAAACCTAAACTCACGTCTCCCTCGGAGGCATGCCATCAAAACCTGTTTATTAACTCCCAAAGTTAGTTTTCCAAGAATATGTGTTGTCCTTCAATAAGTGAGGGTAAGCGCTTGCCAAGTAATTTCTGCAGTTTGAAAACCGAGAAATTTAGCATCTGATCTTGCCTCCATGAAGTGCAAATGAGTTTAAATGAAGGAGGCATGCGAAGAGCACTGGAGACTGAGAGAAAATAAGATGGTTTCTCAGCTGATGAGAACTCTGTGATATGCAGTACTCTGGGCTGGGATTATTTTTAGGCTTTGGCATTAAAATCAGGATTCGTGTTTCACTCCCTGGCCTCTGAGGACACTCATCTGTCTTCATCTTTCTGGACGTAGCACGTGCTCTGGGACAGGTGGCATGAAGACCACTACTCAATGAGGCAGCCCATCCCTGAGCCTAATTGCAAAAGGCAAGTGTGATCCCTGTGGATAATGCGGGTTCTAAAGAGTCATGTGGCCATAACAACAAAAAAAGCTAAAAAGATTCCACAACACATACAGAAACCTTGAATACTCTCTGGGAACCACTGGAAGCCACCCCAGTGGTATACGTCCAACACGTCTTCTGAAAAATCCAGTACATTTCACTACCTTCCGCATTTTGTTTGCCTATTTCAACAGCGTGGATGACTCACCTCGGTAACCAGGCCTCACATAACTGGCCCAGTTCTAACAAACAGACTGGGACACGGGTGAGGTGGGAGGCTTCCTCTTTGCTCCTCGAGGCCCCTGAGCTCAACCCCCTCCTGTGTCACACAGCCTGTGTTGAGACCAGCCACCAGCTCAGTCGACTAGGATCACTTTTGTTTGTGTCTGCTCCATGCAACAGATCCTGGCACACACTGAGCACTTCATAAATGTGTGTTAAATAAAAAGGAATGAAATACTGCCTGAAAGTCTGAGCTTCACCTTTCTCAGTGCACCGCTGCACTCTGTTTGCAACGAGGAGAACCAAGTCATCCAGCAGCGGGATCACTAGGTTGTGAAGCTGATTCCTACTGGAAAGAGCCAGGAGAGGGCCAGTGGAGGTACAGACACGGCTCGGTCTTCTGAGGGCCACTGCTGGTTAGCAAAACCAGAGAGGACCAAGTTCAGGGACAGCTCAAAAGAAGTCGAAATAACCCTATCTCCCCAGAAACGCTCTCATTATCGAAATATGAGCGATGCTAATAATGATGACAATAAGAATACGCACTTACTCTTTTAATACTTGTGTCTTAAGTTTCTACAGTGTTGCAGACACTGTTCTGAGTGTTCCAGACAGAGCAGTAAACAAAATAGGCAAAGTCCTCGCCCTCAAAGATGCAGGGAGACAAGGTAAAAAGTAAATGTCTGATAAAACATGATGGGGGGGAGACAGGAGATGAGGGGCTGTGCTTTTATACAGGGTAGTCAGGGAAGGTGTCAGCGATATGTTGATATTTGAGCAGAGAACTGAAAAGAACATTCTAAACAGAGGAATCAAGTATGAGAGTGGTTAGCATGGTCAGGGATTAGCATGGTGATCAGAGGGCTGGAGCCAAAGAAGCCAGGGCCCTGGGAGGCAAAGCCAGAGGTTAGCAAGGTGGGACATCATGTGGCTTTTTCACAACAAGGCACCCCAGGCTACTGCTTCCCACATGAAAATGGATGAGTGTCTCCTGTGTGTATCATAAAAACGAAAACAACTACCACCAAAACCAAGACCTTTAGAGGGCCCTCCTACCCCGCCCTATACAAGGGGACAAGGGTCATGTCAACACAGTTTAATTCTGGTTCTTGGTAATAAATATACTGCTGCTGTGAATGTCTCTTAAACACAAGATACCACCTTCTATTGCCTGGTCCACGTAAAGTTGCACACAACTTTATAACTGGGCCGGGTTTTGTTGGATGGTGCTGGGCTGTGTCAAGCTTTGAACTCTTTTTAAGCATTTAAGCCTCACAGTAAACCCATCAGGTAGACATGGTCACTCCCATCGTGCCAGCAATAAAATAAGGCTCAGAAAGATGATTTTCCCCCCGAATTCCCCAGCCTGGGAGTAGTGGCATCATAATTTCCACCAAATGTTCCCACCTTCTCTATCTAGAGTCTCTTGTGCCATCCTGTCCTCTCTCCCAGCACAAGGTCCCCTGAGTGAGTGTTGGGGGAACCAGATGTAAGATTAGCCCAGTGACCCCGAGATTCAGAAAACTGCCAGGATGCATTTAGTCCCCAAGAGAATAAACCATAAGAAAATGTGGCTGCTTACTTTCTCGCCTGGCCAAGAGCAGTTGTGGGGAAAAAGGAAATTCAACAGAGTGCCTTGAAAATCAGAATGAAATAAAATCTCCCAAGATTACCAGTTATGGAGGAGCTGAACTAGAAAACTACTGGAACAAGTACTGAGCGTTTCAGGGCTTTTTCATCCATTCATTCCGTTCGTTTGTTCATTTCATTTACCCAGGTGACGTCTGTTGACCGCTTGCTTGCGATGTGCTCGCCTCCCGCGGCTCTAATGTCCTGCTCATAGCCTGGCCCCCGAGAAGCACGCGCCTTTCTAGGAAGGACACAATGGCATCGAACCTGCCGTCGGGAGGTTTGGGTTTGACTCGGAAAGTTGTTGTTACTTGGCAGCCGTACAAATCACCTAATCTTTCTGTTTCTCCAGAGGTTAAAAGAAGATAACAATACTAATCCCACCTTGTAGGTCTGTTGTCAAGATTTCCTAAAAGAAAATATATGAAGTTACCTAGTACACAGGTGGAATTCGGGAAATGTTAGCTGACTCTAAATTGGTGAGTAAACCTCTTTTATCGTGCTGGGCAAAAGCTTACAGTTGTAATACAAATAAAGCATACAATTATTAATAAACAAGAATAAGCTCACATATTCACAACTGTAAACCTACTTTTGCCCAGCTCGTATATATTTCTTCTATGACTTGTGAGCTTATTTTGATGTCTTTGCCTGGTAAGGGCCACAAGATAAGGTCTTAAAAGTTGATGGGAGAGCCTGCCATTAAGCGGGTGACACCCCCCTGTACACCCACCAGCCAGTCATCCCTGTAAAAATGAGGTACCTGTTTGCATGTGACTGTGTTCCATTGGTTATCCTTGAACCTCTAGTCAAGTCTTATTTGTGAATCATCTTCTCAGCTGGCCGAGTACTAGTCAAACAAATAACTTACATTTATTGAGTCTTCATCTTGAGCTTTATTATTGTTTCCCCAAAGAGCTCTATTAGACACTATTTGTATTAGTTTGCTCTGGCTGCCATAACAAAATACCACAGACTGGGCGGCTTACACAACAGGCCTATTTTTTTGTAGTTCGGGAAGCTAGAAATCCATGGTCAAGGTGCAGGCAAATTGGTTTCTGGTAAAGGTTCTCTTCTGGCTTATAGACAGCTGCCTTCCCATTGTGTCCTCACATGGCCTTTCCTCTGTGCTTTTGCAAAGAGAGAGGAATCTCCAGCACCTCTTCCTCTTCTTGTAGGGACCCTGATTATATATTTTTATTATTATTAACTATGAAGTCATTTAACCTTAATTTCATCTCTAAAGGTCCTATCTCCAAATACAGTTAGGGTTAAGGCTTCAGCATATGAATTTGGGGGGAGGACACTATTCAGTCCATAACACTATTTCTCCCCCACTTTACACTTGTGGAAACTGAGGCTTAGAGAAATGAACTAATGTGTCATAGCAAAAAGCCAAGACATGAACCCAGGATGTCCAAAGGAAGAAACACATCTCTACCCACCTCATTTACACCACTGGAGTGAATTAATGTGCGTGTCCACTTTAGCCAACATATTGTTAGGGGGCAGGCTGGGTGGTGGCAGAGAAATCTATGGGGGAAGAGAAATCTTGGCCAGGCTGGAGGCGTGGCAACCAGGTTCTGCCAGGTTGCCCCACCTACGCTTCCTCCTCTGTTGCCAAACTTGGAGGGTCTGGGTCTGAGGTTTATTAAGAGAGATGACAGTTTCACTTACATGATTCTGATAAAGAAGAAACAATATAACCCAGACGCTGGAGTCTGCAAGGGTTTGGATGATAGCCACATGTCTGGTGGCAAAGTAAGTAGCCTGTGGTTCAAGGTCACCCTGTTCCTTTTAACACAGAGAAGTATCAGTTAAGCCATGGGGATCATAGGGTTCCTTGTTATTACCACAAACAGGCCTGACCATCCTGATGGCCTCACACTCCAAACCTTTTCTCTTTTCCCTTAACATCTCAATGTATGCCCAGTGTCCTATTCCCTCTGCCTGGCCTGTTGGGGGAAACAATAATAATTTAAAAAATTCCCACTGGTAATAATGGCTGACATGTCTTCTAATGATATTTCACTTATTCATTCAACAAATGTTTGTTGCCTCCCTATTATACATCAGATTCTATTCCAAACACCAGCAAAATAGCGGTGAATAAGTCAGACAAGATCCTTGTCCTCCAAGCACACATTCTAGTAAAGGACTTGTATTATTATGAGGATCTTAACCTTTATCTTAAGGAGAAATCTCTACTGCTAAACCAATCAGAGCAGTGCGGAAAACATGGAGCATAATCGGCAGTTATGGTTAAAAGACCTGGTGTCAAGCCCTGGCTTCATGTATTTCAGTTATTCATGTGACATCCCCTACCTACCAGGACTTATGCTTGGTGCTAGTGATATTGAAATAACTAGAGGGGGGAGGGACAGATCACTGCAATGCAGTGTGCTAAGTGCTGTCAAAGAATCACCCTCAAAGTGCTGTGGGATTAGAGTGGGGAGCAGTTTGGTCTCTTTGAGAAAATGTGGACAGCTTCACAGAAGACATGAAATGTAAGCTAAGCAGTTAAGGAGCATCTTCTAGGTAGAAAAGGTGAGGCTGGCCTATATGTAGAGGTACAGAGCATTTGGGGGAAGAATGCTCTCATCAGCATGACCGATGAGAATTTCAGGCAGGTGGGAGAAAGGGTAAGGAACACAGATTGGCCAGAAACCTGTCTCTGTATTTCTATGACCATTTCATAAACCCAGTTCTGTCAATTCCCACACCTTTGTATTTAATGGCACAGTCAGAGAACCATCAAGACAATTCACCTCTGTAAATGCTTCCCTTCCCAGAGTGTACATACATGCATACATGCAGACGGAATGTATGTTAGCCTTAAACATATCACAATGAGATACAGCAGTACTAAGATGCTTTATGTTCAACATTTTGGTGACCTGAGTTTACCAATAGTTATTCAAATTTGATGCAAAATATAAAGTATCTTTACCTCTAATTGAGACAGAAAAATTAGCCTCAAATGCCATAAAATTGAGCACATCAGAACTTGCATTAGGATACCCTGCACTTTCACTTCAAAATCTTTGACTCGATTAAATGATGTTTAAAATCTATTGCTTCCAGATCATTATGGTAGATTGAAAGCAATCCTCTGCTGTGAACCAGAGAGTTACTTGATCTCGAGAAACTTTCTAGCACTCCTTCAGAAAGTTGCTAACAACCCCATGCCCCAGCCTTCATGAAGAGATTAGAGAAACAATAAAGAATAAATATTGTTTTGTTAGTCTTAGTGCTGTTTGCCACATAATTTCAGCTTTCTGCCTTCCAGGCACATGGGAATCTTACATTTCCTTCAAGGGTTTAGAAGACTTTTTTTCATTTCCTTCAAGAGTTAAAAAAAAAAAAAAAAAAGGCTTTTCAAAGTTCTTTTCCTTTCGCTCATGATGGACAATGATAACAGCTGCTTCATTACCCTGGTTCTAAAATGGGACAAGATTAAGCAGATATTTAGGCACTTTACAATGCTCATATAGAGCAAGTGAGAAACAAACCTTGTTGCTTTAAACAACTAACTATTGGGGATTTGTTGTTGTTGTTGTTACTAGGCACAATCTAGCCTGTGCTGACTGATATATTTTGCAAATTTAAGAGTTGAATCAACTGTATTTTAAAGTATTACCAACTATGCATGTATGGGGTATGCACTATATCCTAGTATGTGCTACATAGGATATCTTTATTTTCACATCTGCTGGGTGGGTAGGTATATTTTATAAATTATAAAACTGAGGCTCTAAACAGTACATTACAGAGTCAGAATGCAAACCTGGTTCTCTTATTCCAAGTTTGGCCTCCCTTTCATTATGCCTCATGACCTCTCCTACTATTTCTAGAGCAAGATGTAGTCTTGCGAAATGTAACCCAGATATCACCTGAGGCTTGACACTCAAGATCTAGACGTTTGACTTGAATCCCATCTCAGTGATTTATGGAAAGTCAAATCCTTCTCCAAGAGTTTTGCAAATTCCCAGAGGGCTTATGAGCCCAAGCCTTTGTCTGTTTCCTGGAATCCTGATTCATTATTCCACATTACAAAATGTGAAACCAGAGGTTAAACTGAGCCCCTTTGCCAATTTCTAAATAAAAAAACACACCCAACTAACAATATTTTAAAAACTGACTGTACACACACATACACACACACCCACAGCACTGGGTAAAGGGGTCTGACAGCATGTATAAAACCAAATACCTGAAAATCTCATATTAGACATTTCTAGTCTTTGAAAATCCTTTCAGGCCACTCCACCTCTAGGGAGTTTCTTCTGTGACCTGTGCCCCTCAAGATACCCGGACTGCCACCTGCTCCTGGCACGTTTCCCTCTGGCTCCTCCCACCTCGCCCTTGGTTTCCCCGGAACGCCAGGCTCCTCTCCCCCTTTCTTACTCCCCGGCTGCATCGTCAGGCTGAGCCAGGCCTCGGCCTTCCTTTGGCAAAGCCTCCCCTCTTTAACAGCTGGTTGTGGCTACCTTTCAAAGTGCTTTTCCTGTTATACAAACTTTAAAAATGTTTCTCTCCCATCTTCCTCGACGTATAGCCTTTTCAGACGTGAGTGTAGAACCAGCTTTAAGGCAACGCTTATCCGTTTCTCTCCCTGAGACATGTCTTGAGACCCGGGCCAAGCAAAGTAATAGATGAAAAAGATCCAGCCTCGGACCTCAAGACGTTTACCTCGGAGCCGAAGATCCATGAGTGTGATACATAAAACATCTTGGAAACCGCTCAGCTTCTTATCTGCACGGGGACACTTGCGAAGTGAAGGCAACGTGAATTCGGTGAGGAGCTCATGGGGTCAGGCGGGCTCTCCTGCAGAAGCTGGGACTTGAGAACGAACTACATAGATGGGCCAGGCTTGATAAACAGCAGGATGTGTGAGTGATAAACATGTCAGCACAGGCTTGTGGCAGACGCCTCGGTGCGCCTGCAGCACCTCACCCGCGCCCCAGCCCTCGGGTGCCCGCCGAGAGCCCGCAGCCCGCGGAGAGCTCAGGTGCGGGGCCGGGGCTTCTCCTCCAGCCCGCGCCGCTCGCGCCCAGGCGCGCTCAGGCCGGAGAGCCAGGGCTTCTCCCGAGCCGGGCGCTGGCTTCCGCAGCTAAAGGCTGGCCTTTCTCAGGTTGTTGAGGGAAAGTATGAAAGGCACATGCTTTGTTCAACTTTGAATCTTCTCTAAATCTTTAAAATCCTTTTACTCAAATGTTCGCTCACCGACAACCAAACAGTAACAAGTTGCGCGTAAACATTAATGAGGAAAGTGAACGACAGTCTATACCCAGCTTTTCTTTGCCTATTTGCTCGTTTGTTCTTTCGCAGACAGGTACTCGTGGAGGTAGGAGCGCTGGCTTTGGAGCCTCCCTGCCTCGGTCCCCCTCCCTGCCTCGGTTCCCCTCCCTGCCTAGGTTCCCCTCCCTGCCTCGGTCCCCCTCCCTGCCTCAGTTCCCCTCCCTGCCTCGGTCCCCCTCCCTGCCTAGGTTCCCCTCCCTGCCTCGGTTTCCCTCCCTGCCTCAATCCCCCTCCCTGCCTCGGCCCCCCTCCCTGCCTCAGTTCCCCTCCCTGCCTTGGTTCCCCTCCCTGCCTAGGTTCCCCTCCCTGCCTCGGTTTCCCTCCCTGCCTCAGTTCCCCTCCCTGCCTCGGTTTCCCTCCCTGCCTCAGTTCCCCTCCCTGCCTAGGTTCCCCTCCCTGCCTCGGTCCCCCTCCCTGCCTCAGTTCCCCTCCCTGCCTAGGTTTCCCTCCCTGCCTCAATTCCCCTCCCTGCCTAGGTTCCCCTCCCTGCCTCGGTTCCCCTCCCTGCCTCAGTTCCCCTCCCTGCCTAGGTTCCCCTTCCTGCCTCAGTTCCCCTCCCTGCCTTGATCCCCCTCCCTGCCTCAGTTCCCCTCCCTGCCTCAGTTCCCCTCCCTGCCTTGGTCCCCCTCCCTGCCTCAGTTCCCCTCCCTGCCTCAGTTCCCCTCCCTGCCTAGGTTCCCCTCCCTGCCTCGGTTCCCCTCCCTGCCTCAGTTCCCCTCCCTGCCTAGGTTCCCTTTCCTGCCTCGGTTCCCCTCCCTGCCTCAGTTCCCCTCCCTGCCTAGGTTCCCTTCCCTGCCTCGGTTCCCCTTCCTGCCTCAGTTCCCCTCCCTGCCTCGCCACTTAAGAACCGCATGTTCTCCTTTGTTCTTCCGAGAGTTGTTTAACCTCAGTTTCCTCACTTATAAAATTGGGGTATTATAACACCACTTCACAGGGTTGACGTGAGAATTAAATTATCAGTAAATGTTAGCTCTCACTATTATTATTTTTTAAATTATTAGTATTTCGTCAACAGTGTTCCTGATGGTAGAGTTATTCCTGATGTGTACAGTGGAAAGAATTATTATTTCATAGAGTTGTGAGATGAGCTCCATGACTGCTGTGTTCTCTGCCACCTGAAAAACACTTGAGAAGCCCTGCATTGCTCATCAAGGGGGTTGATGTCACTCTTCCTTCACACACACTTTCATACCAATAACTTTCCATCCAAATTTCAAAATAGAACATTCACTTCTAGTTGGATGAAAATCCTTGTTTGGGATCCAACAAGGCATCCAGGATTCATTGACTATCTGGTGTATGCTAGATAAGGGGGGAAACCCTAGAGGAAAATGTTTAAAATGTTCTGCTCTTGTTGCTGTTTGGAGGTTTCTTTATGCACGATATAGGCAGGGGTGCAATCATATAGTTATGCAGTTCTCAAAAACAATATATTTCAGTGTTGGAATGTGGTCAGAGCTTCTTTCTATGGTTTCAAATCCTGCCACTTTAATAACTAGACGAGTTCCTGTTAAAATGGAGAGAACTGAACAAGATGCACTGCAAATCCATTTTAAGATTCTCCCAGTAAGCAAATTAATCCCAACATCACCCTGAAACAGGATACAGTCTGTGCTTAAATGGTTACCTAGACTATACTGAAGAGTCTTTGTCAGTCACCCGTCTTCACAGATCTCATGGGCTGGGATGCTTTCATTCACTCCGCCACCAGACGGACAACTTCCAGACGGTAAGAATTCTCATAGAGTCTGCTTTACCTAAGGTGAGGCTATGAAGTTAAATGGCCAAATTATTAAAAGAGGCACTTCTCTTCTAACCATTAGTCATTGCTTAGAGGTTGGCATTTTACAGATAAAATCAACATCCTGCTTAGGGCATAGCTGTTTGAATCACAGAGGTCTCCCTTCTGCCTTGAGACTGCAGATTTGGGAATTTACTGATATTCATAATTCAAGATTATCCTGTTTGGAAAGACCACAGTGAACCAACTCATGTGAGGTCTCACAGAACTGAAACAGTATGGTCATTTTTAACAGCCCAGGAATAATCTCTATACTATCAACAAAGCTGCATGATTAAGTCTCTCAGAAACCAAGGCAAGAGCTTCCATGGGAAGTACTTTCTACAAAGCATAAACAAAAATCATTAAGTAACTAATTTACCAGAGCAAGAAAAGTGTCCATCCCAGAATCTCTATAGTTAATGTCATGTTCAGGAAACCCTATCAAGCCACACAGACTCACATTAAAACTCCACTCACAAATTTAACAAAGTGAAGTGCAAGTTCTCCAAAAGAAAGCCGAGCATGCACTTTGGAATCCATTAGACTGGGATCCAGAAACACTGTTAGCAGTGCCCACAGCCCGTCATCAAGAGTTCTTGATTATTCAAGTATAATGAATTCCAAGGGAATATAGGTCAAGTTGCTTTTGATAAATACTTAAAAATAGTGGTTCCTAATTCTAAAGGCTTCATGAGGCATTTTTAAACCCGTATTATTTTCAACCCTTATACTAACTTTCAAGGTGAGTACTATTATCCTCATTTTACAAATGAAACAAGGAAAGATCAAGTGTTAGGTCATCTTCTGATGGCCCAGGACATGGTGACAGGCTGAACCAGGGAAAGTTAGTTTTGCTCAAGGGCCAAGTCAGGTGATTTCCCTGCATACTGAACTACCTCCCCAGTGTTTGCACAGTGCTTTTCTGTATATTAATTGACTCGTTGGCTCTAGTCAACAGCTATCTAGTGTAGGTATTGTATCTTTGTTATAAAGAGAGGGAAGCTGAGGTTCGAGAAAATAGGTAACAGCTAAAGGCCATCCAGGGAGTAAGCAGCCATTCCCTTCTGGTGGTGCCACCATGCATCTGCCTGAGAATTAGCACCAGAACTCCACCATGAACCGTGAGAGTAACACTCAAATTGCCCTGAGTTATGGTAGATCCTTAATCAGACACATTCCATTTAACGTTTTTCCAAGTCTATTGCCATGGTTGTTAAGACCAGCATGCATTCCGTCAGATTACAACAATCTCACAGTTGATAATGCTGGAAATTGCATTGTGAGGTGTCATTACAAGGGGAATGAAACAAAAAACAAAGCAAACCAAAAAAATTTAATTTATAGCAATAGACTTCAGTGCACAAGGCTGCTTTTCCATTTGGCATTGTATTTAAATATTTTACAAACCTTTACAATTATTATTATTATTATTGCTGTTGTTATTAAAGAAGTGCATAGTCATTAGGGAAAAAATATTAAAAAGTAGAAAAAACATGAGGGAAAACTCATAGTTCCAGCAGCATCCCAAGTCAACTACAGCTAACAATTTGTTTTCATTTTTTTGCTCACGTATACATATATATGTATATATATACACACACACATATATATACACACACATATATATGTAGGTAGATATATATATGTATAGTTTTATATATATTTTATAAAGCTCTCACCACACTGGATATATAACTTTAAGTCTTACTTTTCAATGTATCTCTTACACTGAACATTACAGCATGGGCCTAACCGGTGCCAGGTTAATGGCTGCTTAATTATCTATTGAGCATGATTTGTATAATGTTTTTCTCAACAGAATAGTTCTTTAAACTTTTTCCAATTGATCTCTATTATGAAGAACAATGGACATCTTCATGCATAGTTTTTATTTTCAAAATATTCAGGCTTCTTTCATTGGGTAGACACTCAGAAATAAAATTGATGATCATTTTCAAGACTCTTAGTAGATTCTTTCAAATTAATTTTATAAATGTATGTAGTTCTCACTTGTAATATCATTAACATCATTTGAATATCCCAACTTCAACAGACTGACAGAAAACTTCCCAAAGTATTCCCCGAAAACCTATATGAGCCTGTGTCATTCATTCTGAATTTGCCTTTGCATCAATTCATTTGCATGCTAGAAATAATCTTTGGCTTCAAAGAAAAAAGGTTGATGACTTTCAGTAGACAGACCATCAGTGTCCTCAAGTCAGCACTGCCCTTTAGCCATGCCCTTCACTTCACTATTGCCTAGTAACTGGGCCCTGTGGAAATGCGGCTGTAACCACAAACTCTTCAGTAGCACCCTACGCAGTATCTTTGGACAAACTCATTCTGGATGTTCTTGCCAGTGGTGAGGGCTTTGCAAAGCCTAACCTTGTCCAAGTTGGTCAACAGCTGATCTTTGATGAAGCAATTGTCACTTGGGAAAGGCCATTTCAGGTTACATGCTTTCCCTTTGGAAATTCATTTCCCCATCAAATTTTCCAGTTCTGGATAGCTTTGAAGAAATAGATCTTAAGAGAGATGAAGTTAGGGCTTCACTGAGTCTTCACAAAGGAATACCGATATAGGTATCTACAGGGAGATAGAAAATTGTATTCATCAGAATCCTGCTGTGGGCCAGGAAGCAGGAGAAATGTTTCCTAAATAGGAAGAGCGTCCTCATGACTGGGAGAGGAAAATGGAGGGGCAAGGGACCCAGGAAAAGAAAGGGTCAGAGCTTGAGAGAGAAGCAGAGATTGAAACAGAAACAGAAAGAGGAGACATTTTTTTCATGTCTTTGGACGGAACGATGAGTGAAGAAAAATTTAATATATTTTGCCGATGATATAATGTGTAAACTTATGGAGTTGCCCTTCAAGAAGAGATAGTGAAGATCCACATTGTGCCCGGCCGGGCGTGGCTCAGCAGTTGAGCATCGACCTAGGATCCAGGAGACTGGGGTTCGATTCCCGGTCAGGGCACATGCGGGGGTTGCGGACTCGATCCCCAGTGGGGGGGGGGTGCGGGAGGCAGCCCATCAATGACTCTCTCATCATTGATGTTTCTCTCTCTCTCCCTCTCCCTTCCTCTCTCTGAAATCAATAAAGATATATTTAAAAAAGAAAAAAGATCCACATTGTTTTCTAGTCTGTTAGAGGTAAATTTGTAGTGGTTTGGGGGGAGGGGGGACGCAGTGGCAGTGAATTGTACTTATTGAGTTGTTTTATGTCACCTGGCAGGAGCAGGTCTAAGGTGACTCATTTATAATTAAGTTATGTAACTATTTTCCAAGAAAACCACTCTGGACTGACTGGACCTTCACCAAAGCTTTTATGCTTTATATGCTGATACACTCCTCTCAATGTTTACCTCTCATTTTGTTTATTTGTTTGTTTGTTTGTTTTTGTTATTTCCATTTTGTCCAATGCACAGGAGAGGGCTCCAGGGTGGTTAAAAGAATGGCTAGTGGCTTGGGGAGAGGCTCAGGGAAAAGCCAGACCCCAGGGGAATGCAGAGGAGCCCCTCAAAGGCCTGTGGGCGCCAAAGGCTCCTGGTTGTGCTTGAGGGTGAGCCTTTGAAAGCGATACTCGCCCAGCCCCACCTGGGGGCCGCCAGCCTCCGGAGGAAGGTGTCGCCCATCTCCCTGATGAGCTTCACCGGCTCGCCCAGGAAGCGGCTCTCCGGGAGTCGCAGAGATCGGGCCTGCCGATCTGAAAGGGCCTGGGTCAGGCTCTTCTCCAAGGTCATGGCAGTTTCCATGGCATCCTGAGTTTTGCCCCACTCATCTTGGGAAGCCTTTAGCACGCGCTGGAAGACAGTGTGGCCGCCTCGCTGGCTTGGCCTCTTCAAGACATGCTCAGCGTCTCCTGCTTCTCTGCCAACTCGCTGAGATGGCCCACGCCCCCCGCCCCACGCCCCCCGCGACGTCGCAGCGGCTGCAGGAAGCCCAGCGAGAGGTAGGTGTGGGAGGCCTGCAGGTGCGGGCTGGCCAGGCGCTTGACGGCAGCCTCCACCTCGGTGAAGTAATTCTGATGAATTTGGGGGCTCATGGTTGTTCGGCAATAAGGGGTTAAGGTAAAAAACCTGTGTTGGCTGCTTGTGGAGGCTGAGGATGGCTGAGGCGGTTCTGAAGGTGGTGACTAGAAAAGAGTTGGAGGGTCGGAGGCTGGAGGAAGGGCTGTCCCTGGGTCTGTTTGGTCCAAACATTGTTGAAGCAAGAGACAGGTCTGGGGACTTCTGATGGTACTGCTTACCTCTCTCTTTTCAATGCCAACCCCAAGATTATGACTGTCACTCGGGAAATCTAGAATCTTTCTTTTGCTATCCTGATATTGACTTAAGCTCGGACCACTGCTCCAAACTATCACCCCCATTTTTGCCACTTTCCCGAGCATGAGCTTTGCGATCCTATCTACCCTACACTGTCCCATAGCATCTCCAGCCCTCCCTGATGGCTGGTATTTGGCTCAGTAGTTTTAGCTTGGCCCAGGCAGACAGCATCTGTCTATGCAACAGAGATAGCATATCAGTCACACAACTAAGAGAAGACAAACTCATGGAAACACTTTTGGTTGCTATATATCATCTTGACAAATTATAAATCAGAGGGAGAAATGTAGAAGTCAAGTTGGAACTTCAGTATCATCTTCTTAAGCTATTACGTCAATACTCTACCCATCACTCAATAGGAATAAAGTCACATCTTATGTGAAAGTTAGTATACAGTGTCAGTTTTAAGTATAAGAAAATACACTATATTGAAAAAAATTACTTCTCAAATCCCTAAATTACCCATAAAGTTTTATATACTATAATTCTTCAATAATTCTAGAAGCCCCCCACCCCCACATAAAAACAAGTTTTTCCTGGAGGATTAGAATGGATCACCAATACTTTGAGCACCAGAGAAAATTATTAGCTTGTGTTTAGAGGCCATACATTTATTTATTTTTTTAAATTGTGTCTTAAAGCTTGACATAGAATCAGCATGGCAAGATACTCCCACTAGAAGATGCACACAGCAACATGGAGAGACATAGGAACCCCAGAATCATAGCTTCCAATTCCCATTCACTCTGAGGTATAAGTCCATTGAGTGGAAATAGGAACAGAAATATCTATGCATTGTAGTATCTATGACACATCTACTCCTAGACCAAAGACAGGATGTTTAGAGTATTCATTCATTTATTCAGAAATACACACCGTATGATTACGGTGTACCAAATACCATGTTGGGTACTGCAGCAGTTACACAGAGGAACAAGAAATGTTTCTGATTCTCTGGTGAGGGAGAGAGAGACACTTGAACCAATATTGATAATTCAATTCACCAACAGAAGTGTAGGCACGAGTTTATGGAAACACAGTGGGAGGCCTTATTAACCTTGCCTGGGATGGGTTATGGTGGTGATCACAGAATTCTCAGAGAAGAGGTTCACTGCTGATGAATTTACAATTCTCAGTACAAAAAGGGCGCTGGTCGTTCCCACTCTAAAGGCAAGAAATATAAACTTCATGCTGTGGTTTCTCCAAAAGCAAAGCTCACAATCTTCCTGGTACTATTCATTCATTCTTTATTCAGTCAGTCACTTAATTTTTCAAGATCTATGCTATAGAAATTAGTCTGAGCTCTGGAGTCCCTCAGCCTGGATTCCCTGTGTAAATTTGGTAATTACTCAAGCTCTCTAAATCTCAATTAACTCCTCTTTAAAATGTGATAGTACTCACATCTTGGAATTTTAAAAAATTAATTGAAATGAAACAGAATAAGTATATAATAAATATTATATACTTATTATATATTAAGTACTTATATATTATTATATATACTTATATATTATATAAGTATTATATACTTATATATTACATACTTTTATATATTTTATATATATATATACTTATTATATATTATATACTGTCAATAAGTATACCTGTTATCAGTCACTGTGCTGTTTTTAAAGATGACTAGGAGCTTTTGGGGGGGGGAAAGAGGGGTTTTTAAGCAGAGGGAAAAGTTTATGCAAACAGACAGAATGAAGAAAGCATACCATGTGTTAAGGAAACAAGACAGTTCAGTTCGGTGATTGTGTAGAGTGTGTGGTAGAGGGGGAGTGACAAGTGATGAGACTGGAAAGATAAATTGGGTCCAGATTGTGCAAGACCTTATAAACCATATGAACAAATGAGTTTGAACTTTATCCCACTGTCAAGGAGGAGGTGGTGGAGGTCTTTAAATAGGAAAGCTACATTATGGCACTTTTTATTTTTTAGGAAGAAAATTCTGGGAGCAGAGTATATGAGAGATTGGAGAGAAGAGAATCGGAGGCAGGGATATCAGTGGGAAATGTATGCAATAACTCTAACAAGAAAAATCCAAGATAGTAGGAATCAGTGGGAAATAAAGTGAAAGAATTAGATTTGAGAGATATTTCTAAGGTAGGATTAACATGGCATAATGATTGATCAAATGTGGAGAATAAGAAAGAAGGAAGAGTCTGGAATATTCTAGCTAGAATCAGAAAGACAAGAAGGCAGTGGCACAGTAGATTTTGTGGGTCAGATAAGTAGTATGTGTATGCTTAACATGCTAGTGGAAGTGTTGAACAGGCAGCTGAAAGTTGGGTCTGGAGTTCATTGCAAAGCTCTGAGCTAAAGATATAAATTTGGGAGTCATCAGAGAATAGTGAACAGTGAAAGTTCTGGGAACGATTCCAGGAAGAGGAGTTCAACATGCTATCTTCTTAGTCTATTGCATTAGTTTCCCTGGCATTCACTCTTCTGAAATAAAGTGAAGAGTAATCCATGTCACATGGTCTCCAAAAATAGGTCCTCAAGCCATCCTAGAGCTATTCAACTTTCACCACATTTTTATTCTACTAAATGCAACTATGGTTAAGTCACCTCACTTTCTGATGCAGAGGAAGTATCCTGTGGCATTGAATTAATCAAAAGAAACATGTTTCTTGGACTTTGGGACCTTTATTAACTCTAGATGATGGACAGAAACCATGGCCTCTTATTACACATAATTCGCCTCCACTTTGCTCAGCCACAAAATGTTGGAGAACTAAATTGCTCGTTTTTTATAAAGCAAGAATAAATTCATCTTCAGAAAGTAAGTATATACACACTGACCAAGAAGCCCATCTTTTTATTACAGAAATCAAGGTTCAAAGGCGCTTCTACCCTCTTACCATTTGTCTTCCTCTCAAGTCTTTGAGGGGAGAAGGGATTCTTCTTGACAGATAAGTCTAAATTCTTTGTTGTTTCCCAGATCCATAATGACTTTGTATGACTACTTTAGGACAAGAAATTTTGATTGTAGAAGATGTCTCTAAAAGGGCTTGTGATGATCCTAATTCCAGCTTAGACATCAGCCCTACACAAGTTATCTGAAGCAAATGAATGATCAACCACTAATATTTTTTAAAATAGTTCACCATTTACTTCGGTTGACTGTAAAGAATTTATGGGCAAGGGTATTATTAGAGAACCCTGTGCCTCATCACCCTCAAGCTAAATGTTGGGCAAAAAAGGGTACAGACTACCAAGGATGCCCACAAGCTGACTAATGAACGGACAAGATTAATCAGAATGACTTATTGGTTTCTTCATTGCTCAGCATCCATGCCTTATTAACAATAGAAGTCAGTTATACCAAATCACCAATGAAAGAACATAAAATTGAACATTTGAAACCCCAGGTTTCCACCCAACCTCCTACCTTGAACAGATAAATTAAATTTTTAAGGGGGGGGGTGTCAGTGTTTCTATATGTAAAACACTGAAAATAGTACCACCCTTATAGTTTTTTTAAAGCATTAACAGGATAATATATGTGAAAACGCTCAGCAAGCTGCCAAGTGAAAAAAGACTCCCCAAATATCAATACTGGATCTGAACAGGAGCTTGAAATCTAAATAAGATCATTGTCTATTTATACTAGGGGTTGAGTCTTGGCTTCAATACTTTTGGAGAGTGTAAATGACTCTTCTTTATAGTAACCATCAGTGAACACATTCCTATCTGGATGACTAGAAAACTGAAGACTTTTAAGAAGTTGTTGCTCTTCTGATTGTGATTTTTCAGATACACCACAAGAGAACACATCTTTACCACAACATGAAAAATCTATAATCAGCTGGCCACAGGACTGCTGAAGTGAAAAAAAAAAAATTGGTTTTGCTACACCTGTAGAACTTGAGACAGAAAAGGGAGAGTATCCCCCAGATTTAGCAAAGTGTTGTGTAGAAAACTTGCTGCTTCTAAGACTCTAGAGCTGCCTTAATACTATAACATAGCACGTATGACCAATATCTTGCATAATTTGCAAACCTATTTCTATCCTCTGGGGAACTTGACTCTGAATATTTTCCTCTTCAGTGTAAAAGTCTGTCAGGGGAAAATTCCAAAGAAGTTCTACTCAATACAAAGGACTGAGGAGAGCAAACTGAGCAAATAAACCAGCTTGTAAAAGGTCAAAGGATATTTACGGGAGCTTGCCAAGATAAACAGCATAGGTTCAATGAAAAAAACAACACACCTTACAATGAATTAATATTTTAGAGCTTGATCTCATAGCCCAGTATATGTCACCCTCTTTATATATTATAATGAAATAAGCACATACTTAGCAGATACGCACCAATGGGAAATTGATTTCTAGAGCCCACCTGCCATTCACCTCACAGCTTGCTGCTGATGCAGAGAAAGATTAATGTACCTGGTCACACAGAGCCAGTGGAGGAGGTTTGAGGTCACGTCTTCTTCATGACCAAATCCTCTCCAGCCAACCATGCGACTTCCTGGAACCATCTGTGAGAAGCTGTGGACTTTGTCATCCTGGGCCATTTATCGAGGCATGATGTTTAATTAGCGCACACAAAGTTGATGCGAAAGGCTTGGCAGCTCATCCCCTCACCCCTGTTGGGTTCATTGCCTCATTAGAAAAGCCCTGGATGGCTGACCAGGCGGACAAAACTAACAAGCACATTTTTCTAACCATCCACAATAGCAGTTACTAACATTTCCATAAAGATTTAAGGTTTTTGGAATGCTTTTATGTATGCAATGCTCTCTGTTGCCGTGTAGTAGACAGAGCACCAGACTTGAATTGGATAGTCTGAAGTCTAAATCCCAATTCTGTCATTATGTGACATTGGGAAAAGTATTCAGTCCTCATTATGTCTCAGTTTTCTCTCCTCTGTGAAATGCCTGCATGGGAGATGTTTAGATAACTGAGATAGTATGTGTAAAAATAACTACACCTTTGCAAGTGTTCAAGCAATGATTATTGTTGTGATCCAATCGACTGCCTTCCAACTTCTCCATCCAATTAGTTTAAAGAGCAAAGTGGTCTGCTATACATCTGAAGACACGGTAACCCTGGACAGACCCTCTGAAGAGGCTGGACAGCCAGTGACTAGAGGTTAACTGAGAAGACCAGCGAGGAGAGTCAGGTGGGCAGAGCGCAGTGCAGGATAGTGCCCGACAAGCTCTCACTAGCAACTCCGACCGTCTAGCTAAGCATGATTCTTGTTGGTTGCTGAACCAACAGGGTTATGCTGTGTCCATGTAACCAAAGCAAACGCTTTGGACAAAACACAGAAGACTGTTAAAGTTTGACTGTAGAATAAAGATCTTGCCTCTTGCATCTTTTCTTTTCCTGAGCTCTGTTTCCAAACTCCGCAACTGAGTCTCAAGCTCCCTCCAGAAAGGGAGATGGAGCACGCAGAGGAACTGTATTTGAAGAAAAGCAGCTATTACCTCTCCTATCTTTCACAGTCAAATAAATATTTACTAAGTAAGGACACACAACATACATTAAAATTAATGCTCCGCACAGCCTTGGAAATGTCTGTCATATCTGTCAATGTTTCAATAGCTCCACGACTGTGAGGGGCTCTGCTGTCTCAGTGAGAGCTGCCACTTTCCTGCCGGCGCTCAGCAGGAGCTCGGGCTGATTACACACTCGGAGTCAGGGGAGGGGCAGGGCAAAGCCCAAGGGAGGGAGAAAGAGCTTATAAAGTTTCTGTTCAGTGAGGGCTGAGGCCTTCCTGCAGTATTTTGGAAGAGTGATTTAATGGTGATTTCAAATAAAGAAATGGAGTTGCACCTGATAGGGACATCCGTGTTTATAGACTATTAACAAAAGAATGCGGGAGAAAACTGACAATCATCTTTCCTTGGTTAAATAGCCTATGCAGAGCTATGTCTTCTGTATGTCAGCTTGTCACTAGCCCAAGGGTTTAAGAAAGGACAGTTTGCACTTAAAAGGTATTGATGCACATGTTTTCCCAAGTGTCACTCACCCAGCGCCTGTGCAGTGTGGAAATATTTGGACTTGGGTAATTTTATTTTAGTGCTTTCCCCTCCTTCTAGGAAACAATGTCAACTCCTGACACTAATCTGGCTGCTGAAATGATGGCTTCCAGTTTCATTAATGCTATGTTTATGATCCCTTTAAAATGCCAGTGATCTACTCTTCTTGGAAAATATACACAACCATAAGAAAGCCACGTTTTGCAGTCATTGCTCTTTCCATTGGCACCTCAGGTCCTACTGTGGCTACAGTCACCAGAAGATGAAAGGAAATTTGACCAGCTATTTTTGGACAGTGAGAGAAACAGGTCTGGAGAGCTTTAGCAATGGAGAAAGTAAGAGGTGAAATGGGAAATAGCAAACACAGAGGTATGTGTTACTCAGTTGACTACATTTTCCCAAGTATTCAGAAATGAATTAGTGACATTCCTGAATGTGCTGGAATGTCTTGCTTCATTCCAGCTGTGTTTTCTCTGTGACTCATACATTAGGGTCCCATCTCTTCAGCTCTAACACATGAGTGGTCGGATTTAACATCGGTGCTGGCTTCCTGGTTTTTCCTTAGAAACACACACTGCTTTGTGAACAGGAAATGATTTCCTGATAAATGTATTTATCAATGGATGTGCTTCCCCATAAAAGGTATGGGATTGAAAAACCATTACAGGAGCTCTATCTCTAATACTTGTTGGAGTTACCTGGTATTTGAAACATGTTTATTATTTCAGTATGAATTGCAAAGAAACTTACATGTATAATTCCAACATTCAGGATCAACATAGGTTTTAGTTTGGGTTTCCCAGAAGCAGAACCTGAGATGGGGACTGTTGCAGGAGAGATGTATTGAGGAAGTGTTCACAGGAGAAATCTGTAAGAGTGGAGAAATAAGGACAGCAAAGGGAAAGAAGCTAAGCTTGGTGTCAGCTCAGGTGAAGTTCCAACCTCAGTCTGAACCTGTGGGAGCTCTGCAGGATAAATAATGCTGCAGAGGGTGTTCCACTCTGAGGCCTGGGAGCTGGAATTTCATACTCCTGAACCAGTAAACAACTAGCTCCAGAATGCCCCTGAGGAATGTAAATCTACCAAGCACTTTTTGCTCTTGGACGGTCTGGGCAAAGAATGCCCAATGGCCCAAGAATAGTTCTCTCAAGAAGGTTGATGGTCTGAGCTGTTAAGAGCAAAACGTCCAGGGGCCAAGGGAGGGTATGTGAAGGGATCCATGTAGAGCACCAACAGCATCCACTATGATCATATGGTTATAAATAATCATTTAGTGCCTACCATGTGCCACTAAATATAATGTGTTTGGTGCTTACAAGGATAAAAGTGCTATGAAATCACAATGAATAAGTGCATAACAGCCAGAAGAAGATGTCATACAAAACTTCAGAAAGGACATAATCTTAAACATCAGACACTTCTGAACATGAACTCGAAAGCATTGCGTAAGGATGAAGTTCTGCACGCTCAGCTTAGCTGCGCCCTGCTCACACCCTGAATCATTGCTGTTGTTTTTTCTGAGATATTCATTGAATATTCACCCAGAAAACATTTACTGAGAACCTGATATGTTCCAGGAACAACCATGGGCACTGGGGAGACAGAAAAAGCACAGCTCCAACCCCAAGAGGAGCTCACCTCCGGAGCTCATCATTTCCCATTGTGAAATTCAGATTTTCCATTTGAAAAATAAAGGTTTATAAATTCTTGATACCTGTTTATACCCAAGAATAATACATGAAAAATATGAGCTCAATGGAAGTGCTTCAAATAATTAAGATCTCAGAAGCCTCTAGGGGGAAAAAAAAAACAAGCAATTTTTCTTTTCTCATCTTTGTGGAAGATGTGGGCTCAGTTGGCCATAGACTTAAACTCAGCATTTAGAGTGGATGAGTAGTAGCCCCAGTAAACTATCTAAAATGTCTTAATATGTGGCCAAAAAATAAAACTAAAAAGTAAATGAAACTTAAGCTCCCTGTGATAGTCCCTACCACAGGCAGCCAAGTAAAACCACAAGTAAGAAAGAGTCAGAATGAAAGACGATGACCCCCAGGGCCCAGCTGTGGACGTGACTGTCAATAGAAAATGAAGGAGAGCAAATAAGGTGGAGGAAAAATAAGTCTTAAGTGATTCTTGCCTCATGCCATCTGCCCCAGCCCACCAGCTGTGATGCCCTCCCCTGGCCAGTCCAACTCTTGCCCAAACTGCCCCAGAAATATCCTAAACCCTTCTCTTAATTCTAATAGTTCTTGTGTCTACAGCATTCATTGAGCTCTTAGCAAATCATCTGGTCCTATTTCTTAACTGTCTCTTCTACCCCCAACAAATATGTAAACTCCTTGAAGGTAAAAAATTATTATTCTTGTCAAGCTCCCCAAGCTGAGTTCAAGGTCAATGGAAAAAGTCAATCTCATGCTTGCTAATGGAGGGACAGGCAGAGAGTCCTCAAGCTCCAAGTGTGCCCTCAAATGCTGAAGGACAAAGCAAAATGTGGGTTCAGGGAGAGATTAGGTATTGGCAACAATGCAGATGAGTCATCAGACTTAGCAAGAATAGCGTGGAACTGAAACAGAGAATGGTCTGAGATCAGGATCTTACTCCAGTGAAAAAGTTGACAACCCTAATTAAAGAGTTGACAAAAAGCAAAAGGCCACATTGTACTGACAGCTCTCTACTGAGATTAGCCTTAAAAAATTAATTTTTTTGACATACCAAAAGCTGTGCATAATATATACAGCTTGATGTGTTTGTAGATGAGATTATTTTGGTGAAACCGTCACCAGTCTATGGCATAAACCCATCCTTTACCTCCAAGTTTCCTTCTTCCCTCTTACTATTATTATTTTTTGTTATTATCATTGTTTTGTGATAAGAACACAACATAAGATCTACACTGTTAGCAAGTCTTTACATGTACAACACAGTATTGTTAATGCTATGCTGTACAATAGATCTCTAGGGCTAACTCATCTTGTATAACCAAACTTCGCACCCGGTGACTAACACCTCCTCGTTTCCTCCAAGCCTCCATCCCACGCTCCTGGCAATCATATTCCACTCTCTGTAAGTCTGACTATTTTAGATTTACCATATAAGTGGTATCATGTAGTATTTATTCTTGTGTGTCTGCCTTATTTTACTTAGCATAATATCCCACAGGTTCATCCAAGTTATTGCAAATGGCAGATTTTCCTTCTTTAAGGCTGAATAATATTCCATTGTGTGCCATTTTCTTTATTCATTCATCCATCGATGGATATTTAAGTTGCTTCCATGCCTTGAACATTGTGAATAACGCTATAATAAACATGAAAGTGCAGATATCTCTTTGGGATCTTGATTTCAATTCCTTTGGATATATGCTCAGAAGTGGGATTGCTGGATCATATGGTAGTTCTGTTTTTAGTTTTTTGAGGCACCTCCATACTGTTTTCTTCAGCGGCTGCACCAATTTACATCCAGATCAACAGTGTACAACGGTTCTCTTTTTTCCACATTCTTGCCAACATTTGTTACATTTTGTTTCTTTGATAAAAGGCATCCTAACAGGTATGAAGTAAGTGATCAGCCTCTTTTGATGACAAAGTCTCCCCTCAGTCAATAATCACTGTTGAATTGTGTTGATGGCTACCTCAAAGGATGGGGAATTACATGTCTTCATAGCATATATGAAATTACATTTTTGAAAATAAAAAATTTAAAGAACTTTCTGTTCTTCAACTTAATCTGCTGAAAAGATTACAGAAAATATGAAATGTCTATGCCCAAGGGAAAGAACATGTGCTCCAAGTATGTGAACAATTTAAGACATTTTTTTTGTTTCTAATGAGTATCTTTGACATTTTTACAAAACTAAGGATAAAAATTTAGTAGAAATTAGCTGAAGGGGGTGGGGGAAGCACTTAAAGCAGCAGGAAAATTGAACACCTAAGTCAGCACAGTCTATAGGACTTTCTGTGATGATGGAAACCATCTATGGCTGCACTATCCAATCCATATGGTGGCCACCAGCCACATGGAGTTATTAAGCACTTGAAGTGCGGCTAATGCAACCAATTAATGCAACTAATAAAACTGAATGTTTTATTTTATCCAATTGTAATTAATTTAAAGTAAAATAGGCACATGTAGCTAATGGCTTTCACATTGGACAGTGCTAAACTAGATCATCATAGAAGAATGAAGAGAGAAAAATAATGAAGTTGAAGGAAGAGAAGAAAAAAAAAAGACTAGGCTTGAGAAAGTGATGAGAATCGGTCCCAAAGTTGGTCAGTAGAAGGAAAGAGTGAACAAGACCATCTGGGAGATCTGTTTTTATTTAGGAGAAGATGTGTTGCTAAGAGATATATCAGCCTAAGACCAGAGTTAAAGTAGCTTAGCTAGGAGAGGTTAGACTGGCAAGAGGCCTTGTCAGGAAATATCAACCAGTTTTGACAATTTGGAAGAATGCTGAGCTAAGAACCCCTTCCATGTTCAACTTCCAAGCTCCTAAATAAAGCCATGTGCGGTGTCTGTTTCAGTTTTAGATTAGGCCAAGAATATCCCTATAAGTCACTTAATTTGATGCTATTTCCCAAGGAATGGTAGTTATCAGTCTTTGAAAGATAATTCTGATTGGTTGAGTCTTGAACCCCAGAAAAGAACACCACAGGAAATGACACTCATCCTTGAAAGCATTTCATTGATTTGCCAAACGTTGTAGATGTTTGTAGCACTTTGTCCCTCATCCCACAGAGAAGCAGATGATGTCATTTTTCAGTGGTGAAATGGGGAATTCTTCATGCAGATGCATGTACCAAACGAACCAATCCACCGTGTTCTGTTGAACCAGACATTTTCTGAACACTGGGAGACTTCACTGAGTCCCCAGAAATGTCAAGAGCAGGAAGTTCCTGCAGAAGGAGAGCAAGAAGAAACATGCTCTCTTTTTCTATAAACATAGGAAGTTGCTCCCTGATCAAGCCATTTGTTCTGTTTGCTTGGCACCTTCCCCTGGAGTAGGCTCTGCTATCTGACTATCATGTTTATGTGTTATACAAAAAAGCTACCCAGTGGAGAAAAATTACTAGTATCTTCATAGAACTTAATTGTCTAGGAAACCTTTCTAACCCCTATCATCTTGATCACCAGAAAAGACAACTGAGCCCCACAAAAGAGGGTAGTTTGCACAAAGTTTCCCAGCTGGTGAATGGGAGAGAGAGGGTAGCCCAGCGTTCCCTCAACCAAATCCTATAGGAAAGCACCTAACCCAGGAACTGACTCTTGGCCCTGGGAATTGCTTTCTTCCTTCCTCAAGAGCACACATACAACAAAATCCATAATCCTGGGGCCAAAAGAGATTTTCCACACTACAATACCTAAAAATCACTGGCACGTAAGCAAAGAGGCATCAACGCATTAAGATACTGTTAGGTCCACTGTACATGAGATACAGACCTGGCAAGTCGACCAGAAGTGAAAGGAAGGATTTAGGCAAAAAACGATTTTTATGTGAAAGAAAGAAGAAAGGTGCAACAGATCAGAAATTTAAGATGGGCGTTGTAGGTCTGAATTAGTGATTGATTGATAAAAAGAGCTACCCTATATTTGCCGTGTTCCAGACAATGAGCTAGGCCGTGGTTGACTTGCCAGCATTTGTTTATCCTGAGATGGTTGGTCTGTGCCAGCCATGCTGATTTCATCCTTGTGACCAGTCACTGCTTTGGGAATAAGCTGCTCATCCAGTGGTCTTCAGGTAAAATTTTCTTCATTCCCAAGCAAGAGACACTGGAAAATGTGGCCTCTGTTTTCCCTCTAAAAGTAGTGAACCCTGACAATGAAACTGCTAAAAGGTGAAAAGAACATCAATGAATCATTGACTCTCACAACTCTGGTATCTGCTGTCTTTGAACTTGCAATGTGAAATAACCAATTATCTTATTATCAGAATGTCTGTTACTTATGGCCAGAATCACCCCAATTGATATATTTTATTAACCTCATTTAAAGACACACCAAAAAATGACTCTTGGAAACGTTAAGCAACCAAACTACACAGGTAGGAAGTAGCAAAGCTGGAATTTAAGCACAGATTCATTTGATTTCAATGCCCAAGATCTTAAGCACAAAATGAACTAGATGCATTTTGTTAAGTTTCCAAAAACTTTTGGCCACTCACAATCGCTTTACCGAAAATCTCTTTACCTTACATTAGAAAAGTGCCAGACTTAATCGATACTAAAAAAATTACTTGACCAGTTACCTTTTTTGATCTACCAGCCCTAATACTTATGTATTACTCTTTGTCATTCAAGTATAGATGCACACCCTCAAGGAACTACGCACTGAATACAGTAGTTCCCTGTTCCTTTTGTGTTTGTGATATATTTTCAAATACTAGAAATGTGGGTGTGCTTTTGGAAGGATTAAGTTTCCTCCATCAATCACAAAGCACTGTCTCACTGTTGGGTCAGAATTGCAAACTGGCTTGACATAAATTTCTGGACTTTATTCATTCCTGGCCTGCTGCTGACAATTCTTACCTTTCCTTGCAGCAAATAACACCCTGCCTTATGCCACATTGTACAACTTGCTCACCTCATCGCACCTTCTGACAGAAGTCATTGTTATAAATGTGTGTACTTGGTTGTAGCAAAAATAAACCTTACACTTGAATCAAACGTTGGTAGTACACCAGGGAAAGGTCCATGATATATCTATCAACCTTGACACGACAGTCAAGGAGCACCAATTGGTTAAAGAGACAGAGTTGTAAACAACTAATTACAATACAGTGTAAGGGGATTCTAGAAAGGAAGATCAACACAGAGCATGAAACAATTGACTCTTCCTGTAGGGTTACCAGCGAAGGCTTCACAGAGCTGGGAATGTTTTAGCTGGGCCTTGAAAGATGAGTAGAATTATGTCTACCTGGGAAGGCAAATTGGGAAGAATCGGGGAGAGGATGCCAGGAGGAGGGAACAATGTGGATAAAGTCGTGGAAGAGAGGACGTGAGGTGGGCACCGCTCGAACTAGGACAGAGTCTCAGCCAGTCTATGCCTCGCAATGAGGAGAAGAGAGCTTTATAAGGCTATAAACTTTAAGGTAGAAATAATAATTAACATTATCCTGAAACATATAAAACACCCCACACTTTAGAGGAAATACATATATTATCTAGGTTGGCATTTACAGCAGCTATTATTACTATTTACACTACACTGATGAGGAAACCGAATTTCAGAAAGGTTGGTGATAATCACAGGAAATATTTAAACTTTGAGTAAAATGCTCTTTCTATCAGAGATCCAGCATCTCCCCTTGGGCTTCTCATAACTAAAGGTCATGGGGAAATTAATGTGCATATTTACATTGATGCCAATGAACACAGGACACTTACTGACTAAATCTAGGAGTTGGGAAAGATAGTACTTTTTTATTCCTTCTGGCTTATTTTCTCCAAAACTGGGTTCTTCTCATTTAAAAACAAAAAATTAGAAACATTTTTAGTGCATTTAAGATGTAAATGATATTTCTCTAAATCTTAAAATTGCTTTTTATTTTATATTTAAGAGTGTTGCATTCTTGACTATAAAGTGATTTATAGTCAAATTTGGAGGCAAAGCCCTGGCCAGTTTCACTCAGTGGTTAGAGCATCAGCCTGTTACCAAAGGGTCTTGAGTTCTATTCCCAGTCAAGGGCACGTACCTCTGTTGCAGGCTCAGTCCCCAGCCAAATTGGAGTGTGTGGAGGAAGCAACCAATCGATGTCTCTCTCTCACATCAGTGTTTCTCCACCCCCCTTTGCCCTCTCTAAAAAAAAATCAACGGAAAAAATATCCTCAGGTGAAGAAGAAAAGAAAGAGGGAGGGAGGGAGGGAGGGAGGGAGGGAGGGAGGGAGGAGAGAGGGAAGAAAGAAGGGAGGGGGGAGGAAGGAGGGAAGGAAGGAAGGAGGGAGGGAAGGAAGGAAGATTGGGGGAGGGGGCAAAAAGAAAGCTTACTTTAATTTAATCACCTGTTAATATTTTGATGCCTTTTTCTAAGCATATATGAATATAAGTATGTTTGTATGTTTGTGTGTATGTACCTCATGGGCCACCAATTTCTTTCTCAGATTGCTCATACGCAGAGGTAGAATAGAGGCAAGCATACTATCTGAATTATCTAAAGCACTTCATGCTAAAGGAATGACATCTCACTATGGGAGCAAATAAAGTATACCAAGGAGACCTTGACCTAGTTCAACTGAAGATATCCGAACATTGAGAGCATATCTAAGTTACTTGTCCTTCTCAAACCTAGGAATCCCAATGGATATATCAAAGTGAATGGTAAGGAGGTCACTTTAACACATGGTCTAATAGGAAGTTGCAGCTTTGTGGTCCCAGTAAGGATGGACTCACTTCAAGAATCTAAGACCCAAAGGCATAACTAACACTTGCTGGTCCCCGTGTTGTAAGTCTGAATGTTATGTCTACATTGTCAAAAGCTTATGGTCATAATGTGTTAAGAAACACATGAACAATGAAATCTGGGACCATAAATCTGGATGTCAGCACTAAGACAGTGGGCAGTAGGGAATTCAGAAACCAGGAGGACATACTTAGGATCAGAAAAAATTCTAAGAATGGGACCACCCAAGATGTTTTACTGAAAAGCACATGATCATCACTTGAAATAAACAAGTTAATCCATGAATCATCTCATCTACCCCAACTAGAAATACCACACCCTCCATCCCACCTGAATGGAAATAACTGCACCCTCTCTGTGTCTGTGCCACCATGAATCTTCACCTAATTTCTGCAGTTACTGAAGCTTCTGGCCTCAAGATCTGGCTCCCACTCATAATAAGTAGAGGGTCCAATCCCTATACTTCACAGCTAAAATTCCCTGGCACCAGATGTTGCAAAATAAAACTCTTTTCATGGAACATTTCTATGTTGAGAATGTTCATCTTTTGTAGATGTCAGCTCTGAAAAACCTCTGAGGTTCTTTATTCATTCCTGAATGATATTTTCAATCACTTAAGGAATATGCAGAAATGTGTTGGTCACTTATATGCCAAGCTTTGTGTGAAATGCTAGGAGGAAGTACTAATTAAAAGAAAGTTTACTCTTTCTGCTTTCAACAAAATTGCAACCTGTTCAAATAAGCATGAATAACACAAAGATATAATTAAATACTGCATGGTGAGGAGGACACTCTGATGTACTAGAAGATGATAAGACCTTATGGGCTATAAGCAGAGTTATCCAGTAGAAAACATCTGAAGTCAGAACCTAAGTTCAAGTCCTGGTAGCAGCACTTTCTAGTTGAGTGACCTTGAGCCACCTCTTTGGGCCTTTGAACTGGATGGCTTTGTCTTCTTCCTGCCACAAAACTCTATAACTCTCCATGACTCATCTTGAGGTACAACGAATGTGGAATAAACTTTGTATAAGTAGAGAGGAACAAAGGGGCATTCAAGATATGAACAATGTTAATCAGGGGAACAATGAATTGTGTATAGCCAGGAAAACCCTAAGGCGATGACAGCAATGCCTTCTGGATTGAGATTTAACAAAAATAGACTATTTCCGATGACAGGGCTCCCATTTGCTCTCTTCTCCCAACCCTGAGTCCTGTCTGAATATTACCAGAACCCTTACCCAGCCACATCTAGATAGTCATTCAGGTGGCCAAAAACTAGAGTTCAGAAGGGCTCTGGTCTGAGAATTTTAACTTTGCCAGGAATCATTTTGTTGTTTATAAGAGAAGCCCATTCAAACTAGCTTAAGTAGTGAAGGCTTTATCGAAGTAATATAGGAGGATTGTATTCATTCCAATTGAAGAATATAACAACTAGGCCTCACATGATCTAGAAGGCCAACAGGTACCCACTCACTCCATCTTGCTATCTGAGCCATATGGTTTCATACTCTGTGATGCATCTTCACCTTTCTTCTCTTCCTGCACACCAGCTTGGTCATTTTTGCTCCATCTATAATGTGGCCATTGATGAATTGTTTCTCTAACTCTTCATGAGTATAGCGTCTCAATGTCCAACATAGATAGCTTTTACGGCTTTTGTGACTCATTTAAAATTCTAGGGAGAGCATCTAATTGACCACTGGTCAGCTAATAGATTTATAAGTTCTCTAAAATTCCTCAAATTATCTGAGGCAAATAGAGCTTGTAGTACCTGATTTTGGCTCTTCTAAGGCTTTGAGTGGAATAGATTGAGCTAACGGAGAATTTAGCAATGGCAAGAAAACCAACTACTGTCTTTGCTACCAACTTCTCGTATAGCTTAGACCACTAATGGATAAAAAAAAGGTAGTGTGTAATATAATGAACAAAATAAACCAATGAACAAAATAGATCCAGAGACATAGAAGCGTGGAACAGACTGACGAATCTCAGAGGGAAGGCGGGGGTGGAAGAGTGAGTGGGGGGAAATTAATCAAAGAACCTATATGCATAAGTGAATAATCTGTGGACACAGACAATAGAGTGGGGAAAGCCTGGGGGTGGGACAGATGTGGGATGGAGGGGATCAATGGGAGGATAAAAGTGGAGACATCTGTAATACTTTCAACAATAAAGATAAATTTTTAAAAAACATGAAAAAAGAGAGAAAAAATAATGAAATATGTCTACTATATAGTCCCATTTAATGTAGGCCACTCAAGACATCTGCTAAAAACTGGTTCTATAAAACATAAAGTAGCATCTGTGTTCAGGCTCTATTTCCACAGATGCCTGCTTTCCCCTGTCCTCCATTAAAACAAACAAACAAACAAAAACCCCACAAATTTTAAGAGTACCTTATATTCATTTGGCATCTGTATTTGTCAGGGTTTTTCAGAGAAACAAAACCAATATATCTATATAGAGAAAGATTTATTACAAGGAATAGGCTCATACGATATGGAAGCTGAGAAATCCCAAGATCTGCCTGGGGACAGAAGAGTCAATGGTGTGGTTTCAATCCAGGTCTGAAAGCTGAGAACCAGGAGAGCCAGTGGTTGAAAAAAGAAAAAATAATAATTAAAATAAAAATTCAAAAAGATAGTGTGAACTAACCTAATACTCTATCATTTATAATATAACATTAGAACAAAAAAATGCTTCAAGTTCCAAATTGCAACAAACTTGGAACAAAATCTATTTTTAAGTTGGGTTCTATCTCCATACAATGTCTATCAACTAAACATGACATGTGAAATAAAGGCATTAGTCAGACTGTGTCTTAACTTGATTCCACAAGGACATTCCTTTATGCCACAAAATCTCTAACACTCTTGAGCACCAACCTGTGCTTTCATGTAGACAACAAAGACCAATCACTCAGAAAAGAATTTACTTTTAGAACGATGGATGAGTGGCTGAGAAAATGGTAAGATGGCCAGCCTTCCTCCATGACCTAAGGGAGAGCTTCAAAAGAAGGAAACTAATCTTTGTTGAATATCAGTCATATGCCAGAAACTGTAACAAAGACTAGACATGCATTTTCTTATTTAATTCTCATAAATCCTATGAGGAGACTATTGTTAACCTCACTATCCAGACAAAGGAACTGAGACTCAGTGAGGACAACTATCTTGTACAAAGTTACAAAAGTTGCAGTAGAGCCAATATTCAAAATAGGATCCATCTGACTCCAAAGTCCACGCTCACTCATTTCCCTCACACACTCTAACCAGCCTAGTGGTTATGGACATGGGCTCTGATACCAGATTACTGGATTCTTACCTAGCTCCATCCTATGACAGAGGGCAAGTGAACCTGTGCCTCAGGAAAATGAGAGTCATTTAGGACCCATTCCCAAAAGCTGTTAGAAGGATTAAGTGAGTTTAAATATGGAATGTGCTTAGAAAAATTCCTGATACATCTCAAGCTCCTCACCATTCCCTTTGGTGTATCCAACTGGGATTCCTGGGCTTGAGAAGTACCAGCAACTTAAATATGTTCTCAAGGTCCAGATATCTTCAGTTGAACGGAACCAAGGTCTCCTTGCATACCCTATTTGCTCCAATAATGAGATTTAGAGCAATCCTATTTTGTGGCTCGTTCAGCATTCACAGTTTTACATAACTCAGATGATCGGCTTGTCTTTTCTTCAGCCTCTGTTGATGAGCAATGAGAAAGAAATCAGTGGTACATATACACATATATACAGAGAAGAAGAAAAAAACACCAAAAACCCGCATCAAACCTATTGTTATTGCCCCCACATTGCTTTAAGGCTATAATCCGTGAGCAGATGATTAATGCTATGAAGGGAGGAACATCATTTACCTAGATCTGATTACAAACACACAATAGAATTTGCAAACTAGAAAATGGATCTAAATGTTGAAGAAATGTAAGGAAATCCAAGAGAACATACTTACCCAAGGAAACAAACTGAAAGCCTGTCAGCACATGCATTTTAGAATGAGGGTGGACCAAATACTGAGGTACAAGATAGAATAAAATATGCTATCAGAGTAATCTCCAGTGCTGGCCCTAGAGGGATAAACTAAGTAACCTAATAGGAGTTTTCCATCCCTGAATTCTATGACTAGAATAGCAATGAAGGTTTTTAGCTCAGAATTGGGATGCCATAGCCAACTTAGGAGGTCTGCAGAAAGGAGCTTTGATATTACCTACCCACACTATGTCTGGCTTAAACTAGTGTTGACTGATTTCTATTTTCCTAAGTGCTCACCCACCATAACAGCGCTTTCCCACACTATGCACAATCATCGCGCACACATGCATGCAATTATGGCTTGAGATACATGAGCATTTGTGTATAGATAGATTTTGAAAGGTAATGTTCATCCCTGATGCATTGGGTCTCTGATTTACATTCAGTATGTGGAGAATGAAAGCATATTTCTTTTAGAAGGGAAAGGAAAAAAGACAGTAGCTGATGTAGTTTGGAATTTATGGGTCAAATATTAATTCTCTGAATATTTCAGTAAATGAGTATTATACTTGTAACTTGCAGTGTTTATCAAAAATGATAGTGTGTGCTGGGGGAAAGAAGCCGGCGGGGAGAGAAAGCTATAACTTCCTTCAGACTTCATTATCAGCATCACTTGGCCTACCTATTAAAATTATTATGATTATCTCTTTAAAGGTAAAAATATGCTCAGGCTGATCACATTAATTTCCTTATGGTGGTGACGAGTCTGAATTACAATGTAAAAACACTGAAACTAAATAACCATTAACGCTCTTGAGAAGGTTATTAAGAAGATTTCTCTAGATGATCTAGGAATTATGCCAGTAAAGTAATAGTTAAATAATGTATGGGTCAAATTCCATGATCTTAAATTCAATAAAAGTATATTTTTTGTTATATTACTTTTTATGATATTCCATGAGTAGATGAATATAATGTTAAATAAGCAGATCTGATTATGAAAATGAAGAGATTATTACCTGGGGCTTTTTTATCTTTTGCAAACAGGTATTTGTTGAAATGGAATCTGACCCACATAAACAAATTTATCGTTATGGACGTGAATCTGATATGGCAGAAACCTTTTCAAATTTCTATGCCACATGTTCTTTCCATTACTACCCACTTTCAAGGATATGTTCTAAGTGCATGTAAAAGTTATTTCCATTGAATAAGGCATTAAATCCTCTCTGAATCTCAAAATGTAGTAAATTATCATAAAATACTAACTCAAACTGTTCCATTTAAAGATACTCATCGTAAAATACGTGGGTGCATGGAAAAACACTTGTACAACTATGTCAACATTCAGTTCTCTCAGAATGCAATCCTCCACTTGCAGGTGATTATTTCATATTCAGCCTTTGCACTTTGTCTTCCCCCCATTGTAGGCGAGTGACATTAAAAATAACTTCCTTGCTTGGAGTCTCCCACCGTGGATTTCCCCCCAAAGTGCCTGAGTTTATGAAAAAACAAAAGTCCTAGGGTGCTTATTACACGGAGACTCTCGCTGTGCCTTTTATCACCAGGCAGCACCCTCCTGCGTAGGCACCGGCCAGGTACTGTTTAGAGCCCGCGCATCCCCCCATTCTCCTCAGCTAATAGTTAGTCCCCGTGCCAGGCACTGCTCCGGGTGTTTCATGTGGCTAAAGAGAGGATCCCAGTCAGGTAAGGAGAGAAGAAATGCTACATTCTTGAAGCAAGGCTCTGATTATACAGTATTTCCTTTGTTAACGATAATTGCTTGTTACCTTACGACACTATCCTTTAATTAGAAATGCCAATACAGGAAGGGTGTTAACTGGGGCTCGCGCCTACTATCAGACGTAAGATATGTCAAAATTACAAGCAGTTGTGGAAAGGCACGCTCATAATAATAATGATAATAGTAATAGAATAATAACAGTAACATCTACCACTTATTAGTGCTTAGCATACGCTTGACACCACACGAACACTTTGCATTTAACCACCAGACTAGCAGTTCTCAGAGCAGGAACCACGGGTGTCTTATTCGTGGCGACATCGCCAGCGTCGTGCAAATTGTAAATATTGAAAAACGAATGTTGCCAAAGGAGCAAATAGATGAATAAATGAATCTGTTATCTCATTCAATGCCTAAGAGATTGGTATTATTACCGATCTGTACAGATGAGTAAACTTAGGTACAGAGAGATGAAGAAGTGTTCATGGCAGAGCTAGGACTGAGATCCAGTTCTGATCGGCTCCAAGGTCTGTGGGTATAACTACTCTGCAGCAGTGTCTCCTGGTATTGTGGGTCCCAAGTCTCACTCCCCCATTCAATTGAACCTATTCCAGGTTAAGGTGAGCATGATTCTCTTGCATCTGATAGTTTTGATCACCTGCTATTTTCTTATTTTTCATGCTATCCCCCTATAAACACTAATTCAGACTTTATTTGGAACACCTATAATTCACTTTCAAAATAAGTGTATCTTAAAGCAAATCTTCTTGCCTCCACACCCAAAATTCAATGTTTACATCTCTGAAGGAAGAGAGCCTCTCGGGGATGCACATATGGTTTCAGTAACTCAAACCGCTTTTTTCAGCGCTGAACCCTGGGGGAGTGAAAGCAACTCACGCTCAGGTAAGGTAAACAGGCCTTCACCAGCTTACTGCGAGCCTCAGTTCTTCCAATATAAAATGGGAACAATGGGAAGAAATAGTGGTTTAATTTCTGCCAAGTTCCTAAAACAATGTGGCATATTAGAGACTCAATAAATACCAGATTCCTCCAGAGATCACATTCAAAAGATGTAAACAACTGGATCAACCAGAAGCAGACAGAGGACACAGTTGTGTGGTGGTTACACCACAGCTGGAGAAGAAAACCAAGGAGGCAGGCAGCCCGGTGGCCTGGGGGCTCTGGCGTGGCACCTGCTGCTGGCGGGGTTTACATGCTTTCCCCAGGAAAGGTGCTCAGAGGGAAGGCCCCTCCGGAGGAAGCGTGGGAAGGGAGAGTGGCCTCCTGACACTAGGCCTGAGTTTTGTCTGTTTGCAGAGTCCAATGCCATCTCAAGTAGGGAAGTCTCTAGAGCAGAAGCTGGTAGAGTGTCTAACGTCTGGGACGAGGTGATCTCTGAGGTTCAATCCAGCCAATGCATGTTATGATTCTAACTTCTGACCAATTTGCTAAAGTAATTGAAGTAATCTCAGATGGCCTGTAAGTGCATCAAGGCAGAACACCACAGGGTTGAGGGAAAGGGGGAAAAAGAGAAACTTCACATGGCCCAGAGTGGAAAACCTCTAAATGCTGGGGAAATTCTTTTAAATGGGACTAGGAAGCAGAGCCAAGCTGACTTCCGAGAGGGGACTGCTCTCTGCCTGTCCCCAGCGCCCCAAGGAGGATTCAGTCTGTGATCATTGCCTCTTCCGAAACGTGTGTGAGTGCAGCCTCAGACAGAATATTCTAAAAGCATCCAGGAAAAAAAAATAACCTATCACGTTTCCAATTGAAAAGAGAAGGCTCTGCTCTCTAGCTTGGCAAAAAACACCAACAATATACTAAATGCCTCACCTGTGCCTTTTACTGGAGGGAATTACAAAAACAAATATGAAGAGATTTCTACTCCCAAATATCACGTAATTCAGTGGAGAAGATGCACTCATAGGGGCAGAGTAAACTGATCGCTAAATAGAGGTACGAATACTGTGCTGTGGGAAAACAGAGTCAAATTAAGAAACTAAAAGAACGGTCTGTGGAGAAATGTGTTTTAAATGGATCTCTGAAGAATAGGCAGAATTTATAATAAAGGCCGGAAAACCCAGAAGAAAGCAACCACCTCTGGACAAGCAGTGTGCGCCAAAATGCAACCTAAGTGACCAATAAACATGGAAAATAAAAGATTAATCTTACTAATACTCGAAAAAATAAAACAAAGCAAATTTATTTATTTTCCATCTATCGGAGTGGCAAACATTTTGTGAATGATAATATTCAATACTGACACAAACAGGGATATTTTATACAGTTCTTATGAAAGATTACACAATATATATCAAGGCCCTTAAAAATGTTAATACAATTTTATTCAGTAAATCCAAATATAATATTCTAGTCAAAGGGGAAAAAATCAGAGAGAATCATAAAGACATATATAAAGGCATTATTTATAAAAATAAAGCGCTAGAAACTATTTAAATGCTCAACATCTATATAATAAAATATCAAGCATGCGTTACATGTATTTTAGAAGACTATGTAATGACATTGGACATTTTTCATTTACATTAAGTAAAAATGAAGGGTTGTAAGTCATATATATTTATATTTACATATAATATGTATATGTGCTTTGAAGTAAAGGCTAGAAAATATATAGAAGATATAATACTATTTCTGGGATTATGTCATTTTATTTTATACTTAGTAACCTCTGTAATACTCTGTTTTCATCAGGAAAATAAATGTTGTTTCAAAACAGTGTTTTAATGAATTGGATTGAAATAAGTGACAAGTGGAAATGACATTTTAGGCCAAAGGACAATACGAGTACAGACAAAAAGACAAATGTGAAAGGCATTTTGGAGGAGGTAGAGTAGACCAATAAGAAGGAATGTAGCAGTCAACGCGACAGGAAAAATAGTTGAAATCGAATTATTAAAGACATTGAATGTCATGCTCACGAATTAGTCCTGTAAGTAGTGGAGATCCTCAATAAGGCGACCATGTGGTCGCACTGGTTTGTAGGGAGACTATTCAAATGACAGTTGGGAGAATGGAGGACCGGTCAAAGGGGGAAAACTAGAAGCGGAGAGATTGCTGTCAACACACCATAACCTAGCCGTGGCTTCCAAACTTTTTAGATCATGCCACACAGCAGCAAGATATGTTCTGTACTGTGACCTAATACACACCACACACGCACTCGCACACTCACCTGCACGTGACTGAAACAAAGGTTTCATGAAAAAGTCATACCCTTGCCTTATGAAATCTACTCTTATGCTTTCTATTCTATTGTGTCCTATTACTTTCCACACTATAACATCTTTTTTTTTTTTAAAGGCTGGTTACAACCCACAAAAATGATTTCCATGACTCACAATATGACAACACTACCCTGGGGGAAATCCAAGCCTCCCTCTCCTTGCCCCAGCTCCACTCCTGAGAAGCAGGCTGAGCTCCAATAATGGGTTAAACCAAAAACCTAGAGCTGGGCCATGACACTAGGTGCTGGGGCTTTCTGCAGAAGGGGCAAAGGGGGAAATAGCTTTTGACCCCATGTGGAGAGATATCTGGGGGGGTGGGAGGGGGAGAGGGATCTCGCCTTCTCGGCCTCCCTTCCTCCTTGGAATGCTCCTCCGTCCTGTAAATCGCCTCCCATGTAGCCAGTGAGATATGTAGGCTCCAGCCTTGTTCTCACCCTCTGCCAGCCTGCTCCGCCCACGGAAAGCCAACAGAAAACAAAGGTTAGCCCAGAAGAAAGGAGCCTGAAGCAGATGAGCACCTACCCCGGACATAAGCAATCCCTTCAACAGGCATGTCATCCAGCCTCATTCCTAATATAGGCATTTGGAACAAAAGCCCAAGCCAACAGAAAAATATGGTAAATTGGCAGGCTGCTCTTGGTATAACTTTCCTTTGGACACAAATTCGTAGGCAGTGACTGTGGACGGAAGCTGTGCTTCCGTCTATCCTGATAGAACAGGATTCAGTAGTCCTAGTAAGAGATAATCCGGGGGATGACAAGGGGGAGATAGTTTAATAAACATGTCTGTGATGAAATCAGCTGGATTTGAAGGCTCGTTGGGTTGGGCAGGGGAGAAATGACAGAAAGAGAGAGGGAAAGGTGGTGGAGAACAGCTCCAAGATTTTCAATTTGGGAGATTGGGATTGAAACTGGGTGTACTCTGACATCATCAACAAGGAGAGAAATACAGAAAGAGCAACAGGTTTTATGGAGAAAATAATGAGCTGTATTTTAGTAGAGGTCCATATCAGAGAAAATTCAAAGGGACAAAGGTATTACATTCTTCTTCAAGTGTTCCTATTTCTCATGGAGGAAGGCAGAATAAGAGGGACAGTTGAGCCAAATGATAAATCAACCTATTATTACAAATTTCTGGATTTAGAGTGAGCTAAGGTACATTTCACATGGCAAATGGCAAATCACAACACCTATACATCCGACCACATTTTCTTGTGGACATTTATCTTCTCATAACAAACCTCACAACAACCGGGAGATACTTCCAGGGCTCGTTGCTTCCAGTTTGCAGATGAAAAGCCCGGACACAGAGATTTTCAGAGGCTTGCCCGAAACCACATTTCGCTCTGGCACTTCTTATCACTGCCTGTTCTACCCTGCAGCCCCTCTTATTAAACAGGGAGCCTATAAATGTGATCATAAGAAGAGAGAGGAAAGCGCCAGGTGAAGAGGCCCAAGTGGAAGAGTCATCCCTAAAAGGAATGTGGAATATTTCAGAGGCCAGGACTAAACGGCATGTCTTACCCCACTAGGAAGATAGAATAAAATTATCGAACGTAAAATCCAGGCCATTAGAAAATATTTCCATGCTTTGATGCTAGTTACGTTATGAAATACAGCCCCAATGAAATCAATCTTACGGCTTTACAACCACCCAGAAAAATCGTTTCAGGAAAGGATAGTAAGGGAATTAAAATGTTTTATGCTTTGACCACTCTGTTATATTTTCTTAGGCAGAAAAAAGGGGCTTCAACCATTTTTAAGCGTGTTAATTGACATAAATCATATTCAGTTTAGCAGTTTCCGTAAGGTTAGTATGTATGAATTACGTTTTTATTAACAATTATTTTAATCCTTTAGACATAGAACAATTAGGTCAGATTTTCCCTGGTAGACGAGTGCTGTGGAAAAGAACTTTGGATTCAAAGAGGCCAGGATTTTAATTCTGGTTCTACCACCTTCCAGTTTGGTGACTGCAATTGGACAAGTTGCAGCAGAATTTATCTGAGCCTCTATTTCATCATCTGGTAAATAACAATAACAATACCCACCTTACATAATAGATGTAAGGACTAAAAAAGATGAAAATGCATGTAAAGCTCTGGGTTCAATGCCTGACATAGCAGAAGTTCAATGAACAACAGCCATGGTGATGAAAATGAAGGAAGAAAAAAGTAACACTATATACCAGCACTGGAAAGATGAGGTCATTTTTCTTTTTTAGGTCACTAAGGAAAAGTTCTTTCTGGAGATTTCAGTCTTTTAATAAAACACAATGTATATACTTGCAAAATATATGTTTGGTTCTAACACTCATATTTTGGGTAACCCTGGGAAAGACCCCTTATCTTCTTTAGCTCAGATTTTGCAAAACACCTCTGACCTTTCCAGAAACATAGTGAATCTCTGCTTTTTGAAGATCAGTCACAGTTAGAAGTTCTCTGTGTCACAAGTCAGCCTGGCTCTTGTCTCCAGAGAGACACATAACCCCACTCATAATCCTGCGTGCAAAACCCAACCATTCCGGGCAGAGAAGAGGCAAGCCTTTTGGTCTAGGTTTTCAGTAAGGAAATGTGTTCATCTTTCTAGGGAGCCCAGCAAGGCATTTAGCAATTTACACTGTTGGGAGATGCTTCCTTAGAAAGAAACAGAATGTCTGTGTTTCAAGTATATTACCTATGTTCCCATCTTAGCAGAGTTGAAGGACAATTGATTGCCACCTTCTGAATAAAACCTCTTTAAATACTGAAGGATTTCTAGCAGCTTCCTCTCACTCTTCTCTTCTCTAGGACAAATCATCCTAGTGCCTTTCACCTCTGCAGAGCATGCTGGAATACCCTTAGTCTAGTAAAAGTGCTAAGCACCCCATGGACCTTAATAAAATACGCTAATGAGTTGACTTTTGCCATAGATCTTATTTCCCAAACTTCTAAACATGCCTGGAGCTTTCCTGTCCAAGTTCAAATATAGTCTAACACATCACAAGTGCTGAGAAGCAGGAAGTCCATCACCGAATCTGGCACCACAGTCCTGAGTGGAAAATACCATTTGTTTCCTTGACAATCTACCCTTGGAAACTGGACAGAGCGTGGGGCGCAGGGTTAAGGCTGCTGTGGAGCAGCTCTGCACACCACCGGCTCGCAGAGGCCAGGGAAGGTGATGGTGACTGGGGCAGATTAGATTCCCGGTGCCTTTCAGCAGGAGGTTGGAGAAAAGGTCTCAGGGTCTAATGGCCTCCTAATTAAAGGCTTCTTCTACTCCGCAAGTTTATAATCAGGAATTGTCTTGCAGGAAGAAAAGGAAAGGACAGCAAATGGGAAAGTCGCTTCTGCATTGAGAATTGGCCAGCATAGGGGATGGAAGGCAGAAGACCTTTCCAACATGTTAGGAGCCAGAAGAGTACCTTTTAGTGTTTGTTTTGATTATATTTGCCTGTAACCCAGCAACTGGGCCCAGATGCCAGGAGCCCAAAGAGAACACTGCTGATGACTGGTGTATGGAAAGAAAAAGAATTCTTTTTATTTTCTTACTTTTATGGTTCTTCTCAAGGTGAGTGAAAAGGGCTAGTCAGGACCTTTTGGAAGCTGTTTGGAACCCTTAGTCATTTTTCTAACAACAGTCAGGATGATTTATAACACCACATGTTCTCATTGGTGGTTTCCTCTTTTTTATTTTTGAAGACAAGACACAAGTGGGAAATGTGAATCTTGAGCCAGAGCTAAGCTGATCTTTTAAAGCAACTGAATGAATTTTCCAGCCACTGTCCCCCCATCTTGAGGCTTGCCTTCCTGAATCACTGGGTTTTCTTCCTTCCAAGGGCAATCACTCATACACTCAGTGCCACTCTCAACTTTTGAATTTCAAGAACTCCATGTTGCTCAATATTTTAAGTTGCTTTTGCTTAATACATTCTCCGTCTCTGTACTGAAGAACTATAAACTAGTGTATTCAGTGTATGAAATTCATTAGATCTCCTATAAAATAAACCAAGATGATCTCAGAAAGAACTGTATTACTTCTATAGATATATAGAAAAAGGAGATTGCAAAACTAAGTCATCTTTAATAATCTTTGCAACCAGGTAAATCTTTCTTCAAGCTAAATCCCATCCCTTTTAGTGGTTTGTTTTGGTTTTTTGTTCCCCCCTCTTGTTACTAACTCTATGGAAACAGGGAAAAGAGAGAAAAGAAGGGATGGTGGTGGTGGTGGTGGTTTTTGTTCTTATTTAACCCTCACCATTCAGGCATTTGAAGATAATTGTTAATACAGACCTTGACTCTTGTGTTTTGGATGAATTCATCTAAGGTCTTGATTCCCCCTCTCCCCAGCTCTGCAATGGTTTTATTGGGTATGTGAGACAATAATTTTGAATTAAATTATTTTGTTATGTACTAATTAATTCAGAGACTCCTAGAATTTCCTACAATGTGTTGATTTAAATGGGGAAAAATGCAAGTAAATTTCATTTGGCTGACAAATTTGGTGAATGGAGTTTTCTGATTAATCACACATTCTGTATATATTAATATTCAAAAAGTTTGAAATATATCTAACAATAAAACTGTGTGCTACACAGTTTAACCACTCTGACAATTCAGATGGTATTTTAGAATCCTACACTGCTTCAATACCAGTTATCAAGAGTCCATTGTGCAACTCCACATCGGCAGCTTGAAATCAGCCATGATAGGAATATTTATACAACAGAAAACAGTAAATTCTACAAGGAGACCCAGTTGTTAAACATTTACCAGCACACCACCAGCTTCTAGGTTATTATTATAAATATAATTTCCAATTACCTATTAATTTCTAATTCTAGAAATAGAGAAAAAGTAAATAGCCAAAGTCTGTAAGTCTCACTCATGCCTGAAGTTGCAAAAACACAATCTGATTTTAATTATTTTTAGTAATCATTTTCTAAGATTTTAGAACAAAAAATTTCTCATTAAAAGTAAACAAAAGAGTATTACATGCTGAAATGACAGAATGTTTTAAATCTCATTTTTTAAAAAGTGAAAGGAGCCCGGCCAGGCGTGGCTCAGAGGTTGAGAGTCGGCCTAGGATCCAGGTGATCCGGGTTCAATTCCCCATCAGGGCACATGCCCGGGTTGCGGGCTCGATCAATGACTCTCTCATCATTGATGTTTCTGTCTCTCTCTCTCTCCTTCTCCTTTCCTCTCTCTGAAATCAATAAAGATATATTTTTTTAAAAAAAGTGAAAGGAGCTTTACTATGTAAAGAATCTTTAAAAATCAATAAGTAAAATAGATGTATCTCAATAGAAACTTTGGCAAACATACAAATAATTGCTAATTTTGAAAAAAATTACATATTTTATAGAGAAATAAAAATAATAAGAAGAATCTATTTCACCTACAAGATTGACAAAACTTAATTTCTTAAGAAAAACATACAATGTTGGTGCAAGTATGGAGAAAAAAGTATCCCTATATTGCTAGAGAGAATGCAAAATTGGCATTACTGCCCTTTCCTTTTTCTCTTGATTTCCTAAAAGTACAATATGGGTGGGTAAAAATGTTTAAGAAGAAGTGTCTGTTCATGAGTGGAAGGGGAATTCTGACTTCTTTTTGCTCCTAAATCTAAATTCTACTGGAAATACAATGTACCTAGGGAAACTTGGAAAGCTTATAGAAAAAAGGTAGGTAGAAAAAAATGGGGTGAAAAGCCCCACTGTGTTGCCCTGAAGTGCTTTTAAATGTGTATATAAACTTATTGAATCTATTTAATGCAAACATTCTAATTGATATTTCACCAATGAAAGAACTGTGAGTTGAGAGGCAACTTTTGGAGATTAATAATGATAATGAAAAACATGAATTTTGTCTGATTAAACAAGTTACAACACATCTTTTATACTTTTATAGTCAACGAAGATCATGTCGTATTTGAGTGAAAAGGAGACTAGAGATCTTGTAAGCCAACCTCCCCTGATTTACAACTGGTTTATTACATCATTCACAATACTTAATGTGTTGGGTGCCTGATTTGTGCCAGAAACTATGGCAGGTGCTAGGAATACAGCAGGGAACACACGAAATCCTTGATCTCAAAGAACTCAGATTCTAGTTGGGAGAGAAAGATAATATACAAATAAAGAAACGTGTAATATGTCAGATGGTGCTAACAGAGGTAAACAGTGTGTATGTGTGTGTGTGTGTGTGTGGCCTTGCATGTGTATGTGTGTATTTGTGAGGTAGGTGCAATAGGGTGGTGAGGGAAAGCATCACAATAAGGTTACATTAGAGTAGAGATCTTGGTGAAGAGAGCATGACCCTGAGGATATCTGATTGTAGAGAATTCCGGGGACAGAGAACAGCAAGTGCAAAGAATCAAGTAAGAGAAAGGAGGCCAGTGTGGTTGAAGTGGCCTAAGCAAGGAGAGTAGGAAGACAAAATTACAGACCAAAGGGGAGTGGAGACGAAGTCCTATCAGGTCCGAGATAATCCAATACACTTTGGATTTTATTCTGTATGTGGTTGGAATCCCATAACAATCAGCCACTTGATCTGATTGCTTTTAAAAGGCCACTCAGAGTAAACATTAAAAGGTCAAGGGCAGAGGCAGAGAGGTCAGGCAGAAGGCTACTAAAATCATCCAGGTAAGAGATGACGGTGCCTTGGCCCAAATTAGCAGGAGAGGGGATAGGGAGTGGTTCCTGCAGGATATATTTTGACGTGGAGGGTAGGATTTGATGCTGGATTCAATATTGAATTTGAGACCGTTGAGTTCAAGAAGACTCTGAGGATTTTGGAAAAATGGAACTGCCCTATGCTGTCAGAGAAGACAGGAAAGTGGAAATTAAGGATTCAGTTCTGGGTGTGGGAAGTTCGGTGCCCATTAGACATCTAGGCAGAGATGTTGAGCATGCACTTCAACATAGGGTTCTGGAGGGCAAGGGAGAGGTTCAGGTTGAAAATATAAATTTTGGAGTATATTTATGGTACTTAAAACACATGACTGGATGAAATCACATTGGGAATGGGTTTAGATAGCCAAGGGAGGGAGCCTGGGGACTGAGTTTCGATCTCTGCAGCAAATAGAGGTGGAAAAATAAGGAGAGCCCAGCAAAGGAGACCTGAGAGTATATGGCTTGTGAGATGGGAGGAGAATCGAGAGCAGTCTCAGAGGTCAACTGAAGAGCATGTTCGAGGAGGAAACAATCTACTGAGACAGAGATCAAGTCTGATGAGGACTGGGATTTGACTAGAGGCCATAAATTAGGTTTTCTGGTCCTAACTTCCATGCTTTTTCCACAACACCATCTTCCCTCAACTCCGTTGTTACCTTGCCTGAGCTACAGATAGGACTGTACTCTTAGGAGCTCCTAATGTATAATCAAGTTCACTGACATTTCAGTTGAAAGGGTAAAGGAGGACACCTCAGTTTGTGTTTTTCCAAAAGTAGACCCTGAGGCAAGGAATTGAGAGAGGCCACTAGAAGGTGTATTGATGACCAGGTCACTGCGATGGGCGGCTGCTCAGTTTCATGGGGACCCTCTGAGGAAGCGTGCAGAGAGCATGTTTCAGCATTGTCAGGAGGGTCAAGCTGGGGTAGATATCCATAGACTCATTGGTTGAGAGTTGCCCACAGGGAGAGTTGCCCACTTAGCATTTTCCAGGTTGCTTTGTGCAGGTCCCTAGACAGGTAGACAGAGAGACATGGGTGCTTAAGGTGGGAAGCTGTCTGCATGCTCAAGAAATGCCCATCGCAGGTGCAGGAGTGCAGAGGTGGGGTCAGCGAATCCGGGCATCTGCCGTTGAGAACAGTGCCAATCTGACGGTGGCAGCGTTGGCTCTCACCACAGGGTAGCAGACTGTCTGGACTTCGTTTCCTCTTGGACTGTGAACTAAGCCTTTTAGCAAATGATCAAGTGGTATTTTTTAGGGATTTGCTAGATTGGGGAAAAATATATTCTGGGTGAGAGATTATTTTTCAACAATATTTGTCATGTCTTTTAAGTAATAAAGTATGACTTGATTAATATAAGAAGGTATAACACTCTGCCCACATTTTTAAATCTAGAAATATCTGGAAAATCTTCAAGTCCCACTGTGCAGAGAAAACAGAAAGAAAATTTTTGAAATATTATGATAAAGAGCATACTTTGCTTCTTTTGACTTTAAAATTTATTATTTAGATTTATGTAGTACCAAACAGGATTTCCTCTGGCTAAAATAAATACTAATACCTTTTTATGAGTTTTAGTGGTGCACATGTCTACGTGAATATCTCATTAAAATGAAATTATTCATAAGTGCACCCAGTGAACTACTGCCATTATGTCAAGAAGTTATACTTCTCTCCTAATAACCAATGGGTCTTTATTAAATATATGATAGATATATGTCTTAGTAAGGTTTCTTAACTTTCTACAGGGAAATTATGCACACAGATATGCCTTTAATTGGCAACACAGGCCATCTGAACTCCAGGTTCTCATTAGAGAGCTCAGCTATTCCAAACAAATAAAAAACATGGTTGCAAGCAGTGACATTAATAGGGGAGTGCCTGAAGCACAGGCTGTGTGTCCTTTCCTCCAGGTTCTCTGGGGTGTCCTGGGCGAGGTTAGACGGTGAGACACATGCCCACAAAGACGGAATTACTTTGGCCTTTCTAGAATGACTCTCAAACAATCAAGATTTCATGTTATCCCACTGGCCTTCTGAGGGGCTACAGATGAATCCACAGAAGTGATGGCTATCTGAAGTCTTTTAAAAATAAAAATGGACAAACTAATCTTGGTTTGCCTTTTATCTTCTGAATGTTACGTCACTCATGATGTGACTTACCTGTTTTGACCGACCCCAAGATACCTGTAGGTGTCTATGCCGTGCATTTCTGTATGCTAACCTGAGCTTACATAACAATCTGTTGCTCACAATATAGTTGGTCGGATACTAATTTAGCTAAGTGAAGTCACCCCTGATTGGGCGATGATAAAAAGGAGAATTGATTACTGAACCCATTGCAAATGGGAAGAGGTGATTTGCAACACAATTCAAAACTCCCTCTTTTGCCAGAATCCTTCAAAGACATCACAAAAACACTAGGCTCTGAGGATTGAGGAATGAATGAAGCCAGGAGAGATAGACAATAAAATGGGAAACAATATCAAGACTTGAAAACGTACTTTGGCTGTCTGAAATGATAGACCCCAATTAAAAAAAATAAATTGTATTTAACAGGGATAGAAATGAAGTCTTGATTTAAGAATTTAAAATTCTATTTCATAAGTTCAAAGTGAAGAAGAAAACCAAGACCTGGATAGCCCAATATTTGTTAAAAGGGAAAAGGGGGGGGGGGGGGGATGAGTGGTATTAAGTAGACTTAATAGAAGTAAATAACATTACTTTTATCAACAGCTAGAACCATGATTGCAAATATCAATTGAAGTTGATATTGAAATAAAAGTCAGTTAAACTTCCTCTGTACTACCATGGCATTACATTTTTTTTAGTTCAAAACACTGTCTTTTACGAACAGTATCATGTGCACATCTGGCGAAAGAAAGTTGAATCGGAGAGGCTCTGGAAGTCTAGATAGTTACAGTGGAACAACAACCAAAATCTCAGTCAGAGGTAGAGTGTTTTTTATTTGGAAGGGGTAGGGGATGGGTTTGTTTTCAGACCTTTGGAGGGTTCTCCGGTAGAAGAGTGCAGACATTCCGTAATCCTCCAAACATCCAAACAGAAAAGGCAAGATTATGAACTGTTTGAAGGTACAAACCATGTCTGAAGCATTTTTATATTCCTGGCAAGTCCAATTACACTGGAGGGATTATGTGATGCTCGTGGAGGTATAGGACTGATGTTATAAGAAGACAGATTCCAACCCTATAGAGAGAAAAACTGTAAAAGAAGTGTAACAATAGCCTTTTAGTATATTGAGTTTCTTATCATTGGAAATGTCCCAGCTGCAAAAAGAATATGATGTATTAATATGGTGGCAGAAGGAGACTTGACTTGGGTGGGGAACACGTAATGCAACATACAGATGATATATTATAGAATTGTACACTTGAAACCTGTATAATTTTATTAACCAATGTCACCCCCAATAAGTTAAAATATTTTTTTAAAGAGTAGGGCATATTGGCTTAAATTGAGAACATGGACTCTGGGATGAGGCTGGCCTGGGTTTAAATTTCAGCTGTGTGAATAAGCTGTGTGACTGCAGACAAATTACTTAACCTCTCTGGGTCTCAGTTACTGTCTGGAAATTATGCATGATGGTAACTAGCTTTCAGTTTTGTTGTAATGTTTAAGTTGAGACAATGTTTGTGAAGAGTGAGGACAGTGTGCAGGACAATAGTAAAGATTCAATAAATCATAATTATTTTTCTGGCAGAAACTATTTTACATTCTTCCAAGAATGTTGTGGAAGGGATTCTTGCATTGGATGGGAAGTTGAATAAATGATCTCTTGTTCTTGCTCAATTCAAAGATTCTCTGGTTCCGTGATTTCTCAGCACTATTCTTTTCTATATCCTCAGTATTATACAGATGTCTCTAGAATTGCATTTATTTCACAAAACGGAAAGCATTAAATTAAAGCAACCCTCAAGCTCCTCAACAGAAAAGACAGGTTCTTGTTCATCTTGACACCTCCAAATGCCTAGCACACTGGTTGACATATAGTAAATAGTTCTATATTCACTAATTAATAAGTGAAAAATCACACAGTTAAATATTTCATCTCAGAATGTAGACCACATCTATCATCTTTCTAATTTTAAATTAGTTTTCAATTACAGTTTACATTCAATATTATTTTGTATTAGTTTCAGGTGTTCAGCATAGGGTTAGACAAACATATACTTCACATAGTGCTTTCCCCGATATTTCCAGTACCCACCTTGTATCATACATAGTTATTACAATATTATTGACTATATTCCCTGTGCTGCATATCTACCATCTTTCAATGAAAATTTCAAGTATAAATACTTGATCAAATCTGCTTGATCAAACCATACTTCCTTTAAGCCCAAATAATAAAAGCAAATGATAAAGATTATAATTTACTTATCTCTCACCTCAACCATTTAAGAAACCAACATTTATTTATTGAGCACCTACTATGGGCCAGGAACTTTTCAAACATAATCTCATTTGATCTCTTAATGCATCTATGAAGTAAGTACTAGTTTACCTAATTTTTAGATAAAGAAATTGAGAACTTAAAAATATTCAAGTCACACAGTTAGGTGTAATATGTATTAGGTGATATATTCAGGATTTGAGCCTCAGTCTGTTTAATCCAAACACTAAGCTGTCTCTTTTTCAATATTTTAAAGTGCAAAAGCAACATCATACATATTTATTGGAAAAATTTGAAGAGTTACAAATAGACTAAAATATTAAAGCCCCTCATAGCTATGTTTTTTCCCCATCTCCCGATTAATGTCCTCCAATCTATAAATCATCTGTAAAAGCATCTTTTTAGATACTGTTCTATGCATTTATATACTTATTTGGTATAACATATAAGTAAAATATTTATAATGTAAATATATAATGCAATAAAAAATGAAACATTTAGAAAATAGGTATGACTTTTTAAATTTAATGATAGGAGGATCTTGTCATGTCAATTCAAATACATCTATCTTAATTGTAATGAAAACATAAAAATTTGTAATAGTGTAAATTTATATGCTGTAATTTATAATATAATGCTACCGTTGTTAGGCATTTTAGTAGCTTCAGATTTTCTCCTATTAGAAACAATACTAGAATAAACACCTTTGTGCACATATGCAAATATTTCTATAGGCAGTATTTGCATAAGTATAGTTTTGGGGTTAGAAAACTCTGAATATTTTAAATTTGGATAGATTCACTCCATTGTTCACCAAACCACTGTACAGGTTTACATTTCCACAAATTCAGTACTTGTACATTTACACCAACACTGAATAGTGTCAATTTTTTAAAAATATTTCACAATCTGATGAGTAATATTATTTTAGGTATTATAATTTTCACTTCCATGATTATTAGAGATATGATGTCTTTTTAATATATTTTGCCCATTTTGTATGCATTCTGTGATTTGCTTGATGATATCCTGTATCCATTTAAAAAATGTGGATTGTCTTTTTCTTATTGAATCATTGGAACTCTTTGAAAATAATATTTAGCCTTTGTTGCATATGTTGCAAACATCTTCTCCAGGTCTTTCATTATCTTTTATCTTTCTTTACCTATAGAATATATTATGTAGATTAGCTGGTCAATCTATGTCATTTTAGAAAATCTTTTCACACCCAAGATAATAAAAAATATATATATTTTCACATTTATGACTCCCAGTATGTTTAAGTTTTGTTTTCTGCCCTAGCCAGCTTGGATCAGTGGTTAGAGCATCAGCCTGAGGACTGAAGGGTCCTGGGTGTTTTGTTTGTTTGTTTTTGTTTTTTAAATATATCTTTTTATTGATTTCAGAGAGAGGAAAGGAGAGGGAGAGAGAGAGAGACATCAATGATGAGAGAGTCACTGATCGGCTGCCTCCTGCACGCCCCCGACTGGGGATCGAGCCCGCAACCCGGGCATGTGCCCTGACCGGGAATCGAACCCCGATCGCCTGGATCCTAAGTCGACGCTCAACCGCTGAGCCACGCCCGGCCGGGCAGAAGGGTCCTGGGTTTGATTCTGGCCGAGGGCACGTACCTTGGTTACAAGCTCAATCCCCAGGCGGGGTGCATGCGGGAGGCGACCAGTCGCTGTGTCTCTCTCACATCGATGTTTCTCTCTTTCCCTTCCACTCTGTTTCTGAAAAAGCAATGGAAAAAATATCCTCAGAGGGGGATTAAAAACAAAAGTTTTGTTTTTCTATGTATATAATTTTAATCCATCTAGAATTGATTTTTGTACATGGTGTGAGAAAGGAGTATGTCCCAAGTGGAGACATAGTCAATTATTTCTAACTGACTTGAAATCTGTATTTGTTATACACTGATCCTCACGTGGACATGAGCTGTCTTTGGACTTTGTATTCTTTACTATGCTCCGTTCTGAATTCTGTTATTTGTATTATATTTTTGTGCCAATACCACACTTTTTGTCACTGTATCTGGATAATAAATGCTCTGTGATGAGCAGTCAGGCATCATACTAGTCTTATTTTTGTAAATCATAATTGTCCCTTATACATAAACTTTAGAATCAGTTATCTGGGTGAAAAAGAAAAGGCCATTTGGATTAGGACCGCTATACATTCGTGGGTTATTATATAGAGAATCAACATTTTACCATACGAAGGCTTTTCATAGAAGAACATGATTTGTCTCTCCATTTTTAAAGTGCCTTCCAGTGTATTTCAGTGAAATTTCTAAATATCATCATATAGGTTTTGCACATTTCATTGTTTATGTATTCTTGTGGACTTTTTTAAAATGTCACTGAGCGATTGGGGTCCTCTAACCCCATTGTATTTTCTGACTGGTATAGTGACATACACTGCGAGTCATCTACCACATAACCCTATGACCACCTCCCCCTTGCTCACAGAATCCTATTATTTAGGGGGCAGCCGTGTGTCCCTTTCCAGAAGATGAGTCATGACTGGTCCAAGGCATTTTGCCTTTTGCTACACGCTCACTTTCCCTGGCTTCCTTGCCACCAAGGCTGGCCACATTACCTAGCATTACACAGTGCGTGACAAGGGAAATTCTGATCATTTTTACTCCTTGATAAAGATAAAACCCCTTTGCTCCTGCCCCCATGCTCTCTTCCAACTTCCAGTGTTGATGGGCAGACCTAACATCTGGTTGGGTTAGCTATGATGTGGCCACAAGGCCACAGATGTGAAGACAAAAGGGCAACAAATTGAGATAATAGGTCAGCAAGGTGGAAAGTGCCTCGGTCCTTAAAGATGTTACTGAGCCACAGAACATACCAATGAACATAAATATTATGATTTACAAAAATAAGACTAGTATGATGCCTAACTCCTCATCATAGAGCAGTTATTATCCAGATACAGTGACAAAAAGTGTGGTATTGGCACAAAAATATAATACAAATAACAGGTCCTTCCTCCAGGTTCCCTTCTCAGTAAACAAGGTTTAGACCTTGATTAATTCAGCATTCTCTAACTGAAGCTAAATGATTCCAGGCCTATTTAGATATTACTGGCACATGGGGAAATTATTGAATTTTGTATGTTTCCCTTGTCCTCAGTTCCCTTATTGAACTCTGAGCTCTATTAATTTTTAAGAGGATTGTTTGAGATTTTCTAATTTGCATTAAAAAATAATGACAGTTTGGTCTGAATTTTTCTAATATTAATTCTTACTATTTCTTGAGTTACCTCAAAAGCTGAGACCTAAGTGAAATATTGAATTGTATCGGTGGATTTCAAGTATTCCTTTGAAGTTGTGACCTTAAATGGAAGCTTGTAATATTTCAGTAGTAAGATTTTACTATAATTTTCTGGTAACTATACTGATAATGAAAATAAAATGCCCTTGTAGCTGTGGATTACTAAGAGTTAAATTTTGTTTTCTTTTAATCAGAATGGATATTAAAATATATCAACTACTTGTTTGGCAACTATCAAGATGATCACATGGTAAGTCTACTGTGTTCAGTTAATGTAATGAGCTACATGAATAGATTTCCTAGTTTTGAGCATCCTTGCTTTTCTGGGATAACCTTCTTTACACATGGTGAATCATTTCTTTCATACACTGTTGGATTTTTATATGAAATACCTTATATAGGAGTTTTGCACATATATTTATAATAAATTTTTTTATGAAGTTTAATTTATCTGTTTAGTTTTCTTTGTTGGATTGTGGGATGACTAAACACAAAGAATGAGTATAAAATATTTAAATAGCATAAAACTTTTACATTTTTGTCTAAAACATCCTGTATTCTTTCAATATTTCCATGAACACCTGTTACTTTATAAGTTTAAAGATAAATACATAGATGTATTTTATAAACAGGACTTACCAGTTTGTGTAAGATGTACTAGAATTTACCTAGTACTTCTGGTGTGAAGGTTAGGGATTTAGCTGTTTTCTCTTTTCATGTAGTAATTGATTTATTTTTCTTTTTTTCTTCCTCTTGAGTCAATTTTTATTATTATATAGCTTTTTGGAAAATTATCCTTTTCACTTATGTATTTCAATTTTACTGATATAATGTTCTCATAACTTTTTAGTCTCTTGTGTCTATAGTTATATCCCTTTCCTTATTTTAATGTTATATACGGGAGTGGGCAAAAGTAGGTTTACAGTTGTGAGTATATGAAACTTTATTCTTGTATTACTATTTATTAATTATTGTATTATGTTCCATATGAACAACTGTAAACCTAGTTTTACACATCCCTCTTTTTGTTTTCTTTTTTAAATCAGACTTACCTGATTTTTTCTATTGATAAATTAATAACATTTACTTGTTAATTTTCATAGAATTCTGTTTAAAACACTTAATAGTTTCTACTTTAAAAAAACATTTAGTTCCTTCAGTTAAAAGTGTTTGTGTATTTTAAATAGTTTCTGTTCCCTAACTAATACATTTGATGATATTAATTTTTTTTTTGACTACACTGGGTCGCGTCACACAAGTTTTGATATGTAGTATCTCACCGTTATTTATATTTAAATAGTTTGCAATTTGAGCTTGGTTTTCTTTTTAACCAAAGGTTATTATGAAAAGTATTTTAAAGTTTTTTTAAATATATAATTGTGTGTGTTTCTGTCCTTTGGCAGTTAATTTATAGTTTTATTGCACTCTGATCTGCATTCTGCTTTTGATACTTATTGAGTTTATAGCACTTTTATTTTTGTGGCTGAATGGCCAATTTTTATAAATGTTCCATGGGTATTGGAAGGAATATTAGGCACACAGTTTTATACATTCCTCCATATTCCAGTTTAATGAATGTTAAATTCTTTTATATCCTTTTGTATTTGAAGACCACTTAATTTGTCTTTTTTTTTTTTTTTTTTGGTGAGGCATGTCAAAAATCTGCAATTATCATTATAGTTTTATGAACTTCTTATAGATAGAACAGATTATACTTCACATATTTAAAAGTTATATTATTAAGTACAAAAATGGCAAATTATTCCTTTCATCAACTAAAATTTTTTATTTTTCATTATAGTGTTTTTAACCTTGAATTTTACTTTGTCTAACATGACTATATTTCTTCTGCTTTCTTTTATAGTACTTACCTAATTTCTGGTTGCTCTCTTTTATTTCCAAATTCTTCTGGTCATTTACTTTTATTCATAACCTATTTAAATAGCTGTTGGCATTTTCTGTTTCTTAACTATCACGTTGTTTAGCACACCTCTTAGAAACTGACAGATTCTAGGACCCTCAGATAAAGAAAGGATATTATATAGAGAAATGTACAACCCCATTTAATAAATTTGATTAAAGCTTGTGGTTATTTATTTGGTTTAACTGTATGGGAGTTTCTATATTTCAATAGAGAAATTTCACCTATTAACATTTATCCTGAAAATTGACATGCATATATTAACCGAACAATTTTATCTCTGATTTCTTATTCTTATTTCTAATATTGTGTTTTCTGTTACTACATTCTCCTGTTTGTTTATACGTTTTTTTCTTTCCTTTCCTTTTACTGCATCAATTGAATTCTCTTGTTCCTCTTTTCCCTTATAAATGTTGAAGTCATTGCTCTATTTATTAGTTTTACTGAGTCTAATATCTTAGACTCAGAATCCTGAATCTAACTGTATTAAGAAAGAAGCTGATGTAAAGTTTTGAATGGATTTGTAACCAACTAACATGTTGTAATTTTGTGAAATGATAAAGCCACCATTTAGGAATGTGCGCTAAACAATAACCTGTGTACTTGTTGAGGGAATATAGACTGAGTTAATATATATTTACATACATATGAAAAGATTGCTCAAATATTTGGTAACATCTAAACAATATTGTGATCTTTTTCAGTTTAAAGGGATAAACCTGATAATAAAAGAGTAAATAGGAACCAAGAATAAAACAACACATATGCTTACTAACGTAGACAGATAAATGGAAACAAATGGATAGTTTAGAAACTTCTCTTACCACATACAAAATTGTACTGTGTAATAAAGGTGGCATTTCAATTAAGTGGTTAAAGAAGGATGCTTTTTAAAATATAAACAATGCTGTGACAATTAGTTAATGATTTGGAAAACAATTCTGTTTGATCCCTACCTCCTGTCACGTATTAAAATAAATTCTACAAAGATGGTGGAGATACATATAAAAATAAAAATCTTGGAATTAGTAAGAAAACACACCATTTCAAAGAATAGGTGTCCTATTGGGGGTCTTGAAGGCATTTCTGATATTATATCAATGGTAGAAAGCGCAAAGAAAATGACTGATAAATGTAAACAAAAATGTTAACTTCTGTATATCAAAAAGTATTATTATTAAAGTTAAAAGCAAAGCAAATAAACAACTAAGAAAAATATTTTATTACATATTATAAGGGATCAATATCTTTAATCTATAAAGTGACATCATAAATCAATGTAGACACACACAATCAGACCAATAAAAAAATAAGTGAAGGACATAAGCCATCAAATCACAAAGGGAGAAATATAGAGAACCATAGTTCTCTCTGTGTTTTGAAACTAGATATTATTTTTTTCTTTTTTAAGCTTTTATGTATTTGCTAAATATGCTACAACACATATTACTTTAGTAATCAGAAAATATACATATATAGAGAAAGAAATATATATGGAGAGAGATGAAAAAACATATTATATACAGGGAGTTTAATAATTCACAATGAAGAAAGTTAGTGCTGTCTGGAATCAGAAGCTCTGAGTTCAAGTCCCAGTCCTTGTTGAATGATCTTGGGCAAGCCACTGACCTATTTTGAGCCTTAGTTTCTCCAAATATAAAAATTGAAAAAATAATATTCATGTCATAAATTGTTGTGAGGAGTGGATTTTAAAAATGAATGTGGGAACTGCTTTGTGGGATCATTTACAGATGTCAGAGATTCCTATTGCTGATCCAGAGCATTAGAGCTTTTCCCAGCTTCCAGACAAAGTCTGTGCATCTTCTCTCACACACACAGTACCTTTTTGTCTGATGAGGGTTTCTGTTCCTGAGGTGTTTTTCAGGTGACAGTTGGAGCTGTATTGGATTTTGCAGTCTCCTCAGTGAATGGGAGAGGAGTCATCTACTAGATCTTGGCTATGGGCTATAGTCAAATAAAACTGTAATAAAAATCACTATTGCTTTTCTTTTCCTATGTTATATACTTTAGCATTCAGTTCTGCTATCCATGGAGTTAATTTGATTCCCAAGTTGATACTATAATTCCATATTCATGACATTTAAAAAGTCCCTACTAATTTCAAATTCAGTGCTCTGTCTTAAGTCAAATGAGAGCACTGGCCAATCTCCTTTTTCAATAATAGGAACGATTCCATTGCAGATGCTGCATGATATAGAGTGAATGCGAAAGGATCAGAATGATCAACTTCGCATATGATCCTTGATACCCAGAGTAGTGCTACGTGTCTCCATTTATACCTTCATGTGAAATAAAAGCAGAATTATAATTTTCCAGGTGAAAAGCCTTATGCTCCCTCTGTCTTTTTCTTTCTTTCTCCTGATCCTAAGCCTATAAAAACCATTTTAGATTGAAAAACATGAAGAAAAAGGTGGGGGAAAACCCTAAACATTCCAAAGAAACAGAAGATGTTGATACATGGAGAACACAATTAGCTCTTCTGCTAATCCTCTGAGATTAGAAAAAAAGATGAAGTGAACTGAAAGTCATTAAAATAATTTAGAAAAAGCATAAAATTATTTACTGGTGGACTAAGCTGTTCATGTAAAATACAGGATCTCATTTCTGGGAAACCTTAGGAAGGAATGGAGAGAAGGAAGGAGAAAGAAAAGAAGATAACTGAGTTTTTGGTTTAATCCCATCTCAAAGAAACCTCTTACTAGGATAGGCAAATGGGATGTAGTAGAAATTGCCACGCAGAAGGATTGATTGAGTAGGTTCTGGATCTTCAATAACTTGGTATGTAATCCTGGGCAAGTCACTTTTCCTTGAGACCATTTTCTCACGTGGAATACATCAGTGGTTTTCAAATTGTGTTTCCACAGAACACTGCTGCTCCAGAAGCTAGATTGATGAACAATGGTGGTCTCTATACAATTCACAGAAAAATGGACTGAAGTAAAATGTTCCTCCTTTCCTATAGCTTAGTTATTTATATTTATTATAACAATTCCTGCACTGGACGGATTTTTCTGAGCATATATAACGGTTTCTTCGAGTTGAGATATCAATAAACATTTTTTTTTTTTTTAAGGCTTTTCTCTTCCACTTTTAAAGAACCTTTGGCCCTACTGCCACATTTCTGGTAACTGAGTTCTAGCACATGACAAAGGGAACTAACAAGCAACAAATAAATAGTAATAGGAGAAATCATGCTTAGATTTTTAATTTTTAATTATTGTTATTAACTTTTAAAAACTGTTTAAATAGTAATAGAGTGTGTTTTGTCATGGGTACATACTTTGGTTTTGATTTTATGACCTAGAAATCTGTCTTGACCCCAGATTTAGAGCTTGTTCATCTATGCCGCTTCACAGTAAAGCTTACAGGTATAAACTCCCATGTTGTCTCCACGTATTTTTTAAAATCCTCACAACAACCCTTTAAGTATTTAATTATTCTTCTTTCATAGATGTGGAAACTGATGCATGAAGCCTAACCTTGTCACTAGCAACAGCAGGAGCTGTAAACTAGTAAGTAGATGCTGATTGCTGGATTCGGTTTTGTCTTTATTTGAAACATTAAATCATTAAGTGCTCAACACCAGATCCTTGGAATGGGCGGATTTTCAGGATAAACACTAGAAAGATACTAAAGAATAAATGTGTGCATTGCAGACACTTGAAAAAACAGGTAATCAATGAGTAACTTTTGTGAAACACCTTTCTTAGCAACTTGTGGGAAATCAACCCCCAATTTAGGAGCCAGGTGGGAGCATGTGTGGGTGAAAGGGCAACTAACATGAAATCTACAAGGGCTGCTGATTACTGGGTGGAAGCCAGGTCAGCTTGGTGCTGGCGGTTATTACTCAAAATCCCTACTAGGCGCACTGAACTCTGAGTAAAGGCTCGCTTGGGAAATCAAATGAATATATGCGAGGATCAAGGTGTATGTGTATTAAAATAATGATTAATAAATTTGTTTTATAAACTGGACAAACACTTGGTTTGGTCAGGCTTTATGATACAAGAAATTTTGTGCTGGCAAAACTTATTTGCAAAATTTAAAACTTTCTAATTGCAAAAGAGATATATTCACTGTAGAACTGTTTTAGAATCTGAGCAGAACAGTGAAAAAAATATATAACATACCCATAATTACATCACCTAAGGAAAATTAGATCACCTAGAAAAAACTATTAACACTTTGATTATGCTTTTCTAATCATTTTCAATGCCTAGATACATACACACATATTTGTAAATATGAGATAATGCTATATATATTGTTTTGAATTTTTCTTTTATAAAAAATCATGCAAATATTTTAATATAATTTAGTATTTTCTATAGAATTTGATAGCTATATAGCTTTCTATTGCATAGATGGACATAAGTTCTTTACTTGTTGTTAGATATTAATGCCACGATGAACTTTCATGTTCGTTAAATTTTGATAACAGTCATGAATATTTCCTTAAGACAATTTCTAAAAGTTAAATCCCTGGGTTAAAGACTTTTAATGCATCGAGAATAACTGAAACTTTTCATAGTCCCACCAAGAGAGAACTAGATAGTTTATTTTTCCATTTCTTCAACAACTGGGAATTATATCCTCTTAACAACTGGGAAATATAAACATATATATGTATACACGTATATGTATATACACACATATAATATATATTTCTGCGAGCTTTTCAATGTAAAAGAGTATCATAGCTTTCATCTGCATAACTGTGAAGTTGAACTTTTTTGGTATTGGCCATTAATAATTTTCTTTTTCTTTAATCACCCTTTTTTTAAATCTTCACCTGAGGATATGTTTATTTATTGATTTTAGAGAGAGAGGAAGGGAATGAGAGAGAGAAACATCAGTCGGTTGCCTCCCATACTCACCCCCCAACTGGGGATTGAACCCGCAAACTGCGTATGTGCTCCAACCGGGAATATAACCCAAGACCTTTCAGTGTTCCAGATGACGCTCAACCAACTGAGCCATACTGGCCAGGGCAGTAATTTTCTTTTGCTAATATCTAGTAATATTTTTGAGACTGTAGTGGAATTCTAGATTTGAAAACATAAAAGTAGAATTTAGGAGACCTGGATTTTAGTCTTCTTTATACCATTATTGTTGGAATACCTTGGATTAAATCATTCACTCTCTTTGGTCTTAAGTTTCCTTTTGTATATAAAATGTACTCAAAATATCCACTCAAATCTTCCTATTATTCCTTTGAAAAACAAATTAACTTGTTTTTGTGTAAACAGTTACTGTACCACGATTTTATTAGGAGTAGTAGTAAGTTCTTTGAGACACACTCATAATTACGAGACACATAAAAGTAGGTTCTATCATTTAACTTTAAATGTCTTTAAATTATTAAACAGGTAACTGACAATTCATTCAAACAAAGCAGTAGACTCCATAGTGTACATATGTGTGTGTATGTGTGTATGTATGTGTATATGGTATATGTATATAATTATATAACATATGGATTATACATAAGTTCCACATTTTCTAAATTTTTTATAGTAAGTCAACTTACTGTTGACATGGAGTATTTCCTTTCAAGGTAATTTGTGTGTGTGTGTGCGCATTATAAAAAAGAATCAGTGATTATAATTTTGCATCTAGGTCTTGTACTTAGCATGAGGCCATTTTTCTATTTAATTACAAAATCTTCATAAACAATTTTAAACTGCCTAATGTGTCATCATGGGGGCATATTATTATTTACTTAACCATTCCTCTTATCTTAATCATATTATTTTCAATTACTTACTTTATCTGTATCATTTTTAGGATAAATCTTTTCCACATTTCTGTTTCCTTAGGGTAGATTTTAAGAGGAGCAATTAAGGGGACAAAAAATGAGAGCATTTTAAGACTTTAAATATATATTATTAAATTGTGCTAAAAGGACTACTGATTTTTAATTTCTATTAAGAATATACAATGAGAGGGCTTAATTTGGAGGTTATGCAGGCCATCACTGGACCACATAATTTTTTTCTTATTTTTTTAAATTATAAAAGTGATTTATGTTTGTACACACAACAGTAAAAACACTCTTTTCTCCCCCACCTTTCTTAATTCCTTACTATTAACAGTTTGGGAAGTATACTGTCAGACTATTTTTAATCCAAAAAATATTTATATTACTTAAATTTTAACAACAGTATATTTATTTTGATGTATATTGAAAATGTATATGTAAATAGACCATTAAACTAAGTATTATTGCTTCTGATGAAGCTCAAAAAATTTAAATTGGTTTAAAAATAATATATATTAAGTAAATAAAAGTACAAGTAGTATGGAAATATGTAAAAAAAAACAAAACATTTTGAAGGAAATATGAAAATGATAACTTTAGGAAACTGCCATGGAGGCATAGCTTCCAGAGCTGACTGCCTCACCATCAGCTCTGAGTTCTTGACCAAGTCACATCCCCACTCTGGGCTTCAATTTGAGTGCAAGCAGTAGGTATCTGGAAATACCAGTCTTTCTGCTATAAGGGATGCCTCAACAAATGAGCAATCGTCCAGTTGAGCATTTTTCTTCTAAGTTTTGGTTAATCTAATCATAGTTGATTTTAGCTTGCTCTTTTTCCTAAAAAAAAAAATCACATCTAGTAAGAATTTCATGTTAAATTATGAGTTAGGGGAAGACATTGGCTTTAAAATGAAATCCCAAAATTTTATCTTAAAATATTACTTCTCAATAACTTCACTGGCAAAACAGAAATTTTCAAATTAATCAGCCTCCTTATTGGCCAAATTCCTGTGTTGCTTTTGAGTTAAGTCAAAAATGTAAAGTACTATAACCAAGTAATGAGATTTTAAAGCTAGTGATTCCTCTTTGTGTCCTTAGCATTCAGTTCCAAGTATGGCACACTGTGGATGCTAAACAAATATGCGATAGTTGGATAATATTCCACAAGAAGAATACTCCATATTATAACAACTAGTTTAATAGAACTGTAAATTTAACTCCTATCTGTGGTAGACTTTAAAAAAATTATAGAACATTGCTATTGAAACATCTTTGGTATCCAAAGGTATATAGACAAAGATTCATACAGAGTAAGTTTAGTATAAATTACTGCAATTTCTCTTCCTTTGAGGGCTGTTCAGAATTATGAATAGTCCACCTTTGTCTTCTTTTAGTTACTTCTCCCTAAGCATGGACACTGGTCCACTAGTTACATAGGTTTGTAATGGGTTTATGAGAATATATTGATTTTTCTGTAAGGGATCAGAAAGAAAGTGTGCCAGTGACTTCACTTTCTTGATGTTTGGAGGGTCCACAATTGATCTAACTTGGAGTTTTCAGAAAAAATTCAAAGACTGAGTAACTTCCAACAAAAGTAAAAGATCTCAAGAATTAAAAGTTTAAAAAAAATGTAGCAACAGCCCTGGCTGCTGAGGTTGAGCCTCATCCTGTGCATCAAAGGGTCAGAGGTTCAATTCCCAGTCAGGGCACATGCCAAGGTTTCAGGTTCAGTCCCTGGTCAGAGTGTGTGTGGGAGACAATGGACTGATGTTTCTCTCTCTCTCCCCCTCTCCTTTCCCCAATCTCTAAAATCAATAAAAAAATATTTAACCCCCCCCACAATGTAATAACAAAGTCAAATTGTAAAAAGACCATATTAAATTGCAAAAAAAAAAAGGAGTTTTATATGGGCAGGAAAATACCAAGTTCAAGAGGCATATCACAATATAGTCCAATGTTTAAGGATGAAATAATTAAGACTTCTGAAAAAGCCATACTTTCTATTCATCTACTCTTTATTTTGCTAAAATCATCAGCTTGAACAGTTTTCCAGCTGGGATTTAGAAAGTGGGGTTATAAACTGAAATTTTTTTTTTGGTACTGTTTTCAGGAAGCAGGAAGACTTTTCCTTTTCTATATGATAGAATGTGAAAATTGAAACAATGGCATTGGAACACCTATACACTTTATTTCAGTTGAAATTCTATCTTCTTAATGTAGCCTCTGGACCAACTCTTCCTTCTTCCCGTGATTCCTTCCTGAAGGTGACCGAAACCCCCTGTCCCCTCATAAACACTTTTCTTTAAGAGATTTGGGTGCCTTCCCTTCCTAAACCTCTAAAAATCAAAATGATTGATAGACTGTTCCTATCCTGCTAGAGCTGGGCAAGTAAGAGGATTATACTTGCATGGGTCACTCTGATTATAGGATTCCACTGTTTCTTGAACTAAAATTGCAAGATTTATTATTCTATTAATGCTCATAAAGTCACTCTTTTGATGAGCCATAATTTCCCTTTATGAGGAGTCTGTATGCCACTCACCCATGGAGAAGAAAGTCCAGACTTCCAACATATTCATATTTCCTGGATCATTAATAAAGTCTTGAAATCCCATATGACTCCAGGGGATAATGGCATAGGGTACAGTAACAAAAGGCAAATTTCACGGAGTCAACTTGTCCCCACAGACTTCCCTCACACTGTTGGCTGTGTGCAAAATCTTTTCCATTTCTATTTTAAAATTGAGAAATTAACCGTCCTGGTGGAGAAGATAACCCACCGACTAGGCTTGTATTATCTTTGTGAATATTCTTAGGGAATGAAATAGCAGGAGGTGTGAACTTTCTTCTGTTTATCTTAATGGTCCGCTAATGGCAAAGCATAATTACAGTTACTTAAGTGCCAAGTTTATCAAGATATTCACTAAAACCTTCAGCCACAGCGCTTTCCTTGACTGACTTTTATTTCTCCAATGGCTTTGCTATCATTGGAAAGACAACTGCCCCCAATAAAAACAAGCAAACAGAAAACCCACCCTGCCCAACCATGCTTCATTGCTTTCCATTATTTTCGTTGGGCAGTCAATACAGTGGGACTCCAAAAAAAGTCGAAGGAAAAAAAAAAAAAGTATGGGATCAGTCATTGAAATTTTAGCCTTCCCACATTCAAAAAGCTGGGCTATGCGCGAGTTTTGCAGGAGTTTGCTTCATGGCTTTGGGAAATCAATTTGTTCCTAAACCTGAAGGTGGTCTTCTAAAGACCATCCTGTATTTGGGATGGAAACTCAGCCGTTGTACCCCCACCCCCACCCCCACCCCAGTGCACCCGCAAGAGAAGCCCGAAAGCCACCTATCTCCCCCATCGGTCTCTGGATCTCCTCGCTGCCTTTGTCCCTTCTAGACGTGGAAGCCTGGAGAGGAGGCTTGGTTTCCAAGGATTGGAGCGTTTGAAGGGCGGGGCCATCTCCAAGTCCATCTCCCCTTTTTGTGCTCTCCTCCTGGGACGGGAGGAGGAGCCAGGTCCCCCGCGGCCCGCTCGGGAGCTCGCTATTTCGGTCGCTCGAGGTGAGTGCGAAAGGGCGGCAGCCCGTTTCCTTGCGGCGCAGGTTAATTTCTGGAGTTCACCGCGGTCGGCCCGCCCGCCGCCGCCCGGGCCCCTGCCAAGCGGGTTGACGAGGTCGGAGGCGTGCTGGGGCGCGCTCACGTTTTCGCGAAAGGCTCCTCCCCGGGGCTCATTCCCCGACTGCGGGAAGCCCTACGGTGCCCCGGGAGCCTCGGGCTTCCTCTGACCTCGTCGCTTCTTCCTCCTCTCCCACCGCCCGGCTCCCCGCGCCCCTGCCCCCCGGGGGAAGGGCGGCCCCCATCTTAGGATTTCCGACCCAAGCCAACCCAAAGAAGGTACCTCCACGTCGAAGAAGATTTGATCACAACCTCCAAAAACCCCAGCAGTAATAGGAGCTTTCAACCTGAAATACGATTGTTATTTTCCCGGTGCAGAGCTTGACAGGAAAAAAAGTCAGCTTTTTATTAAAGACAAAGAGGTAAATGATCAGCCGGGGCGCTGGAAGGGACGGCGGAGACCTGGCGCGTTTCTTCTCGCTGCCACGAGGAATTTATGGGGGAGCGGCGGCCAGCGCTCAGACACCCCTGGGGTCCCGTGGGGGAGGAGCTCGGGACAGAAGGACTTCCCCAAGTCCCTCCAGGCACCTGGAAGGGAGAGCCCTCCCCGTTCTGCACAAAGCCGGGATCGTCTCAGTCCTGAACGGCCTTACCGTCCTCCCCTCTCCTTTCTTCTTTCCCGTCTCTTTCTTTGGATCCCGTCCGCCTCTCGCCTCTGCGCTTCCTCCTCCCCGTGCTCCTCTCCCTACTTTTTCTCTCCCCTCTCCGCCTCGCCTCTCCCTCCCCCTCCTTTCTTCTCCACCGCACGCGTAGAGTGTCATTTATTTATTTATTTATCACCCGCGCCATCAACACCCTTTTAGGGCTTCCAGGCTTTTCAATGCGAGTGGGAGGAGAAAAGGGCAGGAAGTGTTGACTCGGAGGGGGGTGAAATCGTGCCTCTGGGTGAGAGATTCTGCCCCAGAATAAACGGTTGGGGAATATCTAGGAAATTGAGGAGTCAGGTCTGTTTCTGAAGCCCCGCTATCCGGTAGGAACCAACTCCGCGCGCGTCTCCTCCTCCCCCTTTATTGTACGGGTTTATGGATACATCTTCCTGGACTGTTGTTTGGAAGGGGGAGGGAGGGAGTATTGAAAGGGGGCAATCTTGCCCTGGGTCCTCCACACCGCGCCTTCTCCACCGGATGCGCGCTCCCCAATGCAAAGGAATCCGGCGACATCCCCCAATTCAGACACGGACAAAAGAAACTTTAATTAAGGTCCCTGCCCCGCGCGCTGCGTGTTTCTCTCTCCCGAGGCTGTTGATGTCCAACTCGAGGATGCGAGAAATAGAAATGGTACAACCAGCCCATGCCCTTGAACTTCAGTTGCTCCTGACTTGCTGTATTGATTTTAATACTGTAGCCTAGCGCCCCCCCCCCCCTTCCCGGGCGCCCCTCATCAGATTAAAGCCTTAGGAGATGCTCCACCTGGTGTGGGGGGGCACTCCTTTGCAATAGGGATAGGTCAGAACGATTGGGGGAAAATTACACCAAATAAAAATTCAAGGTGTGAAAGCTTCATCTTGGCTCTCTTGTCTTCAACACCATGACACCTTATCATTAGGAGCGCTGATTGTTACTTTCCGAGCCTTTAGATGATCAGCCAGAAAGTGCAAACAACGCCGGGCAGGAGGGTGTAAAGTTATTTAAGTAGGCTTTTTTTTTTTTTTTTTTTTCTTTTGGTGCGCCGTCAAAACATTTCACAAGTTAGGAAAAGAAAGTGGTGGTTCCGAGGCTCGGGATGATGGGTTCTCTCCCTCCTCCACCCCCTTTCCATATCAGAAAAAGAAATAAAATGCACAATGAGCCTTTATTTCGGGGGAGAAGACCTCAAAATACGTGCCAGTAATGGACAATTTTAGCTTTTCATTGGAGATATGCCGCAAACTGGAAAGGGATTAAAAAGCCCCACGTGGTTGATCTGGATTTAGACTTGCAACCTCGAGTTCCCCAGGTCTGTTCTCTGCAAAGATTGGCCTCTAGATGGATGCGCGCGAGGCACTCTCCGGGGCCGGGGCTCGGCCCCCGGGGCAGGGCTGAGGGTGGGCGCGCGATGCGCCGCGGGACAGGGTCCTCACGGGGGCTTCCTCCGCCGGCCGGGGCGGCCGGGCGCCTGCGGGGCGCGAGCGCGCACGTCTCCGCCGGGCCGCCGCGCTCCTCGCACCGCCTTCCCCGCAGGTCTTTATTCATCTCATCTCCCTCTTCCCCTTCTCCTCCTCCTCTGCCTCCTTCTCCTCCTCTTCCTCCTCCTCCTCTGCCACCACCTCCTTCGCCGCCGCCACCTCCTCCTCTTGTATCTCACTGGCCTGGCTCTGCGTTGCTCTGAGTGACAAAGACAATGTCCCGGTCTTAACTTTGCAACCACCTTGCCTCCTTCTGGGGTTCACCGGTGGGGGGGGCGGAGGGGGGGGACAGCAGCCGCAGCCTCAGCATCTCCTCCAGCTTCTGCTCTTCTCCGGCTCTTGGAGAATTCTTCCCTTTCCTGCCCCCAGCCCTCTGCCCGTTTCTTTCTTTCTTTTTTCTTCCTCTCTCCCGCACGTTGTTGTTGTTATTAGAAAGGCTTCGCGCACCCCCTGGTGCTCCGGCGTTTTGTGTGGCAGGAGAAGATTGTCTTCCTTCTCTCTTTCTGTCTCGCTTTCTCTCTCCCTCTGGTTGCTCATTATTCAGAGAGAGACACAGAGGGAGGGAGAGAGAGAGCGCGCGCGAGGGAGAGGGAGGAGAGGAGAGAAGAGGAGAGAGGGGAGAGAGAGTGAGAGGGAGGGAGGGAGGGAGGGAGAGGGAGAGAGACGGATATCTCAGGTCATCTGCAGCTGCAGCGAGTCTGAGGAGCCGAGGAAGGCAGGGAAGATGGCGATCCTCCATTGCTGAGACCCGGCAGAAGCACATGAGACTCCCAAACAACTTCCACAACAATAACCCGAGCAGGAAGAGGAGAAAGAGAAAGAGGCTGAGGAGGCGGCGGGGCTGGAGGAGCCGAAACACCTCCCGGCGCCGGGCCGCGGCTGCTGTAAGTTCCTGCAATGAGCAGGCACCTCGGGGTGGTCCGAGCGCCCCGGGAGCGGAGCGCGGGGCGGCGGACGCACCAACGCGCTCATTCATTCGGCCGACGAGGGCTGGCGGAGCGGGTGGAGCGGGAGGAGAGGAAGTCCCCTGCGTGGACTGGCTGCGGGGAGAGGAGAAGCGAGGGAGCGGAGGAGGGGGAGGAGGGAGAGCGAGAGGGGGAGGAGGAAGAGGAGGAGGAGAAGCGAGGGAGGAAGAGGAGGAGGAAGAGGTGGGGAAGGTGGCGGTGGCCGTGGCAGCGAGGTGGCTGTGCTTTTCCTGCTGGCTGCTCCTTCTGCCGGGGGGAGCGGAGCGCGGTGGCTTAATTAATTTCGTGTAGTTCTATGGAGAGAAGAGAAAATGAAAGATGAGTGAGAAGAGAGCTGGAGGCTTAGGACGGATGCTCTGAGCGCGGGGACCGGAGTAGGGACCGAGAGGGGGGCGCAGGGCGGGAGGCGAGGAGACCTCAGCCGAGAGCCAGAGGGAGCGAGCGAGGGGCAGAGGAGGGAGCGCTCCGAGCCGCCCCGACCCGAGCCGGTTGACCTCTTTCTTTCTCTGTCCCTCTCCTTCCTTTCCCCCTCTGTGTCTGCCTGTCCCCAGCCCGATGGCAAACCCGTGCGGATTGGCACCCCCCTCTTCCTCAGGTATTTGGCTCTCTCTCTCTCTGTCTCCGAAGTTGGGATGCGGGGTCGGGATGTGTCGGGGGTGGCGGCTGCTGCTGCTGCTGCTGGTGCTGCTGCTGCTGCTGCTGCTGGTGAGGACAGAGGCGAAGAGCGGGGGGCCCGGGCCGGGCGGGGGGCGCAGGTCCAGGAGCAGCTGAGGAGCTGTCTCCAGGCTGGGGGTTCAGAAGCGTCTGGTGGAGGACAACGGTTTCTGGAGAGGAGAAGCCATTACACACGCTTGGCTCTCCTGAGGAAAGGAGCCAAGACGGCAGGGGCCTGGGGGTCGCCTCCCTCCTGGTGCGGTTCCCAGGGGTCTGCCCTCGTTCCAGGCGCGAGGGGAAGCCGCAGCCGCCCCCCATTGGAGCAGCCCCTCTCTTTCCCTTTCTTTATCTCCCTGTCCTCCATTTGCAAGCTGTCTGCTTTGGTTCCAGTCCAGACTCCAAAACACAAAGCTCCTTCTCACGTTCATTCTCCAGGCTTTTCACCATTCCTGAAGGAACCCTCATTTTCTTTTCATTGTAGCTTCTAACCTCCAGAGAGGGAGGGAGGCAGGCTGCCTGGAGCTCCTTTTATATTCCTCCCCTACCCAAAAAAAAAAAAAAAAAAAAGTTTCATTTTTAAGCACGCGCCTGGGATGGGAAAAGACCAACCAGTTGGGGCTTTCTCCCTGGGTTCGGGGGGGCTGTTTCTGAGCGTGTGTTGGCTGTTGGGTGCGCTTTGGTTTTGTTTCTGGAGGTGGGCTCGCAGGTTGTGGAGGAAGTGACTAGTTTGGTGGAGAGCTGGGAACTGAGTCAGGTAAGCCGTGTCATGTTGTAACTCCACCAGAAAATGGAGGAGAGCGGGTTTCCAGGAGACAAAGCTGAGATGAGAAGTGTTTATAAAATTATGGATGTCTCCATTTTGAAGCTCTGTTGGTGGTGGCTGGAGGAGAGGAGGCTTGCCTGCCTCCTCTCTGCCTTTCCTGGGGGGAATCTTGTGGTGGTTCCTCACTGTCTGTTCATTATGCAAGGAAATGAGGGGCTTTTAAGGGCTGCTCAGATTTTTCTCCCACCAAAGGAGTGCTTTCTCAAGTTATTGAGATGTTTGTTTCCATTTTAAAGTAAACTTTTGGGTGTGTTGTTGGTTTTTTTGGTTGTTTTTTTGTTCTGTGTTTTTTTTCCTTTTGAGTGGACCTGGAGGGTTTTGACCTCCTTCAGGAAAGGAAAGGCAAAACCTTAACACGTTTTCCACTGAGGTCTTCACACAACTTCAGGCTGCTGCAGGTCTCCTGAAAAGTCACCAGGAAATGTTATTTCCTCATTGTGATCTTGGTGGTGGTGGCCCTCAGCTGAGATTCTGGAGTTCTGGGCTTGGCTCTCATCATGTTTTGATGCATTGCAAGACTTTATTGTCTGGTTTGGGTGGATCTCTGGGGGGGAAAAACAAAATAAAAAAAACCAACAACAAACCCTTCCAGATCTCAGGAAGCCTGACTGACACCGGTTCCTCCAGGGTCTACGTTTCTCTTCAGGTTGTTCCATTTGTGTCTGAGGCCTTCTTTTCAGTTCCTTTGTTTCTCCCCTTGCCTTCCATTCTGCTGTTTTTTTCCTGTGTTCTCAAGTACGGCAAGTCTTCACAAATATCAGATGTCTTCTTAACAATGTCACTATGGAAACTAATTTTTAAAAAGATTATGTCGGTGGAGAAAACCTACGTCCAGGTCCCTTCACCTTTTTATTTGGGAGGAATTCATTAGTCTTAGGGGAGGACATTTTGTGAGGAGGGTTTGAAGAAAGGACCCAGTCCTACCTCGGCCCACGCACATTGATTGGAGTTCTTCACAGATTAGTTCTAGAGAATGCATGCAATCGATCCAAGTACAGAACTAAATCCTGCAGTGCTTGAGGGTGTTATAAAAGCCAACCATGAAGACGTTGCTTTTCCATTAGGGAAGGTAGCCATCTTGAGGATGAGGGGAGATGTTGGAAGAATTTTAGATGGACTGTTGAAGATAGGTGAGGAGGGGCTCCACGGTGGAATGAAAACTTGGAGGAGATTCAGAACCAATTAATGTATTGTAAGGAAGCTGATTAGACCTTGTTTTCAACTAAGGAGGAATACAGAAAGGTACCAGCTTCAACAGAGACAAGGAACACATTGGTGAGCGACTTATACCAGCCTTTTTCATGCTTTGCTTTCTCATTCTGTGTCAGATTTGTGTGTGTGTGTATGTGTGTGTAGTTCCCTATGTCTACAGTATTTTTGTGCATATTGAAGTGGTTTTAGATTCCAGATGCAATTATATTCCTGTTGAGTAGCTGGTAGCAGTGTCATTCAGTGAATGCACAATGCTGTATATGACAACCTCACATCTTTCAAACCAAACTGTTGTGTCATTAATTGAGGGTTATTGTTCTTCTGAGGGGTGTGAAAAGAGAGGGGGAAACACATGGGTCTTTAGCTGATAATTGTCCCTGGTCAACGAAGTAAAACCCTGTTTTTGCAGATGAAGATGTATGGTTTTCAAGATTTTTCAGTTGATGTGTATGCTCATTTAAAAATACTTCTCTTAAGATCTCTGCTGCTTTATTCGAAACCTAGGCCTCTCCAAGAGCACTTTAAAAATCTTACTTGGAATCATACCTTTTATTATTCATTTTTCAGTATTATCTTTTGATCCCCATTACTCTGCTGTTAAGTGGAATGTCATCAATGTTTTATTGAAATTTGCTAGTGCATATAAGGATGCTACATGTGCAAACTCAGAAGTTCAAATGGAATAAGGGAGTTATTTGGGAAAGTAATTACCAGGTAATTTTGCATCTAATTTACCAGATATGTATAACATACATATATTATGCGTTGATCTTGAAACAGACTTCCACAGTACCTTGTTGTTGGTACCAGGACAACTGCTTAATTACTTATTTCAGTGGGGGGACAATCTGACAAACTGGTTGCCAGTCTAGCGGTTTGATTCACCGCATTTTTTACTTTGCAACCAAACGTTTTGGTGTCTTTATAGAGTTGAGCTTTCTGGAGGGAAAGAATTAAGAATCTATGAGGCATTTTGGAGTTTGAGAATATGTTCTATAACTGGTTACCTAATAGACCCGTCCCACCTCTGATCCCCTTCATCAATATGGGGAGCACCATAATATTAAACTCATGGTTTCTTGTGTTTGTCTAGAGTATACACTTGAAATGGGACAAGTATCTTGGAAAAACCATTATGAAAAGTAAAAAGAGTATCAAATTGAACATTCTCATTTGGTGTCAAAGCTCAGAGACCCTTTTTGTTTTTGAGACATCAAGTTGATGAGGCTCGTTATGTAAATTTTTGCCTTAGCTCTAATATGTCATCAGGAGAAATCATTCTGGAGAAATATATGGGAGCTATGATGCTGTCATTAAAAAAAGATTCTTGTTGGAACTTCATAGTCCATAATATCTCATTAGATTTATGTCCATCTGATTCATTGATCACATTCCCTGAGGACTTGTCCCCCCTCCCCCTTTGGAGTGAGAGACAACTTTTAGACACTAAATAAATAAACTTTTTATATATAAATATATAAAATCTTTCTAATGAGTCTTCTAGAAGACAGTAGGAGAAAAGAAATCCACCTCTACTAATGGACTTTAGAGTACTTGTGGTCAGTTTTCCTGAAAGCAAAGGATGGTCAAGTTGCCTTGGGTAAGAGTTCTATTTTCTGTGTGATGGAGTTTAATAAGGTCTAGTCTATCTTGAATTCTTTCCTGGTGTTGAGTTGTAGTTTCGTGTGTGTTTTTTTTTTGGTTAAGGTAACCTTACTTACCTTCTTTGTGGTGTGTGCCTTTATCAGACTTAATAGTTCACGGCCTCATGGGACAGAGCATTGACAAAGCCGTATTGAGTGTTTCAGGTTGATGACTGGAGAACAGAGGTGCTGTTTCACAATGCCACACTCACAAGTTAGGAAATATATAAATAATGAACTCAGATTGCAGAGGACCTGACAGGAGTGTATAAGTGGATGATTGGTACATGGGAACTAAGGAAATTCAGAAGGGGGGGGCCTAGGAGGGGAATATTAGCAGGGCCTGTCGCTAAAATCTGGTGAACTGGAGGGGAAAATCACTGTCAGTGTGTGTGTATGTGTGAAAGCAAGTATCTTTGGTGAGATTCACATACTTAGGAAGTTGGTGGCCTTGAGAGAAACATTAGCTAGTGACCTATTAATTGATTATGAGAAAATGGAGAAGGAGAAGAGATAGTGCTAGAACAAAATTCCTCTTCTTGTGTGATATGCCAAGACATCTGGCAGATGTTATGTTGGGCCCCAAGGAATGGACAGTTTAATTTTAGCCCTAGCAAGGAAATGGGAAGTTCTGAGCTCTTTTAATAGCACAAGTCACAATTCTTAGTTTGGGGAAGGTTGCTTAAAAAAATAAGAAAGGAAAAGAAGAGAGGCATTTATTATAATATGAAAGAACTCCAGGGAGCACGGAGATGAAGCTGAGGTTTTGGGGTGATGGACAAAAATATTATTTCCCAAGTAGAAATTAACAGAAAATCGTTTAAAAGCTGATGAAGAGGTGCACCATAAATGATGAGTATTGAGTATTTACTCTTCACCAGCAAGAGCTTCTCATTGAGAAGCCGGTTGTTTGTGCCTTAGAGAGATCATCAACTGCAAATCTTCCCCTCCCCCAGCATTTTACTGAAGAGGAAACTGGCACCGAGACTTGAAGTGACTTGCCCAAGGTCAGAAGGTTCAGCTGTAACAAAGCCAGGCCTAGAACTCAGGTCGACTGACTCCCAACCCAGTACCCTTTCTGCTGCCCCAGTGCATGTGATTGTAGCGGTTTGTGAAACACCATCTCAAGACACTCATCATACACTAGTGGGGCAGTTGATTTAACATGTTGGGGAACCCTGGGCTGATCATGGTTTCGTTTGTAGAAGTGACACACCAGAGGCCTATTTCATGCATATGACTTTTGGTCAAGTTTTAGCTCTTGGGTTTGTAGCTGTGCTTTGCACTGTCGTCTTCTCTGTGGTTCTGTCACCCAGGGCTTGGGAATCCTTTTCAAAACCCTTCTTTGGAAGTTTGTCTGGGTCAATTGCAGCTTACAAAAGTGCCCACAATTGGACTCTGAGGATCTATTTTGCAACACGGTACAAACTTAAATTGACTCCTTTCAGAGATGCCATTTTGTAATACTGATGAATGTCCAAGGGAGTGAAATCCCGTCTCAGACAATTACTGGTGATTTTCCAGTGTTCTGTACTCATCCAAAAACGTGCCCTCCATGTGTCTTCCAGGAGCCCAGTTCTCTCTTGCAGACCAATGGCTAGCAATTTCCCATTCCCAATATACATGAAGACACCTTTAAAATGACATTTCAGCAACATGAGCAATATTTAACCATGAGAGAGACATGGGTCAATACTTTAGGAAGGGTGAGATGGGTTTCCACTTCTGATTCCTCTTGGACGGGTGAAAGTAATTTTGTACAGAAGAGTGATGTTTGGAAGTTTCCACGTTTTCTAAGCTTCTTCCAAACCAAAGCATAAATTCTCAATCCAGGGAGGCAGTCTGGAGAAGGTAGTGCTGGATATGGACTTCTGGCAGGAACACAGTTAACGCTATAAACAGTTGAACCTCAGTGTGGCACTCCTCCAAATGAGTTGACTGTCGAAAATAAAATGTTCCAGAAGAACTGGGAGAACAGGAAAGAAGTTAAAACAGCATGGTCTGCATGCCAGTACTGAAGGGAAGAAAAAAAGTTTGGTGGGGGGGGATCATTGGAGAGAAGATAATCCTAAATTGAACTGTCTCCTGGATTTATAAGACCCAGGAGGAGAAGTTTCCACATGAGGGAAAATGGATTTTTATGACTTGAGATTGTGTTTGCAGGTGACTAGGAAGCTCTTTTGAATCTTTTGTCCCCTTGAACTTTGTATCTTGAGAACTGCACACACTGATAAATAGGAAGTCAGTTGGAAGTGCTTTGGATTTACATTTTCTGCTTGGACATACTATCATAAAATGTATCTACTTTCTAAGGGCTCTTGTCCTCAGCAGTTGAAGCATCCATAAGATTTTTAGTCTTTGGATGTGTGACTCCAACACAAAGTTGGTTTTTTTCAGGGTTTGGAGAGACAAGAGGTAGGTAGAGTGGCTGTGGTGCAAAAAGGTACCAGTGTGGTCACCTGCAGATGCATTGTCTTTTAATTCTGGTGAGCAGATTACTTGGTGTCTTCAAAGCATTCCTGCCTAATTCCTAGCTGGAGACTTTTTTTTCCTGAGTTATTCTTGGATGGAAGGGTTCTTTTTGTGCCAGGTCATGGGTATTTCGGTATTGATTTCCTTGCTTTCATGTGTTTGCTTGTGCAGTTCGTTGCATGTTGCTTCTGGATATTAATAAAATACATCTGCTCTGCCTGTCCACATCTTAACCCCAAACTTCATTCAGAGAGCAAAGCCTGCACTTGGGGGTGAAGGAAAGGTTGGTAGGTACTTGTTTATTCAAAAATAAATTCTTGAGATGAAGACCACTTAATTCAGAAAGTTATTTGCCAGGCTTTCGAGTAGACTTTTCACAAAGACCATGCAAGGGAAGATTCTATTAGGAAAATTCTATTAGGAATCAATGGATCCTGATTTAAATGTTTTAGGATCACTTAGTAGGAAATTAAGCATTTGACCAAGATGAGTAAGCAAGGACTTACTGTTGCATTCAGATTGGTTTGAGCACAAAAGGAGCTGGAGGCCCAGGCCAGACAACTGTGTCAGAAGTAATTAAGCCCAGGATTTGTGGAGAGGCTTAGCTGCCACAGAGCCCAGCTGGGGGAGGCCACACTCACTCCCTAAGCCCTCGTCTGGCCAGTTGAACCAGAACATGAGCTAAGGACTTCAAATTTTGGAATTCTTCTCTTCCCTGTTCAGATTTAAGAGAGTAAAGTCATTATTTTTCAGTTTTGCTCATGTCAGTCGAGTGCTTCTCTCTTAAGCTGGGAAATGCCAGGGGTGGGGGAGCTGATTCCTTCTTAGGGAACAGTCTCCCTTTAACACTCCAAATGTGCCTATAACATTGTACTTATTACTCAGAAAATAATTGTGCAGTGGCACAATGTGGGATACTTGAAAGATGTTTGCTGCACAAAGGTTCCAATACTCACCTGCAGATTAAGAAATGGGCTTATAAGCCATCTCATTTCTATTGTTAATGAAAAGCTTTGGAAGGCACCTGTGAATTAGAGCTCCAGCTGCTATCATGGTAGGGGAAGTTAGGCCTTGAAAGGATACACGGATTAGCCCGTCAGAAAAGCAAACAGTAGCATCAGCACAAGTAGAAAATAGACAGGGTTGTAAAGCTAACAGAAAAGTAGGCTAAAGCATTGCCATAATTACGTGGTGGAAATTTGCTGGGAAGGAGAGACTGCCTGGATGGGAGAAGGAAAAGAAGAGAGGCAGGGGAATGATTGACAAGTGAAAATAGAAGAGGCCTGTCCACTGGGTAGAGCCTCCAGGAGGAAGAAAAGCCATTGCTTTTAAGAAAACAATAAAGCTAGTGGAAAAAGACCTTGTAATTTGGTACCTATTGCATGTGAAATATGAAGACCAGTGCTCAGACCCACATTCTGTGGTCTGTTCTTATTGTGAAAAACAGAATTGGGCTTGGAAGACAATTTATGTGACTTTAGGTTTACAAATACAGCTTTTCTGATAAAGGACAGACAGAAACTTGAAGAACTGGGTAAGTAGGCATAGGTGGAGATTTTCCTGGAAAATGAACGAAGTAGAGACTAGAGCACAGCAGTAAATACCTGCATTATTAATGAGCAGAAAATGTGATAGTCCTCTCTAGAGTTATCCATAGAGCTTCTTGACCTACGCTCTGGGTGTTAGAAGAAATGAGGAACCAAGATGTACTTATTTCAGAGGGGAAAGGAATGGACTGTGACAACTAACCTGGTGTCTAGTTTGGGATTAAGCCATTTACTTCAGCCAGGTGTCACAGGCTGGTCTGTCAATCCACTCCTGCCATTCTAAAATCCAAAATAAGGCCACTGTGGCTAAGAATGCTTAGCCATCCTAACCTCTAATTACATCATCCCTCTGTGTTGGGACCAATTAGTGAGCAATCGAGCGTCAACCACTCAGCCCAGATTAGACCTGATCTAGGGGTCCCTCATGCAGGGTAAAAATGTTTGAACACTGTATTATAAACTGAAGTTGGCCAAAAATAGAAACCAGCTATACGTAATGCAAATATTTCAATTACAAGTACTTACCACCCAGAAGCCACTTCAGTGGTTACTATCTTCAGGGATCTTCTCAGAAGACTGTTAGTTATTATTTAGTAATGATAAATGGGAAGGGGATCTGTGTGGAAGAGACCATTTTCATTTGCATGTCAGAGTTCAGCTTCAAGAACCTCTCCACCTTTCTGCTGTCAACTAAATATTGTCCCTTCTGATACTGGCTAAGAGTACCATCTTTAGGGAGAATGTGACTGCTTCATCAGACAGCGCTGCCAGCTCCTCTCTAAAATGGGAAGACCGCGGAGACCTTTGACAAACCCTATTTCCCCTCCTGGAGTGCCTCATAGTTCGTATCATACTAAATGATGCTTGTTTAACATTTAATATGAGCCAGACACTGTTCATATGATAGAGAAAAACAGAGGTTTGGGGAGGTAATTCACCCAAGGTCATGGAGCTACGAAATGGGGGAGCCAGGATTCACACGGGGTGGGTGGGGGTGGGGGAATTACCTCCTGGCTCTTGGCTGGTGGGAACTGGCCTTGGTTATTACTTAGTATGCTAATAGCTATGTTCCTGATGGTTTATCTCTTCCAGTTGCTTATGCCAGGAATATATCCTGGTGTTCTGGAAGGAAATCTGACCATAATGGAAAATTAATTGTAATATATTAGTTAATATGAGAGGTATAACTTACTGTAATAGCTTGACAAAGTGTGTTTAACTGAAGAGTATCGTCTTTGTGTTCTTCTGAGTCATAGAGAAGATGGTGTGGGGTGGGAGCAAGAGACCATGTAGGAGGACATTTAGAGAATAAATATTTTTTAATTGTACTGTATCAAGCTCAGGGGTGGAAAGTAGTTCTACACATGGATATTTAAAAAGAGCACCTGTCTTGTGGCAGACAGATATGCTGTATGACTGTTTTTGAAGTAGAGAAGAGTCTGGCTTTTTGCCTTCTTAGGGCTCCTTTTGAAAGTCTCAGTGCCCTGTATTGGCTCTGGTGACTATAAGCACGAGAGGTTTTCAGAAGCCACGCAGACATATTTGAAAATTAGTTCCACTGTCTAATGGTCATTTTGGGAAAACAGTGCAGATACTCTTCAAAGGCTGGGTGCTAGTGTTCCCCACGCCCTTCAGTGATCACCATGTGCTCTATTTAGACCATGGAGACATGATGAATGTTTTGGTTTTATTTGCCTCTCCCTGAAACATCACAGTACAGTAAGGAAGCCGCTGTTCATGGATGACCACAGATGCCCTTAATAGAGTAACAAGCTGTACTAAGGGAGATGGAATGGGTCCAGCTATCCCTGTGATATTCAGGACAGTAGCTTTTCTGTAAGACAGGGAATTGGGCATTAATTGCTGACTAGACTCTTTAACCTCAAAGCAACTAGTGGTGGTTTTATAAAATCTTAAATTTTGTTACAGAGCTGTTTAGGTGATCTCCTGTCCCCAGACTCATACCCAGGTCTTTGTAAGGGTGAGCATGTGTCCTGTATGTACAGTGTACAAGAGAAGGCCACAGAGTCACCCATGTTTACACGTCATTCATACTATCTACCAAACTTAGCAAAACCATTGTTTTCTTAAGGTATGGGAAAAGGCTCATAAAAAATAACTCCATAGGTGAAGAGAGGTAAAATTAAACTGTATGGAAGCATGCAGTTCTCCAGGTGGAATTTCTGTTTTAAGAGCAGTAAGCATTCCACTCAGCCTTGGGTAGCATCGCCCCAGCCAGTGGTGCCTAGTCATCTGAGATACTCCCCCAGGAGCCCGTCTCAAAGACCAGTCCTTAAACCCGCTTCTTCAACTTTCCACTTCTTCAAAGAGACATCTACCCAAGCTACTCTCCGGCTTTGCATAAAGTGAAGGTAAATTGGGTCTTTTATCTGTGTGCCTGCAGAGACACCCAGTTGGGAATAGGACATTGAATTTGAGAATACACTCATTGTGAGAGGTGGGGTAGGAGAGGAAGTCTCAGAGCATGTCCCCGAGGTAAATGTAGAAAGTTTATGTACTTAGGTCCAGGGGAGGAGTCCTCCATTCTACTGAAAAGAAAGGAAAATCACGTCTTGAAAGACAGACGCCATTGTAATGTGAAAAAGCACATTGTATAGATCACATAAAATAGGGAATGCTTAAGAAAGCAGAATTGTATCCAGAACTTAGGTGGAAGTTCTCATCACTCATTCTTCTCCCATGGCTTTGCCTCCAATTAGAAATTTTGGGGGGCAGAGAAGTGAAGTGGTATTGAATAGATATTTGCTGCTCCTGAAATTCATCCCTGCCCCTTCCCTTGGTGTCTGAGTACCTCACCCATTCTTTCTTTGACCAGTCGCTGTAGCTTGTTAATATGAATGAGCATCACCCATAGGTCCTGAAATTAGCAAGTGTTAAATGTTATGTGATTATTAGGGGAGAAACGATAATCTAGTCAGTGGGTTTAATTAGGTTATGATTGCCCAGTTGCTGCTTCATGATAATTATATTCATAACCCTGTTTCTAGACGTCAACTACAATTACCAGAATTGACCCCAGCACAGGTAAGTGTTAGCGAGCGATCGTTTTTGAAACAGCTTCTGAAGGGAGGTGAATTTCCAATGTTCCCAGTGTGCTCCTGCTGTCCCCTTTCCCTTCTGGACACCTTCATCATCTTTTCCCCACTTCAGTGGAAAGGAGGGTGGCAATATTATTTTGTCTATGACCATACGCATATTGTATAGCTTGTTTACAGAAAAAAAAGTTCTGAGAGTCATATATGACTGGAAAACATCAGTCAACCAGCAAATAGGAACCTTCATTAAAATCCAAAATTGGCTAGATTGTGTTTTTCCTCAGCACATGAAGCCTTCTCAGTAGATTTAATGTGATTCATTTGAATAGATCTTTTACTTTATAAGGCATAGTCTTAAAACGAACAAGAGAGTCATCTGTGTTTAAGATACTGCCTTATCACGAGATCATTAAGGTCTTCGAATGAAGAGTGAGAGCTTGCCACTTTATATTACCCCTTCCCCCCCAAACTCATGACATTTGCAGACAGTGTATTCTTGCAGAAACAACATGTCATTGCTGGGGACACTGTTTGCTGTTTATCTCCCAAATGAAGACAATGATTTCTAGGAAATACAAACAACAACCTGTATCAGAAGTGGGCATGGTAGTGTGACACAGTGAATCACTGGGCCAGATTGTCACTTGGCAGCCTTCCCTTTCTGACATACAAGTTCTATGGAAAAATAATTCAGTGAAAATTTGCATACCATGGCTAAACTTCAATGCAGTTGAGCTATCTGGAGAACTACGAGGAACTTGGCTACCATATATATGGGGGTACATGTGTATGAATGAGTATAGATAGGTAGATGGCTACCGTATATATGGGTGTATATGTGTATGGATGTAGATGTGTGTGTATAAATATGTAAATGTGTTTTTGTATATTTTTTTCATCTGTGGTTGGGAATCTGTAAGCTGAGGGTTGACTTAAATTATATGCAGACTTTCGACTGTGAAGGCAGTTGCCCCCCCCCCCCCCCCAAGGGTCAGCTGTATATACATATATTCTCTCTGGGAGAGATGCTTTGTTTTTTTTTGCTGAAACCATGGGAGTGCAAAGCTCTCAGTATTCCTGGGTAAATGTGCCATTCTTCGTGCAGAGATGTTCATTAAGAAAGTAACATGTAAAGGGTGGAGCGCATTCTTTGGCACTACACAAGCACAGGGTGAAATTTGGCTCTGTCCCTTCTTAGCTGTGTGACGTGGAATAAGTCACTTAACTTCTCTTCTCCCATGATTTCCTACCCAATAAAATGGGGATAATAATAGGAGTCTGTAGAATTGACAGAGAACTAAAAAATATTATGTGTATAAGCATCCTGGTTCATAATGGGTACTCAAAAAGTGCTCATTTCTTCCTTCCTCACTGATGGAGAAACTGAGGTCAAGATCTTCTCCCAGGGCTTTGCCAGATGTGAATTATTTCATCCTTGGTCTTAAACCCAATGTTTTGAATCCTGCCTGATTAATTTTGTGCTGTATCTGCCTTTACTGATGAGCAGTGCTCATTGCTGTTGCCCATTCACATGTAGACTCTTCCAGATTGCCTGCCTGACTGTAGACCCCTAGCACTCCATATCTCACGTGTGTGTGTTCAGTAGGGATTTGTGAACAACCTGAAGGTGATGCCATGTCCTGTTGGACAAGTACATTTATGTGGTAACAAAGCCTAAGCCAACCTTGCAGAATGATTCCCTGGAGTCTTGTGAGGGAACAATTTTTTAATCAATGTGAACTTCTGGGAGCTTTTGGGAAGAAAGATATCATTACTGTTCTATTGTTTGGTGTCATTCTGGCAAAAATGTCTTGTCTAAGAAAATTGTACTTACTGCAATGAAAATACTGGCTATCTTGTCACGTAAAAAGTTTGGGTGCCTCTTTGTGGCTTCCCTCATTTAAATAGCTCTGAGCTAGTTGAGGACTGTCCTGTGGCCTTGCTGAGAATTGCTCTGGTCTTCTCTGTGCAAATGTTTATTTTAATAGTCCATGTCCACTTGGTCTTACCAGTGTACTGTAATATCAGATGCTTTGAGATCTCAGGGTAAGGAGGCTAATTTTAGAGTGCCTTCAGGGTAGATGATATTTCAAAATGTGAAGTGGTGTTGATAGGACCTAACAGGACTTCCCTAACCTGGTGTGCTCCAAGTCAGAAGAACATCGGTGGCCTCCATGGTGGTGGTGTGTGGTGGTGGTGGTGATGTTAGTGGCATAGAGAAAGGACATGTATGCGATTTTTTGGTAAAATAACCTAGTGCTTTTTTTCACCTATAAAAGCAGATTACCCAAGAAGAGTTTTGTATTTATATATTTTTACATTTTGAAAATTTCCAGAGACAAAGGTGTCTGTGGAATTTTTTTTAATTATAAGAAACTTTGTAGTCACCACTTTAAAACTGTGTCCAGAAGTATTTGAGGAGGAGACAGACAGAGGCAATGCATTTATTTACCAGAGTTCAGCTCTCTAGGATGATTTCAAATGAGAGATTTTTGGCCTCAAAGGATAGACCCCAAAACTAAAGGAGAGGAGGAGTAACTTTGGGTGTGGTAGTGGTTATAATAATATAGAATGGTCTCAGTGGAGTAAGAAATGTAGGGAAACACAGTAGGAACTGAAACTAGAACTTCCTAGGATATCTGCAAAGCTCTGGGACTGGAAAGATTTTTTTTCCAGTTTTCCTGGGACTTAGGGATATATTTGAGAGGGCCACCTTCCCAAGGATGCAGTTCTTTACAAATGGTGGGATCCTTCCTTACTTGTCACTGCAAAGTAGTAAAAAAATGATGGGCTTAATTTGGGTCAAGCTCCTGATTTTCTCCTAGTCTCCAGTTTATCCTTAAGATGGAATTCTCTCTGGTGAAGGCCAAGGAGCATAGTGCATGTAAAGCACCCTACCCCCCCCCCCCCCCCCCCCGCCAGGTAGCCAATAAAGGGCCACTTCTGCAGTTCATTTGCAGTGCTCTGGTAGTGGCCGTCCAGTGCCTCTGGGGCAGATGGCTTGCTCCTGGCCATTCCTCTGCTGCCTGGCTTTGCACGCCTAGTTAGCAGTTGTGGGATGACGACAGAGTTGGAAAGAACGTGTTTTATAAGATTGTTATATTTAAGAAGCAAGTGCCCACTCACCTAGTCATCCAAACATTTATTGAGCGCCTTTTGTGTACCTAGCAGGCCTGCAGTGTGCCTAGGTGGTCGAACCCATGGGATGTGGGAGCTGTCTGTCAGTTGGGTTAGGCTCTTTGTTTTGGTAATCAAGGTGATTATGATGGAGATGGTGTCCTTAGCCACATTTAAATAGCTTGGAGCGGGATGATGGTGAACTGGGTGATGGCAGTGGGAAATGGATCCCTCTTTAGATGCATGCATTTCTCTGTCTTGTTTGTATATATTTATAATATAATTTGCTAAGCATGTAAGTCAGTGCTGCTGGGGTACATAATCTGGCAGATCATTCATTTAAATATTTACTTCGAAATATCTTGTTCTCTGTTGGTGTGAAGTAGTAGAGTTTCCAGTTATTTTTAGGTCATTTTCTTCTTAGCAACCCTGTTGGAGATGAACCAGACACACTGCTGTAAACTGTCCCCACATTTTCATAGAATTTAATAAAAGTAAAGTTTAATGGTTTGGTCTCAAGAGGCAAACCAACCATCTGGTTAGCAGAAGGTTAGGTCGAGTATTGCCTGGCTGCTGAGAAGGCCACAGACCAACCCCAACGCACTGGTAATATGTCCAGTTGCTGAGTGCATTAAGCGTTGAAATGGTGCTCTCAGGTCTGCCGAGCCAGCAGTTCTGTTACCACCGCTGTGACGCAGGAGATAATTCAGCTGGGCAAGCGGCAGCATGGGGGTGGATCTCCAGTGCAGGATGTGTAATGTCAACATGAAGGATTGGAGCTGGCAGAAGGAAGGGAAGCACTCATTTCATGCCAGTGCAGGAAGCCTAGAGAGATGCTTCCCGCCCCCCTGCATCTTGTCCTCTTCTGGAGCTTCCCATGTTATGTGTTAAATGATTACCTTGTGCATGGTCCGTGGCAAAACTTCAGCTGATTTTCTGCCTCTCTTGGAACCTGTCTGCATAAACGGAACGAGCCACATTCTGCACACATGGAGGGCGGGCAAAGGCGAGAGTTAGCTGCACAGCCTGGGAGGAGGAGAAGGGGCTTCGCGAGGCAGGAGCGTCTTTGTGTTTGAGATGGAATCCCATTGTACACCCCTTTGTGCTCAGATTTGAGACCGGTCATCCGTTCAAAGGCTGCAATCATCTCGGAGCACTGTGCTGCAGCTGTAGTCAGTAGAAGGCTGCAGAATGGTTCCAGTGATTCTACAGAAGCTATGCAATTACATAATTGCTATGTTACTGGAGAGAGCCATCAGGATTGTCTAGTTCTGGAAAGAAAGCTTCTCCAATTTGAGGGGTAGATTGTTTTCCCTTGTGAAACCTGAAAACTGATGAGCAAGTACATCAAGCCACCAGGCTGGAACCGGGTCCTCTCATTGGCATGAGAGGGGAGGAAATTCACAAGTACACTTGGCTGGACATCCAGTGGACTTCACAGCTGTGTTAAAGGGAGAGCAAGGGAGCAAGTCACTGACTCTTGGAAAAGCGGATTCTTGTATCCATTGAACATGATGTCTGACTTGTTTTTAATATCTGACTGTTCTGTATGCATTCAAGGCAAGGAGTATTCCTGAGCTTTCTCAGGAATGGGAGCAACCGAGTGGCACTTGATCACCAGCAGTTCTCTCTATTTCTGCTGCCTGCTCAGGAGGATTTTCACAGCTTCTCTTGAGTGAATGCTCTCAGATGCCGATCAGCAGAAACACTCCTAGGCCCGGCTAGCATCAAATGTTCCCAAAAGCTGAATTCCTCTCAGCGTCAAGCCATGGAGCAGACCGGACAGCCTGTGAAGACCTCACAGCGCAGGAATGAATTCCGTCTTTCAGCTGCCTTACCACTTGTTTTCCACAGTAGAGAAGAAGTTGAGGTGGAGTTGGTTAAATGTAGGCGCGAGGGTTGCATTAAACCAGTGAGAAGTCCAGGCTCCATTTCATCACATACAAAACAGTCATCTAAAATTAGCCACATCTCCTAACTCAAGTGTGGCCTTTATGTTTGTTTATGTTAAGTAGCTCTACATTTCAGCAATCCTGCCTTTCTGGGCTTGGTCTGGTGGAGCGGCTAAGAGTAGAAAGAGTGCTTGTGGGGGTACATTTTTATTAATGGCATAAGTTAGGCCTTTCATAACTATGATGTTCATCTGTACTTCTCTATTTAAATGTGTTTGTAGTCAGAACTTCAGTAAAAGGGAAAATAAAACATTTTGGCTTCTTTGTGAATGAATGGCAAGCCAAAAATATAAGGACTTTGACTTCCAAGCTGTATTGGGTCCACAGAGTCCCAGACTTTTTACCTTTAGGCTCTGCTTTACTTCCTGTCTCCTGGGTTTACCTCGGAGATTGACAGATGCAAATAGTTTCTTTAAGTTTGATTCCTACGAAACAATGGTGGTGGGTTTGCAAGGAGCCAGCCTGTCTCAGCACCAAGCTTTTATTTTGTAGCAGTCTGGAGGGGTATAGGATCACCCATGGTGACCCTTGCCTGCGTCATTCCAGGCAGGCCTTGGCATGCTCCTGCAGATGAGTAAGGACAAGGGCAATTGGCAGGAGGACCCGCTGAGTTCATCTTGCTTTGTATCTCAGAAACTGGCCTGACCTTGTTCCATCATCAGTGTTTGGGCACTCTGAGAAACACAGGACCATCTCTCGAGGGGCCTGGAGATTGTGTGGGGAGCAGTGTGCTCTCATCCTTGGAAGGAACACTTGACTGGCACAGAGACCACAGAGAAGGGAACCCTTGTTGCTATCAGTGTTTGGAGGCCCATGAAGACCTTGGCAGTGAGGGCCATGGCATGTAGTGGAAAGAAAGACCTCAGAGCCAGAGAGTTGCTGTGTGACTACAGGTGAATAATCTCTGATCCTCACTTTCCTTATCTGGAAAAAAAATCCACTTTGTAAGCTTCTTGTGGGGAATTAGATCATGAATGTAAATCTTGTGCAGACAGGCAGTGGGCAGATAAAAATACTAATTCCTGACCCAGCCGGGTGGTGCAGATGGTTGGAGCATCGTCCTGTACTCCAAAAAGGTTTTGGGTTCTGTTCTCGGTCAGGGTGCACAGGGGAGGCAACCAATTGATATTTCTCTCTTTTCCTCCCTCTCTCTCTCCCCCCTCCCCTTCTCTCTAAAAAAATCAGTAAACATAGCCTCGTGTGAGGATTAAAAAAAATAATAATGCTAATTTTCTTTTCTCCCATTCTTAAGTTTTTCTAAAACACTTATTATAGACAGGGCACTATTAAACAGTGACTATCAGATTACAAGTCAGAGTACACTGGAGTCCACATGAAATCCCTGTGAGGGGCTCCTTGAAGCTTGTACTGGTGGGACCGATAAACATTTAACTTCTTGTCCTTAGGGGCCGAACAGTGACTTTGTATGGTGACTTTTAAAAGCTAGTATGCTCCTCTATGAAACATGACTCCAAAATCTTGTAAAGGGGAAGAAAAGTACCTTAACCTCTGTTTGCACTATCTTGAACATTCTGTAATAGATTATTTATTAAATTCCTTAGATGACGTTCTGGGTTTTTGTTTTGTTTTGACTGTGGTTATACAACCAACTCCTTTAAAAGAAAAACTTGACAGCTCCCAAGAATAGCATAGATGGGAGATATTTAGGTGTCCAGAATCCCAAAGACTGCACAGTCTTAACAACTCTTGCAAGCCTCTTGTGCCATTCTTTATATTGGTGTTCCATGAAGCCCTGTTGACTGTTTTTAGGGAAAAAGACCTTAGTTAAAATTTAAATCAACTTTGAAAGCCAACCACTGGCTTGTCTCATGATTAATTACTGAATGGGCCTAGACTAGAAGCTACAGAAAGGCAGTCCCAGAGTTTCCCGTGTTTGCCTGTATCGGCAGTGCCTTGCACAGTGCCTGGGGCAGCTGTACAGTCAGTCTGTTGAGTCAGTAACCAGGTCCAGCACTTTTTGAAAGGTCATATTGCTCCTAAATATCTTCCTTTAATAGACCTGGATTTCTGAAACTGAACATTATATCTTTTAGTGTCTTCTAAACAATGATTGCTACTCCAAATATCACTAGACGTTCATCATTCAGCTTCCATAAGTGGAGATTTGGCACTGACATTTTAATTTAAAAATGAGAGTTAATATAAGCTCCTCATCAAGGGAAACTGCCCAACTCCAGTATCCATATGAAATATATTTTGAAAGTAAGAATGTTGGATTTGTAATCTAGGTTATGGAAGCCAAGGAGAGTGTGATTGTTGGTAGTTACTAGCATGATCCTGAATGAACGACTCTTCGGGGCATTGTAAAGTTATTTTTTGTAGAACTGAGGCTGAAACTTCCTCCTGGAAGACGAAAATTTCAAACTCCGGAATACTCAGCGATTCAAGACTGATGGCTCCGGAGGAAACTCATTGTAATTTTATGTGAAAAAGGAAGACAGATCTTTTTCCAAGGCTTTATTTGACTTATTAAGCCTAAATGGATTGGGGCATGTATTTCATGGGGTAAATTGGTGGCATGGACGCCTCAAGGAATATAGGGGGAAAATGGTAGAAAAGAAAAGATGAGTATATAGTGTTTCCTACCAATTTAACAGAATTGAAAGAATGAAGCAATGGAACCAGACCATAGTCACAGTCATGTCCTTTGAAGATGGTCAAGCAGGTTCTGAAAACATGCTTCTTCACCTTTGACTTTAGTTCTTGAATGTTTCAATGGAATGATTTAGACCATTGAAAATCTAGTGTGTGCAGAAGCCTTGCAGGTATGAGGTGACCTTGCAGCATTAAAGAAACCCATGGGTCCTGCTAGTTCCAACCTCCCTGAAGGACATATTCTGAAGAGCCAGCTCAGTAAGCAAGCTTTTGAAGGGTGTGCGCTGCAGAGCAGTTTCCTGTTATTTGGTTAATGGTTGACCTAGTTCTATTGCCATATGCTTCCTGGAACGCATTCTAATATAGAGTATGTGTTAAAGCAAGACTAGGAGAATAGCAGGAAAGTCAAAGCCTTTCTGAAGCCGAGACCATGTTAATGCAGGCCCAGTGAGGCAGAATCGTATGTGTATGGAAAATGAAAGACTTCTTCTCTTTACTGTCCTGTTAACTAATTCTGATTTTAATCCTCACATGTCATCCCAGCCCATTCTAAGGAGTTGCATTTCTATCAAAGACCCTTGTACATGAGGCCTGCATCATTAGTTCATTTCTTGTGCATGCTGGGCCAAGTTGGAGGTTGAAGTGCCCCGAGTAAAATTACTACTTGCGGGAATGATTAGATTAGATTTGGTTAATGGCAGGTGACTTTGTTTTTTTATTACTAATTTTGTATTGCCAGCACGGGATTAGTAAATCTTTTTGTCTGGAGTTTGGATGGAGTCCAGAGTGGAAGACTGAGGCTCCTTACTTGTCATTTTACCTGGAATCAGCAGCCTTGGCTTGTTCATTTAGATGGATAGGTGAGCCCACACAGTTATGGGGGCTGCTGAGCAAACTCTACATCACACACACAGTGTTTGTTTTAACAGCTTCAGAATGTGAAGAATCTGTGGGTCTAGTCTTCTAATTGCTGGATATTTGGGTGTAGTGGAGGAAGCTGTTCCTGTTCTCTCTACTGCTTATAAAGAAAGTGTTGGAGGAACCACAAGTGTGGGGGGTGGGGTGGAGTAGGATGAGGTGGACAGTTCCTTTTAATTTTTTTTTTTTAATCACCATAACTGTGGAGTGGGGCAGTGATTCCTAAACCAGGCTGATCTTCAGAATCATTCTGAGAACTTGGAAACAAAAAGGAGGTTATTAAAAATAGGTATTTAGGTTCTACCACAGGAGAGGGATTCAGTAGGTCTAGGGTGGGACCCTAAGAAGCCAGATTTAGGAACCACGGTTCTTGGGAATTCAGTATCATTAGGCAAGAGAGGAAGAAGCAGCCACTGTGCTCTGATGTCTCACATGCAGGAGGTAGGAAAAGGAAAAGAGATGCTGTCAGAACTAGATATTTGTAGCTGCTAATAATTTGAGCTATGGAGTAGGCTTTCGTCTTTTCTTCCCCAGGAATTCAGTACCTCCAGGGCACCTTAAGGGTACTGTATACGAAATGATTTAGGTTTGGGAAATGCCATCTTAGTGGCAGGCTACTTACTATGCTCTGCCACCATCGCCATCCCCCACTACCCCATCACCTCCCTCCCGCTGCGGAGACAATGTTAGCAGAATATCTGTCTCTCATCAATTAAATTGGAAGTAGGTTTTCATATTAATACTTTTAGCAGAAACAAAGGGATGTTATATTTATGTTGATTTCTGTATACAAAGAAATTGCTGCTGATCCATCCAACTTGCTTCTGGGTGTTTTTTGTTTCTATTTTTTCTGTGAACAATAAAGAGATGCACTTGTTGACCAAGGACTTTCTCCATATGGCTGCTTGCCTGGCCTGGTTTGAAGCTGTTGCCTCTGATATTGGGCCACAGCTAAACTGACCCATTTGTGAATCAGAATGACCTTGACAACAGAATCACCCTGATCTGAGTTCTACTAGTGTTCCTGATAAGTAGCTGATCTTCAGGGTGCAGTTAGTGGGTGAGTGAATGGCTGAACCAGCTAAGTAAACATTGCTTTGAGATAGAAGTAGCTTAGAAAGAAGATGTTGCTTCAACGCAATGTGTGTGGTCAACATAACCTTTTTAGGATGCTTTCTGTGTTAATCACAACAAAAAGGAAAATGACCCTGTTTCAAAATTGGACAGATTGGACGCTTTGGCTTCCTAAGAAAAAGCAGGGATGCTATTTCTTTTCTTTATGTATTGTCTGTCCCCAAAACAACTATCACCACTAGTACCCCCAAAATATCCTGCATGCATTAAAGAGAGTGGCTGCAGAACAAGTATTGTTAAGGATATTTGATGTTCTTTCTGTAGTCTTCAAACTTTAAAAGTCTCAGGGAGTGAGAAGAATGTTGTTTTAGAAGTAGACAAGAAGAAACAATAGAGTAGAAAGGATGTTGAGGAAATTTCTTATTGAAAGTTATTTGTTAGTAACAAAACAGTGGTCATGGCCTAAGAACTCATGGTTATGTCCTTGGCATGCTTAGAAGCTCCAAGAATGGAAGATAGTCTCTTCAAGTTATTTTGAGGAGTTGGACACTACCTAGTAGGCTTCTAATGCTTACCCAAGTTAAGAGGTTGAAGTGCCTCCAAGGCTTTAAGTAGCAGCTGAACATGTGATCTTGTTAACCCTGAGATGTTGCTGAGAAGCGACTCAGATCACTGTGGCACACGATCCTGTCCTGCTCCGGCTGCCCCAGCTGCCCTTTAGGCATGTGGCACGGAGCTCATGCTACTACCATCAAGACTTTAGAACAAGGACAACTTGAACTGGCCAGCCTGCCCATGGGACTGATGTTGAGGACTGCTTGGTGTTTTGGACCCATCTGATTTCATAAGCGTTTCCAGTTCCTCCCTCCACCCCTAACCCTACTTGCACCTAACCCACTTGAAGAGAAGGGGAGAATACCAGAGAGAGTCATGAGTTCTCATGATAACTTGCTCTTTGGATGTTTACTCATCTAGATAGATGGAGGCTTTTGTTTTCCCCAGGAAAAGGTAAAGTATGCTCAGGGTAGCTTAAAAGATGTGTGATGCCTATTTTGAACAAAGTAACAGACTTGAATAGTTTCTGTTTTACTAAATCATAATGAAGAGGTAACTCATATCCAAGAAGCTGGTTTTTGGCCTTCGCATGAGAGGAGGTAGCTGTAGGGTGAGTCATTGAACATCACTGATTTAGTACAAAAGCAAGATGGAAGTGGAGTGGTAAGAAGGGCTTGAGATTGTTGCCACCTCACTGGACCACTCTTTAAGCGTTGCCTGACTTTTCATGACTCCAGCATGTTTATGTAAATCTAAAATTACTTTAAAGCTTGAAATGTCTTTCTGTTCAGCTGAGCAAATGTGCTGCCTGTTTGGAAAGTTGATAATGACTCAGGGGTACCCAGCTCTCAGAATTCAAGCCGCTGCATGTTGGCAATAAGACTGGATCCCGGTTTTATAAAGAATGTGCCAGGGTGCTGCCTTGGGGATGGAGTCGGTGAGCACATTCTGAACCTTGGTGCATGGGAACAACGCAGTGTCAACTACGAAGACCTGAAGGAGATAGGGTCCAAAAGGGAGGGCATGCCAAGTCACTAGCTATATTCAAAGAAATGAAATCCCAGGCTGGAATGGACCTGTGAAATCATCCTGCCCAACCCCTGCATCTTGCAGCTCCGGAGAGGCTAAGATGGTATGTGCAGAGTCCACAATGTAAGAGGTTAGTCAGGGAGGCCTGAAATGGAATTTCAGTTTCCTGCCTTGGCCATCTCTGCTTATTCCACTGCAGCAGAGTTGGCAAATAGCTTCTATTTCTTGTGCCAATTTTGATTGATTGGTGGAGACTGCCTGGAGCTCCGCTTTGAGGATTCTGTGCCTTGTCTAGGCTTGTTGGAAAAGAGCGTGGAGATCAGGCAGAGAGGGCTGCAGTGGGCGGGAGAGGGTGAATGATAGGCGGTGGCACTTCCCCATAGTTGCTGTCCCTTACAATTATGTTTTAAAATCACAGCCTTCCTCCCTGCCAGAACACTTTCTCACTTGGTGTCCACGAAGACTTCCTATTTCCAAATGTTTTACACCAAAGAGGATATTTAGTCAGGAGGAAGCTCTCATTCAGAACAGCTATCCAAGTGACTTACCCAAGGTAACTACGTTGTTAAGCGGCCATTTGAACCAACGATAGGGTTTTCGCCATGATTTTTACCAACTAGCCTGAAAAGCGCTCTTTCTGCGTTGTTCATGTAGTCTAACCATGATGTTGGTAAGGGGTCACTCAGCTCTCTATCACTTTCTTACCTGTTCTACGTGTTGTCCACAGTTTTCCGTTCGTTGTCTGCATGCTTTGTGTGACCTCCTGGGTTAGCATCTATCTACTAAATCCCTCCCTTTTGTAGATGGTTCAAAAAGGTCCTAATGTTTGCCCAGGGTGACACAAATAAGTTGTAGAAGAGAGCCACGCTAGTCCCCTGGCACTCTGACCATCACTGCTCCAAGATATTTCCTTAAAGATTTCCTGCATGTTACAATACATGTGACTTTGAAACTATAAGGAAGGAACCTTGGAGGTTATTTAATCTCATTTTATGGCCGGAGAAATGGAATCCAAGAACATTTAAAGGACTTGCTCAAGGTAACTATGTTGTTAAGTAGCACAAAAACCCTCTACATCTTGAGAAACAAAGCCAAACCCACAGTGTACTCCCCCCCCCCCCCCCCCCCCCCGTACCTTTTCTTTTTTAATGAGAAAAATGAACAGGGGGCATGATTGCCTAGTAACCTATTAGGATCTATAGACACTGTATAGTTTGAAACTGATTAAAAAGGACTTTTTGGAATATTCTTATGAAGTTTATGTAGTACATTTAGAAGGAAAAACTTATGTAGGTTATAAGTTTTCTTATAACATGGTCCTCACAGGTTATAAGAATAATTTTGGAACCCTTTCTGGTTCCAAAGGGCTGTGAGGATCCATGTGTAGTATAAATGTGCCTGGCAGTCTGAACAGTGCTGTGGATTTGTTTGTAGGAGGTGGGAACCTCACTGGGTGTTAGCCTGGTGGGGTCAGAGGGGACTTGGGTTCAGCAAACTCGGTACTTGGGCTCTGGCTAGGAAAGAATTCAGAGCCAAGACCCAAACCATAAGAGAACATTTATTTCATTAACCACAGAGGTAGAAAAAGTAAGTTCTAGAAGAAATGGGCTTGGGAAATGAGTTATAAAGGCAAAGGAAGGGCCCTTGGAGCTTGGGAGTGAGAAAGCTAATGCTAATGTGCCTTGGGGGAGGGGAGGAGGGAAAAGGGAGAGGGAAAGGCCTGGGAGTGCTCCAGATTGGGTCGTCCATCCTAGTGGTTTTAAGTATGGAGGTCTTAGGGGAGGTCCCAGGGAAAGATCTTATTATAATATCCTTTTAGGGTTGTGGTCTCCACTGATTGATTGATCTGGCATCAGGGAGGAGTGACATCAAAGGCAGCTGGTCCTGAGGCTTTTCTGGGCCTGGAGCTGAAGTACTACTGAGGCCTAAACGTTATCTCTAGGGAGGAAAGGTCAGGGAGTCCAAAACACATCACCACCCTGGGGTCGAGGTCCCACCCCACCCTACCTTACAGCTGTCTGTTTGCTAAGCATCCAGGGCTTTCCATCCTGGTGACCTTCTGTACCTGGCCCACTGTCCTTGCTCTGTTCACGTCTGTCTAACTGCCTACCACAGATTTGTGATTGTCTCGCATGGTGCAAGGCACTTGAGGGTTGTTACATAAATGTGACTTTACCTGCAGGATATGGGGCATCTACCCCTAGAACTCTGCCATGGTTATCCTACGTATTAACAAAGAATGTATGATCATACTTTGCCCTGAAAAAAGTCAGTGTTTGGCTGGGAGGGAGATATGTTTCACAGGAAGAGCAATCTGCTAACATCTAATTTGAGATGAATGTCATCAATATCTACATAGAGAAGGCCCTGTCATTTCCCATGCAGGTGCATTCACTTGCTCCCCTTGGCTGGTCTGGAAAACCGAATGGAGGCTCTCCTGTTTTTTTAGCATCTTCAGCAGCAGACAGCCCTTCTTAAGCAATGTCACTGCCATCTGTTCCCATTGGCCACCCCACATCCATTCCTGTCCCCACCACATTAGCCCATGAGAGAAAGTTGTCTAGATTTCTAAGAGACCTTGGTGTTCAAGAGTGTTGACTTGGACCTCTTAGCAAGAAGGCAAGGCAGCCCACCTTGGAGCTTTTGCCCTTTGCTAGACCATTTCCTTTGAAGTGCCATCACATAGAATAGAAACATCAATAAAAATATCTCCCTTGTTCTTGGAAACTCAGTCTAACCTTGAGCCTTTGTTTTCGGAAGATAATGGTATAATTTTTGCATAAAACTGGGAACAGACCACTCTCAATTCCTTTTCCTCCCAGTCGTTTCAGCAAAATGATCCCCTTTCACTTTAACACAAAGATTCTCTTTCTCGCTTAAAATATTCCGGATATGCTTTAACTTGCCTTGGGGTCATAGCACATGTCTTCCAGGACTGATGAGTCTTGTCAGTTGCCCCAGGGTGAGAACTTTAATAAGCAAATTGCACACACCTGGTTTTGCAAAATATTGGCCTAATGGGGCACCTAGGTGGAAGTCAGTACTTCCACTCCCGGTGAACACACCCTTCCTCCCCACCCCTTTTAAAAGGGAGGCCTCAGAAATTGCTGCCTCTCCATTTATCTTGTAAAACTTTCCTGTCTCTTTGCTCCCCTGTTGTGATCGTTAACGAGCTCAGGTTGTTGCTGTCGCCGCTGCTGTCTTTTGGATTTGAAAGCCTTGCCACTGATGGGATGTGGTATATGTAGGGGGGAGTGTGGTTAAAAGGGACCGGGGCTGGCGAACTCTCTGTCAGACTGTGCGTCCCCTGCCCTTCTCTTTGATTTGCTGCTGTCGGTGCTGCGGCACAGCCCTTCGCTGCTCAGACGCTCCTTGGTAAGTTGAGAAGAGACTGCCCGTTTCCCTGACTTTGAGTGCCGAACACTGGCCTTACTGGCCTTTCGCTCTTCTTCCTTCATTTGATCATTCATTCATTTATTGAGCATTTGACTACTTGGTAGGCTTTGTGCTAAATGTTGGAGATTTCAGAAATGAGAGACTCAGACCCTACCTTCTAGAAGCTCATAATGTAGTGTTCACTTACCCATTGCCACACTTCAGTGGTGTAGTGTAATGCATTTTCCTTGGCTTCTGTGCCAAGGATCAGCTAATTGCCAAAGATCAGCTCCCCCAAATAAAGCTGGTCATCCATTCTTTCCGACATGTTGGGGTACCCAGGTGACCAGGATGCAGGATTACTCCCTTAAGAAGCTGCAAGTACCATTCATGTATATGTATCTCCAGACCAACAAATGGTCATGACTGTCTCTTTGAAGGCGTTATGCTCTAGACCAGATTGCACACTGATCTCATTCCAGCTGCCATCCTTCCAGAATGCCTTCAAGATTCTTAGATTAGGCTTTTTCTGCACTGGTCGACCTTTGAGTCTTTGGATGTTATTCTGCTAAAAGTTAATAAAATCTGGTGATACATTTGGCTCTTGGCAATAACTATATACTACAAGGCTTTGCTGGCTTTGACCAGGCTATGGATGTCCTAACTCTTCAAATCTGTTGTCAACATCATTTGCATGTATGTTCTTTAGCAATTCCAGTTATCAACTCAGCAACAACGAAAGTACCTCTTCCAGGAATATTAATCTTCTAGTCTTGTGGTTTGGAAGTTTCCCAAACATCTTTAGGGAAATCCTCTCATCCATTTCTTTTTTTTTGTTTTGTTAATCCTCACCGAAGGATATTTTTTCCATTGATTTTTTTTTTAGAGACAGTGGAAGGGAGGGAAGGAGGGGGAGGGGAAGAGAGAGAGAAACATTGATGTGAGAGAGACACATCTATTGGTTGCCTCCTACACGAGCCCCTACCAGGGCAGGGGATCAAACCTGCAACCCAGGCACATGCCCTCAACCAGGAATCAAACCCTTTGTTGTGCAGGCAGACACTCTAACCACTGAGCAACACCATCCAGGGTGACTTTCATCCATTTCTAGTCCCTTTTCAAACATATAAAAAGCTACCACACTAAATGGCACATGAAACCAGTCAACCAGATGCCGTCATTACCTTCTGTAGTTCTTTCTCTAAGTCTGTAAGCATGGCTATACCATTTGTGATGAGAAACATTTGAGAGCTGTCCCCACTCACCAGTGTGGGTGAATGGCTCAGGTTAGCCAAATACGTCTAGGTCAGAGGGCATATGCTTTGATATGGAATTCCAGAGGTCATTCCCTGTCTTTAATCCTCCAAAGCTCATGTCACTTGCATCATGCTGTGACATGAAACATATTGCATCATGAGGAGTGCATAATGGAGTGTGTTGTCCAATTATCATGAGATTACCAAATATCTTTGCTTGGAAACTTGCCAGCAACCGTGAACAAAGAGATGCTGCCCCAAGCTACTTTCTCACCTTTATTCTTGAAAACTAAATGGCATTCTTCACATCTTCTGGGGAGTAAAGGATAAGGTGAGCTTTTTTTTTTGGACAAAGAATTCGGCTTGTACAGGAAATCAAGGTTTTGAGCTAATTTGATGAGAATTAGTGAAAAGTCAAAGGTAGCCCAGAGACTACACCTCCTGGAAAAGGAGATGATCAATTTCTAGGAAATGGGAGACTGTTGGATATTTTTACAGTAATGGAGAAAAGGTCTTCCTGGAAAAAAAAAGTACTGAAGAAATAACAAAAAGAGGCAAAAAAAACCCAACAACCCAAAACCAAACCCCAAACAAAAAACATTGTACATTTCCCTAGCACACAGATGAAGCTGGGCTTTTTGTTACTGGAAGTTCTGACATTTGTGGAATCTCCAACTTTTTTGGTTTTAAAAATCTAACATATATTTCCAGAATAGTCTTTATTCCAGTCTGTGTTTTCATTCTCCCTCAGTTATCTGTGTCCTCCAAAAGTTTAAAAACAAGCAATTTTTTTTTTCTCATCTCTGTTGGCGGAGACGCACAATGGGCTGCCTTCCCCTTCTCTGTGGAAAGAATGGAAACTTAGTAAGCAGCCAGCGCAGCTCCATACGGATTGACATTCCTGGCTTCTGCTTTTGAAGTTAAGATGGTCACGAGAGAGAAAAATATTTTCAGTTCCAAGCCTAAGAAAAGGACATTCCTTTCAGTCCCGGCACTCTCATTTTGGTGGTTCTGATTTCTCTCAGAATCATCTTCAGTTCCATTAACAAATCACATCTGAAAATGAAATCACTTTTATAAGCTCTTTTCCCCTCCACACCCTTGATTGTAGAGAAAGTGACGTCTTCTTAGATTTATCTGAAGTAGCTTAGGATATATTTTTCTGGCATTTTTTGCCCTGGATGAGTTCCCATTGTTGATCAAGCACACTTGAGAGAGTTTTCCAGAGAGACCCATCCATGCATTCTGTTCTGTTCAACAAGATAAAAAAAAAATGAAAAATTTATTTTTTCACCTTGCTTTCGAGAAGGAAGTCTCAGAGGGATCATTTGCCTTTCAGGAAGATTGGGGTTTGTAGGTTAAATTCTACGTTATACAAATTCCCTAATGACAAAGAAGTTACATGATCAACAATCTTTCTTGAAAGCATTTCTCTATTGAAAGAAGAAGGGATTCCATTTGAGGCTGTTGATTAAGACATGAAGATGAGGTGTGAAATTGGTGGTGGCCCAAGGTCATTGGTAGAACGAACAGACCATTTGAAAATTATTAGCAGCTGGTGTAATGGAGTTGTATAACTATAGCTGTGTGAGAAAATCCAAGCACACAGTATTTGGAACGTTCCCTTTGAGGTCCTTTGTTGTTGTTCTAGAATAATCCTGGCACCCATTTAACAAATGTGCAACTTAGAAGATTAGGTAGCTCTATACATGAGCATGTAATACAGGCTTTATTTGTTTCAGGTTTTCTTTTTACCATCTTTTTAATTTTTTCAAAATTCTGAAATCATTAAGCTTCTCATACAACCCGCATAACTCCATGTCTCACTCAATAACATCACAACTTCAGAGTCTTACAATGTTAGAGAATTTTGATGGTTTATCTAAGGAGTTCTCTTGCTCTTCACTTAGGTTTTTCTATGAAAAATTTTAATCATACCAAAGAATTTATGGGGTTTATTTTGCCAAACTTTGAGGCAGTGGAGAAAAAGACAACTGGAAGTGATGCCACACTGTCTAAAACACCTTTTTCTCAAAACATTAAGCTGGTTCCTGGTTTTTATACAACCTAAGAGAGGAATGATTTGCTTAGATCTTTGCATTTGTATATGGAGGCATACACAGACATATGTATGTATGTATGCATATAAAAATAATATTTGGTCTGCAAAGAAATACCACTTTTTCTTCCATCTGTCCTGTGTGCCTTGCTAACCCAGAGACTTGACGTGGAAGAGAAACGCAGAGAGCATTTCATCGGTTAATGAATTCCACAGCCATGAGTCGCCCTGGCCCCAGGCTCCTCGCTGTTGCCTCATTCTATTCTTGCTCTCAAAGTCAGAGGTCTGGATCTCCAGTTCTGACTTTGGAACAGCGAAAGAAGGTAGGAGATGTCACAGGTTATATAAAGTGAGAGTTCCCTTCTATATTTCAGAGCAAATTCCCCAAATATACTACTAACACACAAAAGTGTGGAAGTCAGGTTTAGGCAACTAATCCCTGCCTTACATTGATGTGCAAAGCTCTTTATAAATTAGGCCAAGTTCAAGTTCCTTCAGTGTACATTGGGTAAATGAGTTCTCCATAACTTCATGAAGCAGATTTGCTCTCTGCAACTCTTAGAGGTCAAGTGACTTCCCCAAGTCACAGTTGGTTGAAAGCCAGGACTAAGTCCCAAAAACTTGTCTTCTGACCAGCCCTTTCCAGTACTCCATAGATGACTCACCCATGAATGACAAATGCTTTGTAGCCTTTTAAAGGAAGTTGAGGATATTCAGGAGACATCCTCTAACCTTGTGAGGATGTATCATCATGGAAGGAAATCACCATGCTCTTTATAGAGTAGTCCTCAGAGCCAGTGGCCAAGAGGGCTTGTTATGTAGGGTGGATTTTAGTGGTAATTAAGGACATGGTAAAGATTTGGTAAGGTAACATGCCCACTGAAATAGTAAACGGTCCTTTCATAATAGTAGAAGATAAATACCCCAACTCATGTGTTCAGAGCAACAAGGCTGTGATGGAGAAGGGAAGGGGGAGATGCCAGTGGTACTCAAGAGAAGGCAGGCACTATATTTTCTAAGGCCAGATTATGTACTAGTTTTCTAATTTAATCTTCACTGTGTTACTGTACAATGGATGCAATTTTATTGTTATTCCTATTTAGCATATAAAAACAGGCTCAGACAGGCTAAGTAACTTGCATGTGGTCACATCAGTGTTAGGTGTCAAAGAGGTGACGTGAATATAGGTCAGCTGTGCTCTTTCTATTGTGCAATACTGCCTGCAAACTTCTCTGAGGTTGTTGAGAAACATGATACTTGTGTTTCTGGAGGACTAGGGAAGTCCATGAAAATCATGGCTGAGAATTATTGGTGACAGACGATGTGCCCAAATAATTTTTATGTATCACTTCATTTAATTCTTACTATAATCCTGTGAACTAGTACCGCCATTTTTTTTAACCACTTTTTTACAAGTGAGGAAATAGAGGCACAGAGAGGCCATACAATTTACCAAGCTCAATTAATTAGTAACTGGATTCAAACTCAGGCAAGTGGGCTCCAAGCCCATGATCTTAACTATCATGCTGGGTGCTGCTAAGCAGGCCAACTGCCAAGTTCAAAAAGCCATTGTTGGTCAAAGGTGTTTTTCAGCTGGATCAGCTCTAGGGTTGGTGCATTACAGAAACGACAAGCTTGACAGTGTAGGTAGTGTACGCTTTGAGGAAGGTCTTCGTATCTCTATTATTACAGAGATAAGATATCAATATATTATTTCAAGATTCCATTAAAACTTTGTGTGACAGACTCTTGTTTTTGAGTGGGAGGGATCTCTAACTGGTTAGTCTTTATCTTAAGGAAAAGGAAAGATATTGCAGGGCTGTAAGCCTGGGAACAGATGTGATTTAGCATTTTATCTCTCACTCCAGATGTTCAGCTACAGTAGGTGACTACCTCAAGGTGAGTCCCAGTGAAAAATTCTATTGAGTGAGGACTTTGTTCAAGGGGATCCTTGAAGGTTGCCTGTGTCTACAGGGTCCAAGACAGTAGCCCTGAGCCATGTGTGGCTGTTGGGCCTTTGAAATATGCCTAGTCAGAATGGAGATGTTGCTGTAGTCTGAAATATACTGAATTTTGAGACTTAGTAAGGGGGAAAATGTAAAATATCTCATTAATATGTGTTTATATTGATTACATGTTGAAATAATATTTTGGGTAAATTAGGTTAAAATGGACTATTTTTATTAAAATTAATTACACCTGATTCTGGCTGCTAGAAAAATTTAAAAATACATACATAGCTTGCATTATATTTCTTCCTGACAGTGCTGCTCCAGGTAATTTCCTTGCTATCTAGTTCGATAGAAAATATATAAGAATGCCATTATCATGGGCGGATGCACGGTCTCTGGGGAGCCATCTGGTTCAAGTATCCAAACCTAAGGACTGTTGCTTCTGAAAGTTCTTGGGTGATATTCTACACCTTCACTGGTGCTGATCTTGTAAAAATGCAGTTAAATGTGTAATTATTTTTATCTATCACAAAAGAACTGTTCTTTACATATGTTTTAAAAAACAAACCTGAGCTTGGAGAGTAACATCTCATTAGTTACTCTTGATGGGTCAGAAAGTGGTGACCTGGCTATTAGGTGGAGCTCACAGAAGCAGTTAGCCTTTGTTGTTTCTTCTCAATATTGTTTAGGTTTGCCTACCTTCTCTTCACCCCCAGTGCATCGTCCTGTGCCCTGGACCATCTCAGCAGCTGCTTTAGTAATTTCTTAAAAAGGTTTTTAATTGATTTTTTTTTTTTTTTTTTTTTAGAGAGAGAGAGAGAGAGAGACAGGGAGAGAAACATCCATGTGAGACATTGATTGGCTGCCTCCTGCATGCCCACTACTGGGGATCAAGCCCGAAACCTGGGCATGTGCCCTGACCGGGAATTGAGTTGGCAACCTTTTGATGCATAAGACGACACAACCAACTGAGCCATTTAGCAGTTGTGTCTCAGTGCTACCCCTCCCCCCCAGCCCCCATAAGTTCTTCATAGTGATGTCAAAATAATCTTGAAAGGACACTGCTGTCATTCTGCCTCATTCCTCTGATTAAGGATGGTGAGAGTTTCCAAGGGAGGGAGGGAGGGAAGGATCTGCCATTTGAGGCTCCGGAGATGTTATCTTATTTAATCCCAGTGAAGTGGATATTTTTAGTCCCATTATACAGATCAGAAAGCAGTTTTGCATGTTTCCTGAGGTCAGGTGGTAGGTGATAAAGCTACATTTTCACCTCTAGGGTAAGATCCTAGTACCTTTCTTTGCTAAAAACCTCTGCTAGCTCTATTGACCCAGGCTGGCCGCCTAGCTTTCAAGATCATTCATTATCAGACCCAGGAACCTACCATGTCCTTTGCTTTCCCAGCTGTCCAATTATCTTGGTACTTGAAAACTGTACCATAACAATCCACACTTCATTACAGAGTATTTAGAATTCTTCATTCTCTAATTTTTTATGTTAGTTTTGTCCCAACTCTCATTTTAACTTTCATGAGAAAGAATATGCCTTTTGCCATCTTGTGTTTCTTGTTTCTCTCTCATGTCCAGAACCATACCAGTTACCTAGTGGGCACTCAGATGTTCAATAAATGGATGGTGTTGGCACATGGTAGCGGATCAATAAGTATGTGCTTTTGGCTCAGTTGAAAATGATTTTTCTTTTAAATGAAGGCAGAGAGCGCTGGGTCAATGACTCCCTCTTTACCCGTCTAGATGTGTGATGAAATGGACCTTGGCAATGACAAGACACTTCTAAGCCAGACTTTACCTCATTGAGTCTCAGATTTCCTACCTTATCTCAGTTGGGGGGTGGAGGTGGTCATGACTGGCGTCCATGTATCTCTAGGGGGTCATGGATTATATTGCTTCTAATATTTCCTGGAGAGACATTTAAGATGTTTTTACGTGTTTGGGTGTATAAGGTAAAGTGGACAGTCCCTTGAGGTCAGAGCTTTGTCTTCCATAGGGCTTCATGGAACAAAACTGATCATTGGATTGAATGGTCAGTCAGTGGGGTCTACTGATTAGTTAATTTGTTCCAATATGTTTTCCTACTAAACCTTGCTTTCTCCAGTGGTATGGGCCACACCTGCTCCTGTCTGAAGTTTATGAAGAGAGTCCGCAAAACACTGACAGTTCATCCATTTGCTAATAGGCAGCTTCCAGTCATGGTCAGTCTTGGCCGTGCCTGTTTTGTTCACGTGGCCGCAGTATTGTGTGGACACATATTAAATATTTAAATACCAAAGTGATCACACACCCACACATTCCCTAAAATGCAGGCTGACTTGTTGGACCTGGGGATTTTTTTCAAAAGGGAAACTGTTTTGCTTGTTTACTTATTTCTTTAAAAACACTTCAACTTTAAAAATAATTTCCAGCTTGTGAAACCAACATACTAATAAAAAAAATATACAAACATGATAGAAGTTGGAATTCAGTAAAAGTGAAAGTCCTTTTTAACTCCACTCCCAGAGAAAACTTCACTGTTAAGGGTTTGGGGAATTACCTTCTGATTGTTTTCCTATACCTCTATACTAACACTATTATTGCCATCATTATTTAGATAGCAACAGACTATGCATTCTGTTTTACAGCTTATTTTTTCACTATCTGTAAATATTAAGGAATTCTCAGGCAGAGGACCTGAATGTGTGGACCCCTTAGCTTTGGTGAGCAGAGCTTTGTGCCTATGCTGTGCTGAACCTTGGCTATCAGTGACCTCATCCTGCTTCGGGACGTGGATCTTTAAAGACTTACTTTTCTCAAGTAATTCCACTCGGAGACCAGTTAGTTCTTTTCAATCTTGACATTTCTCATCTCCCCAATACACCAGCCTTCTGGAATGCGGTACTGCTTTAGGAGTGAAGGCGGCCTTTTTTTGTAAGGACAGTCTTCCCTGTCTGAAATTTCATCGCCAGAGGCAGGAAGTGTATGGAGCATAGTAATATGTACAAGGATATGAGAAAGGGAGAATGAAGGTAGAAGTGTATCATTAAATTGAAAAATCTCACATCAGGTAGGGAGTGTTAGGACAAGGGCAGTGTTGACATTAGGGAAGGAGATGACTTATGCTTGAGAATACAGTGGGGAAGAGGCCAGCAGCAGGGTCCTGCTGATCTCTCTATCTTGGAATAGCCTCCAGCCACAAGCCAGTCCCCTTCCTCTAATTCCCATCCTCAGCTCCTCCAACACCCCTCTTCCCCCCACTCCCCCCCCCCCACAGCCCGTTCATTAACCTGCTTCCTTATTTCCTGGATACTAAGACATATATATATTTTATATATATATATATATAATTAAAATTTACTTTTAGTTTTCTTCCCTTGAAAATCTGTAAGGTATGTCTTATGTAAATATGTTTCCAAGTGGTGGAAGAAGAGTGAGTAGGTTCCAGACACTGGCCAGTGTGGGTAGATGGACAGTCAGGCCGATGGTGCTGTGTGAAAAGTGCTTGGGAGATTCAGGAACACCTAGGAAGGGCCTCAGCCCAGCCCTGGGGTGCCAGGCAGGGCTTTCTAGAGGAAGTGTTTCTCCACTGGGGAATGATTCCCCCTACCCCTCACCAGCCCCCCCAGGGTCTTCAGTGAGACCAATGGAAACACTTTGGTTGTCACTGCTGGGGTGAGTGGGAGTGGAAGAGATGCTACTGGAATCTAGTGGGTACAGCCTGGGGTACTGCTAAACGCCCTACCGTGTCTAGAACAGCTTCCCCCACAATAAACAATGATCGGGACCCTAATGTTGGTGGTGCTAAGGTTGGGAAAGCTGGTCTAAACTGAGACTGAAGGATGGATGGAATTGGCGGTGTTGGGGAGGGGGTCAAGTTGGAGAGGGTCATAGGTGTTCAGGGAGTGTGGGCTGTGGGGGGAATGGTGCCGAAGTAAGTTAGTGGAGGTAGCCTTCCATTGGCCCCCAAGAAGGTCGTTCCTCACCCCGGGGGACCTGTTCCGGCAGCATGGTGGTTGCAAAAGCCAGATGTAGAGGATTGAAGTAAGGAGCGTGAAGGCAGTTTGTCTGGGAAGAGATTCATGGCAATAATGGCAGTTATGATGAAGTCTTCCTCTGCCGGACACTCTGCCAAATGCTTAGTGTTCGTTATCAGGTTATTGCACACAGCAGCCCTGGGAAGTAAGGATTCTTTTGCACGGATGAGGAAGTAGAGGTTTGGGGAATTGAGTTTGTTAAGGATTCATGGAGTTGGGATTCAACCCCAGGAGGCTTTAACTGTATCTTCAGTTTCCCCAGTTCCCCAGGGAATAGGCCAGAGGGCCCTGGGGTGAGGGGTGAGTAGGTGCGTGTGTGCGTGCGTGCGTGTGTGTGTGTGTGTGTGTGTGTGTGTGTGTGTGTGTGTGTTGGGGAGAGGGGGAAGGCGCCTCCTGGATGGGTGAGAGTTTACAATGGGAAGGGCTTAGCTGGTAGTCAGAGAGAAAACTGAAAATGCAGAGCAGGTGGGCTCCCGAGTGAGGCAGGAGCCCAAGCTGAGGCACCGGGTAACGGGGCCGGAGGGAGCGGGGGAAGGGGAAGGGGAAGGGGGAGGCAGGCCGAAGGGGGAAGCCTCTGCCCTGCCCAGGCGCAGAAGAGCCAGAGGCGGGGAGGTGGGGGGGGGGGGCATTGGACTTGGAGCGGTGAGTTTGCAGAAGCAGCACTCCAAGGGAAGGCCGAGGGAAGGTGGGAAGACACGCTGATTAGACAGATAGAAGGCTGAGATTTTTCTAGATGATTTCTAGACATTCGCCTATTGTATTTAGGTTTGCAAATATTACTATGAGTTGTACGTAGTCATTTTAAAGTTACACCTTATTTTCCTGTACATTTGTGAATATTGTCTGCCTCTTATCCTTAATTTTCTCTATTTGTGTTTTGACCTCCCCCCATTTCCCTTATTAGGCTAGATAATAGTTTTTGTTTAATTTAAAAAAAAAAAAAAAAAAGGTTTTCTTGATATTTCAGAGAGAGGAAGGGAGGGGGAGAGAGAGAAACATCAATGATGAGAGAGTCATTGCTCAGCCGCCTCCGGCACGCCCCCTCCTGGGGACAGAGCCTGCAACTTGGGCATGTGCCCTGACCTGCAGTGGAACTGGTGAGCTCCAGGGTTGTGGGTGACGCTCAACCGCTGAGCCACGCTGGCCGGGCAAGGATTTTGTTTAATTTTATACAGTATTATGTTTTTTGAGAAAGTAAGTGGTCACTTGGTTAGTTTTATTGCTTCTTGATTTTTTGACTTCTGGTTTTCTGTGTTTATCTTAATTAAATCTTTTCTTCCACCTTCCTTTTTATTTCTCTTTTTCTTGAGTAAGATGTTTAGTTCAATTACTATTATTATTTTTTGATTTGCAATTTTTATAAAGCTGTGAAATTTCCTCTAAGTACAGTTTTTAGCAAATTTCACACTTTATATACATAACATTTTAAAAGTCACACTCTGCCGGTGAGGTTTTATTTCCAGTTATCCAATAAATTGTTTAGGAAAATGTTTAAAGAATTTTCTAAGTGTTTGGAATGTTTTGTTTCCTTTTCCCCCAAAGTTTTGTTGACTTATAAGTAGAAATGATGGACTGTTTTTTCTGTTTGTAGTTTATTATCTCTTAATTCTGGCATTACAGACTCTTGTAAACCTGCGTGGGCACTTGAAAACCTTTGTAAATGTCCCACAGTTGCTTGAAATGAAAATGTGTTTTCTATTTCCAGGATATGAAATTTGAAATGTGTCTCTTAAGCCAATTCTATTAATTCTATCCTTAGTCGTCTTTCTCCATTTAATCTATTAAGTACTTATGTCTGTTTCTTCTTGTATCTGTTGCCTTTTTTTTCCCTTTATTGGTAGGGGGGCCAGAATATCATGATAAATCTTCATCGTGGATTGTACGTTTTTACATTATTAAGTATTTGTCTTTGAACTTTTAGAATGATGGCTTGCTTTACATCTGTGGATATTTTCTGCTGCTTATCCTTAAGGTTTTTGTATAAGTTAAGGATAAACTTAAAAGCATTTTTATCTTGAATTTAACCATGAATAATATTTATCATAATCCCGATTTATGTTTTCTTGATATATCTTTGATCAAATTATTACTTTCAAACTTTTTGTGTCATTTTGTATATATGGCTCTTTTGCAGACAAATGCAATTAGAGTTTATTTTTTAATCTACTCTGGAGATGTCTTCCGCAGGAGGAGTTTTCTAATTCACATTTATCCAGATACTATATATACTTGATTCTAATTAATTTTTTGCACCCGCATATTTCTGTGCAATTTCCTTTGTCCTCTGTCTTTTACTACATGGTCTATTTTCTTTGATTAAAAATATTAAAAGCTATATAGTCTGTTTTTATTTTGATTACTAATTAAATTTTACTTTAATTTATGTGCTCTATACCTCTCTTTGGGGTGGTTCTGTTGTTGTTGTGTACTTCAGAAAGAAATAACACCAAGTATTTATTTATGTCCTGCTGTGAAAGTTGAGACAATGTTTCAACTTATGTTTATCCTCTGAGGCCTCTTTACCCCACCTCTTTATTTCCGTTACTATGCTTGAGGATTTTCCCCAGTTCTACATAATTTTATTGTTGTTACTATATGAGATACTTTATTGGTATTGTATTTATTACATTTAAGGGATTATAATTTTGTTTTGCAGTTATTATCAATTATTCGATCTCATTTCTAACTGTAAGTGGAGTCAGTGCTCACATCCTCTGCTTTCCTCTAAATTTCCTGTTCTTGAGATCCTGATTGATTCGGAATCTTCTGTTGGTTGGATGGTATTACATCACTGAGTAGATTTGGAAGGAGAGTTAGTAAGTGCTGCATTCCCTGACTAATGGAAAATGCGTTATTATTACTTTTATACATGGCTGCCAACTTAGCCAGGCACTGAATATTCGGATCTCTTGCTCTGTTTCTCAAGCCTTCACTGCTTTCTGTCACTGACTGTTACTGTGAAAAAGTCAGAGGCTGCCTGACCTTTTCCCCTGTCATTGACTAATTTTTAAATATCTTGATTTTATAGAATTCAGTGTTTATCCTTAAAATTCTATTGCTTTACCGAGATGTCGCAATTCTGATGATTCTCTGTAACTTTCCTGGAACATCAGATATTCCTTTATTTCAACGAAGTTATTTTCTCTCATGGGTTTGGGCGTCTTTTGTTTTGCTGTGTCCTTCTAGACTACCTTTTATCTGTATGTTGGATCTCTATTTTCAAACCTTCTCTGTCATCGTCTCTACTTGCTTTCATTTACTTGTCCTTCTCTGCATTTTGTCAGTTTTCTGAAGACTGTTTTCCACATCATCAACTTTGCTTTTGTTTTGTGGATTTTGCCTCTTATTACTTTAATATATTTATTGGTTCTGCGGTATTATTTTTGTTGTCAGTTTCTTTCTTCAACTGCCAGCTCCCCTTTCATCTCATTCTGATGTCTTATCATCGTATCTCTGATCTATTCTTTCCTAGTACCTCTGTTAATTGTTGTATATAATTTTCTTCTGTGTCCTGTTCTTTCAAAACAGATAATTCATTGGTCTCCTTTTTGCCCTGTTTCTTTCTGTCACCCTTTTTTCCTCCCTCGGTTCACTTTTTTTCCTAAGTTATTTATCTTCGATTGGGACAAAATTACCAGAACTTTCTCTTGGCCCCCAGACAATGAGGGTAATATCTCCAAATTTCCTCCTTAACCCCTGCTTAATTCTGCTTTCAGAGCCTTAGTTTGGGTCTTGATAGTTTGTGTTTCTTCTGTAGCCCCTTCAGTAGTCTATAAAGTCATGGTTAGGCTCCTGGCAGGATACAGCTGATGAATTTTATCTCTGAACTCTGTGATTCTAAGTTTTAAGTCCTGCTTTTGATTTGAGGGGCCCATTGGTCTGTTGGTTTGGAGTGGCCAGACTTTTTCCTTTGTTTCTGTTTGCCTCTTTCTTTTCCTTCAGCCAAGCCTTTGTTTGCATTTTGAGACTCTTAGCCACCATTTCCCCCCAGAAGTCCCTGGGTAAGCTTAAAGCACGTGTCCTTCTTTTTTTAGGGATTTCCAAACACATCTCTATTTTCAGATGTTGATTCTCGCTGTGGATTCTGCTCTGCTCCGTACCTTCAGTGCGATAATCAGATAACCACTCCAAGGTCAGAGGTGTTTTCTAATAGGATTTTGTTTATCATGAGAGCCTCTAGGCACAGGAGAGTCTAGGGTGCTGAGGATTTACCCAAACTCAGTATTTTCTGGATAAAATATCCTGATTCTTTCCTTGTGGATTGCCACATCCCACACTAGAAATGTCAAGGACACCATGTCATGAGCTGTCCTGAAGTTTTTAAGGGAGATGAGTGTCAGTAGCAGCATTGCATCATGCACACTTTTCAGTCTGTACTCTGTCTTTGGTGAGTGTGCTCTTACTAGCTTCTGAGGCTAGATTCTGCAACTTGGTGTAAGTAGGGTATATCTAATTTGATGGAGAAAGGGACTTACCTTTCTTGCTGGTGGTCGCAAGGACCGTTTCATACAGGAAGAACGTTTGAACTTGATCTTAAAACTTGATTGGGCATCAGAACCACTCTGAGGGTTTGTTAAACTGTGGATTGCTGGGCCCTACACCGAGTCTGATTCATTAAGTCTAGAGTGGAAGTGAGAATTTACATTTGTAATGAGTTCTTGGGCCACGCTGATGCTGCTCGTCTAGGGACCCCTCTTTGAGAGCCATAGTCTTAAAGTATGGGAATTCCTTGGACCTTTAAAATGTAAGCAAAAGTATTCTTTCTACAGGGAGGAAAAACATGACCAAACATGCAGATCTCAGCACCTTCTCGATTTGTAAGCCATTCTCTTCATTACGATAAGGGACTCCTTTTTAAGAGACTCTTATGGAAAGTATTTCTGATACATTTCGCTTTTCTATATTCAACAAGATATAGATATCTATTAGAAATGTAGAAAAATAAAGGATAAATAAATAAATACGTATATTCGTAAATGTGGTAAAATACTCCAACTTGTGGTTCGTTTCAGAACACAGTATATAACTTGAGGTGGAATCTAGTATCAACAATACTCTCGAATTACTGGTCTGAGCCGCTCACTCGTTATGCCCACGAGGAGACTGACTTCCTTGCCAGGCATTTGAGGGACTGACTACTCTTCTCTTTTCTGTTTTAAATGAACTGACCCTATATTTCCAGAGACCCCTAAGGCTCATTGAGCCAGCCCCTTCAGTGACTTTGTTGGCAGAACACATTTTCCATAAGCAACAAGGCGATGTTCCTCATGGGGTAGATTTGGCAGACATAAAGCTACCACGTAACCTTGCTCTGATTCCGTGAGGCTGTATTCTGAAAAGAGATAATTCAGTGTTATAGCTCTTGTTCTGTGGATACCTTTGTCAGCAACTTTCAGTCTTCCAAATGTCTTTCCAAAGTATAAGCACACTGCTTGCATGCCTAAGGAGCTCTCTGAACAGTCAAACGGCAGATGATGGGTTTTGCACCTTTTCAGTGACTCTCCTGAGTGTAGATTTCAGAGCAGTGGGGACATTGGGGGTTATTCTGGAACTTTCCTCCCCAGGGAAGAAAGACTAGTGTTAGTGAGAATATATGGTCATGAGCATTAAGTGGGAAGAGTTACTAATGAACTGAATAACATTTATAGAGTCACTGCTCTACTGCTGATTTCCATTCTCAAGTTATGAAATTCAAAAGGGTTTGTTTGCTTCTGGCCTCAGAGAGTTTGTGTTCTAGAAGCCTTGGGCAGGTTATTTTTCCTAAGACCTCAGTTTCATGATCTGAAACACGAAGAGACTGGATCAGGTTGGACCACATGGTCTTGAATATCTCCTCTCAAATGGACATTGTGAGTCTATAAGACAATTAACTTTTAGAATAAATTCTTGTATTTGGTTTAAGGAAAGCACAAGTCACATATTTTTTCAGTACTTTTCAGGGAAGCAAAGGAGAGAAACTCTGCTCCTGCCTAATTTCATTATAGTTCCCTCACTGAGAATGTGTGAAGAATGTTGAGCTATAAGGGAGAATTGTTCCTCAGGCTTCCCGGAACCCTCGCAGACAAGAATCGAAAGGTTTTTGTGTAGGGAAGGCAACCAAATGGTATCCAGTGTGGCCGCAGGTGATGATTCCAAGTGGCACATCAGTTCAGGGAGCTTAGCAGAGTTATAAATATGTGAACGGGATGAAGCGGCCAGAGCACCTTCCCCATGGATGATGACTAGGAAAAGGAAGATGGCCACTTACTCAAATATCAAGGACAAGTGGGGACTTAGAATTAGAATTCTTAGGATCCCAGTAGTCAGCTCATTTATCATTGTGATGTGGCTTCATTAGGTGCGGTGAGGAAAGTGTCGCCTAGCACGAAGTTTCCGCTTTGTTTTTCTGGTCATGGAGGCTCTCTGGAATTACTTAGGTTCCTAAAGGTTTACTTTGAGTTGGTACCTTTGGTGTTAATTTTCTCCTGGAAAGCAGGCATGCGGACACTCGTTCACACCGCAGATCTCATCAGGGCCAGACCTGTGCTGGCCCCTGGGGATATAAGAACCAAGAGTGATCCTGAGTAGCCTGGGGCCCCATCGGTTTGAGAGAAGGTAATTTTACGTGTTCAACAGGAAAAAAATGTGCGCTGTGTTTTTCACAGAAATTGTAGTTGAAAGCCACATGCCAAGTGTGGAACTTGACCATTTTTAATGACATTGACCCCTTTTACCCACAAAGCCCACAGGATCATTAACAGTGCAAGGGCCTTATCGCTAGAAAAATCTTCTTGAAAAATTTTAAGTAAAAGATCCAAATCAGAAAAATAAACTAAAAGCTGGTGGTATCATATGACATGAAGGCCACTAAGATTATTTAGAAACATAGAATCCTAAAACCTTTGACTTAGGAGAGAGCTTGCGGACTGTCTAGTCCAGAGATTCCCCAGCCAGGACCCCATGAAAGGCTTGTAAGGGCCAGGTGGGTTATATGCAGAGACTGAAAATACCTAGAGACTGCTTGTGACAGGGTTTCCAACCTCTGCACTAGAATGGGGCTGTTCTGTGCATTGTAGAATATTTAGCAGAATCCCTGGCCTCCACTGACTGGATGCCAGTAGCACCCTCCTTCAGTTGTGAGAACCAAAAATGTCTCCAGATATTGCCAGATATCCGTGTGTGTGTGTGTGTGTGTGTGTGTGTGTGTGTGTGTGTGTGTGTGTGGCGGGGAGGGGGATGATGACAGACAGGATGCAAAATCGCCACTGGTTGGGATGACTGCTCTATGTTAACATAAGGTTAGTAGAAGAACCTAATTCTCATGATAAATCTTTTTGTGTTTGATTAGACTCCTATAATTCAGAAGCTCTGATTCATTCATTCATTTGTTCATCCATTCCACACATTTGCTGAGTATCTATTGGTGTGAAGTGTCCCCAGTGCTAAAGATGCCAATGTAAATAGACAGACATGGACCTGCTCTCAGAGTGCTTATGTTCAAGGGGAGGAAGACAGGTATCACATCAACACATGTCAACAGTGAAGCAGCATAAGGTGATAAAAAGCGAGTGTGGTCAGGGTTGTGGATGGCAGAGGGACGGACTGGATTTCATGCGGGCAGGGAGTTGTCATTACAATGCTTGGGTCAGGGCCTTGTGTGCCACTGGTACAGGCAGATGTGGGACAATTCTCATCTGAAGGGAGTGACTTGTGTGAATTTTCTGAGCAAACCAAGAGCCTACAAGGTGATAAGCAATCCTCAGGGAAAGCTCCGTAGACAGAACTTTCTAGCCCAAACTAGAATGCTGAGGAATCAGCTGTGTAAAACTGGGCATTTTTCTCTGAATAATAATAAAAAGTAAAGGAATGAATTAAGTCAGGGGAAAGAAATCTTTCAGAATCTGAGGAAATCTTCTAAAGCACACTCTTTGTACAAAAAAGTTGGACATCATAATCTAATCTCTTCATTTAACAAAATGATCCAAGTAAAGGCTTCAAAAGACCTTGCCCCAGGTGAAGGGGGCAGGCAGTGTCATCACACCTGCAGGGAACAAATTCTTTTACTTTCTAGATAGGTATTGCTGTATCCTTGTCATTCATTTTAAAATTTTTTTGTTAATCCTTACCCGAGGATACTTTTCCCATTTATTTATTTATTTATTTTTAAATTTATTTTTATTTTTTTAGAGAGAGTGGAAGGGAGGGGGAGAGACAGAGAGAAACATCCATGCTAGAGACACACCAATTGGCTGCCTCCCACACGTACCCCAACCCGGGCTGGGGATCGAGCCTGCAACTGGGGTATGTGCCCTTGACCAGAATCGAACCTGCAACCCTTCAGTCTGTGGGCGGACACTCTAACCACTTAGCCAACCAGGCCAGGGCCTTGTCATTTAGTTTTGTTATTTTTCTTTTTTATTACTGATTTCAGAAGAAGGGAGAGGGAGAGATAGAAACATCAACGATGAAAGAGAATCATCAGTCAGCTGCCTCCTGCACACCCCCTACTGGGGATCGAGCCCACAACCAGGTCAGGGCACCTCCAGGTTCATGGGCCTACATGTAACCACTGAGCCACACCGGCCAGGCTTGTCATTCATTTTTAGAACTGGCGAATAGTGAGTAAACTGAAAAACCGAAGTTTGTTGGGCAAAAGTGAGATTTATCATTACGGATTCGTGGAATGTGGGCTTGACCAAGCATCTGAACACTGTAGTGTTTTCACTTTGTAATAAATTCTACTGTTGTGTTGACACACAGATGTCTTTAACTTTCTGCTTAGAAGTTTTTGGGGTGCAGTGGTTTTTAGGAGTGAACTTACTTGCTGAGAGTAGATTGGGGATTGTGAAGGGGAAAGAAATTCCGTAGCTATCTTTAAAAAAAAAATCTTAATTCTTGGGTATCTGCCAGTCCCATACATAAACACATACTGTGTTTTTTGTGTTGTAAGATTCTTATTAATTTGTTGGAACAGGTGGGAAAACTATTGGATCTGAATGGGCCAGTTGCTTAATTAGGAGGAAGGATAGCCTAATGGCTTCTGCTATAGGTAGAGGCTAAGAGGAGGGGGGAAGAAAATCCTGATCTCCTTGAGTAGGGAGAATTGAAAGTGGTCGTGGTCTGCACAATCCCAGCCATTCCATTCTGCTTAGGGCTTTATCCTGACAGGGTAGTTAGATCAGGAACCATGCTTTGGAGAGGGACTGACAGACCCAGGTGCCAGGCTTGTATAATCACTTTTATCAGATATAAAAATTCAGTCTGGAAAGGTCATTACATTACTTGTGTCAGTGCCTTGTGTGTCACTGATACAGGCAGATGTGGGACAGTTCTCATCTAAAGGGAGTGACTTGTGTGAATTTCCTGAGCAAACCAAGAGCTTACAAGGTGATGAGGAAGTCTCAGAGGAATCAAACTGGGATACTTGGGGGCTTTTCCCCAAATAAAAGACGTAACAAAACTTTCTTATACATCATGTTGGGGTCTTTTTCCCGCCACCGAATAGTAACTGAGAGCAAGGTATGTTGTGAAACTGGTCCCTGGATTCATTCAGTGAAAATGTAGAATTTACTTGGGTGGCACTTTCTGTGCCAGGAACAGCTATGGCCAAGGCTTGAGGTCAGTCAAGCTTTCAAACCCACAGAGGAGGGACCTGTGCGCCGTTTGGTCTTTCATGATGTGGAAAATGACTTGTACTGCGGCTTCTGCTTAGTCTGCGTCTCAATCAGTTCTGTAATGAAGACCCAGCAGCATATCTGCAAGTTCCCTTTAATTTTACAATTTTTATAATGAGAGTTCTCGTAGTGTGAAAAGTGTCTGTAGAAACCCAGCCAGCATGCTGAAGAGTCTCTAAAGGAACACCGTGATTTTCTGTCTCTGCTGTTTGGGTGAAGGTTGGCTCAGGAGGAAAGATATCAGTTATTTCTCTTTCTAAATGCTAGGGCAAGAATGGTTCCAGTGTTTCCAAGGAACTTCCTGATGGGACCATGACATTTCAGAGAATTCGGTCAACACGAAGAATGGTTTTCTGTCATTTGAAAGAACGGGATGAGCTGGGATCTCATTTGTCATGGTCATATTTTGAGAATTTTAGTGTAAGGAGGAGTTTTGTTTTGTTTTGTTTCTCAAGGAGAATATTGTCGGGACATTTCTCAGAATTAGAGTTATCTACTCAACTGAAGGTTCCCCTTTGTAGACAATGAAGTCTGAAGCTACTGAGATACCACCCTGCTTCCTCCCTTTCTTTTCTAGTCCCTTCTCTCCTCTTTTATCTCCTTGTTCAAATCACAAGCTTCCTTTTCTAAGGACAGGGGAGCTGGCAGACTGCCTGTTGGCTTGTTGGCCTCAGTTAGCGTTATATCATTGCAAAGGAATGCATGAATTCTCCAGAAGGTATGTACTATCTCTTTCTGTATTAGACACTCACTACCTGCTTTCATAACAGGTCACTCAGCCCAAATCGCTGCTTATTTACATACCTGGAATTTTTGTAGTCACTTGGATTACATCCCTAGATGCTCATCTCATTTTAATGATGATCCCAAAGGTATCTGTTATGAAATATTCCTCCAACATGCTCTGTAATACTTGAAAACTTTAGGCAGGAAAACAAAGCTAAAACAGATAACCTGAAGACTAGCAAGCATTCTTGGCCAGAAGGTGACTGGGTTATTAATCTGCAGATTGCCTGCTTCAGACTCGGCACTTAACGTACATGGTTCCACAGATGGGCCAGGCCAACCACGTAGAACCGAGGCCACGTGCATTGGCAGGATGCAAGGTCTCATGGTATTTCTCTGCTACTGTTTAAATTCAGTCTCATATTGGGGGTTACGTATGTGATTGCAAATTAATTCTTTCTCTTCTGAAAATTTGGTTTTGAAGAACAGCTGTGCCTCCCTTCTGAATTTCTTAATTATTTATCCCCCCGATAGGTTAAACCTTTCATTAGTGTGGTGATTGCCAAGAGTACACAGAACTGCTTAGATCATGTAGCAAACAGTGCAAACATTTGATAGAACGTCTGAAGACACCACATGGCGAGCCAGGATCTATAGTTGTACCAAATGCTGTGGGATCGATAGAGGTAGCTTGTTTTTGGATGTTCTTTGTTGGTTTATTTTGCCAACAGATCTCCTATTAATTTGGAGTGCACATGCTCATATCTGAGTTCAGATTAAATTTTTAAAATTATATAACATATATATTAACAAATGAGGGTGTCCCAAAAAATGTATACGCACTTTGAATAATTATTAATTCCAGTGAGCTAAATCTGAAAAGAAGAAACATCAATTGAGCTATCAGTTGTACACACAATGTATGTGTGTACATTTTTGGGGGAGACTTTATATATAGAGAGACAGACAGACATAGTGACATACTATATTTGCATTTTAAATTATTAGGACTCCCACTTTGACCATGATGAGAGGAAATGATAAGTAGTGGTATAGAACATCCCTTGTTGCTAAGAGTAGCAACCTAACATTCAAGAGTGGATTAATTAATTAATGATTCTCCCCCTCCCACGTTTTTCATCCTAAGCATGAAAATTCCTCCTAAACCATGGTCTTGGGGCTTGCAAATAGAAATGTTAACCTCCCTACACACCCCACAGCTTGTTGACTTCATCACATCAACAGTTTCCCATCTGCAAATACATTTGTAGAGTGATCTTGAAGCTCCTGATTTTTGTTTTTCTAGATGAACTATTTCAAAGTTTATGCATTCCACTACCTGTCCTTGGCTAATTGTTTTTTCTACTGGTAGGAAAGTAATAGGCACAAACAACAGGTGTTAAATAAAGCCCTTTATTAGAATTGTGATTCAGGAGAACTGGGGAGTTCAGTGTCTTATAAACCAAACTAGGTTTCTGGAGTGGACAGAGGAAAAGCACCTGATGGTGTTTCTGGTTGTTTCTCAAAGGCTTTGAAGGTTATAATTAGTTGCTGCTGAGTCCCTGTGGCTGGGGTGCTTCACAGCTTTATTTCTGGTCTGCAGTCTGAAAGTCAGAGGACAGGTTAGATCCAGGCAAGGCCTGTGTGTTTAATTTGGGCTCTTCCTGGAGACAGTTGGGATTTTGACTTGAAGACCAGGTTTCTGCTCCTGGGCCATGCAGACGTAAAGAACAGTGCCCACCAAGCTGACCTGGGCGAGCTTGGATAGCTGTAAAACATCAAGGGCGCCTCCCCCATCTCCAGTTACTTCTAGACAGTGAGTTGGAAAGAGTCACCGAGGAGCTGTGGATTGTCTCTTTTCACCTTCCCAGGAGGAAAACAAAGGCCTAATGGACCCCAGGAATCCTGAGTACAGAAAGTGTGTGGGCAGATGGTACATATTCAAATTGGTCTTCTTAAGGTGGAGAAAGAGCTACCTGTTTCCATAACTTCCCTTTCCCCATTCTCATGCGTGTATTCTAAACCTTTAACAAAACTTTTGGATTTTCTTTAAATATGACTTCAAGAGTTTGTCAGATACGGAAATTTGGATTTGGGGTTTCCCATCAAAACCTCACATTTTGAAATCCCAAAACTATAAATGTAAATTGAATTAATCAACAGCAGATAATAAGTAGAACTGAAGAGTAGTGAGTAATCAGGTGGTCTAGTGGTTTCACGTTAGGAGGACTGGGCACATTAGGGGTGAGGTTATTTGACAATGACTTCATAGTCACCTAGCCGGGGTCATCATGGATGGCAGAGTCTAGTCGCCCGATGGAAATATTGTATTGGGGATGGGGAGATGGGGGGGTGCTTGTTTGATGTGTAGATTCACCTCGTGACCTTTTGAGGTAGTGTTTCTTTTTAGTTAATGTAGAAGCTTCTTCTGCCTTTGATTTTGCTGATTTGGTCAGTGAGGGGGGAAAAAAAACTGTTGCTAACCTCATTATCAGTATTTTTAAGTGAAGTAAGTAGATATGAGATGAAGGCTTTTGATTTTAAGTGCTCGTTTTGTAGCGGATCGGTCTAGTTTAGCCTCTTAGGGTTGCTGCTCCTCCTGGGTAGATGGAGCAGTCAATTATGCAGAGCATATTTCTCATCTTTTTCCTCGTTGTTGGTTTCTCAGAGGATTACCATCTGCTGCAAAAACATCCTCCGGTTGATGGATGGGTCGTCCTCGGGTCCAGTTTTCCTTGTCTCTCGCCACCCCTCTTCCCGTCCCCTCCTCTGCCTCTGCCTCCTTGCACATGGGCACCTCCTCAGTCTCAGGCACACCACGTTTCTGTTTCTTTGATTGTTTGGGCCACGCTGGCAATTTCTGTTTTCTTCTCCCGTCGGCGTCTTCAGGAGAAATGTGTACACAAAGACAAAATGGCTTTCAAAGGAGGCGACATCCTCATTTCTGTACTTGGTGCAGACATCAAATTGAAGGCCACTCAGCTGTACCCCACGCTGGTTCTCTCTGCAGCTTGGAGATTAACCTCTTCTAAGGCTCTGAGCTATTTTTGAGGTAGAGGCTGCAACAACATTAAAGCTAGAACCCATTAGGAAATCACTGTCATCATCTCTTCTTTTTCCAAATCAGCGGCTTTTTTTTCTCTTCTTTTTCTGATCTCATAACCCTTTAATCTCCTTTGTAGCATAACAAGGAGACTGTTGGTTTGTTTGCATCCAGCGAAGTTAGAATCCTTAACAGCTTCCAAAGACACCAAGGTGTCGGAGCACTGCACAGAGAGATGAATTTCATCTCTGGGTGGATGACTTAACGCTGAAGGTGCCCTGCTTTCCTTGTGCAGAACCGTCATTTGTGTTGATGTTGTGCAAACCAGGCTCCAACTTTTCCAAGAGACACAGCAGAAAGGCTTTTGTTGCATTATTTCTAAAGGCTTGAAGTTTCGAAGGGAAGAGATTTTGTTTTCCTCCCGGCTATACAATGGAGCTTTCAGAGAACCTCTTTTAAAAGGAATAGCTACAGCCTTTGTGTGGAAGGGTGTGTCTGTTGGCAGGGTCTGCTGATGCAGACAGACTGGCTGGTGATTAACAAAGGTCATTAGACTTTGGAATCTGGCAAGCAGCGTCGGATGGTATGTCTTCTGCGTGTGTGGAAGGACGACTCCCAAGAAGCCAAAGCATTCTGGAGGTTCCCCCACCCCACCCCCAAATCCTGCCGGAGAGCAGGGTCTGGTCCAGGGTCGTCCTGTAATAACCAGAGCTCTGCTGGGACTAAGGGACAAGCATATCAATCATGGGATGGATAATAGAACCTTTGGAGATCTTGGTGCATGACATTTGAGGAAGAGAGAGGTGCAGCTTTTTCGGAAAGGAATGAAAACAGTCCGTTCTTTGTTGGGAGGAGAAGAGCCTAGGAGGAGCCCAGGCTGCTCTTGGAGGCTCCTTGCGGATTGTGAGCCCAGCCGAATCCAGAGAAGCCATGTCGTGCTTGGAGCTAAAATGGCTCCTCCGAAGCTCAGGACGAGGGCAGCTCAGCGAGTCTTAGAGCTCCAGTGACGCAGGAGCTCCTATCTCTTGAAAGTGTGATAAACACATTCAGCAGAGCTGTGGCTTGTTTGGCTGAGATGAAAGGACTAAGCTTGGGGGATGGGGAGTGCACACTGGATGATCTGCTCTTTTTTTTTTTTTTTTCTTCCCTGTGAAGTGTTCTAAATGCAGGAGTCGTCTGCACCATGGAAAAATTTGTTTTCAGGTCTAATGGACTGTGCGAAAGAAGTGGGGTGGGGCCTGGGTGACTGCTGTAATTTGATCCAGAGCTGATAGCAACCCTCTTCCACACAATTTGGGTTGGTGCTTAGACGTAAAAGCTTGTGTATCTGGAATATTGAGACTTAGATAGCTGGAAAGGCCCTGGTGCACAGTTCAATGTTTATTGAAAAAGGAGAAATTGCCCAGGGAAAGAAGAGGAGGTGAATACCTGCGTCTCACTCTGCAAGCTCCGTCTGTCCAGAGCTGGACTTGCCAGAAGTTATTTTAGAAGGCGATCAGCAGGAGCGTTCTTGCATAGAAAATCCTCCTGCAATGGCTTCTTTTACTCCATGGACATCTCACTATACTTTGCTCTCCTGCAGAAATAGTGTATCTTTTCCAATGAAAGCTGAGAAAATTGTCGCACAATGGAAGTATGGGAAGATTTATTAGTTCTTGGGCATCTGGTTCTAGATTGCAGTGACTCAGTAGAGTTTGCAAGACTGAGCTCCATGAAGTAGCTCACTCATAAAGATAACAACTGGATATCTCGACTCAGAATATATGTTAAAATAGTAAGGCGGCCTATACCTTCTACCTTTTAAACTTCTTAATGGTGGGACTCTCCACTGAGCTAGTGTGAAGCTATCTATATATTTCTGTCCCATAATAAATAGCAGAGTTAAGGTAGCTGGGCAAATTATTTTTTTTATTCTATATCAGGTTCGCAGCTTTTTTTTTTTTTTTTCTGTGTCCAAGTATACACTTCACATTTATAAAGGTGAGAGATCGGAAAAGATAGTCATGACTTAGAAGCCCCAAGTTTCTGTCTGTTGCCTTCATATAAATTGAGGCACCAAGGTGCAACTTTAAACAAGAAACTGGATTGCCATCTGAAAGTTGGTTGTTTGAGAACCTCATGAGAAATATTTTATGACCTAATTAGATTGGAGAAGCTGTTAGGTTATAATTGGTGAGTAGTAAAAAGCAAATAACCATTTAGCTCATAAAAGAAAAAGTGCCAACTAAAGTGTTTGGGGAAGGGAGGAAAGAGGTGTATCCCGATGTTGGTTAAGATGTTAAATTTAAATAATAAAATTACTTTTTAAATTTTTATTTTTTCAAATGATTAAGATTAAAATGATAAAAGGTACAATAAAAGCTCTCTCTACCACCACTCTGAGATTCAATACTGTTTCACGATTTAGTGGTAAAGCATCAGTGTTAAAATATTTAAGTAGCAAATAAAGTTTGAAACTTTTCCTTTTTTCTGGATGGACACCCTCTGTACTTCTGAGAAGGTTCTAGTTCAAAAAAGAAAATGGGTCCAGGCCAGAACCAGAGTCAGAATTAACTTACCAAGGAATTTGAATTCGGTCAAGAAATTCAGAAACTCCTAAAACTTTGGAAGTTTCCTTGACAAATGGCATTTAAAGATACATTTATATCAAGCCATTAAAAGCTTATCTGTTTTTTTTTCCCCTTCTTTGAAGTTATGAAGTCAAGGACAACATCCCTGTTATGTCTGATTGCCTTCTTTTGGCCAGCGTTCCAACTGGTAGACTTTAGTAAGCAAAATCTGCCGATATTTGAAGTTATTCCATTAATGACTTCCAGCCCCATCAACTTGGGGGTTGCATTCCCTGCCTTTCTTAAGATGTTTCGTTGTGACTTGTGCCACAGGTCCCTGATGTGAGAGGGTAGACCTCGATCATGGAGGTGCTTCAGTGTGATGGCTGTGACTTCAGAGCCCCGTCCTATGAAGATCTCAAGGCACACATTCAGGATGTCCACACGGCATTTCTGCAGCCAACTGATGTTGCCGAAGACAATGCGAATGAGCCACGATCCGGGTCCATGAATGCCAGTAATCAGACCGAGGTGGAGTTTTCTTCTATAAAGGATGAATTTGCGATTGCAGAGGATTTATCAGGTAAATCTAGACTCAGCTCAGCGTATCTGATATATTTTAGTGTTCTCATCTATTTTGTGTCGGTGGCCTTGCTTCTTAATATACATGGCTTCTATTCTACAGAGTTTCTCGCTCTTTTGAGCCATTTTTGTGGTTTGGGCATTATGTTTCTCTTCTTAAGTTCCTAGGTTATTGTCCTGTCAGCTTCCTTGTGCCTCTTAGTTTTTTTTCCATTTGGAAAACAAGGTATCTTCTCTGAAAGTTCTAGAATGGAGATGGCAGTTGGTGAAACTCATGCTTTCATAGCTGTATGGCACATTAATAGAGAAGAGATGAGAATTGTACCTAGAGTTGAACACCTGCATCTTAAGTCCGTGAGAAGCAATATGTGTATGTTCATTAATGCTTCATTAATATTCTTCAGAGCCTCATCTTGAGCTGTTAGGCCTTTTTAGTATGATGTTTATTAATGAAGAATAATTGAAAAGAAAAATTGATTTACATGATTGCATTTCTTAAATCTTTTTTGCTTTGCTTTGCTTGTCCCACTTAACCTTATGTTTTCTCTTTAGGTCAAAGTGCTACTGCATTGGGGACCGGAAGTTACTATGGCCACAGTACAGGATATTACGGTCAGCATGTTGCCCCTAATCCCAAGCCAACAAACAAGTTTTTTCAATGCAAGTTCTGCGTACGCTACTTCAGGTCAAAAAACCTCCTCATTGAACACACCAGGAAGGTCCATGGGGCTCAAGCTGAAGGGAGTTCAGCGGGACCCCCTGTTCCAGGATCCTTAAATTATAATATCATGATGCATGAGGGATTTGGAAAGGTCTTCTCTTGCCAGTTTTGCACATACAAGTCACCAAGGAGGGCGAGAATAATGAAGCATCAGAAAATGTATCACAAAAACAATTTGAAGGAGATCACTGCTCCCCCTCCCGCCCCTGCTCCCATGCCAGACCCTGTGGTCCCGCCTGTGTCCCTGCAGGATCCCTGCAAGGAACTGCCTGCAGAGGTTGTGGAGCGCAGCATCTTAGAATCTATGGTCAAGCCTTTGACCAAGTCTCGAGGCAACTTTTGCTGTGAGTGGTGTAGCTACCAGACCCCGCGCCGAGAACGCTGGTGTGACCACATGATGAAGAAACACCGTAGTATGGTCAAGATCCTTTCTAGCCTCAGACAGCAGCAGGAAGGGACAAATCTACCTGACGTGCAGAACAAGAGCGACCCCAGCCCCCCTTCCAACTCCACCTATCTGTCCATGAATGCTTCAAGCCGAGAGATACCCAACGCCAATGTCTCCAGCTTTAGGGGCTCCATCAGCAACTCCATCATGAGACCCAATTCTTCTTCTACTTCCAAGTATTCGCCCATGTCTTACCCTCAGATGAAGCCCAAGTCACCTCACAATTCTGGCCTTGTTAACTTGGCAGAGAGATCTCGTTACGGGATGGCCGACATGACCAATTCTCCTGCTGACCTGGAAACGAACAGCATGCTGAATGACTCTAGTTCCGATGAAGAACTCAATGAGATAGACAGCGAGAATGGTTTAAATGCTATGGATCACCAGACATCAGGCATGTCTGCAGAGCAGCTGATGGGCTCGGATGGCAACAAACTATTGGAGACCAAGGGGATTCCGTTTAGAAGATTTATGAACAGGTTCCAGTGCCCCTTTTGTCCTTTCCTCACCATGCATCGGCGCAGCATCTCCCGCCACATAGAAAACATTCACTTATCTGGAAAGACAGCTGTCTACAAATGTGACGAATGTCCGTTTACTTGCAAGAGCTCATTAAAACTGGGGGCTCACAAACAGTGTCACACGGGTACAACGTCAGATTGGGATGCTGTGAATTCGCAGAGTGAAAGCATTTCTTCCTCACTGAATGAAGGTGTAGTGTCTTACGAGAGTTCAAGCATCAATGGTAGGAAGTCAGGGGTCATGTTGGATCCCTTGCAGCAGCAACAGCCGCCACCGCCACCACCACCACCACCACCACCTCCGTCACAGCCTCAGCCACCCCAGCTACAGCCGCCACATCAGTTGCCACCCCAGCCCCAGCCCCCACCGACGCAGCAGCCACCGCCCCCCGTGCAAGCCCCACCTCTGCACCCTTACAAATGCACGATGTGTAGTTACTCCACCACCACCCTGAAAGGGCTAAGAGTCCATCAGCAGCACAAACACTCGTTCTGCGACAACTTGCCAAAATTCGAGGGGCAGCCCTCCAACCTCCCATTGGAAAGTGAGACAGACAGCCACCCCTCTTCCAGCAACACTGTGAAGAAAAGTCAGACCTCAATTCTTGGGTTGTCCTCCAAGAACAATTTTGTAGCTAAGGCCTCTAGGAAGCTCGCTAATGACTTTCCTCTAGATTTATCCCCCGTGAAGAAGAGGACTCGGATTGATGAGATCGCAAGCAACCTGCAGAGCAAAATCAACCAGACCAAACAGCAGGAAGACGCCGTGATCAATGTCGAGGATGACGAAGAGGAGGAGGAAGACAACGAAGTGGAGATCGAGGTGGAGTTGGACCGGGAAGAAGAGCCAACAGAGCCAGTCATGGAGGTGCCCACTCCCTTTTCAGCCCAACAGATTTGGATGAGAGATGCCGGTGAGCCCCCGAAGGAGCCCAACTTCAGAAACGTCACCCACGATTACAATGCCACCAATGGGGCTGAGATCGAGCTCACGCTTTCTGAAGATGAAGAGGATTATTATGGCTCCTCAGCAAATTTGAAAGATCACCAGGTTTCCAATACCGCTCTGCTGAACGCCCAGGCTCCTATGTATGGAGCCGAGCACAATAATGAAAGTACAGACTTTAGTGACTCTGGAAGGCTTTACTATTGCAAACACTGTGACTTTAACAACAAATCTGCCCGGAGTGTCAGCACCCACTATCAGCGAATGCACCCCTACATTAAATTCAGCTTCAGGTACATCTTGGACCCCAACGACCACAGCGCGGTGTACAGGTGCCTGGAGTGCTACATCGACTACACCAACTTCGAAGATCTTCAGCAGCACTACGGCGAGCACCACCCCGAAGCCATGAACGTCCTCAACTTTGACCATTCGGACCTGATCTACCGGTGTCGGTTTTGTTCCTACACAAGCCCGAATGTTAGAAGCCTGATGCCGCACTACCAAAGAATGCATCCCACGGTGAAGATTAACAACGCGATGATATTCTCGAGCTACGTCGTGGAGCAGCAGGAAGGGCTGAACGCGGAGTCCCAGACGCTGAGGGAGATTCTGAATTCGGCGCCCAAGAACTTGGCGACATCCACGCCCGTGGCTCGTGGTGGCGGCATGCCAGCTGCGTTTAATAAGAACACTCCTTCAAAGACCTTTCCTCCAGAATGTGAAAACCAGAAGGACCCTTCCGTTAACACCGTGGTCGTTTACGACTGTGACGTTTGCTCGTTCGCGAGCCCCAACATGCACTCTGTCTTGGTGCATTATCAGAAGAAACACCCAGAAGAAAAGGCTTCCTACTTTAGGATCCAGAAAACCATGCGAATGGTGTCTGTGGACAGGGGCTCTGCCCTTTCTCAATTATCATTTGAGGTGGGTGCTCCAATGTCTCCCAAAATGTCCAACATGGGTTCCCCACCCCCCCCACCACCCCCACCACCAGACCTCAGTACTGAGCTTTACTACTGCAAACACTGTTCCTACAGCAATCGGTCAGTTGTGGGAGTGCTTGTCCACTACCAGAAAAGACACCCAGAAATAAAGGTCACTGCCAAATATATCAGACAGGCTCCTCCCACAGCTGCTGTGATGAGAGGGGCCGAGGGGCCCCAAGGCTCCCCTCGGCCGCCAGCCCCCATGCAACAGCTGAGCCGCAGCAGCTCCGAGAGGGATGTGCCCCCTGTGGAGAATGAGATGTTCTTTTGCCAGCACTGTGATTATGGGAACCGGACGGTCAAAGGGGTACTCATTCATTATCAAAAGAAGCACCGAGATTTCAAGGCCAACGCGGACGTGATCCGGCAGCACACGGCCACCATCCGAAGCCTCTGTGACCGGAACCAGAAGTCCGCCAGTTGTGTGCTCGTTGCCCCGTCCAGTGTGGAGCGGGACAGAACGAAGCTGCGAGCGCTCAAATGCAGGCAGTGCTCATACACCTCCCCCTACTTCTATGCACTGAGGAAGCATACCAAGAAAGACCACCCCGCCCTGAAGGCCACAGTCACGTCCATCATGCGGTGGGCATTTCTAGATGGCTCGATAGAAGCTGGCTACCACTGCGAGTGGTGCATCTATTCCCACAGGGAGCCCAGTGGTTTGCTCCTGCATTACCAGAGGAGGCACCCCGAGCACTACGTGGACTACACCTACATGGCCACCAAACTCTGGGCCGGGCCAGACCCATCCCCTCCCTCTCTCATGATGCCAGCTGAAGCCAAAACCTACCGATGCCGAGACTGTGTTTTTGAAGCTGTCTCCATCTGGGACATCACCAATCACTACCAAGCGTTCCACCCCTGGGCCATGAATGGTGATGAGTCGGTGCTGCTGGACATCATCAAGGAGAAAGATGTTCTCGAGGACCCCCTCCCTTCATCCGAAGAGTTAGTGGGCCCTGTGAATTGTGAAAGCAGTATGCCCGTGCCACTCCCCGAGCAGGAAGCTGAGTGCCCGGAGGACGCCAGGCTTTCCCCAGAAAAAAGCATCCAGCTCTCGTCAGCCAACCCCGCCATCTCCTCCACCCCGTACCAGTGCACGGTGTGCCAGTCCGAGTACAACAACCTGCACGGCCTCCTTACCCACTATGGGAAGAAGCACCCTGGCATGAAGGTGAAGGCTGCCGACTTTGCCCAGGACATCGACATCAACCCCGGCGCCGTCTACAAGTGCAGGCACTGCCCCTACATCAACACCCGCATCCACGGCGTCCTGACCCACTACCAGAAGCGACACCCGTCCGTCAAGGTGACCGCCGAGGACTTTGTGCACGATGTGGAACAGTCCGCCGACATCGCCCAGAACGACGTGGAAGAGACGAGCAGGATCTTCAAGCAAGGGTTTGGCGCCTACCGCTGCAAACTGTGCCCGTACACGCACGGCACGTTGGAAAAGCTCCGAATCCACTACGAGAAGTATCACAATCAGCCTGAATTTGATGTCTTTTCCCAGTCGCCCCCGAAGCTGCCAGTGTCCCTCGAGCCCGAGATAACCACTGAAGTGAGCCCCTCCCAAGTCTCCGTCACCGAGGAGGAGGTGGGAGAGGAGCCCATGTCCACTTCTCACTTCTCTACCTCGCACTTGGTCTCCCACACGGTATTCCGGTGCCAGCTCTGCAAGTACTTCTGCTCCACCAGGAAGGGCATCGCCAGGCACTACCGCATCAAGCACAACAACGTCCGCGCCCAGCCCGAGGGCAAGAACAACCTCTTCAAGTGTGCCCTGTGTTCCTACACCAATCCCATCCGCAAGGGGCTGGCGGCCCACTACCAGAAGCGCCACGACATTGATGCCTATTACACCCACTGCCTGGCGGCCTCCAGGACCATCAGCGACAAGCCCAACAAGGTCATCATCCCGTCCCCGCCCAAGGACGACTCCCCGCAGCTCAGCGAGGAGCTCAGGCGGGCGGTGGAGAAGAAAAAGTGCTCCCTGTGCTCCTTCCAGTCCTTCAGCAAGAAGGGCATCGTGTCCCATTACATGAAGCGCCACCCAGGGGTGTTCCCCAAGAAGCAGCACGCCAGCAAGCTGGGGGGCTACTTCACCGCTGTCTACGCCGACGAGCACGAGAAGCCGGTGCTGCTGGAGGAGGAGGAGAGAGGCAGCTTCGAGAAAGCCGAGGTGGAGGGAGGTGAAGCCCAGGAGATGGAGTGGCTCCCGTTCCGCTGCATCAAGTGCTTCAAGCTCTCCTTCAGCACGGCCGAGCTGCTGTGCATGCATTATACTGACCACCACAGCCGGGACCTGAAGAGGGACTTCGTCATCCTGAGCAATGGCCCCCGCCTGCAGAACTCCACCTACCAGTGTAAGCACTGTGATAGCAAACTGCAGAGCACGGCGGAGCTGACCTCACACTTGAACGTTCACAATGAGGAATTCCAGAAGCGTGCCAAACGTCAGGAGAGGAGGAAACAGCTTTTGAGCAAGCAGAAATATGCAGATGGTGCTTTTGCAGATTTCAAACAAGAGAGGGTAAGGATATGTTTTGATTTCCCTTCCCCCAGGAGGCCTCTCAGCACTGGTGCCCACATGCACTTCTTCGCTGCCAGCCAAACTGCTACAGGCTTCCTAGCGACTTAGCTTGCCAGAGAGCTCCATAAGTCAATTAAACATTTCGAGCTTGATTATCCCCATTCTATGCTCACTCTTCTCCACGGTCCTGTGCCCCTCCCACTCACTCCTCCCGAGGCTCCCCCGGGGAGGGTTGGGTTGGTTTCTCCGTATCTCTCTCTGCCAGTAGCCTTATCCGAAGCCTAGGTCCAGGACGACGCTCGCTCTCTTTCCTAAGGCAGTTGTGGGCTGTCTCTTGGTCTCATTAGCGCTTCTCAGCCATGTCTCGGTCTGCAGCGTTGCCACGCGAACCTAACATCTCAAGGAGTAGAGTTTTGTGTGCGTGTCAAGAAGCTCACTAATGGCGTAGCTATGCAACGTCTCGCCTGCGTAGTTGAAATGGGTTGCAAGCCAGATCACTTGGTGGCCGTGACGCCGAGGCTTCTGCACAGAAATCTTCTCACAAGTCGTAACGTACTCGGGTTCCAGAGACTTTGCATAGTAGGCAGTGTGCCACGACTCTGACGAATGTGTTATGTAAAAAATAACTCACGTATTGTCTCCCTTGGTTTTTAACCTGCTTTAAAATAAAACCTGCTAGTAAGCTACAAGAATGAATGCCAGCCGTTGAGGGAGGGCTCGGAGTACTACTGATGGCTACCACTGTATTTTACCAGCCTTTTGGTCACTTAGAAGAGGTGCCAAAGATCAAGGAGAGGAAGGTGGTGGGCTACAAGTGTAAATTCTGTGTGGAAGTGCACCCGACGCTCCGAGCCATCTGCAATCACCTGCGAAAGCACGTCCAGTACGGCAGCGTCCCCGCCGTGAAGGTGAGAACTGGGAAGGTCTGGATGAGCATTCCTGTGCGTGAGCCATTCGAGTTACTCATTAATCCCGTTGCTCAGAGCAGCTCAGGAGAGGGCGTCCGGAGTGTGTGCATTCCTGAGTTATGCTCAGATCGGTCTGGCTTGTTTTGATTTCTTTGCAGGTTGGATCTCCCTCATCTCGTGTGTCTCAACCCGGTCGCGTTACGATCTGGTTCCCTTCCACGTGGATAGTTTGGTGGAAACAGAAGATCTGGGCCCCTTGGTGCAGGAGGCTTTGGGTCGCCCTTCTCTTCTGCATTTAGTGCCGTTAGGTGTTTGCTCTTCCGAGCGGCCCAAGCTCTTGAGAGGAATCAAGTGGGTTCTGTTCCCATCATCTTCGGCTCCTCCCACTGCCTGACTTCTTACTGTTCTTTCTCATCAGCCTGGCGATGCAGAGTCCAGGAGAATCCATCCGTCTTTTACTTATCCTGGGTCCTCTGAGGAGCGGGAGAGACACTAAACCTAAAACTAAAAGCCTTAAGTCACAGTTGGCCCTGAGAACCTGTTGACCTGACTTGTCTCCCATCTCTTCTCCCTGCTGTTACTGACAAGTGCTGTCCCTCTCCCCCGACCTTTCATTTTCATAGGCCGCCTGTTTTGAACATCTTAAGCCTAGTAGCGGCCACTGTTCCGATAAGCACGCTGCCTCCCCTGCCTTCCAGGACATGTCAAAGCACTTGTCATTTCTGAGCGGAAAAGTTAGTTCAGGGCTCTGCTCGTCCTCTCTGGATATGTGAATATATTTTCGCCATCCAGCCCTGTTTGTGTCCTGTTCTCCAACATGGTGTGGAGGCAAAGCTTCTGCTTTTCTCCTCTGAAGACTGAAGCAACCTGGCCGTTGGCAGAGCAGTGGCACCCGGGGGCAGCAGTGGTCGGCGTTTTCCCTGCCACTGTGCTGTGTCCCAGCCTTGGACTCATTCAGGGGAGACAGAGTGGCTCTTCCTCTAATCAGTAATCCAAGGAGCCACCTCAAAGCAGGAGTGACTTAAAACCAGGCTGCAGTGTAATTTTTTGAATTGATTGTATAGCAACCTTCAGGCAAGGGCTGAAGTCGCCGTCTGTGGGGTAGGGATGAGCATGAGGGCCAGAGGGCAGGATATTTCACTTTCCTTTATTTCCCAAGGATGCCCAAACTACCCAGCTTGGGTCCCTTCCTCCTTTCCTTTTTCTTTCTCTGAGCTGAACCCTAACCCTGCTTTATGTCAGTTCAGGTGAGATCGCAATTTGAATTTTTTTTTAAGATGGGAGATAAGTGAGCGAACCGTCTTCCAAGTGGGGGAACCCTTCTCTCCATATTTCCCAGGCAGTAGCACCCTGTGTCCGGATATGATGCCCCAAAACCGCCACCACTGCATGACGAACGGCCGTCGGTTTTGCCATGCCTCTGGGGGGCGCCGGAGAGGCAGGGAAGGCAGCTGATGAGTGTGGGAGAGTGAAGGGAGAGGAGGAATGCTGGGGCAGATGATGATGGATATTTATTTTGTTGGTGGGGCATGTGTGTGTGTGTGGTTCTCTTAGCAGGAGGCTGAAGATCCTTCCCACTTATTCCTGGATGGATTGGAAGCAGCCAAAGATGCAAGTGGCGGCCTGGTGGACCGGGTGGATGGTGAACACTGCTTGCTTGATGGAATGTTGGAGGATGAGACCCGGCCGGGGGGATACCATTGTAGTCAATGTGACCGAGTCCTGATGTCCATGCAGGGGCTGCGTTCTCATGAGAGGAGCCATCTGGCCCTGGCCATGTTTACCCGCGAGGACAAGTACAGCTGCCAGTATTGCTCCTTTGTCTCTGCTTTCAGGCACAAGTAAGTGCTATCGAGGGGTCGCAAGTGGTACCTGGGAGGAGGTGTCCTAGCGGAAGACAGCTAAGTGAGGGTGGGAGAAGCTTGGAGGAGTAAGCAGGTGCTGCTTATGGTTCACGGCTGCTGTCTAGTTGGCTGTTACCTTGAACTTCATCTGTTAAATGGGGCTAAGAACAGGAGATGGCTTGGTTGATATTAGATTTGACTAATGCAGGCTTTTTTTTTATGATAGTTTTGGAGGTATGGCTATGATTTACACAAAGAAAGATCAGAGAGTAGATAAGTTTACTGGTACATCTGTCAGAATTCACCCAGAACCTAAGTCATCATTTGAGGGGTAAGTTCCGTTTGGGAAATTGAGTGACTAGGAGGTAAAATTAGGACCATTAACCTAACAGTCCGTGATATTTTTAAAAAGACCTTGAAAGGTAGGTAAGTTGATGGGTGCCAAAGAGATGCTTGAAGTTCAGGGTGGTTGAGGAGGGGGAGCTTCCCGCTTTGCTCGCCATGGCTTGGAAATTGTAAATTTGGGCGTTTTGTGTAAGGCTTTTCAGGGGGATGAGAAGAGGGATAGTTCTAAGAAGAAACAACTTTTTGTTGCCTTTCTCTGCCGAGTGTGTACAAGAGAGAGAAATGTTCTATCCCGTGTTCTGCAGTCTTGGATGAAGGTGACTAATTGTGAGACTGACATGCTGTTTATTTTTATGATAATTGGAAATAAATGATGGGCTGTTTGCTTCTCTAAAAAGACAAAGTGCTAGTTAGTGGATGTGGAAAGGCGAGGGGAGGCAGTGCTTCTGCAGAGGTTAGGACGGGTTATAAACCATTATTATTATTCTGAGCCGAATATCTAATCTTTGTCATCAGATCCAGGCACTGGCATGAAACTTGTGTAGTTCTCATCAATTCCATAAGTATTTTTTTAGCAGCATCTATCACATTCTCTGGCACACAGCAGCACCTCAGTAAATCATTGTGAATAAGTGAATATGGCCTCATGCTAGGCAGGGTGCGGGAGGCTTTGGGGGAAAGTAAAGATGAGTAGGACGTGGTCAGTGTTCTAAGGGAAGGTAGGGCCTAGCCGGGTGAGCGAGCAGACTCTGCATGAGAAGGCACATGTCTTTAAAAAAATGTATGTCAATAAAATGCTATGAAGTTTCAAAGAGGGGAAATGTTACATCACTTTGGAAGAATCAGGAAGGTTTTATGGAGTGAGGAGCATTTGAGTCAAGTCTTAAAGCAGGAAGATAAGACTTGAATCCTTTGGAAAGGACACGTGATATGGAGGAAAAGACAAGAACACAAGCCTGGGGATGAGAGTGAAGCCCCTGGGGACCCAGTTGGTTGTCCATTTTGACTAATCTGTAAGTTATATAAGAAAGGAAAACTAGAAGGTAAAGGCTAGGAGCAGAGACCATATTTGGAGTCTTTGCTCGATTAGTACTTTATAATTTACATGACTAGTAAAGGAAGACTCAGAGGAGTGCAGTCCCAGTAAGGGCTAACATTTATGGAGCCTCACTATGTACTAAGAACTTTGATGTGTGATCTCGTTTCATTCTCAGAACAGCCCTATGAGGTATGGTCCTATTATTATCTCCATTTTATATAAGAAAAGTCAAGGCCTTTTAGTATAGAGAGTTTACATAACTTGCCCAAGGCCATACCGCTTATCAGCCATAGCTGGGATTTGATCCCACGCAGTCTGACTTCTTAGCGCATCCTCTTGAGTTGGGAAAAAAATGATAGGGGAGACCAATGAGGAGGCAGTGATAGTAGCTGATCCAGGGAGTGAGGACTGAATTTGAGGAATGGTTGAGGGAACTGGGATCTGCCTGACTTGCAAAAATGGACTTAATATAAAGGATGAGGGGCAGAGTAGAGTATAGATAGCACACAGATTGTCAGTCTGGTTGGCTGAGAGAATGGTAGTGCCCTTTATTGAAACTAGGAAATGAAAAAGAGAATTTGTTTTGGAGAAAAGAAAACAGGTGGTTTTGGTTGGGGTGGGTTGAGTTTAAGATAGCTAAAGGACACCCGGAGGGAGATGTCCAGAGGCCATTGAAAGGGCTGCCTTGGAGCGCAGGAGAACTGTTTGTTTAGTTGGTAAGCAGCACCACTCCCAAATGAGTCCTTTACAGTGGACTCTAGTTCTCTGGGGTAGTGATACAAATTAGGGCAATGAGAAAATGTTACACAAAGTTTTTAATCCTGTTCTTTTCTTTTTGTTTGTTTGTTTTTCTTCATCAAGTTTGGATCGCCATATGCAAACCCACCACGGACACCATAAACCATTCCGATGCAAACTCTGCTCTTTCAAGTCCTCCTACAACAGCCGGCTGAAAACACACATACTCAAAGCTCATGCTGGTGAGTTGGCATTCGTGATGCACGAGTCTTCTGAGTTTGAAATCCAGTGGACTTCACTGAGTGAAATTTTAAAAGTCTGTTGTCCTACACATGAGAATAAGTTATTCTTGAGATGGTTGCATGTTTAGTTTTGTTTTAATTGAATAAAAAAAAAATGAAGGAATCTCCCAAAGTCAAAATAATGCCAAGCCCACATCACCCATGTCATGGTTGATTCATGCTACTAACAGCTTCTGTTTGTTAAGAGAAATTTCTAAATTCCCGAGCCTTTCTAATGGAAATGCAAGAATTGTTACACCCACTAAAGATAATCCCCAACTAAAATAATGTCGTAATCTTGAGGAAGTTCAAAGGGAACAAAGAGAACTCAAGATGTGTAGTAAGATTTTTATGAGATGCCTTAGATAAAAGATAAGTGACTTTGGGTCATGAGTGTCCTGGAGCTACACCGGTCTCCATCCCTCTATCGTTCCATCTCATTGTGCTTCTCTCAGGCACCCCTTACCTGCTTACGTTCATCATCTGATTTAATCCTCATGACACTTAAAGGGTAGGTGATACTCTGATTCTTTTAAAAGTCGAATCTCCTCCCTGAGTTTCCTCAGCTGAGGTATTTAGATCCTAGTTTGAAAATTTGCAGCTAGAATCCTCATTTATTAGCTTCCCTTGTGTGGTTATAAAACCCACCCAGAACCTGAGTCCTTCCTTCACTTTGGCCATCTCCTCATTTCCTGTGGAAATAAGGTCTTGTCTCTTTGCTGTCTCCCGAGTGTTGGGTCCTGTTGAACTGGCTTAATGCAGTAAAACTACTGAAGTCTTCCAGATGCCCTGGGCCCCACGGGGGTTGGAGGGATGGGACAGGGAGATTAGCCAAATGGGCTTTTTCTCTATCTGTTAGTATTTTTATATCTCCAGGAAAATTCCACTAAAGTTCATGGAGTGAGAGGCTTTGGGGTTCAAGCCATTCTTTGCTAACTGTATATTGTAAATTACTCAGCTGGGACACCGTCCTGGTGTTTTTCCCATAGGCCTCAGCCTTGTCAGAAGCACTTTCGCAGTGAGAGTTGGGTAAATGATTCGGCCTGTAGGAAGGGCTTTGAAGGAGTGCCAGAGGCTGCACACTGGCTCCAGGGCAGAGCTGAAGTGTATGTTCTTGGAGCTGGCCGAGCAGACTGGCCTTCTGTGCTCCCTGGTTGGAGAGAAGGAAGCATCCAGAGAGAGGGAGTGGGGGCAACGTAATTCAGCTTTCTATGCACCTGGGAAGCCTGAGATCCACAAATGGCCCTTAGCCACTGACCGTGGCTTAAAGAAAGCCAATGCATTTTGCAAAGGACTCTTGACTCATCTTGCCTGTTGTAGATGGATTATTCTGTTTTATTTTAAAGGATAAAGAGTCATGTAGACGAACCACATAACCCGGATATAGATTCTCTCTCAAGTTGTGCTACTTAGAACCACTGAACAAAGTTCATATAGCCAGGTTTGGATTAAAAAAATTGAAAAATGGAATCAGCAGAGTAGCGGTATTATATATAATATTATATATTATACAAGGTTGGACAAAAGTAGGTTTACAGTTGTTTGTATGGAAAGTAATACAATAGCCAATAAATAATACTAGAATAAACTCTGTTTTGCATACTCACAACTGTAAACCTACTTTTGGCCCACCCTAGATATGTAGAATATGTACATAATGTGTATATACATAGTACTCATATATAATATTATTAAATCCCATTGTTTGTGGCCCAGCATTGTCCTGTAACTCCTAGGTAATTGTTGGGTGGGCAACTGACGGGTGTCCTTTTTGGATCCTCTGACTTCTTTGAATGTCTGTTCTGCCTTGGGCTGTAGCATGTTGCATAAATCAAGGTTTGTTTCAAGACTTTCTTGGAAATGCAAGCTCTGGGGGTCATCAGTAGTGAAAAGGAAGCTTAATGCAGAACTTGGGATGCTGGTGTCACCTCACATGTGAAACCATTGAGTGGCAGGGGGGTAGCCCTCTCAGCTGGGTGAAGCAAGGGCAAGGTTACCTTCCAGTTCCTGCTTCACTTAGTAAACTGGAGATGTCAGCTCTGCCCTCAGCACCGCCCTCAGGTGTTCACTGGCCCAGAGAACTTTCATAACCATAGAGCCTTTCTTCTTCTCCTGTTCCTCTACTTCCTCCTCTTTCATCTCTTCTGGCTTTTAAATTTCACCTTCAAAATAAATTTTAAAACCCTGGCCGGTATGGTTCAGTTGGTCGAGCATTGTCCTGTGTGTGGAGAGGTCACTAGTTCGATTCCTGCTCCTCCGGGCACATGCCTGGGTTGAGGGCTCGATCCCCAGTAGGGGGCGTGCAGGAGGCAGCCAGTCGATGTTTCTCTCTGTTTTCCCTTCTCCTTTCCTCTCTCTCTAAAATCAATAAAAACATATTTAAAAAATAAATAAATATATTTTAAAAGTACATGTTGATTAGAGAAAATTTGAAAAGGAAAGAAATATAAGCAGTCGTCCAGAATCTTATTTAGATAAGACCACTGTTGTTAACATTTGATAGTCTTTCCTTTCAACCATTTCCTCTATAATTATTTTTAACAATTGTGATTATAATTTAATCTAAAATATATTATGTGTTCCTGTGTATTTTTCTGTGTATTTTATTTTTCTGGGTTATTATAAACTCTTTAAGAAAATGATAATTCATCAAGAACATAGACCCATACTTACTTAATCATTTCCCTATTGTTGGAAATTTAGGTTGTTTCATATCTTTTCAAGCATAAATAAATGTTTATTTCCAAATAAAGCTTTGTACATAATAAAGGATATTTCCTTAATATAAACTCTCAGAAGTAGAGTTACGCACTACAGGCATGACTATCCGAAGCCTATTGTTAGAAAAAGTAAAATTACTTTCTGAGTCGATTGTGCCAGGGTAACATAACAACATAAGCATGCCCATTTCACACCCTCGCTTCTGAAAATGCAACTAATTGAAAAACTGACTTAGGGCAAAGTTAAATCATGCTCTAATTCAATTTAGTCATAGTGATTTGTGCTGTGTTTCAGTGGTATAAAAATACTTAAAAGAAAAATACTTATTCTAACTGAAATATCCTGTTTATTGAAGAAAGTGGAGATACACACACACGTACACACACATCTATACATATACACCTCTCTTATTTTAAAAAAATGACTTATCTTTACTCATTTCTTTATTATTGATTATATAGGAAAATGGAGTTTTATGCTGAGGTTTATGAACTGTTCCAGAAAAAACAAACCCCACTGTAGGATGTGTAGAATCGAGGAGGTGGTGTGTAGTCAGCAGGGACGTGGAGGAGACTAGCACAGTAGGCTCGCACCGAGTGACTGTCCTGGAAAGCCACCGATAGGCCCTGGAAGAAGAATTCGGCGCGTTATTTGCTGCTGATGATGTTAGGCAGCCGTGGGTGAACACCGACCCGGCCGTCTCTAGTATGGAGAGGGAGGAGGCGGATTGGGAGGCCTTCTGATGGGAGGTACCCCAGAGGAGGTAGCACAGACACCTGGTTTCCATCCCAGTGGAGGAACAGCCCATCGGCTCCTCCACGTAAGTAGAGCGTGGAAGGAAAAGGAACCAGGTCACCTGATTATGGAGCTCCTCGAAGAGTTTCCATCCCGAAGGAGTGCTGCGGCTGTGGGAATGGGCGGGGGGTGGTCCGTGCGGGCTCTTAGGCCCTGAAGCTGGCGAAGCTCTTCCATCGAGTGAATTAACCATGCTGTTCTGTTTCCCGCCCCGCCTGATGCCCTCCTTTCCTCTTTTCCTCTTGTCTGTCACCCCCATCCTCCAGGTGAACATGCCTACAAATGTTCCTGGTGCTCGTTTTCCACCATGACAATCAGCCAGTTGAAGGAACACTCCCTCAAGGTCCACGGAAAAGCCCTGACCCTCCCCAGGCCACGAATTGTCAGTCTCCTCTCCTCACACAACCACCACTCCTCCCAAAAAGCTGCCCCGGCCGAAGAAGTGGAAGACTCCAATGGTAAAATGGGCTGCCAGCCAGAGCTAACCACTTCGGGTTGAGGTGGGCTGGGACTAATTGCCAATCATTCTTTCTAGAAGCGTATCTGACCCAAAAACATGATGGTTCAAGTGAAGGAAGAATCATGAAAGGGTTGAAATGGTATAGGAGTTGGAGTTGGAAGGTGTTGGGAACTCGGGGTGCGGGGTGGGTGCCAGCACGCGTGAGCATTGCCTGGGGAAAGAGCAGGATGTGAGGGATGGGCTCGTGTTGGGTTCTTCCACTGTGGTTGTGAGCAAGAAAGAGGGTGGGATACCAGACAGATTTGTTTCTTTGTTTACTTATTTATAGCCTGTCTTGTTCTACATATATATGTGTGTGTGTACACACACACACACACACACACTGGGGTGTGAGATACGTAAGTTAACTACACAGAATTCAGAGTGGGAATGGAAAGGGTGAATGGGTGGGGCAAATGTGTCTGATTGGGTCACAAGGTGATTTAGGGGTAATGCCGTGAGTTTTTCCATAGCTAAAGGATGTTGAGAAAGCATCAGTTGGGAGGAAGGTTTAACTGCCCAGTTTTGGAGGCTCAGAAGAAATACAGGAAGCCATGGAGGGAGGCTCCTCACTGGCAGTGTAACCAAAGCTGGAGGGGGGAGGAAGAGAGATCATTACAGGTGTGGCATAGAGAGGAAAGGGGTCATTTATGGTTTTGATCAGACCAAGAAACTGAGGTGTTTTGGTTACTCAGCTCACCTCAGGTGAGTACAGAATCAGGTATGTCGGAGAGGAGGAAGTCTGCAGATTCTGAGAGGTGCAGAAGACCTTAGAGCTGTTCTCTCCCTTGTCCCTCTAATGCCCAGTCCCTTCCCCAGCATCTCTAATAACCAGTTATTTCCCACTAGCTTGAATACGTCCCAGGTCAGGGAACAGGCTCTTTCCCAAGGTCTGCTGTTACGTTCTTGGGAGGAGCTCAGTGGACTCAAAGAAAGTTCATGGGCTCTTGGGAACAAAGGCTTGGCTTTGAATCTTACTTCTCTCAATGCCAATTATGTTTTCCTGGGCAATCTTAGCTTTCTATACCCACATATAAAATTGGGTACAGATAACTGTTTATCTTGAAAGATAAATGAGAAAAGGTGCACTAATGCGAATTAGGTGAAATGCCTAATACGACATCTGACACGTGGTGTGTCACAAGTGGTCATTTTGTTCCTGTGATTCTCACCCTTTGATTGAAATTCTGGCCTTTGGGACCTTTGATAAGAAGCATGAATTTTGGGTTATTTTTAATGTAAGGGTTTTAAAAATATTGACTTTTCAAGTAACCTGAAGATCTGACAGCCCAACATGTCAACATGGTCTAATTATCAGATTATCGAGGGAGTAAATGAGTGGTTTTTATTCATGAAGTCTATAAGAAGACAACTGTAGGAGGGAGAGGAACGGTAAGTCCTGAGAGTAACAGCTACCTGTATTGAGGCGTAGAACTTGGTGGCCTTTCCTTTCTTTTCAAGTCATTAAACACTATATTACACTCAATGGCTTCTACCTGGTATTCCTGTCTTAAAGGACTTCTGTTTAACAAAGGAGGTTTGTTATGGTGGCTGTGGCTTGTGATGAGGTTAGCATACTATCTCCTCAACTGTTGTGTAGTAGTTGAAAATATAGAAGGAAGTCTGTGTTGTTGTTTTCCGGTTCCAAAGCTGAAGTGGGGGAGAGTACATGTGAAAAGGTACAGAAAATGTTCCCTGTGCATCTTGAGGTCCTGTGTGTTGGAAAAGATTGGTATGTTGCAGCAAAAGGCAAAATACAGTTTCATGTGAATTTAAGATCTTCACTAATATGATTTTTAATGAATTGCTTTCATCTGAAAAGGAAGCTAAGCCTCTGGAGCCATTTGGGTGAAACTGATCTATCCAAACACCATTTCCAGCAAAGACCTTACCTGGGACATTTCTCTCAATGTCATACTTTCCTTTTCCTTTGTCTTTCTCACTTGAAAGGTGGGTCTCAGTCACAGGACAAGGGAATCCCACAGACCTTTCACTGCGTGGGTTATCTTTCTCCGAGTAGGCTAGGAATCGTTAAGTTCAGTCAACCCTGAGTCCATACTCTGTACCAAGAGCTATACTGTACATAGAAGAATAAGACATGGGTAGAGTACCAGAACCATTCTGTTCCCCCAACAACTTAAAATCAGATGTTTAGAAGATGTATCAGTACCTGTAGCTGAACTAATCACAACCCTAAGCCAGAGACCTAACCTTGGCGGGTGGGGGTGGATTTCAGGTTCTTGGAAACGAGACTAGGTTGGGACCTTGGGGAAGGTGGTCACAGAGTCATGATGATACGATATTGAGCAACTCTCTGCATAACACAGTCTGTCTTTATTCAGCCACAGGAAGATAATTTGCAATATATAGAAGTGGGTTTTTTTTTTTTCTTTCTAAAGAAAGAACACAGTGAGTGTGAAAGCCCTGGATGGCAACTATGTCGTGAGGCCTGTGCTGTTTTTAACATATAAAATAACCAATGTCAGTGGGCCAGAAGTGATTCATTTAACTTAATCAAAAAAACTTGATTAGAGGGTGGGGTAAACAGAGAGAAGGCATTGAATGGGCTCTTCTTGTGAATGAATAATTTCGTGGAAAGAATAATTGATAGTTTATTCATTTGATAAATATTTTCTCGAACCCTTACTATTGGTCTTTCATAGTCCTGGATTCTCAAGAGTGATGGAAGATGTCGAAAATGAGACGACCGTGTACTAGGGCGCTGAATAGTGGATTCCTTTAAGTGGCTAAGTCTGGGGGATGAATAAACAGCTGTGGGGCTAGACAGTAGCCTGTAAATCACGCCTTGAACAGTGTTTGAAACACGCATGTGAAATCCACTTGCACATTTTAATAGGGAGAAGCCGTGGGGCTATTGGCTCTCAGTTAAGGTTTCCCACACTGCAGATGCCAGGACACTGTTGAACACAAGAACCAAAAATGTGTTGCAGGCCTGGGGGGAGCGGAGATCCATAAAACCAGGGAAATCACCAGCGAGTCCTTGGCTTTCTGATTCCTCGGTGAGGGATGTGAATAAAACGAGTTGACATGCTCGCTGCTATTTGCAGTTGTCAAATGCTTGCAGTCTTGAGAGCGAGCCAGTCTTCTCTGGCAGAAGGAAACAGCCTGAGAAAGAAGGTTCTCTGAAGCTGCTCTCCCTCCCAGTCCAGAGGGAGGCCTGCAAGGGCGGCCGCCGAGAAGGGCCGCGGAGGTGGAGGGGAGGTTTCGGCCCAGCTGCCTGGCCACACACCTGTTCTGTGCGTAAACCGAGCTCTTGGGCTCTGGGCTGTCAGTCTTGACAGGTTTCAGCAGCACGTGAATGTCCTATAGATTCTTCCTGATGGGCTGTTGGGAGGAAAAGCCTCAGCTGTGCGGTGTTGGTTCTGTGTATAGGATAATGGGAAGTGACACGCAATTGCTATTCTAAACAGTGCGTTCAGGGGAAACCATAAGGTTGTCAGCAAAAGGAAGTGCTCTGCTCTGTTTGTGTTTACGGGGTTCCTCCTCCTGCCATATAAATCAGGACTGGGTTCTATCAGGTTTTTCCACGCCTCCACTTTCAGTACAGAAACACACACACACACACACACATCTATAAAATATCAAAGAAACCAGAACAGCATATCTTAGGAGATTTGTTGAGGCCTGAGAAGCTGCACAATGCATGGGCAGTGGATAAATAATTGAATATCCACCTATATCATTTATAAGACGTCAGGCCCGTGGTGACGTGCCATCTTTTTACTCCCTCAAATTTCCCCCCAAAGAACAGATTATTTTATTTTATTCTACCCAGCTATGCTGTATGGAATTGTCTGCTTTAGGAAATAGCAGCCATGATGTGTTTAAAACAAAAATGAGACCTCAAGACCAGATGCAAAATAAGTAATGTAAATGAGGACAACATAGTATTTTCAGCCATATTCTGGTTAGCAACCCAGGGAAGACACAGAACTCTTGGCTGTGATGCTGTTCCCTTTATGTTATTGGTCTCAGTATTGTCCACCTAGCAGGGAAGCCTTTGCTACTACGAATTAATAGAAAAATGTTCTAAAGAGCTTTGTGATTTTGTGTATCTGTGTGATTTTCTGTTACTACTTCTCAGTTGGCTTTTCTGTTCTAAACTCTAGCATAATATTTGCTACAAACACTATTTTTATCAAGACACCTCTCATCAAAGAACCACGGGGACTTCTAATCATTGTATCAAAGTCAAAGTCCTCTTCATTGCATTTGAGGTTACCGTTTGCTCAGACTTCCCCTGTTTCAGAGTGGCCTCGCTAACAAATACCCATGTCCCCAGTCGTCCCTCTACTTGCTACCGCCAGCATCAACTTCTTGGTTTGTATTCCTGTACTTTTGAAAGAGCCCTGCTGAGAGTGTGGAAGAATTTCCTCCCTGTCTGCTTCTCTCTCTGAGACTCTGACTTTCACTTTCTCTGAAAAACGTTTACTGCCTCCTCTGATTACTTTTTATCGCTGATCTCTGGGCTCTCTTTGTGCTTGTGGATATGCTATTGTTTCTGTCCCCTCATTTCCCGATGGGGTCGGTTAGGTAGGTACTTACTCAATACTGTCTTGTTTTGACTGGCCAGTGACTTCTTGGAGACGTCACAGTTTTTAATGCAGTTCATTTTAGGAGCCTCACATTTCTGAATCCACAGAACCCAACTGCAAAGAGTAAGCTTATTTTCATTTCCATTTAAGAGGCAGGTTCTGAGATAACCAGTCTGACGATGAAACCTCATAGACTGTTTGAACAGACGTCTTCTGACATGTTATTCTGCCAGGAAGGAGATCTTTCTTGACAAAGAACATTTTAGACATTGTCATTGTTTCCTGCATAACCAAAGCCTTCTGTGGAGGTGGGAAACTGAAGGTGGAGACGGGCGTCAGTCTTTCCAGCTCTCAAAAGGAGACAAAAGGTGTAGTGAGGTGAGAGAGTAGGCATTGCCAGTGGTCACCAGGTAGCAGTGCCCCTTTTAACATAATTATATTGGTTAGAAGAGACCTGTTTATGAGATTTGTACTGGTCATTTCTGCAAACCATGAATCAGAGATTGGAAACCATTTTCTGTAAAGGGTCAGATAGAAAATATTTTCAGCTCTGAGCCATTACAGTCTGTGTTACGACAACTCAGCCGGGACTGAAATGTGAAAGCTGCTGTAAACAACATGTAAACAAATGGGTATGGCGGCATCCCATTGAAACTTTACGGAAACAGAGGGAAGGCCAGATTTGGCCCATGAGCAATGTGTCACTGACCTTTGCCATAGATGATTGGAGGGGAAAAGTTACAATAAATGAAATTAGTCCCGTCTTTAATATCTGTCATTGTAGACCTTTACATTTAACATGTGGATACTCCTAGATGTCACTTAAAATGAAACTCGACCTAATATATTCTTTATTTTAGGGTATTGATAGAGCTTTAAAAGCACTAGCATGTGAATTGCATTTAAACTTAAGAGAAAATGTTCTCTAAGAATTATGTTGCGTCTAGTGCCAAACTATCAGCTCATTTAACCCTGACGACAGCAATACTTGACACTTAAAAATTAAGATCTGAGATGCCTGCTTTTCACAGAGAAGCTTTGCAGATTTCTAAATAGGTCAGACATAAAATTCCGCCTTGAAGGGGATCCAATTAGTTGCTAGGGCACCAGACCTTCCACACAGGTTCCCATCACAGATTTCTCTTGGGGTGAAAGAAAGAAGAGGTAGCTTCTTTAAAAATGACAATAATGAAATGGAAACTCTCAGGTGAATAGTTGTGTAAAGTACAAAGGTGTACATCGTTTATAGCACCTGGCATACAAGGCATAATTTTAACGGCTTGACCATAACATTTAATAGGTTCTCCTGGTCTCAAAATTATCTGACTGGAGGATACTAACCTTCCCTTTTTGATACCAGAATTTGGACATTAAAATGTGATCTGGAGTTTATTTTAATGCTTGCTGTGAAGAATGACATTTCTACTATAAAGACTTAGAGGTCTGTGACTCCAGGGAACACAAAGTTGTACAGGTGGTTCTGCACCCTCTATCGGACACCCAGACACCTTCAGAGGTTAAATATTAGAACTTGTCCTCAATGGCAAGTAGGAAGCCTCCAAAATGGTAACCATCCTGAAGTTGAATATCACGTTGTCTCTCCTTCCCAAGAAACCCACCTGCCTGAGATTTCTGGGGCTTTTTGAATTAGCCACAGTTTTGTGTGCCAAGGATTAAAAAACATTTCAAGTGTAAGCTTTCCATGTCCTGGGAAATTCGTCAACTAACCATCTCTCTCTCCCGTGCCAAGAAAAACATTTGTTCATCAGAAAAAGAAACATATACTACCCAACTCATTCAGAGCTAGTTTCTAGCAACACCAGAGTTTGCGTCCTAATTCCATGTCTGACTTTTTGCATCTCACGGTTGGAGGTTACCTTTAAGTCCTCCGGAACCTCAGTTATAGGAAGTAGCTAAAAGGGAGAGGAAATCTATTTAGCAGAAAATATATTCACTTGTTAGTCACATCATCTATAATGCCTAATCTCGGTTCTTTTTTGAAAGCAAGAGCATTCCCTTGTCTTCTCATTGCTCCCCTTGAATTGTCTTTCTCTGAAACTGGAACTAGATATTTTAGCCCAGTTATACTTGCTATAAAATTCCTTAAACTCTTGAGACTCCTTATGACTCCCTGGTCCTCTCCACGCTTTCAAATACTGTTTCTTCATTAGGGGGTTTTACCTGGCAGAAAGGAGAGTGTTGGATTCTGGAGAGCTAGCATGAGTGAGCTGTAATTGAGAGGCACAGATCCTGGGACAGCTTTGCTACAGAGAGGCCATGTCTTGGGTAAGATGACTCTGTGAAAAAGAATTTTTTTTTTTTTAAAGTGCTGAGATGAGAAGGTGATGCCAGAAATAACCTTTTAGAAATATCAATTATTTCTTTTTTAAATAAGTTACATGAGAGTTGATGGTTTGGCTCAGGAAAGCATGTCCAAATGATGTACACCTATTCTTGTTAACTCATTCATAATGATAACCTGTGGAAAAACCCCACTGGTGGTGGCTAAATAAAAACAGTGAGATAAAAGAATGGCCAAAGTTCAGGTAGGAGGATCTGCTTGCATTTTGCTGGATTCAGTCTCTTGCTGTTTATGCCCAGGAAGAGAGATGTTCCTGCTTTTCTACTTTGCAAGCAGTTTCAGAATCATCGGGCTCAACCCAGAGGGCATGTTTGGCTGGGAGTGCAGGGCACAGCTAAGGTTTTATTTACCAGTACATTGCTCTTTGAGAAGTCATCTAGGGCTAGGTTCCTCAGCTTCCTCAGGAACACAGAATATTCTTAGATGACTTGTGCAAGCCATGCTCCTTATGTCATCTTTATTTTCATGTGCTGTGAGCCCTCCAGAGCTGCAGTGTTGGCCACATCAAGCAGTGCAGAACCTTCTAAACCCTTAATCTAGCCCTTGATATTTTTGGCATTGCTAGCTATTTTTTCCCCCTTGACCAGTGTGAAACTCATCCATTCTGGTTTATTATAAGGATGCTGCATGTCTTGAATTCTTAAGTGATAAAATTAATCACTTTTTTTTTTTTAAATTCTGTGGACTGTCTTAAATTTGTCATCTGAATCAGTATGTTTTATAAGTCGGAGGTACAAATTATTAGTTTCATTTAACAGAGAAGGAAACTGAGGAATGAAATGATGAGTCCGAAAGTCACAAAATGTGTATGTGGTGGAGCCAGTCTGAATCCAAAGCCCTTGTTGTTAATTTTTGTGCCATCTCATTGAAGACTCTCAGCAGAAATACACACCCATAAATGATCCACAGTGACTAAGGCACAACCTCATCTTTTATGTTTGGGGATCCTGGAATTTTCCATAAGAAACTAAAGCCAAGTTTTTATTATGGATTGATATTTAGAGCTTAAGTTAATAGATGTACAGATGATGTTAAGTTGAAAGAGCAGAATAGAATGAAGTGAGAAATTGTGCATGTTTGGATTTTAATAGCTATAACCTTGGTGAGGAGAAGGAATTGATGAGTCCTGGAGAGCTTCTTGGAAGAGGTATAACTCAGGCTGGGCCTTGGTGGGTGAGTAGGATTTTTACAGGGGGTAGAAGGAAGTCCATTCCAGGTGGAAGGAATATCAGAAGTGAACACACTTACAGAAGAAGGGATCTTGGGACAGCAAGGAGACCAGTGTGGCTAGAGTGGTGGGTATGTAGGGAAGTTAGTGGAAGGGCAGTGGGAGGTGAGGAGAGGTCAAGCCAGACTAACGGGGTACTTGGTACCAGGGAGAGGTCTTTAGATTTGTTAGGAAGCAGGCCGAACAGGAAGACCAGCAGCAATGTCCCTATCCCTTTATGAAACTGGGGGGTGCTTTGGAGCTATAGGTACATGGAGCTAGTATCCATAGGTCTTCAAGAATGAATGTGTGTTAAAAATAGTCATGGGTGGTAGTTGCCCCTTTTAAGATGCCTGCTTAGATTTTCCTTCTGATTAGAAAAGTAACACTGCTCATGATTAAAGAATAGCTGTATAGCAATACATAATAAAGTGTGAGGGTCACCCATAATGCCAGCTGCTCTCTGAGCACCCAAAATAATCTCTATTAACAATGTGCTCTAGAGTCACCTAGATGGAGATTTTATGCATATACAAACAGGTTCTGTTTTGTTGTTTTATTTTTTTCTGAAAGTAGGACTATAATATACAGACTAATTTTTTCCTGCTTTTGCTCTCACTTGAAAAGTTCTCTCACTATTTGACTCACTGTAGATTTAAACACATGAGGGTTCACATCTCAAAACAAAAAACAATTCCCCTTCGAATAATAAATATTGACTCCTTAAAAGCCTTGAGTATTTTTGTGTATGTGATATGTGTCTTTAAGGTAAAAATTCACTAATTTATTTCATTTTAAGGCTCATTGATCTCCTTAAAAATTACTTAAGTAAAATGTCTTTTCCTACTGCTTCAGACTTAATACATTTGAAATATTGGCAAATGTTCCATAAGTTAAATGACAAAATCAAGATTACTGACTGTCTAGACTGTTCAGAGTAATGAGTTGAAAATGAGGTTTTGCAAGGGGATAAATATGAAATAGGTTGGGTGGCTTCTGACCCTTGCATTCACTTCCATTACTGGACTTGCCAAATAGTCTTATAATTGGCAGTTCTCACATCTGTCTCCCCAGCTAAACTGTGTGCTCTCTGAGGTCAAGGGCTGTCTCAGAGCCCTAGTACTTGGCAGGCCATTTAATAAATATTCCTTGATCTGAATTAGGGCAGCAAAATGAACCACAACCAAGGAGAACCTACAAAACAATAGTTTATGGGTGAAAAAGCCTGGAAATTTCGGTGACTGCGAGCTCAGGTGTGTTGCACAATGTTTGGAGAAAGCCAGTGGAATGGGGCTGCGTGGATACCACGACCTGCTGTCTATCACTATAGCATATTTCCTTGAGCACACCAACCTTCTCCAGTTAACTTTGACCCCCCCCCCCCCCCATGGCAACACCATATCCCTTTCAACTTTCTGTAAACAAAGTGACTACTAATCCCTTTCTTCCAAGGAGCCAAGAGGAGGGTGCACATTGCTTACTTTCTGTCACCTTGTGAGAATATTTCCGCTTCTTTCATTGAGCAGTCCCTTTTCAGAGACTTATTCTTTGCTTATTTCCTTCTTACCTTCTGGAATGTTCTTTTACTTTTCTCAGTGAACTCAGTGCCAGGCTCCTAGCCGGCCTTTTTACTCCAACTGTGATCATCATGCTCTGGAATTCCAGTACTAGAATCAGTGATAGTGACCCAGCAAATACAGTTGACCCTTGAGCAATACAGGTTTGGACTGGGTGGGTCCATTTTTATGTGGATTTTATTTTTTTCAATAAATGTACAGTTGGCTCTCTGTACCCCAGATGTCGCACCCATGGATTCAACCAACTGTGGATAGAAAACCCTATTTTCTTTCTGTTTTTAAAAATAAATTTTATTCATTGATTTTAGAGAGAAACATTGATTTGTTGTTCCACTTATGTATTCACTGGTTGATTCTTGTTTGTGCCTTGACTAGGACTTGAATCCACTGTTTTGGAGTATCAGAATGTTCCCTAACCAACTGGGCTAGTTGGCGAGGGCTCGAAAACCATATTTTCACCCATAGTTGGGAATCTGTGAATGCAGAGGGTTGGCCATAAACATTGTTCTATGCCACTGTATATAAGGGACTTGAGCATCTGTGGATTTTGGCACCTGCCATAGCCCTGGAACAAATGCCTGCAGATACTGAGGGATGACTGTACTTGGTCTCTTCCTTCATTTACCTCCTTCATAACCCTGCACCAACTGGCATTCATCTGTGGCCAAATTCTCCATAACCACTCCACCTCTTACCTCTCAAGACTCTTCAGTTCTCTCTAACCTCTACCCAACCCTCCTCTTCCAGCCCGACCCTGGAGGCAGCAGGTCATAGGAGCTTTCTCCAGCAAACTTTGTCTCTAACTCCCTGTGCTCTGCTCTCCAACTTGCCAGACCCCTGAACAGCCCTCACTCCGCACTCCTGATTTTAGCCATCTCCCTGGCTCAGTGTTAAGCTTTTCTGATCTGTTTTCAGGGTTATCTTTGTTGACCACGAATCTGATTTAAAAATAAATTTGAGCTTATTCAGATGTGCCCCCCTAGAATGTCAGTTTCCTTGTAAGTATTCCAAGGTACCTTGCTGAGTGAAGGAGACAGAAATGGAGTCGCCGTGGATGTGCTGGAATTGGCAGGTTGCTTCAGCCTGTCCTGCCGGCCCCAGAGCTGGTCGTGAAGACGTGGAGTGAGGAGCCAGATGGGTAAGGGCCGTGGCAGTCTCAAATTACTGTACTTGTGAGCTGTGATTTCACCGTTACTCCAGTTTGACAGTATTTTAAAATTTTGCCCATGGGTAAGTTTTTAATTAAGGTGATAGGGAAGGAAAGATGAAGAAATCCACATCCACCTTGCAGGCAAGCAGGAATAAGCCACCAGCATGTCTGTCAGAAAAAACAATCGCTAAAACTAAATCGAAGGCAGATAGTAAAGTGTAAGTAAAATTCCCAGCTAACGCATTAAAATTGGTAAATTCTGTGTATTATGTTAGCAATAAAATAAGATCATTTCCGCTAATATATCCACAGTATACTGTTGCATCTTGGTTATGTTATCTGCATGTTGGAAAACTGGAAAAAAGATAACTCTTTAAAAATAAAGTCCAATGCTTAAAGATGTTTATTTTTTTCTCTTTAAGTTATATTTTTCCCAATGGTTTCATTATTATGTGCCTCTAGCTTTTAAAAAATATTTCTATCCTCACCTGAGGATATGTTTATTGATTTTTATTTATTTTTTAGACATAAAGAGAGAAACATCAATTGGTTAACACCTGTACAGGCCCTGACCAGGGATCAAACCTGCAGCCTTTTTGTGTACAGGATGGCACGCCAACCCACTGAGCCACCCGGCCAAGGCTCTCCCTGTAGCTTTTTTAAATAAAAAAGTTTATAGTACTTTTCAGTATATTTCTCGCCTAACCTTCTGGGCTGTAATCTGAATCATAGCACACTGAGGGAAGAATTTTGAGTACACAGGTGATCACCCATCATGTGTTGCCAGAGAAGGAAAGAGTTTGAGAACTGGAGGGTGGAGTGATGGGTAGTCCTGTGTAAGTCCAGTGCAGGTTTAAGGTGTGTTTCTGTATGGACATTATTTATTTACCATTTCCAACATTGAGGGATGGCACAAACAATATATAAGAAGTTTGCAAACTGTAATGTACTGAGCAGATTGGTGGTGGCTCATCCCGGTGAAAGGAGGTGACCCTACTTGAGCTGGCCGTCCAGGTGTAGGGAGCTAAGTGCCGGGACCCGCCCCAGCGCAGCGCCAGCCTCCTCGCAGGTGAAGCTCCTGCGCCCCTGGGCCCCCGGATCCGGAGGGGAGGTGGGGAGTGCGGGTAACTGACAGCAGCGGCAGGGCTGCCACATCTGATGGCACAGCGAGCCCTCCGGGTTTTGCTGCAGGGATTCTGGAGGCTGTGGCTTCCCTCGGGCACTCCCACTCGGGAAGCATCCAAGAGTTCCATGGAACCACTTCCTCAGCTCGAACCCTTTTTTCCCCCAGTGGAATTTTGGAGTCGCCCTGTAGTACTGGCACCGAGCGTGGCTTCCTGTGTACCGTTGGGTTCATTTTGATTGAGCAGATGCCAGGAAGAACCGTTTCATCCAAGGGAGGCTATGAAAATTAGGGGCAAGTGATCTTTTCAAAACCAGTCTCTGTATAGATCATCTTTCCTGAATAGTCCGCACAGGGGATGTTGGACCCCTGAGTTTGAGGTTTGGCTTGAGCGCGCTGCAGGCCCAAGTCCAGGAAATACCACCCACGTTGCAGGCGATGAACCGCCGGCCTGTGCAGGCTTGGGCAGAGGTCCTGACGAGGTATGGCATGTGCGTGTGCTGAGATAAATCACTTACCTTCTCTGAGCCTCGATTTCTAACGTGTAAAATAATGCCTACTTTATGGGGTTGTTTGCAGGATCAGATGAAATGACACAGAAATGCTTTCATGCTCTAAATGACTGCAGAAATACTAGATATTAAAGAAGTTTAGTAGATGCAAATTTCTTGTTAATGATAATTTGTCATCAACCAGAGGTTGGTGAAGATTTAAAAATTTTTTTTTTTAATGAAAAAGGAGGACAATTTCAATCTTGTGTTGGAAGCTGGATGAAATCTCTTTACATCATGAGCTGTTTCTTAGGAGTCTAAAATAATTTAGTGTTTGGAAAGTGTTACTTTACCTGGAGCCCTGGTCATCTAAATTATTTTGATCTTTGGAGCTAATTTGAAACCACCCACATAAGAAACTCCTTAGCACTTGATGTCCTGGTGGGTGTAAGGCATGGATAGGTCCCAGTGTCAGACGTCATTGGTGGTGTTATTATTGGCATTAATCAATATGCATTTTAAATTAACTGTCATTTATTGCTTATCTTCTGGCTGAATTACAAACATTGTCTCATTTCATTTAATACAGCAATCCCTTGCAGCCAGTCGACAACTTGTATAAAACCCAATGCTGGCAGAATAACATAATGAATATTTTATAATCTTGAAAAGTGACTTTTCAACCTCAAAAGTCACCTAATTATTTCCTGATCTAAGAATTAGGGATTTTGTATGAATACTCCACTTTTTACACAGCGCCTTCTGGGACATCTTGTAATAAAATGCAGTAATGTAAAGCATGTCCCTGTTTTCTCTTGGAACAATGTTGTAATTTAGGAGATTACATTCCTGACCCAATACTGGGCTTTAGATCAGAGCTAATGATTGACCACATGTATTATAAGACATCATACAATAACAACAAATGAGTAAAATCATTGGAAACAGCCAAGGTATGTTTTTAATCTTGCTAAATGGATTCAAAATAATGCTACAGAGACTCACATTTTTATAAAGTGTATGGTCATTTTGTTTACTTTATTAGAACTTTAAAAACTTCTCTGAAGATGACTGGAGACGGTCCAGCAAAATACATTTTTAAATGTTTTGGCTGATTTCTTTTACTCCCCATATAATGTCTGAAGTAAGCAGATCTATTCAAAACTATCCCACTGATTTTATAGTTGCGTCGGGCTTTGTACAGGTTTTCAGTCTGCGAATTTGCTGCTGGTGATGATGATGGTGGTGATGATCCAGATTTTTTTCTCATTGAAAACTAAGGGCTAATAACCTGTTCCCTCCCTGCCACTCTCCTGTTCCTACAAAACCTCTGTCTTTGAGCTGCTCAAGGGGATCCTGTGTTCCTGGTCTGTTGTTGTGACCTCCCATGGCATTGAAACGCCTTACAAACAACTACAGGGCCATTCACAGAGATTCTTTCAGAGGAGCTTCAAAAACTCTCTTTGGAAATTGCCAGGACTCCTGCAGGCTGCTTGCTATTCCTGTTTGATTACTACAGACAGCCTTCCTTAAGTAAGGGCATTAAGTAGGTCTGAATTGGTGGACGAGAGCATTCTTAGGGCGGGGGGGAAATGATTGAAGGTAGGGGAAAGGGAAGGCAGAATTTTGTTACTTGTTCACTTTGCATAGCTCTATACCCTTGTTCAGATGTGTAAGTGGTATCCTCTGCTTTTCCTATCCCAGTCTGTCCTATAAACACATAGAATGTACTTAGCATTGATCTAGTAACTAATTAGTTATTGGCTTAACCTAGTTAAGAAAAACAAAATCCAACTCAGTAAATTTTAAAGATCTTACTGGCTTTATTCAGTGATTGATGAATTAGGCAGCATTCGATCTATCAGAAGGAGCTCTGAGGAGCTGTACAAAATGAAAGACTTGTAGGCAGAAGGAGCAGGAACAAGGAACCTTACCACTATATACTAGGCCAAAAAATGGGTTGATCGTTGCAAAGTTACTTCCTTTGAGAGGTGGCAGGGGTCTCTTAGGCAGATTTCCTAACTAGTGCTGATGAGGACATTCCTGATTGACTGGTTGAAGATTCCATTTCTGGGAATTAAAACTGTAATGAAATTAAGTCTCAGTTTGGTGATGTGGGCTTAGAATAAGTGGCTCCATTTTTCAGCCTGTTGTCTTGTTTTTAACAGTCCTGTTAGGAAAAGTTGTAAAAAACAACAACTTTTAAATGGATATTTAACTTGCTCACCCATCAAGATTGTCTTTCCCTGTCATTCTCTTCTAGCTATTTGACAGCTCTTTAACTTATGTGAAACTGATAGTAATGCAAGTGATTCTTACAAATTCGTTGTGTTCGTTAGACTGCAATTATTGCCTGTGGGTAGATATATTTTTGTATCTATTTGTATATAAATACATTTAAGCCTTCTTCTACCTCATATCAACATGTGGTTGTTTTAAATCTCCTTTAACCAGTTGTGACATCTTACTGGCTCCCTCATTAATTGAGTTAAGTAAAAATCTCTAATGATAAAAAAATCCTATAAGACAGGGACTGCTATAACTAGCTTCCTACTATTTCAGAAGTGGAGAAATGATTTGTGGACATTTGGTTCTGTCCAGAACATCCACTGATTCATTTGGTGCCTGCCAAAAATTCTCTGAAATCCAGTCCTGTCCAAGATGTCCATGCTTAGAAAATATCTCTGGGTTCAAATAGCCCATAAAGTTTATTTCTGCTTTTGATTTATAGGGTTAATAAGTAAAATATACAGTCATGTTTTATTGGTCCAGTAATTGTGTTATATTGTATTACCAAGAACCCTTCTTGCTTTGGCAGCCTCGCTGGCCATGGCCCATGGGGTTGGGTAGATGGGTCAGGGTTTGAACCTTACAGAAGACCAGGATTTACATGTCAAGAACATTTTGACGTGGACCAAATGTGTCCATGGACATTTTGGGCAGGCTCAAATACCAAGGACCTTTTGGCATGGACCAGTGTCTCAGTGGATGTTTTGGACAGGACCAAATGTTCTGCAAGGAGCAAGAGGAAAATGGGCTTAAGAAGGGTCAATTACCACCTGGCCAAGTTGGGTTAAGACTCACATAACCTGACTCCAAAGCTCTGTGTCCTACATCGCAGTTTCCCTAAACCTTAGTTCTTAGAGGTGTTATTTTCTGCTTGGAAAGTCTTAAAAAAGAAGCTGTCTGCGTTGCAGGAAAGATGATCTGTGTTTTAAGTATTAGAACCATTCTTGGATACGACCTTCTGTAGTTTTATTCCTGCAGTTGCAGCCTTAGCCTCCAAATCTCTTGAAAGGGACCAGAATCCCTGCTTATATTCCCTTGCCATTCATTCTTTTCTTAGACTGCTAGAATCTGTGTCCTGCCTTCAGCATTGGGCTGAAGCCACTCAGATGAAGTGGCCTCCCATCGGCGGATCCTAGGGGCATTTTCTCTGGAAGGGAGTCACTCTTTGCCTGTTGACACCCGCTGCCACCTCCTTTTGCTCCCTCTCCTTCTCTGGAATCCTTTCAGTGTGACTCTGGCCCCACCACTTTAATTAAATGACTTTCACGAGGGTTGACAGCAACTTCAGACAAACAAATCCATGGCCTTTGCTCCTGCCTCATCTTTTTTTGTCCATGGCATTTAAAACTGCTGACCTTCCTCCCAGGGAAATTCTCCTCGCTTGGTTTGGGGCCTGCTGTGTGTTTCGGGCTCTCCTCTGGCCTCTGGTAATACCTTCTCTTTACCTTGTTTTCAGCTGCTGTCATGTAGACTATGGTGAGAGCCTCAGTCCTCTCCTCTGCTCTCCCCTTCACATAGACCAGGAATCCATTCTCGCCTAATGATGCCAGAATCTCACCCTCCAGCCCTCATCTCAGCTTAACCCCCAGACCCTTTGTTCCATCTGCTTCGCACTTTCTCCACCTGGAGGTCTCACTCATTGACTTCCTCCCAGATAGCCTGTGCCAGAGCTCATGGTGCCCAGCTGGAATCCTCTGTGTCTTCGAGTGTCCTTGGACCCCCCTTCCATCAGCCAGTCGGTTGCCTACTCAGCCGTGTTGTTCCCATCTCACATCCTCTCAGATTTGCCCCCCTCGTTCCCATTCCCATATCTTACCTGAGCCATTACCATATCACCACCTGCAGGTGCCTCCCTTCATTCTCTAAGCAAGGTTCAAGAACCTTTAACAGCTCTCCATGCCTGTTAAGAAAATTCCCACTCAGTATTCCCCATGCCCATCCCCCAGCTTCCCCTCCTTTCCTCTGTTCCCACTGTCCAGACCCTACTGGTCCTTAAAGCCGTGTGCAGATTCCTTCACGTCCACGATGTTTCTTATAACGTCCCGATGTGAGTCAGCTCTCCCTCTGTGCTCTCCCTCTGAAATGCCACAGTGCTGTGCCCTTCCTCTCCTGGGGACATGTGGTCCATTCTGCCAACTCCATATTGTTACCAGAAAGGAAGCTCGTTGGGTTTAAGGTTTTTGTCCTGCTCATCTCTCTGTTCTAAACATCTGGCACAGGGCCCCTTCCTTCCTAGAGTAGATGTTTCTATAAATGTAAATGAAAGTTAGTTGTGCCTTGTAAATAGTCATTACAGCAGTTTAAAGCAGTAAATCAAGATTTTAATTTTTCTCTTCTAGCTCCAGAGCCCCATTGTCTTGTGGCCACTCTACTAACAACAGATAGAGATGCCTGTGGGTTTTTGCTCTTTTCTTGGATCGCTCATTTTAGTGTGTGTTATAGTCTTGTCCCCTGACAACCTGAGAGCTCTTGAAATACAGGATCTGGTGATCTTTGTATCTGTCAGCTACCTAACACACAGCCGATAGAACATTGGTGATGATTAAACAAATCCTTCATAAAAAAGCTAATGAATCCAGAGGGATATTGAATCGCTTGACAAAATAAAATTTTGATTATTGAGTTGAGTCTAAATGAGCCCAAGAAATAATATTAAGTGTCCTTAGGTTGACACATGGTTTTAAAAGCTAAGGAGTAAAATACAGATCTAGAAACATTTTGGATGTTGCTGAGGCCCTGTATTTGGAAAACAGACCACAAGATCTTGGCTGGTGCCTACATGGTTTTGGTGTTTGCCACACTCGGACATACTACTTGATTTCCTGTGCTTCCTTGTAATTCTTTTTGCACATGGAGGGTTGGTAGGGAGCAGACAAGGTAACCTACTGAGTTTCCGTCTTTCCTTCCCCTAGGTGTGGCCAGAATCTATTCCAGATGTAAGAGTAGTGCGTTCAGTAGAAACTGTAAGAACTGAATTTCAAATGGACAGTCCTAACCTGCTAGTAAAATCTAGAGGAAAAATATACTACATTGGTGTTTTCTACTTAACGAAACAAAGTATAGAATCATGGTCTGCTGACATTCCATCATCAATGGGGATGTGCTGCTGGTTGGTTTTTTCATGGTCGAAATTCATTTACACTGAGCTGCCTTCCCCACCTGAGAGAGCTGGTCAAGGCTATGGGTGCAGTTTATAGACATAGAAAAGGTAGAAATGTGAGGCCTCTGTCATACCTCCAGTGGCTGTCTACTTTCTGTCAGAATAAATTCCGAGCTCAGCGTGGAAAGCTGGTATCTCGGCCCCACGTTTCTCTCTGGGATCACACCCTCCTTTCCTCCTTTGTACCATGTAGCAGCCAGGCCAATGCCCTGTCTCTGCTGTCTCACACTCCAGGCCTGCTATTCCTTCTCCACCTGATCTTCCTGCTTGCTAAGGGGACCCCCCTTTTGCTCCTATAGGTCTTTGAGCTCCTTTTAGGATCAAAGCACCGATTATACTCTGTTTTAACTGGCTGTCTTTCCATCTCCCCAAGACCATCAGTGTTGAAAGCAGAGGCCATCATTTAGCTTTTGAGTTACCTTGCACATCACAGGTGGTCAAACAAATTATTTGAGTGAATGAATCTAGTCTTTTAAATGTTGATGTTTATGTTGTCACACACTGGCCATGACACTCAAAAGGCCGACACACATATAGACTTAACAGTGGTGGGTCTGAAGCATAGACCCTTAGGTTTCTCATACTGAGCGTTGGGAAAATGCTTCATGCTCAACTGAGTTTAAATGCCCTCATGAGTCATGAACTAAAATCCAAAAATCCATGCAGGCTGCGAAGTTTGAGACAGTCGGCCAATCAGATCAGGGGGCAAGACGTGCTATCAACAGAAAGAAAAGGGGGAAGGGGGTGGAAAGAACAGGGCTGCAGTGTCAGGTAGGATGGGAGAGGATCATTGGCGATGGGATGACTGACACACCTACCAGTTGGATACCCAAGGACCTTGCCCAGAGCTGGAGGTGATCTTGAAAAAAATGTAAAGGGAAATACTGTAGACCTCAGAATGGTTGCCAGGAAAGCCTATAAAGTTTGGGAATTGAATTTGCTCTGACCAGCTCTTTTGTAGCAGGTTGACTTGTGACCATTCTGTGTGCATTGTTACCCGACAAAATGGGGTGGGTGAATCACTGAATCCGTGGTGTCATTCAGGTCGACCCTGCCTTTGAGCTGAATCCAGGTCCCGCAGTCAGCCCCCTCCCCTTTGCAGCCACCTCCACTCATGGAATAAGCTGATGAGTTGTTGCCAGAAGTAGCAGTGCAGTTGGCTTTGCCCAGAATCAGTCAGTCAAACGCTAGCTGCCGAGCACCTGCCGCGTGCCTGGAGCAGGAGGAACGTTTGCTACATCTGTTCAGAGCAGCATAAGAGATGCCCAAGCCTCTCTACCCTGCTGCCCAGCTAAGGGACCAAATTCTTTCACCTATAGGAAATGCAGACACTAAAAGGCAATTGACAACTCAGTGCGAAATTATACGACGTAGCTTTAGCAGCTGTGGAACTGAGACCCTTAAAGCACTGCCCATGTGCCAGACACTGTACTTCACAGCCTGGTCTCCTGGACTTGCCATAGCACCATGAAGTTGCTAGTGTTATCATCTCCATTCTGCAGATGAGGACCCAGAGGTCTGCTTCACTGAGAGTCTCCACAGGGTCAGGAGGAGGCTCGTGTGCCTGCTCCCGTCGCTGAGCGATTGCCTGTTTCCCCATCTGTACAGTTAATACTTCCCTTTTCATAAGGTCATGGTGAGGATCAGCGAATAACCTTGCAAAAGCACCTGACAATTGCTAGGCATAGACCTGGCTGAGACACTAGAAGGTGAACCTGGATCTCGCTCTGCATCCCTCTGGCTTCGTGGAGGCTCACACCCTACACCTGAGTCCAGCACCGCTGGGCAGTATTCCTGTGAGTGTTTGAAGTAAGAGCTGCCCGCAAGGAAGAACCTAGTGCAGCAATTTTCCACCAGTGCACCGCAAGAATTTTTAAAACATGCAATACCATTTAGTCAGGGGCACTGACCTCTTTTCCCTTAGATTGTCAAATAAAAAATGACAACAGACAACACAATAGCCATCCAGTATGAATGAATTATACGTTTTTGTTTTTTGTCAGATTGGCAAAAAGTATAAGGTATTTTTTGGTGTTCCACAGAATTTTAGTAATTAGTTTATGTGTGCCATAAGATGAAAAAGGTTGAAAGTCGTAGACTTAGTACTTTAATAGTGATTAAAAATATAGCCTAAACCAAAGACAGGATTTTCTTATACTGCATGGGAACAGGTAAAAAGGAAAGAGGGTCCCAAACCCACTTTATTGGTTCACAGCTCCTGCTGCTGGGCAAGTTTTAGAATAACTCTGCTTTGAAGTGTGGCTGTCCATTCCCGTTCCTGATGGGCCATCACCTTTCACACCTGATTTTTATGCTGTCACTCAGAGCTCTCCATGGATCTAAATGTATGTGCTTACGTTCATATGTGTTCTTTCCTCCTGATTCCTTTAAGAAATCTCTACCGTGGCTCCCTATCTGGGCCCTCACCACACTGTTCATAGCGAGCAGTGACCAACACCTTGAAATCCGTAGGCATCTCCCCCCTCCTGTCGGGTCTTGAGGAGGAATCACTGGCCTTGCCCATGGCCTCTGAGCTCCAAATATCACCCGAAGTTGCTAGCACGCTCTCTGTGGTTGAGGTCAAGTCACTGATATAAAGAGACTTTTGTACTGGATTTTGTACTTTTTCACTGGATTTTCAGTGTGGTAAAGGCATCTGTATGATCTAAATGAACAGCAGGAAACCTTACTTCCTCATCACACAATTCAAAGGAGCCACAGGTGAATCAAGCATTTGGGATTGTAAGAGCGTCTCAATTAACAATGGCAGGTGCCACCCAGAGCTTCCACCGAAAAGCGTTAGAAAATGCTTCTTCCCCACACATTGGTTTCCCTACAAACCTCTAGCCTGTATCACGGAGGATTTTTAAGAACATGCACTTTGAGGTCCAAACACTGTTCAGTGCTAAAGGAATACCTACAGTGTTTGCTAATGACTATGGCAGAAAAAGTACGTGTTTTTGAAACTGGGGCACGCAGGCGCCGGGTTCTGTTCCTGTTTCTCCGTTGACTGGCTGGGTGACGTGAAGCCACCTCTGCTTTCCTGCGCCACCACATGTCGTTCTGCAGATTGGATGGTTCATACACTCCATATCTGGGATGAGAGCGCATTCCTGATGGAGGGAAGTTGGTAAAACATTTTATACGGTGAGAATGTAGTGCCGAATATCTGAAAGGAGTCCACAAGGACCTGTTCATGGATTGCGGAGGGCTCTGTTCATGGCCTTGGGAGCTGGTGACCGTAGGCAGTGACGGTGCATTCAGATGCATGGTACCTGTTAAACCTGTGCGTACCACAGCACCTGTGCCTGGCAATGGGTACAAGAAGGAGGGAGACACAGTTGCATGTAGAAAATCTAACGTGGTTCCCAGACACCTAAGGCCATTTGTTTCAGAGTTTATACTTACCGCTGATTTAGAGTCAAAACCAGAAGTTATGCTTTTGGCTTATGTGGATGGCCAGGAATTATGACTTTTGTTCCATTCAGATTCTCAAATGTTCCAGACGCCATTCTCTGGGTAATTTTAAAAGTGGGTCATTGTTTCAGTCGGAAGACTCCATCACAACCTCAGAGTCCAAAGAGAGGGACGCTTGATTAGTTGGGTTTTCCTTTGAAATCTGGATTTTCCAGAGCACTTTTTTCAAGTTGAACTCTTTTTGGACCTGTGGATCATGTTTATTGAGCCCATGTTTGGGCCTAGGCCCTGAGCTAAGTTCTAGGGGTATGAACTTAAAAAGTGAAATTGGATGGATGGATGGATGGATGGATGGATGGATGGATGGATGGATGGATTGGATGGATTGGATGGATGGATGGATGGATGGATGGATGGATGGATATCCTGCTTGCAAAGAGATCATAGTCTGGTGGAGGTAAACCAAATGAGCCCCAGTGAAGCACAGTGAGAACTAGTGGGAGAGATCAGAGCTGGGACTGAATGTGTATCTGGAAAGATCAAGGAAGATCTTCATAGTGGTGGTAAATTTGAACTGACTTCACTTTTGAAAGATGGTAAGAGTTTGCCCGGCTGAGACGTAGAAGAAAGCCATCGCAAGAATATGCAAAGATGCCATGAAAAGCAGCATCCAGAGTGACTGTGGGGAACTTTCTGTGTGGCTGGCAGTCAGCCCGGCATGGGAAGAGTGGATATGGAGTGGGGATGGCTCTGGGAAGATGGAGAGCCAGAGCACCAGGGTTCAGCTTGGACTCTCTCCTGTAAGAATGGGTAGGTACCACAATCACAGTCGCTTTTAGAAAAGAAAGGAATCTCAGGGGAGAAGGAATGTCAAAATAGAAAGCCAGGAACGTTGTGCAGTGGAAGTTCATGGAAGCAACCACAAGGGCCTGAGCAAAAGCAGTGGCCACAGAACAGTGTATAGATTAGACTGAGCTTTTCAGGACGTTGAACCAACCGGGCTTTTTCACCCATCGAACTTGCAAAATGAGAAAAGAGAAGGATTTGTTCTGATTCTGTTAACTGGTGAATGGTGATGCTATTGGAAAAATATAGAGAGATACAAAGGGGCTTGTCCCCAAATACAGGACCTAATGAATTGCAGGTCCAGGAATCCTCCTTGTCTTAGGTCAGACTTGCCTGGATGCCCCTAAAATACAGAGAGAGTGAGGACATGAAGCTTCATGACACAGACCTTTGAGAGACCCTTTCAATGAACTTAAAATATGATAGGACACTAATCTCAAAAAGAGAAGCTTGCCCTTTTTTTGCTGTGTTTTCGTCATTTTGAAGACTAATTTTTTGCTTAGTTTTGGTTTTTTCCTCATATTCCCTGATCATATTTCAAGGTTTTGTTTTTACTCATCATAATGACAGGAAGTTTTTAGTGTGTGTTTCCTTCAAGCTTGGCCTCAGCCTTATTTTCAGGATTAGGCGTTTGTTTTCCCATTTGCTTCCATGACAACCAAGCCCAGAATTCCTATATATAGTCATCCAGTGTCCATTGTCCCCCTGGCCATTGTATCATAATCTTGTGCATCCAGGCCAGAGAACTCCACTGATGATAGAAGGCGAGGTGCCGGAGTCTTTGGCCTGGAGAATTTCAAGGCATAATCAAAAGAAGGAAATAAAATAACGTGGCTGCCTCTAGAGATTTATGTTCCCTTTAGACGCTGTCCAGAAGGAGTTGAAAAGGCTTGTGTTCCACAGCTTCGTTTCTAATACAAATTTTCTTTTGGAATGTCCCATAGATAGAGAACATTTTGAGACTCTTTGGAGGAAATACTTGGAAAGTTGTATTGGTGATTTGGACTTGGTGGTTTTCTTCTGCATGCCAAACTCTGCTCTGTGTTAATAGTACAATGTGAACAACGGGTATCTTAAGAAGGGAAGTTCAGTCATTTGAAAGGAATTCAGATAGAACCTAAGAAATCTCTTTAAACTGCTTGAGTTTGAATCATCTTGACAGCTCTGTGCTACATGCTGTTTTCATAACCTAGGTAGGTAGGTAGGTAGGTAGACAGACAGACAGACAGACAGACAGACAGATGGGCCTGGAGGTGAGAAAGTTGTCCACAAATTCAATCCAGAAAACATTCTTCATGAAAGCACCATGAGTCTCTGTGGCTATAGAAGCACATAAGGTACCTTTCTGTTGGTCTCAAATGTAAGCTCCACAAGGGTAAGGACCTTTGCTGGAGTGTTGTTTTTTTTCACTGATATATCAAGTGCCTGGCATATAGAAGGCTAGCAATAAACATTTTGAATTACTATAAAATGGGACACAAACATACAGATAGATACAGTAGAAACTTGTCTTATTTGAAGAAACCTAGAGTTTCTCAGTTATATTTGAAAGTCTCTCAATTCAGGGAATCCTTTTTAAAATGCCTTTAAGCATTTTATTTTCATTGAAAATGTAAATATGTTTATTGGGTAATATTGTGACCTAGGGCCAAGTCTGTGTACTGGAGTCCGGGTCCTGGGGTTGATTTCCCCTTTACTCTCTTGCATATACCAGTCGTCCACATTGCTTTGTATGCTGCTTCCAGTCTCCTTTTTTTTAAAGTGGACTGATAATCTAGATATTTGTGAAACAGTCCTAAAGCAGAATCCTTCTAGACTTTCATGTTCTCAGTCTCTTAGAGTTGGTCTTGCCAAAACATCGTTTGACAGTAATTTTTTTTAGCAACTTGACTTTTCAACGTAGCTCTCATAGACACTTTTTCTACCTACATTTCATCACTGTAGATGATATTAAGTTGAAGATGCTTGGTAATAGATATAACTGGTACAAAGAGGTTTGGGAGCAAGTAAAACTGATTCTTGATAGCGTTAACCCAACAGCTGGAAGCAGAAGTGAATGGACCTGCTGCAGAGTGACCCACAAGCTAGCCTGGACACTGTCACCATGGTCTTCTTTGGTCAGGACGTTTGAGGGTCAAAGGCATTGATCTGGCCATGGTGGTGGGCGTTGCTTAAGAGAACATGCCAGTGTCCTGTGAGGTTCAGTGAGATCAGGGCGAGAATCACGAGGTGTGTGTGTTGGCCAGCACATAGGGGAGCAGAGTTCCATCTGTATTGTTGTAGAAAGTCTTCAGAGAATAGGTGTCATTTCAGCTGAGTTTCGAAGGGTGGGTAGGAATTTGCCAGAAAAAAAGAAGAGGAAGAGCACCAGGTAGCCCTGATCAAGGATTCCCAGTGGTGACATATGTAGAAGTGTGAGGCTGGAAAGGTGGCCTGGGACCAGCCTGAAGAGCTGTTACGTACGTACGGAGACCAGGAAAAGATACTTTAATCTTTTGGGACATAATCATATCTTAATCATATAAGTGATATGAGTTAGATGTCTATGATGTGTATGTGGGCCAAACTAGAATAGATCTCAGAGGAAGGAAGGCCAGATAGGAAACTGTTAGAGTTGCCCAGGATGTGACGACCTGAATGAGCCATGGGCAGGGAAGGCAGGGGACTGGAGAAGAAATGATTGGAGATGGACCATGACATACGTCTTTGGAACGAGGTACCTGGTTAAGTATGCTGCTGCAGGAAATGTGTGACAACTGAAGGAGGAATCACACAATTGGAGCCTAAATGAAGCGATGAGCCATTCGCTGGCATTCAGAACGCACAAGGCAGTGTGTGGGCAAAGACGATGTCAGTTTTCAGCATGTTGAGTTTAAGGAGCCCACAGACATAAAGCTGGAAAGAGCTTCAGCTTCAGGTGCAGACTCGGATCGTCCACTGGGTTTCCCGCTGCAGAAGGATTCTCTGTCTTGTCACTGCAGACACCTGGGTCACTGTCACACACATGAAAATGCTTAGGCAGAGGACAGAAATTTCTGTCCTCTGACTAAGTTCATTAGCAGCTGTAGGACGGAAGTTACGTGGCACTCCAAAATTCTCCTGGCTAATAGCTGAAGTGGGTCTTTAGTTCTTGCCATTGTTAGTGTGCTGTTCTCAGGTTTTCTGTAATTTCTCAACTAGAAACAGTGGGCTGTATTTGCATCTTTCTACTACCACCACCCCCTGCCATATTTTGGCTCTACACAGCATTTGTGGTTAAATTACCCACAGGTAATATTCTATTTCTGATTCCTTATACCGCCAACCTTTAGTCGCCAAATCACCAGCTTTTCTGAAGAAAATCATAAAATCTGTGCATTATTTGGAACTTCCCGCACTATTGTAGAACTTGAAGACTTCAGATTCTCCCTTCTGCCATCTGTTTGCACCCTCTGATGTACACATTTTTTGTTCATTCTCTGGGCTATATGGAGAATTGCACTTTTAGGTATCACGTCTAGTGTTGATTCATTAATTAGCACACTGACTGATACTAGTTAATTTATTACTGGACCGGCAGGGCTCTCCTGACCTCGCCCCTCCATCTATCTCCCTCGTGCCCACAGTCCATCAGGTCACCAGGTGCCGCTGCTCTTTCTTTCTCCTCTGGTAGCTCTTTACAGTTGTCTCTATTAAGACTTAACACATCCGTGGAGACACATGGAGTTACTTGAAGTCAGGGACCAAGTCTAACTGTCCCAGAACAGGGTCTCCCATTGACTTCGATGCTCAGTAAATTTTTGGCGAGCGAATGCGTGTGATTTAAGTCAATCATTCGCCCCGTGGCCACCTCTAAAATGTGCTGCCTAAAATCCTTTGTCTTTTCTTTTTCCCCTGATACTTGATTCACACTGACCAAAGAGCCTCTCCCCCAGGTCTGCACAGGATATAATTCAGTGTGGTTGCTGGCACCGGGGCCCCTCTGCTACTCTTCCACCTTCATGTCACCCTCCCTGCGGCTGCAGAAAATTGAGAATCGATTCTCCTGTATGGCTCTCTTTCTGGATCACTCTGTGCATAAGGAGGCCGTCCTCTGCACTCCCACAGTTACTGCCCGGTTGATTTTTACTCTTCCTCGGGTCTTCCTTAGTCTTGGAGTAGTTAGACTGTCTTGTTACTATGGCTCATTTGTTCTCTGTGCCTCTTGCATTCCTTCGGTCAGTGAAGTAAGTTTGCTAGACGTGGAGTGGGCCTGTATTTGCGTAATATCCGACCACTCCGCGCTCTCCCCTGGTAGATCTGAGTTCCTAGAAGGCGCCCCTCATGTCTCCTCTGACTTTGAACTCGTAGAGCCAGCACATGGCCTGGCTCCAGAGGGTGCTGACTAAATGTTTGTAGAATCAGAATACTGAAGAAAGCTTCATTCTGTCACACTTCTTTTCTTCCAGTGTTCCCTTGTTTGTCACTTGCCTTTATAAAATCTAATTTCCTATGATTGTCTTTGTGCTGGCTAATTTCTGGAAAAAAATTTAAAAAATAAAACCTTCAAACTGGGTTTGGCTGATATTCTGGGGAGCTGGAATTAGAGCAAGAGTTTTCCCATTTCTCCAGGAGCATGACTAAGTGAGAGGTAGGAGGCCTCGTCTGGAACCCCGCCCTTCCTCTGGTTTGAAGTCCTGGGTTGTCCAAGAGCCACCTAAAGGCACCCATAGCCCATCTGCATTCGTGTACCTTTCTTTTCCCAGCCAGATCCCACCTGAGGAATTTTAATGTTTTAAATGTTTTTATGGTTTCAGAGAGAGGAAGGGAGGGAGAGAGGGATAGAAACATCAGTGATGAGAGAGAATCGTTGATTGGCTGCCTCTTGCATGCCCCCTGCAACCTGGGCATGTGCCCTGACCTAGAATCGAACCACGACCTCCTGGTTCATGGGTTGACGCTCAGCCACTGAGCCACACTGGCTGGGCCCACCTGAGGGATTTTAGAGCATTGTTTTTCTAGGAAAGTTTATCCAGCATCTCACTACAGCATGCCAGCTGGACAGGCAGAGTTCCAATTCTGGGTACTTCTGGCGCTCACCTAGGATGCATGCTGGTAGAAATGCCTCCTGTGTGCTCCCCACTACCAACAACACCTTTCTTGAAATTGGGAATGTTTTTCTCTCCCACGAATCTTACTGTATTTTTTCCCATGTGCTACAAAATGCTTTTTTAGTATTTTCTTTCATGTTCAGCTTAATGTTATTTTTTATCTGTTATCATTTCTATCTATTCTGATGTTATTTGCTCAGCTATTGCAGCCTTTCTGCCACCTCTCTCTCCTCTCCGCGGCGTGTTTATTGATGGTGGAGCACTTGGATGTTCTTTCACGTTCTTCTGACCTGCATCATGGGACCCCAGGGTCACCACTGGGTACAGATGCTTAACAGACAAGACTCAAACTTTAGAGTCGGACAGATCTTTGTTCAAATCCTACCCCTGCCTCTTAGTAGCTTTGTGACCCATCATTCTCAGCCCAGGCTCCCCCATTGGTAAAACTGTGGTGGGAGCCTCCACTGCCACATCACAGTTGTGCAAATTCATTACTGGCTGTGCAGTAAGTTCCAGAGCCACGCCTGCGGGCACTGTGACCATTTCAGACTGTTGCTAGTTCAGAAGGGTGAGGGGCCTCCCTTTCTTGGAATGCTTTCCCCACCACTTCGTGCAGTTTAATGCCTTCAGGTTTCCTATCATATATAAATACCAGAGTTAAAACGTAGAATTCATGTTTTTGAGATGAATGGAATAATATGCCACTGACCCTAGAGGAAGGAGTAACAGGCTAAGTCAAAGGAGACTCCTTCCCTCGGAGGGATCTCCTGGGTAGGTTTATGGATAGTGGACAGCTCACAGGCAGCGGGACCTGGCTTTGGCCTCGCTGGTCACAGAATTTCTCTTCTGAAGAGCTAAGAGGGAACCAGGACGAGCACAGCTGAGAGAGGACGCGGGCTTCTGGGGGATGCTGGTGCGACAGTGCCCGAGCCCGCAGCTCGAGCCGTGTTAACGGGAGAGGCCGGGTGCATTTTGTGTTTCATTGTGTGTGTGTTTTAAGCAGAAACTAGTCTTGAGGGTTGAAATAGAAAATATCTCGAACAATCCATGAAGTGGTAAACAAACCTGCTATTGAGAGAGAGAATGGGAAGTTGACAATTGCATTGTTGTGATCCTGAGTGGGTGCATCGGGGAGGTCAAGGGATAAAGGAAAGGGAGAGAAAAGAGTAGGGTAGGATGAGTTCAGTCCTTCCTTTGTCTTCCCTTTACACCTGGTAATGAACCCAGGAGGCTCTGAGGCATTGTTCAAGTTTCCTTTTGTTTTATTTTTGCGTGTCTGGCAGGTTTGTTTACAATTTCCAAAGGGGTTTTTCCTCCATCGTGAGGAATACGAATGGAGGAGGGGAGAGGAGGGCTAGAAGGGAGGTAGTTTAGTATTTTGAAGGCTGGAGGTGCCCTCCCAGTACGGGAGGCTGCTCTGATTTTATTTCTCGAAACGAAGAGGCCAACGGGATGGATGGTGCCGGTTTCATCAGAGGCAGGTTTTACAGAATTATTCGTGTCTGCCTGCGGGGATCACGCTTTGGAAAACAAAGTGTCCATCCAATGGGGAGGAGGCTGGTACAGTTCCTTTTCCCGGTCCCCCCGCTTCTTGAAAGGCTTAAGAAAAAAGCCCTTTGCAGGGAGAATCCGCTGAAATGCACCTGAGTGTAGTCGGGCTTCCTCCCTGCCCTTCAGGGTCAGCCGAGGGCTACACAGGACCGAGCTGCCTGATGCCGGCCTCCGCGCAGAGCAGCGTGCTGCAGAAAGTTCAAGGCCTTTCCTTTCCTTTCTTTTTTTAAAAAAAAAATAAAAATATTTATTTATTTTTAAATGTAATGAGGAAACTCCGATTTTCCCTAGCAGTTAGATCCATCTCCACCCCTTGCTGCTGAGGTTCCTCAGGGCTGAGGTTTGTGCCTGTCATTTCCGACATTTTTGCCCAAAATGGCAAACTTTAAAATGCCTTTCAGGGAAACTTGTTTGGAATTTCATTTTAATGGGATTTATGAATAAATCTCCATCTTAATGCTGACTAAGCTCTAAACATCCATTCCAGGGGAACACGATTGGATTTTTATATTTTAAAATTTAAATCGCTTGACTGTGCAGGCATAAGACATTTTTATATTTGTGAGTGCCGTGCGCCAGAGCACCTCTGCTAAAGACTTTTTTGGGGGTGGGGGCTTGAATAATTCCAGGCTGCAGAGGGGGAGATGTTGCATCATATCCTTACCTGCCTTTCTCATGTACGGTCCTGTGCACATTAGGTGGGTTTATTTATCTCACCTAAAGGATGGGTGTTTTGTGGCAACCTGCGGCCACGTTGTAATTTCCTTTGGAAACAAGTTTACTTTCTTCCTTCACTTTGAAACCTTCAACCTCAAAATTTTATTTTTAAATGACCTGAGCCTTCCAAGTCAGATTAAAGGAAGTGGCGCTTCCTCCCTACCTGCCTTTTCCCAGAGAAGTGTCGCAGAGTGTAAGTGAAGATGAAAGGTGGGCTCATAGCCACCCCCTTAAAAAAGTACTTCAAACAAATGTCAGGGGTTTCAAGCGTCACCTCCACTGTGTTCTTTGTGTCTGGTGTCATTTCCCCGTCTGTCCACAGACTCATCCTACTCAGAGCCTCCAGATGTGCAACAGCAGTTGAACCACTATCAGTCCGCTGCTCTGGCGAGAAACAACAGCCGTGTCAGCCCTGTGCCTCTCTCCGGAGCTGCCGGGGGCGCCGAGCAGAAAACCGAAGCCGTTCTTCACTGCGAATTCTGTGAATTCTCCTCTGGCTACATCCAGAGCATCCGGCGCCATTACAGGGACAAGCATGGTGGGAAGAAGCTCTTCAAGTGCAAAGACTGCTCTTTTTACACAGGCTTTAAGTAAGTGGCATGAAGAATAGCCTCGAAAAACAAGGTGGCTGCAGCTGCTCCGCCCCTCACCACATTCTTCCCACACTCTTCTACCTGGAGCTCAAGGAAGGCTCCTCCCATAGGGGTTGGTTCCAGTCTTTACCAGAAAAGGCTAGTTCCAGAAGACAGCTTTCGGGTTTGTGGGAGGAATGAAGAGCTGTATCAGAAACCAAGTGAGGTTAAAAGTCAAAGCAAATAGGCACCCAGGCATTGTGAGATGGCCGCAAAAGATTTCCCTGACCCAATGCCTGAAGCAATGAGTGTTTCCCCTTTGTGGCACTATCACTGTCCCTCTTTCCTTTTGTTTGTCTTTGGGAAAAAATATGTTCTTGAAAGTCGAAGTCAAGGGAGAACATTTGGCAGTAGTGGCTTCCCTGCTACCCTTGTAGAAAAGTCTTATTTCTTATGACCATGTTATTTAGAAAATGCAGAGAATCAAGACTCCAGCACTATGATGTCTAAACTTAAGTGTCACAGGGAGATAGTTTCAGTCCAGAAAAAGATCATCAAAGCCACCTCTGTTCCTGTGTGTGACAACATCGGTGAGCTCAGAATGGAGTGCGTCCTATTGCTTAATCTAAACTCCTGTGATTTAATCTCACCCTAAACAGAGATACCGTTTAGGTGACTAGTTACAAATGTAGAATGGAGCCTGAGTGCCTGGGTTTGAATCCTAGCTTTGCTCCTTACTTGGCTGTGTGACTTTGGACAAGTCACTAAGCCTCTCTGTGTCTCTGATTCCTTACCTGTAAAATAAAGATGATAACAATTTAATAGTACCTACCTCACAGAGCTCTTGTGAGGAGTAAATGAACCAGTGTACCTGAGGTGCTTAGAATAGTGCCTGGCACAAAGTAAATGCTAATAAATGTTCTATCATAGATAAAATGCTAAAAATAACCACATTAGATGCCCTTTCACAGATATAAAGCTATTATTATCTGCAGCTGTTGCAGTCAGGACTAAGCCTTAGGCCACTCCGGTCCTTGACCACAGACTTCACACAGAGAGGCTAGGGAAAGTGGGCTTCATGCCCAAAGAAAAGCGTGAACTGTGAGAACATCAAGTCCCTTCCCCAGTAACTCGTAGTTGCTTAGACTTGATGGAAAACGTTGGTATCTCTGACTCTTCACTTGGTTCAGTTGTTTTCCAGATAAATATGTATGTGACCTTAGGACTGAGAGAAGGTCACGAGGGCCCAGGTAACAAGGGCCCATGACAGGCGTACAAGTTTCCCCCGCTAGAAGCACCTGGGTTAGTACGAAGAGGACCTCGCCCTCAGCTTTTGGTTTCATCCATTTTTAGAGACAGTTAAGGCTTTGTAAATTGTGAACTTTTGAAAAGAATGAAGGTAGGAGGCAGCGTACTCTTTCGCCTTCGAACTGTACTGGGCTCTGAGTTTAGTTTACCTGGTTGTCGAGGTCATGGCTTCCTAACCGACTCGCCTGCCCCCCCTTACCTGTGAAGTCACGAGGCAGGTGGCAGATCATCCGGCTTTAAAGTGGTGCCTCTCCTTCCAAGCATGATGAGAAATACGTTCTCGTGGGGATTTTGTTGTCATATTTTCAGTAGGCAATTTCTCATTTTCAAGAATAAAGTGTTAGGTAGACTCATCGAAACAGAAACCAGAGGCGTGGGGGGATGGGTGACAAGGGGAAGGGGAGTATAGTCAATATTGTGGTAAGTGCACGGGGCAGATGATTACTGGAGGTAGTGGGGCGGTCACACTGTAAGGGATTAAAGTGTTGAATCACTATATTGTAGACTTAAAACTACTGTATGTTATGCTAACTATACTTTTTAAAGAAAAGAATAAAGTATGCGGGGGAATCTTATTTCTTTTTATACTAAGTCTGAACCCAGCCACGTGGCAAAATTTCCAAAAAGGAGTGACTACCGTAGGATCATGTTCAGTTACTGGATGAGTGACCCGGGGACTCGTGGTCAGCAAACATGATTAATGTCTGCGGCTTTGGCCCCTTGAGCGAGGGCGTCACACCGGGAAGCCCTGTAGTGAGGTTGCCAGCAGCGGGGTGTAAGTGAAGTGATCCCTGTCACGCTCATCACCCGTCTCCCTGCCTCTCTGCCAGATCTGCTTTTACTATGCACGTGGAAGCTGGGCATTCGGCTGTTCCGGAGGAGGGCCCCAAAGACCTTCGCTGTCCCCTCTGCCTCTATCACACCAAATACAAACGCAACATGATTGACCACATCGTGCTGCACCGAGGTAACCTGCCTAACTCGGCTTTCTTGGGGTGCAGGGGGAGGGTGGCACAGGTGCCATTCTAAGATGTGCTCTCAAGGTGGCAGAGGCACCTTGGCCCTGGTCTCTTGTTCCCCACCTTATCCCCGGGCAAGAAACCACGGTGATAACCACAGTGACAGTCAACAGGATAGAGAGAAACCTTCTTGCCCAGAGGATTTCCTCTACCTGGAGGGCGGTGGAGGTGATGGACTCTGTAGTGACCCCTTCTGCAGGGCTCCCCAGCATGCGGGAGTTTGTTTTGTTTGTTGTTGTTTTTAAATATGCTTTTATTGATTTCAGAGAGAGAGAGAGAGAAACAGCGATAAGGAGAGAGGGTCACTGATCGGCTGCCTCCTGCACGCCCCCTGCTGGGGATCGAGCCTCCAACCCGGGCATGTGCCCTGACTGAGAGTTGAACCTTGACCTCTTGGTTCATGGGTCAACGCTACCCACTGAGCCATGCCTGCCGGGCGCATCCGGGAGTTTTATATTCCCCGTCCTCGGCTCTCACAGCCTTGCTCAGGAAGGAGTGAGTGCGGAAGAGCATGGGCAGCTGAGGACTCGGTCTGAAACGGGAAGAGCGGCATGTTGTAAGCAGTTCTTTGGAGGAAGACCAAAATGATTTCCAAGGCAGACCGGGGAATTTCCCTTGAAATGGCTAGAGACAAATCTTAAGAATCCAAGTGGGCCACTATATACTAGAAAACCCATAAGCTTTGGATTTAAATTCCGGTTTTAAAGCCTCCTGCGTTGAACCTCTCATCTGCAAAAGGAGATGACGGTCATGCCTGTGAGATCACGTGTGAAATGTAAGCGTGCTCCCTAAGGGAGGCATCACGGGGTGTCCCTGAATGTTGGTTCCTGTTTATAAACAGGGATCCTTCTTTTAAGTTCTCTTGGGTTTTCCTTTGAGTCGAGTTTACTCTCGGCCAGTTTAAACACTGTGTAGTAACAGGCTGCTTCTGCATGGGAAGGACAAATATGTTTATATGAAACGACTCTGTCCTGAGCAGATGCAGGCTGGAGGTGACTAGAACATGCATTGCCAATCTCTCTTGCCATCTACTGATCTTTCCGTCTGTCCTTTGTTCCTTCTCTCCTGCCTTTTTCTTCCTTTTCTTTACCACCTTCCTTCCTTTGTCTCTAACCTTGGGAAGCCTCTCAGTCTTTGCCACATGCACCTCAAAAGCAATGGTGGTGTCCCGCTCTCCTGCCAAGATGCTCCTCACTCTGAAACGCTAGGTATTTCAGGGTACCTTCAACGTTTCCAACATTTCCCCAGAGCCACTGCCTCTGGCCCATGCTTTTTGTGACGTTTCACCCATCCCTGCAGCAAACCCCAGAGAAGGCTCACCATTAGCATCCTCAGACTTCCCTCCTCTCCATGGCACTCGAATGGGACGTGAGATCGTTGAGGTCAGGACGCCCACCTGCAGGCTAGGAAAAGCAGCGCAGGAACAATTAGGCAGAAATTCTTGGCCCGAGTGGTCCCACCTGGTGTTCCGCCTCAGTCACCTGGCTTCAGGTCCCCAGGCCCATGTGTCGCAGTGGCTCTGTGCCCCCTCAAGCTTGGGGGAGGGGCCATGAGCAGTGTTGCTGCCGAGCAAACAGAAACAGTGAGACCTCACGTCTGTGGTTGATTCCTTCTCTTATCCCATATTGCCGCCTGGCAGGATCAGAGCCTTGATGCCTAATGAGCTCCATGACTTTCCTTCCCTGAGCTGAGAACTCAAGGAAGGGGGAGGCAGAGTGAGATGAAAGACCAGTGGCCACAAACTCACCCTTACAGCATCGCACTTGGCAAACTGCCTGACACGCACAGCGTCGCTTCATCTCCAACAGCACGTGAAGGATAATCCTGTTAATTACAGTCCTGTTTCACATACGGGAAACCTGAGGCTGAGGAAAATGACTCGTTCTCGAATTCCGTGTAGTTATTTGTGGTCATTTCACAAAGGATTCAAGGTACCTTAAAGATAATTCTTACAGAACTGTAGGTTCCTGGTGGGCACACATTTTTGTGAGACACAACTTACTACACAGGGGGAAGGAAAAATTTAACAAACCACTCAGGTGAGTGACAGCAGGCTGGGTTTACAGAAGAGGAGGGGTATTCAGCTGCTCTGAGGGGATCCTGGAGGGACTAGGAGGCAAGACTGGAAAAAGGATGTTCCAGCCAAGTGATGGAGGGTTTGGCTACCAGTGTGGGAGTGAGCTTCGCTCAGCAGACAGATGGGAAGCCAGGGGGCTGATGAGACCCCTGATGAATGCTAATTTAGCAAAGATAGGAGCCAAGGATTGGTAAACCCATCTCTTCGAAGCACTAGAACTTGGGTCGATCAACACTTGGTGAGGTCAGCCCTGAGGGAAACATCAAGCCCTGAGGCTTCTGTTTCAAGGAGAAAGTTGGTGGTAGGACTTTAGGTGGGTTTTATCCACGCAGCAAACATTGGTTGGGATACAGCCATGAAGAGAGGCAAGGCCTATGCGCTGGAGGAACCTGAACTTCAGCAAGAAGAGTGACGGTGAACAAAGGCATAGTTTCACAAGTTGATTTCCATTGAACTTATCGCCATTGGAAGCAGGATGTCTCACGGGGAGCTTTGCCTGTATGTACCTTGGGCACCTGCAGTGAACCTGAAAACTTGGGCACAGGTCGAGTTACAGGATGAAACAGTTTTGCCAAATATTTACATTATAATCATGGAGCTGCGTAATTCACTGACACTGCTCTCCAGTTGGCATATGAACATAAAGTTTCTGTTTCCCAACCTGTAACCCCAATACTCAGATAAATACCAAATGTAACTGAAACTTGCAGGTGGGTGTCTTTTTGGACCAGAACTAATCTCCCTTCACTTACCCAATTAGTGTCACTTTTCTTGAGAAAAAAGTCTACAGTGAGAATGCCAGTCTTTCATTTTATTCAGCGGAATTACATGTTCCCTTCCATCCCCATCAAATACGTTTGCCTGTTCGGATTAGAGGTGCGGTTCCCAGGTCTCTGGCTTGAGGAGGATGACCTGGCTCACATCAAAACTTAATAACTTCTCACCAGGAGTTGTTGTGCTTATGTTTATGTGTCTTGTTATAGTTATGTTAGGGGTGATTTTTTTAAAAGAAACTGTTGTTGTATTTTGAACGGCTTTCTAGCACTCACCCTTGCTTGTTTGGTTGAGAGGCAGTAATGGGTGCGTCTTTGGTTTGGCACAGAGAGGGTCTGGGTGCTCTGATGGGATCGTTTGCATATGAAGTTTGTTGGAGCAAATGACTTCCAAGTCTCTCTCTGCTTCACTTGGTCTTGGCACATTGTGGGAGGAAACCCAGGCACGTTGCGGTCTGCCTTTCAGGAAGAATTTTTACTTGGTGATGCCGGACTCCACAGGGATGTGGTTTTCGCTGTGTTGAGCAGAAGTGACCCCACTTTGTAGCTGCAGTTCTGCAGGTTTTTCCATGGAGCACCCTGGGAGCCTGACAGCACACACTTCTCAGCCCTTGTGGCACCTCAGCGCCCACGTGCTTCCTTGTACATCGCTCGGAGGTCCAGCCTCTTGGGCTCTGTGTCCAGCTGCAGCACCCAGCATCTTTGAGTAGGAGATGCGAGACACAATCTGTCTTGTAGTTGGACCGCTGAAGTCATAATATTTTTGCAGCCAGCTCTGGAAGCTGAGTCACAATGAGTGTGATTCAGGCCCTGATTTCTTACCCAAGGTAATTTGGAGAGGTGTGAAGTCAAGAAAGACCCACAGTTGTCGCTGCCCCCACAGAAACAAGTCCTGAGTGCTGAGCTTCTGCTGCCAAGACCAGGCTCCATCCATACCTGGAAATCGTCCAGTCTCTAACTTTATGTCCTTCACTTTCCTCAGTCATGAATAACCTCATTCAGAAAACGCTGTCCGTCATTTGCCCACCTTTCAAATCTGTCTTGTTTCTTATTTTTAATCTTGGTCATGTTAGCTATGATTTTAGAAAGAAAAAGTTAACATTTTCCTAAAATTAATGTTGGTGAAAATCCATATAACTAAGAAACCTGGGATATTGGTAATGTCTTAGTTTGGAAATGGGAAGTCCTACATTTCAGAGTAAGTAAGCAGGGAAATCACCTTCTATCAAATCCAGAAGATACTGAAAGAAATTCAGATAGATTTGATTGCCTTAGACATATATAGCTTTTGCCTTTTTTTGTTGTTAATCTTCACCTGAGGATTTCCCCCCATTGATTTTTAGAGTGGAAGGTAAGGGGGGAGAGAGAGAGAGAAACATTGATGTGAGAGAGACACATTAATTGGTTGCCTCGCCTATACCAGCCCCAACTGGCACCAAGGTACGAGCTTGCAACCCAGGCACACGCCCTTGACCAGGAATCGAACCCTTGACCTTTAGGTGCATGTGCGGATGCTCTAACCATTGAGCCACACTGGCCAGGGTGCTTTTGCCTTTGTAAATGATTATGAATGAGAGGCTTATCAGTTTGCTACATGCAGATAGGATGTTCCCTGTTCTTTTCAGGGGTGAAGGGGGAGAGTGCTGGCCAAGGTCAGGAGACAAGTGCTCCCAGGTTACAGCTTTGTACCAAACTAGAGGAGGGACTTTGAGGAAGTAGCTGAACAGATCGGTTCTCAGGTTCCACGTCAATACACTGAAGATGATAAAACTGAGTTTGCAGAGTGTTAGGAGAATAAGACATAGCTGTGAGGGTAGAGCACCTAACGGCGTTCGAAACGTGGTGAGCACTTAATAAATCATAGCAGCTGCTCACGTTAATCACTCATTTAAACTCCAAGGCATTATTCTGAGTGCTCAGGACTGTGTAAAATTCATTTAGACATGTAGAGAAACTAGCAACTGTAAAGGAAACTAACCAGAGTGGTAGACGAGTTGAAAAGGAGACCTATGAAAAACAAGTTTGAAAGAACTGATTATTTACAGAGGAGAAGTGAAGACGGGAGGGTGTCTTCAAGGTGTCTGAGGCATCGTCATATGGAAAATGTAACTGTCCACTGAGGCGGACAGACCCAGGGCACACGGCACAGGCCAGAGCCAAAGCATGAAAGTGGAAGAAATGACAAAATACAAGTTAGGGACAAACACAGAGAGAGCAAGGTGGATGCAGTCTCGAGGGAAGTGCCAGAAAAGTCCATGTCAGTACTTCCCAGGACCCGAGTGTGTGGTGTCCCCCTGGTTCAGCCTGCACCCTGTCTCCTGCTGTTGGCGTCAGCTTGTTCATGGTGCGTGGCTACACGTGTCCTACCCAGAGCAGCTAGAGCTATTTGTTGGCACGGTGCATAGAGTGGTGGTTCTCAACCAGGGTCCATCTTGCCTCTTTGGGGAGCATTTGCCTGGAGGCATTTTTGGTTGTTACAACTGGGAAAGAGCAGATGCTGATCAGCATCCTATGATGCGTAGGACAGCCCCCTACAATAAAGAAAGAATTACCTGGCCCCAACATGCCTGTTGTGCTACTCTTGAGAAACCTCGGGTTAGAAGAGCAAAGCATTGTGCAATGTGCTCTCTCTTAAGGCTCACTGGTTTACACCAAAGCATTTTCTCCTTTGTCTACACCAACCATGGAACTGAATGGTTAGAAGACTGTTAAACATTTGCTGTTCTAAGAAAATGTGTGGATTACATTTGAATCATGTGTTTCTTAACTGTCTGCTATCCTTTGGTTTAAAAATATTTATATTTCTAAATAAGCAACTGGCTCTTTGTATAGGGAAATAACATATGCATTAGAGCTCCAGGGAGTAGGTTGCAGACACCTCCTTCCACGCTCCCTCTGCCCAGCTCTTTTGCTGGCCAATTAGTCGCTGCATTCACAGGCTCCCAAGGCAGTGACTGCCCTGCAGGGAGAGTGTGGTGGTTGAGACTAAAGCATGGCACTGGATGGGGAAAATCCCCCAGGGGCCCGACACAGGCCAACGACAAAGGGAGGGCTGGCCTGGTGAGTCCCGCCCGCGCACAAAGTACCGATGCCCGGGAAGCCTCACTGTTCAGTGGCTCTGAGCATAAATCACGCTTTCTCGACTTAATAATACATCGCTGTTCCTAAATAATATAAGTACATGTTGTGTGAGTCCATTTGTAAACTTACAGGCGTCTTCTGAAATCCAGACAGCGTGAAAACACTCACTATATTTGATCCTTGCAGAAATAGCACAGATTTTAATTTTATCCCAGTTATGGGTATCTGGCGCGTGCGCCGATACTCTGGGCAGACTGGTGTGAAATTTAATTTGAGCAGTTAAACATGAGGGCGAGAGAGTGCAACGTAAACAGGCATGCACTCACTTCCAGCCCTGCGGCGCTGGGTATGTTCGCAGGGAAAGCGCCCAAATCCTCCTCTGCTTTTTTTCCCCTCGTAACAATCAGATTAGGGATTGAAAAGGCACCAGTCCTCCACATCTCCCACCCCCCCCATCACCCCCGAAGGTTGCCTGCAGCCTTTTCATTTGCGAGCTCCTCACAGCTAGAGTTGGAGTTTTAGTGAATGAAAGTGTACGGGCTTCTTTGTTTCCAGATTTGATGTTTGACAAGAGATTCCCTGGGTTTCAAGAAAGGAAAACTGTCCCCTTGAGAACATCTTGGAAGGGGACAGGTATGGAGTTTGGAAATGATGGGACGTCCCGGATTTGCAGTTTGGCGGATGTGGGGATACAGATCTCAGCTTGGCCAATGTCAATGTCTATGAGTTTCAAAGAGTTACTTAAGAGTTCTGTTCCTGCCTGGCTGATGTGGCACAGATTCAATCCCGGTCAGGGCACATGCCTAGGTTTCTGGCTCGATCCCCAGTAGGGGGCATGCAGGAGGCAGCTAATTGATGTTTCTCTCTATTTCTCCCTCTCTCCCTCTTAAAATCAATAAAAAACATTTAAAAAAAAAAACTTTTACTCATTTGTAAAACATGGGAATAACTCCAGCCTAGTAGAGTGACAAGGAAAGGCACACAGTGTAGCATATAGGTGCTTGGGGAATGTCAGTTTCCTGCCCCCTTAAAGACATCGGTAAGTCCACCTAAGTAACACTTGACCAGAAAGTAGGAATCGGTTGCTGTCGGTCATCATTAATGTTGGTAAGAAAGGCCCGTTCCTTGCCCCTCCTTTCATCACCTAACAAAAATAGTTTGTTAGGTTTCAGAAGCTAACAAGCACCTTCCAGCCTGCCGACCCCTATTTATAGATCATGCTGGGTATTAAGTACACAAAGAGCTTTTGGATGTAAAAACACCTACTTGTATCCAGGAGTATGTTATGTTGGAGGCTGGAGGGGAGGAGGGTGTTGTCTGTGTGTGCAGTTCACGGACCCAAAATCATAAGAAGTAGCCAAATTGGGTGAGTTTCCCCTCATATTCCGGAGGAAGAGTGTCTGCTCGCCATCAGTAACAGCCCCCTCTTCCCGCTCACTTTGTCTCCGCAGAGGAGCGCGTGGTCCCCATTGAAGTGTGCCGTTCCAAGCTGTCCAAGTACTTGCAGGGAGTGGTGTTCCGCTGTGATAAGTGTACCTTCACCTGCTCCAGTGACGAGAGCCTCCAGCAACACATAGAAAAGCACAATGAACTGAAACCTTACAAATGCCAGCTCTGCTACTACGAGGCCAAGCACACGGAGGAGCTGGACAGCCACCTTCGAGACGAGCATAAGGTACCGGCCTGGCTGCCCCCTCCCGCCCTCGGCGTGCCCGTGCACGGGGCCCCGGCCGAGCCGGCCGGCGGATTTAGTCACACCCACGCGTGCAAGGCAGGCATGAACTAAAAGAGCGTTTACGTTAACGCTCAGTTTTTTCTATGATAAAGGAAATGTAAGGCCATTACAGATGGGGTAAGAAAAATCACCCATAATCCAACTGTTTAACACTTTTGGTCCCTTTTATGCCCACTTTCCTTTGAATTTTCATCAGTGGTTTTCAACCATCTTCATCTCATGGAACATATAAACCTAATTACTAAAGTTCTGTGACACACCCAAAAATATGTTCTTTTGCTGATCTGACCAAAAAAAATAGGTATGATTTTGATTCATTCACACTGGGTGGCTATTGTGTTGGCTGTTGTCATTTTTTATTTGACAATCAAAGGGAAAAAGAGGTCAGTGCCCCTGACTAAATAGTCAGATATTGCATGTTTTAAAAATTCTTGCGGCACATTCTTTGAAAATTGCTGATTTACGTAATTGTGATGACACTATACATGACATAGTGTATCTCCTCTCTTTTTTTAATTAACATTTTACCAAGGGTATTTTTTTATATTATTTTAAATGTATTATCCCAAAGGTTGACCAACATTTTCTGTAAAGGGCCAGATAGCAGTTAGTTTGGACTTTGTGGGCCAGATAGTCTCAGTGGCAATGGCAGCTCCTCACCTCTGCCTTACGGCAAGAAAGCCACTATAGACGTCAATAAATGGGCATGGTTGTATTCTAATAAAACTTTATTTACAAACAGGCAACAGGTTGTGGACCTGTAGTTCCTGGCTCCTGTTCTGCCTGGTGGCCATGCCACTGTGTCCATTGGTTGTGTAGGCTGTTTCTAATACTGTGCCAACTACGATGCTTTTCCAAGCCATCGCTGTTCGTGTATAAACAGTAGACGGACTGTAAAATATGTGTTTTATTCGGGGAGTGAGATTGATGACCAGATTCGTACAGAAAGTAAAATAAAAGGTTTGTGGGGGTAAAAATCTCTTTCAAAAGGGCTGCTGATCAGAGGGTAAAATTATGCAAGTCGGCTTCCTCATTTCTCATAGGGCTTATTTTTGTCACATCAGGAACTGAGACGATTGTTTCTGGCTTTTGTGTGTTGCCAAGTGCAGGGGGCGCTAAGATTTGTATTTGTTTCATGAAAAGAGCCTGTTGAAAGGCTTTCTAATTAACCTAGAAATACACCACCTCTAGTGATCGAGTGAGTGTTTACTTAGGGCACAATGAGAAGTGCTTGGGTATTGCTTCCTTTCCTCTGGTCTGTGTCCTCACAATGGAAATAGAGCCCAGGCCCTCTCTCCAGCCCCTACAAAACCATATTATAATAAAGATTTTTGTTTGAGTCATCTGCACCCAAGGGTTAGAATTTTTCTGACAGGGTGTTGAAAGAGAAGGCTGAATTTTATCACCCGTCCACAATGTAATGATTTTAGAGTAACTTTTCTGCATTCATTTTCTAATGCATCTGCCCCAAAATGGAAGCAGAGAAGAAAAACCTGAATTACCTCACTTAAAAACATTAATATTTATTCCAACTTCCTGAGCATTTCTGCCCCCAAACTTAAAGGAAAATCACCTTGAGGCTGGTATTTTTGGGACATTGTAAACCAGGAAGACCTTCTTCCCCAGCTGTTGCAGGGTAGCTTGTGAGGCACTGGGGAAGTCCAGAGGTTAGAGCCGTGCAGGTGTGGAACCAGAGGCTTCCTGAGCAGGCACAAGGCCAGGGCTTGAGGGTCCGCATCAGGGAACTGGGTTGCTCAGAAAACGAGGCCCAATTTAGAGCTTTTGGAGCCAAACAGACTTGGGGTTGAATTTTGTCTCCACTATTGACTGTACAACTTCAGCAGAGGACTTAAACTTCTGTGTCTGTTTTCTGATCTCTAAATGGGAATCGTCATACATTTCTCAGAAGTTTTGTGAGATTAAATGAAGTCTTGGTATTTCCCACATTTTGAGTTCACTGTGTTCTTCAGTCTATTTGTGAATTGATTTGTGCTCAAGTATGGCAACGGTTGAACTTATCATAGAGGTAGTTGTGTTCCTGAAGACCTAACACATATTATAGAATCACTAATTATACTTTGTGTTTCAGACATGTCTTTGATGTTATATTTTCACCATGCCAAGTTGTGTGCTTTAGTTTTATTCTTTCTTGTGGTTGACCAGCTTATTAAGTCCAATGAGCACCTAATTGAGGTGACAGAATTGCTGCCTTCACCCGGCTAATGATTTTCATCTTTGTCTCAATCGCTGTTAAGTTTATGAGACTCGTGCTTATTATTGAGGCAGCGCTATCTTTTCCCCATTTCTGTTCCTTTTTGTTCTAAATGATGACTGCAAAATGCAGTTCAAATTTTCGAAACAATTACCCAAACCCTATTTTATAAACAAAGTTAGCAGGGCTACCGAAACTGAATTTTTTACTGATAGGTGGGGACATTATGCACTGTTAAAAATGGACATTGATTAGGGTGAAACATATACAAAAACCTGACTTAAGCATTCATGACAGGGGTGGAGGAGTCTCAACACATAATGTACTGAAGAGAAGTTTGCTAATAATTCAAATACAAATGTCAAGGCTAAGAATTGGAAAGGAAAGTAAAACAATTTTTGTTGACAGCGTGATCTTTGTAGGTAGAAAATCCTAAGTAATCTACTAAAAAAGTTACTAGAATATTACTGAATTTAGCAAAGTTGTAAGATATAAAAATCAATATAAAAAAACTCTGATATTTCTACATGCTAATAATGTAAAATCTGAAAATAAAACTTTAAACGAGTCAGTTTCATTTATAATACATCAAAAAGAATAAAATACTTACGAATAAATTTTAACACAAGAACTGTGAAAGCTGTACACTGAAAACTACAAGATATTGTGGAGAGAAATAAAGAACTAAGTTAATGCAATATATATCATATTTGTGGATTAGACTCGCTATTAGTAATTCTTCCCATGTTCAATGTAATCTGTCAAAATCCCAGTAGGCTTTGTCCTTTGGTAGAAATGGACAAACTGATAATAAAATGTATATGGAAATGCAGAGGACCTGGCACAGCCTAAACAGTGTGAGAAATGAAAAAAATTGGAGGGCTCACTCTTCCTGATGTCCAAACTTAGCATAAAGCTACAGCAATCAAGAGTGTGTGGTATTGGCATAAGGAGAAATGCCTGCATCAGTGGTGCAGAAGAAAAAGTCCAGGAGTAAACCCTCAGGTTTGTGGTCAGTTGATTTGCATCCCAGGTGCTAAGGCAATAAGGGAAGGATAGCTTTTCAACAAAAAGTGCTGGAACAATTGGACTTCCATATGCAAAATACTGAGCAACGACCCTCAACCTCAGTTCCAACACAAACATTAAATAAAAAATAGATCGTAAATATTAAAAAATGAGCTGCAAGTATAAAACTTCTGAAAAAATACTAGAAAATTTCCCTTGGGTTAGGGAACATTTTCTTAGATACAATACGAGAGCTATTATGGACAGTAGGAGAAAAAAAAATGAATAAATTAGACGTCATCAAAATCAAATTTTTGCTCTTCAGAAGACAACATTAAGAAAATGAAAAGGCAGGCAACAGATGGAAAGCAAATATTTCCAAAGTAATTACTGAACAAAGGGCTTTAACTAAAATATATAAAGAACCTTTACAAGTCAATAATAAGATAAACAATTCAATTAAAAATGATAAAAAAGACTTGAATGGACACTTTACTCTTTACTCATGCCTATACAGATGGCAAAGGTAACCTCTCACAGTACTGGTTGGAATATAAAATAGCACATCCACTTTGGAGCCTTTTGGTCATTTGTTTAAAAGTTAAGCATACACTTACCATCTGAACCAGCAAGTCTCCTCCCACATAAAGTTGACCGATAAACAAAATGTGCTATATGTATCCATGCAGTGGAATTATACTGATTATCAATAAAAAGAAATGAGTGACTGATACATGTAACAACATGGATAAATCTTTAAAACGTCATGTTAAGTGGACAGAAGCCAGACACAAAAGACTACAGGTTGTATGGTTCTATTTCTATGAAATTCCTAGAAAATGCAAAACTGTGGAGATGAAGCGGATCAGAGATTGGCTGGGGCTGGAGAATTGGGAGCAGAGATTGATTGCAGAGCATTGGAGGGATGAGTGAAAGAAGGTCTTAAACTGGATTGTGATGGAGGTTGCACCAATGCATAGACTTATTAAAACTCATTGAACTGTTCATTTAAAATAGATGAATTTTTTTAAAAATAAAAATAAAATAGATGAATTTTATAGTGAAGAAACTAGACCTCAGTACCTAAAAGATGCATGTTTCCCGGGACCTGACACATAATAGGCCCTCAGTAAATGTTAATTCCCTGTAGGCTTTTGTAAAGTTGATCCCGAGACACACTGGTCTACGAGATGCCCAAGATCCAGATTAACATGTGAACTGCCAAAAGTAGAATGTGCAGTGGACTTAGCAATAGGTTCTAAGTTAAGGTTTACTTCTTCCCCCCTGCCCTCCAGTTAAGACTCTGTTGAGTGCACTGCTCATTGCATTCTTCCACAAATAGTTTTAGGTGATTTTTGTGTGATGGAAAGAATCTAAAGAAGAAACTAAAAGACACTGTAGGATGCATTTTCAGTTAAAGGGTTTTGTGAAACAGAACTGGACACTGAAAACGAGTTCTCAGTTCTGCCTGGAACGCTGATAAACCTCAGGAATGTCTCTAAAGATGTCAAGACTGTGTCATTCATGGGACCAAATTCTGGTGGCAGCAGGAAGGGGGTCGTCAAATACAGCGTTCCTTTTAAGAGCCCAGTTCTCGAGTGGGCTAGACTTACGCTGCCATGTTTATCCCAGAAGCCAGGTGAGGTAGCAAAGGGATGGCACCAGGGCTCTCATTTTTCAGGTGATGTAAAACCTTGTTGTCCTAGACCTTTGTCTTTGTGCTGGTGAACAAGGAAGCACTTGTAATGTCTTGGAATCTAAAGTAAACAGTGCAGCTTCTTTAAATTTGTTTTTCCATCTTTCAACTTCCTGTCATTTTTTTATCTCACTAGACTTTTCTAAAAGACAGACCATTTTATTTCAGTCCCTCCTTCCACTCTCCCCCCGCCCCCACCACACACACACATATAGGCACAGTCACGCATACCAGTGAAATCATATGTCCATAGTGCCATTTATTAGCAATGCCTGTGAAAGTTAAGACTTAACATTTCTAGGGAACCTTGAAGTCATTAAAAAAAAAAAAATCTTGCACTCACATTAAAAAAGAACACTTTAAAAAAGAAGAAATATATATATATATATATATATATATATATATATATATAATTGCTTTCAGAGAGAGAAGAAGGGAGAGGAAGAGAGAGAGAGAGAAACATCAATGATGAGAGAGTCATTGATGGCTGCCTCCTGCCCTCCCCTGACTGGGGATCGAGCCCACAACCCAGGCATGTGTCCTGACCAGGAATCGAACCATGACCTCCAGGTTCATGGGTTAATGCTCAACTATTGAGCAACACTGGCCCAGCAAAAAGTACACATTTTTAAAAGAAAGTTAAGTATATGCAATACCTTGTTAGTATTCTTTATGGCTCTGAAGTCTCTTTGCTAGTTTAAGGAACATAAAAATATATTATCTCTAACTTAGTTTGCTCGTAAAATTGTCATGTTCGGTATATTAAATTTAGAAGGATAGTCTATTCAGGCAATACACATTCACTAATTTAATTTACTTTGAAATGTTTTTAATTTTTTTATACAAATGGAGCCTCAGGCGGCTGAACTCTAAGGAACTTGGATCTCTTTCTTTTCGCCAGTTTGGGGAAAAAGCAGCAGAACATTAAGTTCAGGAGGAATCACCAGCATTTTAGTTATTCCAATACAATTGTTCAGCTTTCTGGACCAGTGAAATCCACAGTGGCTAAAAACCCTGCAAACAGTCACAGAGAGTATTTGTGTCCAGCAAAGGAAATGAGAAGAAACGAAACAAGAAGAACCTTCCCCCATGCCAGAGCATGTGTGGCCACCTTTTTTGGATGACTAACAGCTTTAGCTTTATCAACCCCAAGGATTTCTGCAAACCAAAGGTTTCCCTAGAAGACTGTGTCATTTCAGCTCTGTTTTCCCGCATGTTAGTCTTGCTTCTTGACTTAGCAACCGTAGACCCATTTCTTCATGTATTCTGGAAGACAGAAATCAGAAGTAGATGAGCGAGAGGTGTGACCATGTTTCAGAGGGACCTGCCTGGCAGACCCTGAGATGATGTTCCTCTAGTATGACCTCTGAAAGTGCTCGGGTGCCTGTAACCTTTGAAACTCTCCACTAAACTCTCCCCTCAAAATGAATTTCTCCTGCTTCCAGGCTTGCGTAGGACTTTCCGTCTTCCTCCATAAAGGCTTTTAGTTCACGCCGCCTGAACTTGTACTTCACTCTTAGCAAGGCCCTGTCTTGCCATTGGATGCACATTCTTAAATCGGAAACCACGTTACTTACCTCTCTTTCCTTCCAAAATCTGACCTAGTGCTCCGCATTCAATAAAGCCTCCAGTGCCTGTTTGTTAAATAAATCAGTCAGTGAAATCACTCTTCAAGTAGGAAATTTTAAGTATCCTGTTTGTTCAAATAAGCAAAACATAGCAACAGCATCTTTGCCTCTGATGTCTAGTCCGGGAGACTGGTGACAGACAGCTCAGTTGGCCACCAACAAAGCTCTTTGACTTTCTGAATGATCCTTCCCCTTGGAAAGTGAGTTGATGTGGTCTGTTTTGCTAAGATAGGTCTGGCAGAAAAACATGTTTTCTGATTCTGACCAAGTGAGATTGCAAAAGAAAGCAGTTGCCCTTCCTGACTTCTGTGTTCCGTACCCTTCTGGGTACTTTACTATCTTTTACTATTACTGTTCTTAAAAAGTTTTTTCTTCTGAAGAAAAATTCCCCAAAGATGATTCTTCTCCATCTGGTCCAGTTTTGCAGCAGAACATCATGGTCACAGTACTTCTTCCTTGTATTCAGCTAGTAGCATGGGTTGTGTTTACTGTTTGGTGAATAATTTTACATTTCTACAGATGATTGGCATTATAATCACTTGAAGATGTAGGTTCTAACCCTGGCGTAGAACTTACTTGTTCCTGGAAGATAACACATATCTTGCAGGGTGGTTATAAGAGTTAAATGATACATAGAAAAATTACTGGATTAATTTTTAGCACGTAATAGATATTGGGTAGGAACTGAATCAAAATCTTTTAGAAACTGTCCAATTTTATTCTCTCATTAGCAAGCACAATTACATTATGGGATGTACATCTTAAGACAATATTATGAATTTCTTTATATTTTATGATCTACCATAAGTGTTTATGTTACTGGTAAATTGAAGTAACATTTATGGAGTGTCAGCCACACTCCTGACCTTCTGCCCTGCGCTGAGCATGAGCAGCTAACTAAAGCATCACAGCCCAGCATGGTAGGGCTTGATAAAGGCATCCGCAGAATGGGGGCAGAACAGAACGGAGCATATACGGCGTCCCGGCCCCCCTTCCATAGAACTTTAACACACGGAGCTGAATATCCTTTCTAGAGGCTTTCACGAGAGTGCTGATGGAAATGCTCTCAGGTGAGAATTTAAGATTTGGACCTGCACCTTTGGCCACCTTCTTGTACGAAACTGTAGAGACACGGCCTTGCTGAAGCTTCCTCCCCTGCTTTCTCTCTCTCGTTCCCATTCTGACTTCCAAGGATGAGCAGACATCCGCTGGGTAAACCACCACTGGGTGTTACAAGTCAGGGGTCGCAAACTCCGGCCCCTGGACCAAATCTTCCCCACCACCTGTTTTTATGTGGCCTGCCAACTGAGAGTGGTTTTGACATTTTAAATGGCTGGAAAAAAAAATAATTTTCATGACATGTGAAGTTCCATAAAATGTGAATTTCAGGGTTTCTCGCAGCAGTTTCTCTGTGACAGAGACGGCGGGTCCTGACGGCCTAAAACCTGGGCTCCCCTGGCCCCCTCCTGGAAACTTGGCCAGCCTGTTCTGTGAAACCTTAAAAATCTGCGCCGCACGACCCGCTCTCAGCCTGTGACTGAGATGGCATTTCTGATGTCAGAGGCAGTTTTTCCATGTTCTCCGTTGTCACTTTCTCTGGAAATAAAAAGTTCACTTTGGCCTTTCTTCTTAACATGGACATGGAGTGTTAGGTGTAATGTGGACATCCTGGCCGGTGTCCCTTTCTGAAGGTACAAAGGTTACGTCAGTAGGAGGGGACTCTGAAATTGTTAGGTGGCTTTTTCGTTATCCCTGTCTCCCCCATTTCATGTCTGCTGAGTAATCTGAATATGGGGGTGTCCAGTTGTGTTTTGTCGTTAACAAGCAACGTTGCTGTAAGACTGGGTTTGCCAGCCCAGGACAATATGAAAATGCATGTTCAACTTGGGAACATTTGTAAATCATACAGCGCTTCTCCCTAAGACGTGAGCCTCAAGGACAGAACTTCTTTCCTGTGCTAGGGACAGATGTGAACCATCTGCTGATGGTTAAAAACAGACAGACAGACACAAACGTAGTTGTGAAGCCTGAGCGTTAAGCACGGGCATGGAAGGCTCTGCAGGGTTGGCGATTCGCGGTTGGCTTGTAGGGTGAAGCATTTGCTGGGCCCCGGCGCTTTATCTCATTCCTGTTGGACAGCAGACTTCACCACAGCTCTGGGTTAGTGGTCTTCACAGGGGACCTTGGGCTTTGGGGCATTCATAACTGTCACTGGATATAAGTATCTGCACATAGTTTGTTTTTTTTAACCCTCACTCGAGGATATGCCTTTCATTGATGAGAGAAAGAGATATCGATCGATTGCCTCCAAACTCTTACGCTCATTTTTTTCTCCTTCTGTTGTGGGCCTTTTGGGAAACAAGGTAATAAATTACTTCTCATATCCAGAGGAAAAGGTGACTTCTCCTCAATTTATCCTCGGTACCATTAAAACGTTGGTCAGATACCCACCAATCTACAGGTCCAGAAAGTGCCTTGTATGAATTCCAGAAGCCAACTTAGGAATATGTTTGAATTTCAATGAAGTCCAAACTCTTTGATTTTGACCCTGTAATTTCACACCTGCAAAGTTAGCATATAAAATTAAAACTAAGCATGTAGGAAAGGAGTATATACAATAAGGTATATTGTTGCATTGCTAATAGTGAAAAGCCAGAAATAGCCAAAGGTAAACTCACATGGGAACAGTAGACTATAATACATCCCCTTAATGAAACATTATATAGTGATTAAAAATGCCACTGCACTGATACAGAGAAAATTTTGCCATGCCAGGCGTAAAAAACCAGGATACACTCACATATGTCTTAATATAATTACAGTAATGTAAGTAATTTATGCATAGAAAACAGGCACACAGAAATACAGTAACTTGTTAACAGTTACTATGTATAAATAGTTGGATTTTAAATGAGTTTTTTCTATTTTCCATGTGAAAATTTTTAGGAAAGGGAAATATATTAAGTTAAAATGAAGACATCCAGTAGCCAGGAGGTGAAAACAGCTCCCACGCTGATCTAGACTCCACACTGGCCAGTGAGTTCCAGCTGGGAGTCGGATGCGAAGGTTCCTCGGGGAGTTTGCAGCTTGGGTGGAGGGCAGACGGGGTGTGTGTACAGGCCATAAACAATTAATTACTGAGCAAGGATGTTTAACCGAGGAGGAGTTTACATAGAAGCGAGGCTGGAAGACAGAAGTCTCCACATGAAGGAGGCAGGCTGGAGAGAATTTCACACAGAGGAAATGGCATGTGCTCAGAGAGAGAGGCACAAAGTCAAGAGCCTGGCAGATCCCAGGAAGCTCAGCAAGCTCAGGGCGGTGGGAGCAAAGGGGAGTCAGCCTGGAGAAGTGGGCCAGGATACATACGATGATCACCGGCTGTGTAAATCTCAGTGAAAAATGAGGGCTTTATCCTCAGGGCAAGCAGAGACTGACATGAACAGATTTAAATTTTTAAAAATCACTCAGACGGCACCGGATAGATGCAAGAGGAGTAAGAATGGATGGTGGGAAACCAGCGCGGAGGGAGGGGACCTGGCAGTAATCCAGGTGAGAGATGGTAGCTCAGAAATGCAGCGAGAAGTCTCCTGTTAAGGTTAATACTGGATTGCTGATCTGGGGATTTAAAGTAGAGTAAGAACCCAACACCATAAAGAGTTTTTATTTGAAAATCTTCTAATTACATAGCAAAAATGTTAGTTTTTCCTTTTAAACCTTTTAATTGCCTAGCAAAGATTTTAGAACAAAGATTCAGGACAACTGAATCCTGGGGTCAGCCTCAGGTGAATATCAGACCATACAAATGTATTCTTAAAATTGTACAGAATCCAAGACGGTAATTTTTCCAGTGAGAGGAAAAGAGGGAGGAGGGAAAGAAAAAAATAACCCTCAGTTTGGTGACAGGTCTTCTGTCACCGTGAGATCCTGGAGAAGCAGGGGCTCTGATTCCTGGTGTGGAGCCTGGCACACAGCAGGCCTTCAGGAAGTCCTTGTCCAGTGAATGAATGAATCAACAAAAACTTAACCTTGGATTAAAGAATATGGGGAATTCCTTTTGGCCATTTTCCGTTTCATTATTTTTGTTTCCTGGCATCTGCCCGTCCCTCATGCCCCTTAAACATACCTGCAGGTGGCCTGGCTGAAGGTAGGATGTGGGAGAAGGTGGCCAGAAAAGGCTGCCTTTTAAGTACTGGTCCTTTAAAAGATGTTTCTTGACACATAGTTCAAAATCAGGCAAATTGGGATCTTGCCCCCTTTTCCTTAAAAACTGGCAACCCAGAAAACTTTTATTCAAATATTTGTCATAAGTGCTATTGGGTTAAAATATAGACTTTGTGGCTAAATATAACTTCATAAATATGCATTTACAGTGATTTACAGTGATTTTTATACGCCTTTCCAAAAACCAAAACTGGAAAAAAAGCCACATTCCCAGGAAGGAAACAGCATTTGGGGGAACTATTGCATCTCGGGTACCTTGCTGACCGCCCCCCCCCCCCTTTATAAGTGAGGACATTTATGATGAATAACTTGCCCAGAGTCTGAAGAGCGGCAGACCCTGCTCTTGAATTGAAGTCTGTCTGCCTTCGGAGCTCTCTCCTTGTGCTCTGTTCCCTTTTAATGTTATAAAAATGAATTAGTGAAAATTTATATAGGTCTGTGGGAGTGAGGCCTAGTCAATAAACCCCTAGTTAGGAAGGTGCTACGAGCAAAAGTGCTCTGGAGACTGACTGTGAACTCTGAGCAGGGAGAAAGGAGAAATAAAAGCTTCTGAACCCGCTTTCCTCCCCCTCCTCTTCCTCACTTTAGTCTGTTAATTTTTACAACTTCTTTTTAACGTGCAAAAGAAGAACTTGCTGTCCCCGAGTGTTTAGTATTGAGATCGACAGCCGACGGACGTGTTCTTCCTCCTTCGTGTTGAATTGTTTTCAAAGTAACTGGTTTCCTGGATTCCATCATTATAGTTAGATCAATGGATTGTTTCTCTGGTTTTAAAAGGGCTTTTATCCTGGGTGTTCTTCTTCCTTTTAAATGCTACCTACCTCTTACATGACGTGGTCGGGACAATATGAAGCCTTTCAGAGGACTGTGTTGGCCCTGATACTCCGAGTCTCTCTCACGTTTGTCACCGTTGATGGTGATGTTCCCATCTGCCAGGCATATGGAGCTGGCGGTGCTCAGCAAATCTTTGTCCCAGTCTGGTCCCGGGAAATGTTTTGTCATTGTCTTGTAAATTCTCCCTCTCCTCTCCTGTGCCCTCATTCCCTGCTCTCTGTGTAGCAGCTATGGGAGTCTGCCGTGGACTCTAATGAAGGATGTCTGTCTTTCCTCCCCAACTAGGCTGTGAGCCTGTGGAGGCCAGGCCTGGGTCTCCTTCATCCTTGTGGCTCCCTCCCCTGCCCCTCCCTCCAACCGGGGGAGCAGAGTGCCTGCCACAGAGGGGGAGCCCAGGGCAGTGTGTTGGCTCAAGTCACTTCGTTGACCTGAGTCCTGCGCTAACCTGTCATTCCTGATGTGATTGTATGCGTGCCACTGACGAGGTTCTGAAAATAGATTCACGAAGAAGGTAAACTTTGTGCTTCCGTTTGATAGGAGAACCCCAAACAGAACATCATTACAGAGCTTTCTTAATGTGGACTTTTATCTCCCTTGGGATGATACTTTGAAGAAACTTTGGATTTCCACATTATTCTAACCACATTTTATATAAACAAAGAGCCCCAGTCAGCACTTTTAAAAGGTTGTTAGGGTTGATTAGCCTAGATTTTTCTCATGTTAATTCCAGCCTAACAGTGACAACACTGTCTTCCGTTTGAACTGGAGCTAGGAGTCAAATGGCTGTCGTCTGGCCTGCTCTGGGACAGCCCGCGGCCCGTGGTGAAAAGGTTGCGACTCTCACTGCTGGTTGTCAGGATTCTTATTATAGAGCCTCTTCACCTCCAGAAGTATCTGAAACTTGGGTAGTTTACAAAAGTTACTTCTTTGAATTTAACTCAAAACCTGTTGACCAGCCAACCTCCTCTCCTTCCCAAGCTCCATGGTACTTTTGATTTCTGGCTAACGGTAGCTCCCATGTCTCACTAAGTTCGGTAAGAAAGGTCCAGTGTTGACAGTCCCATTGAAAACGGTGGGATGTGAGAGCATCCATCTCTGAAACAGTGTCCCAGTGAAGAAGAGGGCCTCTTAGGCATTGGGATTGTTGGTCGTGGTTCCAAAAACAGTCCCAGCAAGATGACTCAGGAGAGCTCTCTCCCCCAGGCAAGCAGGCCCCGTTCAGCCTGCGTTTATTCTCCCATTGTCTGTCTGGGCCTCTTTCAGGTGAGCCGTAACTTTGAGCTGGTTGGACGGGTTAACTTGGACCAGCTGGAACAGATGAAGGAAAAGCTGGAGAGCTCCAGCAGCGATGACGAAGACAAGGAGGAAGAGATGAACAGCAAGGCTGATGACAGAGGTTAGTCTCATCCCTGCCCTCGAGTCCCAGATGGCAGCCAGCACGTCCGCGGGGAGACAGAGGGAGGCAGGGGTTGTTGTAGGAATAACAGAAGGAAGCATCCTTCTTGGTTAAGTAGCAGAACCGACTGACTCGAGAAAACATGTCAGGGGCCATGTCTTGTAAAACCTCCCAGCTATAGAAACTCCAAGGGAAACAGGCATTTTCTCTCTCACTATAGTGTATTTGTTTATTAAAAATATATAGTGGTGAATTTGTTTTTAATAAGGAAAACGGGTGTCTTGGGAATCTTAACAACCAGGACTGGCAGGAGGCAAGAGGGATGACACTGTGGAGCTGTCAAGGAATGTAAATGAACTTCCAGTGGACGCCTATTTGAAATTGCTGCTGCTTGGCTTACGCTGCTGAGGTTGTGGGGGAGGCGCCGAGACTGGAGTCCTGAGCCCTCCCTCTGTCCTCAGCGTGTCCCTCCTTTAACCTCCTTGTTGCTGGTTTTGACTAAAACAGTAGTTTTCATTTAGTCGTGTGTTTACAGGGTACACAGGGGAAGGTCTCATGGGATTTTTGTACTATTTTTTTCAACTTCCTCTTAGTCTATAATTATCTTCAAAATGAAGTTTTTCAAATGTATATGTAGTTACAGATACACATTAATGTGACCTAGAGTGGTTTTTCTAGATTGTTCAACATAGAATATTGTGGAAATCCCAAGATGGTGCATGTGAGCATATGGGTTGAAATATGTTACTGTAGTTACTGCAGACTTATCAAAAGCACACGGATAACGTAGGTATAAGAAATAAACACTATAGATGTCATTGCAGTGATGAGAGGAATGGTGTTAGTTGCCATTGTTTTTTGTTTTGTGTTTTTTTTAAATATATCTTTATTGATTTCAGAGACAGGAAGGGAGAGAGAGAGATAGAAACATCAATGATGAGAGAGTCATTGATGGGCTTCCTCCTGCACGCCCCCGATTGGGTACCAAGCCCGCAACCCGGGCATGTGCCCTGACCGGGAATCGAACCCAGATCGCCGGGATCCTAGGTCGACGCTCAACCATTGGGCCACACCCGGCCGGGCGTAGTTGCCATTGTTGAGCATCATCATGGGCCAGGCCCAGTGTTGGTCTCCAGATAAGCTCTTCTTCTTTAACTCTAGCAGCAGAGAGGTTTCTGCAGTTGACCTGCCTGGGTTTGGCTCTCGGTTCTGCTGCTAGCTATATGACTGGGTAAATTATTTTAGCTCCCTGTGCATTCACCATCAATAATAATATATCGCTTACCTCCTAGGGTTGTGTAAAGTTTCATTGAGATATCACACAAGACATAACCAGTTCCCAAAACACAGTAACCACCTCGTACATGATAACCCTGCAGTGTAGGTGATATTACTGTCTTTTTACAAATAGGGAAATAAAGGTTCAGAAAATTTAAGAGCTCATTCAGAGTGTTTAAAAAACAAAAGACAAAAAACACTAGAGGTTGAATTTGGTCTTTTTGGCTCCAAAATCAAGATCCCTTTCACACTACGCACCGTGTCCCCTGCCCTGTGGACAGTGGACTGCTCCTTGAAGGGAACTTGACCCTGAATTCTGTCAATTCTGTGCTCTTAGGGTCTCGCTCTAAGGTAAACTTTCGCAAAATAGCTTTGTTTTTCCTCCTCGATCAGTCCGCAAGCCTAAGAGTATTTGGTGGCCATTTCCCTCCGAGGTTCTCCCTGGTTTTTTCCTAAGCAGCTCCCACCCCCACCCCATCGCCCTCCATGATGTGTGGCAGGAGACCACAGGTTTGCAAAGTGGGGGTCCACTTTGGCCCCTGAACCCCCAGCTAAGACGAGAGCAGGGACTGCCAGCCAAGGTGTGCCAGGGTGCCCCTGGTAACCTGAAAAATAAATGGACAAGGGAAACGTCCTCACCATGTAGGTTGGTTGCCCTTGTCAAGTTTCAGCATCTGTTAGTACAGCATCTGCTGTTCTCATCCATTTCTTACAGGGACAGTGGCTGTGATCGGAGGAGCATGGTTTTTCGTTTTCTCTCTCTTTTTTAACATTGCACAAATATGTTCTTGGTGAGGAATTCTTTAGCGTCTGTGCACTGCTACCAGACTTCTCTGGAAAGGGGTCCCTTGGGCAGAGGGTAAAGAGGCGAGTAGAGAGGCTCCTTTTGCTTCCTGATGCCCGCGCCCTGCCCTTCCTCTCCCAGAAATAAATCGCTCCTCATCGGGTCCTGTGACTTTTGAGTCTTTCCAGCTGAGCACACACGATTTTAGAGGGGATAAGCACTGCAGAGGCAAGAACCCCTTTTCGTCCCCTGTGACTCCTCCAAAATAAAAGCACAGAAAATTGGAAGAAAAAAGATGGCAGTTAGATGCGTGGGGCACCAGGCAGATTTTTCCCTGCTTGCCCGGCCTGGCTGCCCCCTCACATGAACACTGTGGCCTCGGACCAGCTTGGTTGAACTAGAAAGAGCTTCATCGCGTCTGATTGCGTCTCACTGGAGGGTAGCCTCACATTCATGAGCCTAACCACATGGAGGGGGAAATGTCTTAGGGTGGAGGAGCTTGTATTTCTCTCTCACCAGGTGGGGGATTTACATGAGTAACTTCTAGTAATGTTCATGGAAATCATGAGCCTAAACCTTTCTGTCCCCTCCTGATCCTTGAAAGCACAGCCCCCTTTGTCTCGTCTCCTTTGAATCAGTTTTCCACCAAGGATGTAGATCCTTGCCAGCAAGAAGAAAGGACACACAATAGCCTGGGGGTGTTCCTGCCAGCAGCCCCGTCTTCCCGGAGTAGAGAGTGGGCGGGGCTCTAGCTGCTTGGGGCTGATGGGGAGCTATTTGATGTGTGACAGGTAATGATTGGCCACCGCCTCTGAGGCTGAACCAGCATGAGCCGTTGGGAAGAACAGATGAGTAGTTTCATGTTTCCTAAGGGTAAAGGCCCACGTGTGCCAGGAGCATGCCCCTCGTTGGCAGGGCAAAGTCATCGGGCACTCAGTTCAGGGGGCTCGCATCCTTGTCGGTACCCCATTCCCAGCAACCTTTTCCAACGCCAGCACTGGAGAGGGGACTGGCTGGCCACCCTGCAGGTGCCGCCTAGAAAGCTCGGAGGGAATTTGAAAGAGAGGAAACCAGGCGTGAAGAAAGCAGAATTAACCCGAGCGGGCTCCTCCCCGCCCCCTCTCATTATGCAGTGGGGAGGAGTCAGGAAGGCATTCTGTTGATTTCTTGCCCAAGATAATCCCTGCTAAGAAATTAATGCGCTGAGCAGATGGTGCTGTCTCATTTCCAATGGAAAGAATCAAGGAAGATAGTCTGTGCAATTATTTTTAATGGCTGGTGTGGTGATCATCTTAATTTGTGAGAAAATGTTTCATCTTTTGTTAAAACTGGCGCCATTCACATAGCTTTTTTGTGCTGAAGATGAAGGCAGGACGGAGATACCTACCCTGTTAGCGTCATCCTGTGGAGTTTATGAGCTGGGGTATTGCAAGCAGAAGACATCTTCCAGTAACGTCTTGTATGTACAGGGGCTGAGTGGTCAAATCGGTGAGGACGACCACCCTCGCCCTGCGCTCTGCCGTCTCCCTGCCGCGTGGCTGCAGAACTGTCCTGGGCCTGCGGTGCATGAGCCGGGGGAAGGTTTGGCCCGCTGCGGGGTAATGAAAGACGGGCCTGGGACTCCGGGCATAAGCTCCGGTCCATGAGTTTGCCAGGAGGAATGGCCCGTAAACAGTTAGCCACCCAGCCTATGTTTATCAGACCTCTAACGTGCCTGGCACCACGGAGGAGACAAAAACGATGACAGTGCTTGATGTCTGTGACAGGCCTGTCCTGAAACGCCTGTGTGTCCCCACCTTCCCGGGTTTCAGCGATTGAGGAGTGGGTGCCGGGCAGCTGGCCAGGATCCCTCGTTAGCCAACGACGCGCTTCCTCACGCTGGCTCCCGTTGTCCAGCACTCGTGTGACGCTAGGTTCTTAGCTTGCCGTTTGCTCAGTGCTCGGAGCCACCTGTGAGGTGTTGATTATGACATCCATGACAGGTGACCGCAGGTCGAGAGTCGGGAAGGCGTTCTCACCGGAAGGGGTCGGAACCCTGAGGTTCCCCGTACCTTGGTCCGGTGCTTTCAGGAGCCTATTTAGTGAGCAAAGATAAACTTGTGTCGGATAGAAAATGAATAGGTGCTAAACGGTGAGGCGCTGCCAGACCATCACAGACGGGGGTTCCACAGAGAAAAGTGCTGAGACGCCTCTGGAATGACCCAGGTTGCCTGTGACAGAGCAGCTGGAGGGATGAGGCCGGGGCACGCAGGGCCTGGGGACCAGGAACAGTCCTTGAGAGCCATTCATTCCAGAAGTGTCCTCAGGTGAAGAGCCAGGTGGGAGAAAGAACAGGGAATCTGGAACTTGCTCTCACGAATGGTTTCGCAAGGGAAGGAAAGAAGGAAGGAGAGGAGGATTCCTCATAGACGTTGCTTGTGTCTTCTGCTGCCTCCCACGGCTCCCAGGTCACGCTTGTTCCCCTTTCTCCTTACAGATCTGATGCGGTTTTCTGACCGAGGGGCTGCTATGAACACTCAGAAGCGTTTTCCGTGTGAATTTTGCGGACGGGCGTTTTCCCAGGGCTCTGAGTGGGAGAGGCACGTGCTGAGACACGGCATGTAAGTGAAGCCATCCCCAGAACGCCTTTGCCCTAGTGTGAGGTGGCGGCTAGGCCAGGTTCTTTGGGGTTTTCTGTTGTTCCCCTGCTGACACCCAGATCCCTCTGTGTCACATTTCCGGGCGTGGGAGGAGAGACAGAGTCAGGAACTAGGTTTCTCCTTTTCTGTTGGTTTTTAAAATGGTCACCCAGACACAAGTCAAATGAAAAATCACCCTTGATACGAATGGCAAATCCCACTCAGGCCCTCACGTACAAGTTTCGAGCTTTCTCCAGCCAGCGTCCCTTCCGCATTCATTAGCATGACATTCTCTGATAGAGCTCGGACCGGGGTCAAAAGATCTGGCTTCTGTTCCTGCCTCTGATGACTCACTCCCTGAGTGGCCTTGAACATTCCCACGCACCTCTCGGTGCCTTCAGTGCTCTGCCTCGGGGCCAGGGCCAGCTTCTGCCTGCCTCCCAGGTAGGTGGGAGCGTACCTGCAAAACACTTGTAAGATCCTTGAACTTAAAATTGTCCTCAGCGCAAGACACGCTTAGTCCATCAGACACAGAACCTACAAGTTGGTCCTTTTAGCACAAAATACCCCTGAGACCTGAAGCATCTAAACTTCAGAGAGACTATAGCTCAGCTTCCCAAGGCATGGGGTTCCATCTCAGGTCTTTGCTTTTTGTTTATCTCTATGATTTGTTTCTGAACCTGTCCATTAAATCTTCAATACCTGAGCTGCTCTTTTAGTCTTAATAAACAGAGCCAATCCTCCTAGCTTCCAGGTTCCACTGATGAGTTTGAGCATAAGACAGTACTCGCTATTACACACTTACGACTTCACACTGTTCCCAGTAGAGGAGGGAACGTAAAACAGTCGGGTCAATCCAGAAACAAGCACAATGTACTCAAAACATAGTATAATAATGGATATTTTTGTAGGTTCAAATACCAGAAATATTTGACCTAAGCACAGCATGTAGCAAGGATAAGTCACAATTTACTCTCTGTTCGAGGCATATTTTCCAAGGAAACCCCAAGGCCTCTTTAGGACCAGGGAAATAAGGATGTGAGTCTTGTTTATTTTTCATTCAGTTAGGAAAAAAATACCCACTCATCTGTCTCTACCATCCATGTCTTTCCAGGGCGTTGAATGACACCAAGCAGGTGAGCAGAGAAGAAATCCACCTAAAAGAGAGCGTGCAGGACAGTCTTAAGATGCCCTCTATAGAGGAAAAGGAAGACTCAATCGGGATAGACTTTTCCCTAAAGAACGAGACAGTAGCCATCTGTGTAGTAGCTGCGGACAGATCTCTCCTGGAGAATGCAGAGGCCAAAAAGGAATAAGCGTTGGGTGAAACTCTGAATCACACCTTACTTGAACCGTGATGAAAAAGTGGGAGGGCCAGCTTGGGCTGAGACGTGGGGGACAGAAAAAGAGAAGATAGAACAAAGCTGCTTTTTAGGACTGAACAATCTATTTTCAAAGCACTGGTACCTGTGTGAGTGAGTATGTAAATTAAAGTTATTTAAATGGTTGGAATATGTGGCTCCTTTTCCATCACTACACCTTTTCTTCCGGACCTTCACCGTGGAAGTTTCGCTGCTCGCGAATTCGGAGGCGCCCCCCAGGCACGGCGTGGCCTGTGGCGGCCTCGGACAGTGTGCGGCAACGGAAGCGCCGCGACGGTAGAAGACTTCTTAGGGGAACAACTTTTTTGACGCACAGCTTTCAGTGCGTTTTTCTAGTTTTAATACCTTAAGCTTTTTCAAGACCTAACTGCAGCCGCTTTGGGAAAAAACAAAACAAAAAAAACCACAAAAAACAAAAAAACAAAAACAGAAAACAAACTGCTTTGCATAAAACAGTCACCTGTTTCCTAGTACCTCAAACTTAACCAAGGGAATTCTCTGCATTTGTCAGTACTACCTGTCGTCGTCGTGGTTAAATGTAGAGAGAACTGCTGGGCAAGATGGTGAATGGAGAAAAAAAAAAAAGAGTTTTAAAGAAAGGAACACAAATTGTGCTTAAAATCCCCTCGTGGGTTTTATTTCTTAAAATACTGTGATTTTTTTAATTATTTTAGTAAAAAACAAAACAAAAAAAAAGAAACAGACTTTAATGATTAGATAACTGTTTGTGAATTGTCATCCTGTATTCCAGGTAAGCTGTTTATTAGTGTTCAACTATAATTTAGAATTTGGTAGATTCATATGAGCTAATTTTAAGGTGACTGTGGAGTTTTGTTTCCCACATGTTCATTTTCTATCAGTTTGAGTGTTACAAACACAGCACAATTCAGTTTTTCATATAAATTGTTTTTTTGTGGGTGTGTTGTTACTGTTTTAATTTGGGGCAAGGGAGATTTAGTTTTTTGTGAATAGGAACTTTTTTATTTCAAACATGGAAATAACAAAGACGTTAACTTTTTTTTTTTTTTTTTAATTTAACTAAAGAACCAAACTTTTCGGCACAGCTATGCAGCTTGTGGGCCAGACGAGGAAGTCCTCTTCACCTTTCATTGCTTGTCAGATGAACACATTATCCGTCTCACACAAATACTTTGTGTTAGGATGGGCTGGCTTTTGTGTGTGATTTAAAATCTGTGTTTTGTTCTTGTTTGCATTGTGTTTGGGAGGGGTTCTCATTTAATTTGAGGGATAAAGGGATCCCACTCCTTTGGTGAGAATGGACAAGAAATACTTATATCCTACAAGGAGCCTGGAGAACTACTTTTTTGTTTGTTTGTTTAAATCTAGCTGCCAGCTGCTCTGTTTCCCCATCTTAGTTTTTTCAGGAGGGAGCAGGTTAGGCTAAATCTGAGTCTACATTTATAATATGTTCTGATTGTGAACAGAGAGTTTTCGTTCCAAAAAAGTAGAAAAGAGTTTTCCTTGAAGCCTAGGTTTTAGAAGCCGGTGTGCTTGCGCGCTTGGATGTGTGCGTTCTTGTGGGCGTGTGTGGGCGTGCGTGCATGTGTGCGTGTGTGCGTGTGTGTGTGTGAATCCTTTGGTTTTCATGTTTTGTTTTGTTTTGTTGTTTTTTTACTTGGAAGGGTTGGGGGAGGGGGAGGGAAGAAAGGGAAGGGAATTGCTGAGATGACAGTGTCCCACATAGCTTCAAATAAAATCCATGGAAAGATATTGCATTTGTGGAATAAGTGCTTACTTGAAAAGCATGTTCTTCTTTTATTTTCTTGCTGTTAAGAATTTTTATTTGTAGGGCATTTATTTTAATTTAATTTTTTTTCTTTTAGGGATAAGGGCCATCATGTGGAAACCAGAAAATGGGGAAAGTGTGAACTATCTAAACAGAGATTCATTTCGTGTCCATATTTGTTTTTAATTGGCCTCATTTCAAATGTATTAAACAGTTCCATACCTGGATTGGGTGTTTGTAATGGTTACCAAAAAACAAACAAAAAAGAGGAAAAAAAAGAAAAAGAGGAAAGAAAGAAAAAGAAAATAATTGTGACATGCTTTTATCACTACTTTATTTTTCAAATGACATGTAAATATTGTAATCCATTGGATTTTGTTTTGCTAACCTGTTAATAAAAAGTATGGGACCACTATCCTTTTAACAAGGCTAGAATGTCATTTTTTTCTTTTTTCAGACATATACCTGATATTTTGTGGCCGCACATTTTGGATGCATTATTATAATTCTGTTGACTGTAATGACATAGAATTTACAACATTTTTTTGTTTAATTTATACAGAGGACATTTTTTTTTCAGAGCTTGAGAGAAGAAAATAAATAGCAAAATGATAACCTATTGACTGCAATAATCGGTGTTTCCCAATACTTGATAAAAGATAGGGAGATCCTGAGTTCTTGAAGCCAAGGGTTTAAAAAAAAAAACAAAAAAAAACACACAAGTAGGTTATTCAAGTTGTTTGCAACATACATTTTGTAATAAAATGTGAGAAATTAATAAAGAATTTTTTTCACATGCGTCTATGTGCGTCTGTTGTAGATCAATAATAGCTATAACTACAGATAAATGTAGAAATGAGGCAGCATTGCCTTTCGAAGCATGGACCTGAGAGAGACCCCACGCTGCTGAATCTACACAGGTATGGAAAGCAAAGGTAAAACTAAGGTGAGGATTTTTAAATGTTCATATTTCTGCTTCAGGTACAGTATTTATCACCCACTGGGGAATTTTATGGAGGGGAATGTTTTCCATCAAAAATGTGAATCAAAGTGGTTCAGAAGGAGAAAGTGCTGTGATTAATGTCATCTAGGGACCCGGAATCCATGAGCTATTTTAAACTAACTGTAAGTTACAACCACTGCCACAAACTATCTTGCTGTGCATCCCGCACCAGTAATTATCATCAACTTACTCTGTGAGCTACCCTGTTATAAAGCAAAGGAAAATTAATAGCCCTGAAACCTAGAAGGAGAGTTGATCGGAATCAACAGCACTGGTTGTTAGACTCGGAGCTGATGAACACTGCCGGCCTTCGCTGTCAGGAGACCAAAGGCTCATGGATCATTTGTTCTGAGCTCATTCTGAATATTTGGTTCTCAGCCTTCCTCGTTGTCTTTATTCCCTTCACAAAGGAAAGTTTTACAAGAGTACATAAAACACAATGAGAGAAAACAAAGTTAGATAAATCGGAACCCAAGGGACAAAGGACTGAGTAGCGAAGTGATTGATAATAGTAGGGAACTGGCACAGTGAGGCCATCTGTAAGCCAAATATTGGGCTCGGAGCTTCCTGGTTAGCAAGGGGGGGAGAAGATCAATCAAGAATCACAATCTTAGTAACAATATTATTAAATGCTCACAAGATACTCCCTTTTCTGGAACTGTAGGTTGAGAAGTGTATTTTTCTGAAGAGAAAGTAACATGATGGACTTGTCTGTTGTAAAGCATAGCTGTTCTCATTACCTCCATCAGATAGTTAATGAGCAATGTTTTATTGAGTTCATGTCTAATCCATACTCCCTCTCTGTCTTCTGGAGAGGAAGTGGAATTTACTGATACATTAGTCATGGTAGGGCTACCACAAAGCACAAGAGAGGTTTAATTCTTACTAATTCCCAGTGAGGGTCAGTTGTGGAGGCGGGGGGCCCTTTCACTGGTGTTTCAGGGATCCAAGCTCCTCCATCTATCCAAAGATGCTACCTTCTCAACAAATGAACCCCAGGGTCATGGCAAGAGCTTGGAGGTGGTCTAACCCGCTCAAATGCCTCATCCGGGAAGTAGCACCCAGCCCTTCATGTCTTGCTCATGGGCTAGACCTGGTCACACAGCCCCACCCACCCACGAGAGGGCTGGAAAGTGTGGTCTCGTCTAGCCACGTGCCCAGGAAGGACATGAACTGGCAACCTCTACCATGGTCAGGAACTTAGAGCAGTTTTCCTCTGCAAACAGTAGGGGAGGTAGAAACCCTTTCTTCTTTAGAAAGCACAGGATGCTGGTCTCGTTACCTGCGTACTTAACCAATATTTTTGAGCAAGTATTTGGTATAACGACAAACAGGATGGCACCTGTCTTCCAACGGCTGATGGACAGTGAGGACAGAGATGCATCGGGGAGAAACGGCTACCAGTGAAGATGCTGGGGCTTGCTGGGCCCTTAGCTTCCCATCATGAGGCTTTGCCCCACCTCCGTGCCGATGCTGACAACCCTGGGGAAAGATGACCTTGACTGCGAATGCATTTTCTCTGTCTAAAAGTACACATTTGATTTTGGGAGGCATATGAGAAACCGGTTCCTCACACACAGGGTGAGCTTTTAGCCCTGAGCTTAACAAAAATTACGATATGCTCCTTTCCTTGCAGCTGTACATACTTCAGGGCCAGGGGTGTAATGGAATGGGGACAGCACTCAATCACAGAGACGCTTCGAAGTGTCGGGCTCATCGTTTCCTGCAAATGTCTGTTCCTTTCCAGACGCCCTGCCCTTTAAGACTCAGCCTAAATATAACTTTTGATGTGGTGCCTTCCCTGACTTCCCACATCTCACATGATGGGGATGGTCACCCTACTTACCACCCGCCCCGTCTTCATAAACGTTTATTGAAGACTCCTCTCCCCAGCCCTGCTCCTACTCAGACTTCAAGCAGCCGAGACACAGCGCTGTCAGATGCAGCCAGCCAGCCTTTTAAATTCAAATATATTCCTGTTGCTACCGAGTGTTAGTGATCTGATTTGGCATCGATGCTGCATTTTCTTTCGGAGCTTGAGATTGCTTTTTTAAATATCTAAGTAAAAATATGCAGTTTGGTAGATGAAAGGTGTCTTTGAAACTCTAGGCTCTCTCTCTCTGAAGAAATGTCAGAGAGAACGGGATGTCACCACTCTCCCTCAGGAGCTCACGTTGGCCGCCCTCCTCTCTCTTGCCTGGCGGTGAGTAGGGAGTAGACCGGACATCGGTGGTGACCAGCTGCAGGGCAGGGGGCGCAGGAGCCAGAATTGGCCCTGATGACACTGGAGATGTGTGGCTGTGACCAGTGGGGTAAGATGACTGTCAAGATGCGGAAACAAGGAGGCAAGGGTTGGGGGATGGCAGCCCGAGGGCCAGGCGGAGGGAAGACTTGCAGAGTGCCAGCCGTTTGGACACGCTGGTTCCACGGGAGGGAAGGAGCCCTGGCAGCGGCAGGGTGACTGCGGGCGAACTCACACTGGATCCAGGGCGCGACAGAGCAGTGGCTGTGCAGCCGGAGGGCCCCTTCCCCTCCGCCCCACCCCCAGGGGGGAAGAGCAAAGGGACCTGCTCCCCGTGTGTACTGGCAGGTGGCAGAGGCCTGGGGTCACTGTGGAGTCCATGCTGATGAACTTTGCCCGGGAGGTGGGATCCAAAGTGAGAGGTGGGGGTGAGTCAGCAGAGGGTAGGGTCTGCAGCCGCCGCCAGGGCCCTGGAGAAGGGAGCTCAGTGGAGGGGCCTGGGACTGAGCAGCACAACTGAAAACAATTAGTTATCACTGTGGTCTCCATGTGACACGAGTAGCTTATTCAAAGGGCTCGGGGCAATAATCTTTTGCTAGGACTTCCCTCACAACACTCCCCCCACCCTCCACACACGCTCCACCACCCAATAAAGAAAAAAAAACGGAAAGAGAGAGACAGCTCTTGGAATCAGAAGGGACACTTCCTTACTCCGCCCACTTAATTATCTGGCTTTCTGAATTAGGGGTGGAAAGCAAACTTCCCAATTTCTATTCCCATTTCTCTCCGGAGCTTGCTCCATTAATGAAGCAGCTTAGTTCGGTTTAGCTAACTGCATGCGTGGCTTCCAGAAACCACAGCACAATGCGGCCAGAACGCAGCCTCTCGCTACGCTGCAGCAGCTAACCGCATTGTTTAAACAGAGGAGCAGGGCGGCCCAGTGCCTCTGAAATCCATTTAAGATGTGTGAAAACATCAGATTGCGATGCTGACCTTTCCCTGCAGCTGAAAGAGCTTGCTCCGGGGGGCCGTTTGGAAGACCTCGGCTACAGGCCTGGGCGCATCCACGATTCCCCAGGATGGCTCCCCAGGACTGTGGCACTGGGAGGCCCATCCCCTGAAGCCTGCCTCTGTGTGTCTTTCTGTCCTTGACGGGGCACCAGCCTAAAGGCTGCTGGGCATTTTGGAAGGGGAGATAGATACTTCTTAAGGAATGGTCCTGGAGACCAAAGAAGGGAGGAGGGGGCATGAAAGGGGGAAGAGAGGAAAACCTTATGGAGATCATGTGGGTCCCAGTCTATGGTCACCCACTGCCTTCTCAGATTTGGGTCAGGAAAGAGACTATCCCAATGGGCTTTCTGATGCCAAAATGTTTGAGGCGGGAGGAAGGTCAAGGAACTTGGAACTTGAATAGCAGGACTGCATTTTCATTCCATTTTGTGAGCGTAGATGGTGCAAAGATATAGCACAGCTGGTGACGATAGAGCCTGCAGCCAGGCTGCCTCAGTTCCCATCCTGACTCCTCCTTGGGCAATTAACATGACCTCCCTACATCTCAGTTTCCCCACCTGTGTAATTGAGGATAGAAGTCCCTGGCCATGCATGGCGTGAGGATTAAATATGTAAAGCACTCAGCACAGTGCTGTCCATAGTCCGAGCTCTTCTGATGCAGTCCATCCTAGTCCTCTCACTGCAGTTAACTCTTTGAGGACCTGGAACCTTTGTTTCTCCATGTGTAGAGAAGGGACAGTGGAGTCCTCAGATAAAAATAGTTTAGAGAGGATGGGACAAGTTCGGCCTATGGTAGGCACTTGATATGTGGCCCCTGAATCTACACCTACTGATTTTTCTCTGCTGGGCCCTGCAAAAACATAAAGTGCTTGATTTCTTCAGACAAAATATGTAGCAACAGAAGATACTTAGCTCACTGTACAGGCTCTGGGCTCAAAGAGAACTCAGTTTGAGTGTCCAGTCCCCTTCCTATTTGCTTTAAAACCTTGGACAGGCTATTTATTCTTTCTCTGCCTTGGTCTCTTCTTAAAATGGAGAATAGTAGTATCTACTGTGAAAACGAAACAAGATAAGGCAGAATCTGGACCAGAGGACAGCTGCAGAGTGTGAAATGCATGCTTCTTGAGGACAGGGGCTCCCAGTGATATTCTACACCTATGAGCACACCTGGCCACTGTAGGATACTCAGTGGGCAGGACTGAGAGGTGAGCCAGGAGCACGGCGTCATCAGTTTCTGAAAGGAGGCCTGGCCCAAGGGGACCTCACGATTTCATCAGTAGCTCAGCTGGGTCCAGCTGGTGCACATCTTCAAAGCCTTCAGTATCAGGTGAGCAGGTATCACTGGTAGGTGAGTCTTTATTTTGTTAGATACAAACATACTGCTCTGCAAAAGGCTTCTCTGCGGGTGTTCAGGGGGCACTCTCAGTGCCAGCCAGCCACCCTGCATCCCGCCCCCCTCCTAATTGTGACTGCCAGGAAAGAGGCTTCCCCACGTAGTAGACAGCCACGCTTTGGGGGAAGCAGCATGGGTAGATGCCTGGTTTCCAGTGATCATTCTATTCACTTAAATCTGGCCAGAAACAGAAATATAGTCGCTGCCCTGGTTTAAACATAAGCGCCACAGGACTCTTGCTTATGATTGGCAAAGATGCTGGAAGATCCTAATCGGCTTCTACATCACACTTTGAGAACCCTTGAAACCAAGTTGGCAAGGCATTAAAGAAACTACAACAGTGATTTAAAGAATTAAAAAAGTGCAGTGATGCTGATGCCAGTTATTGTCAGTTGGGCACAGACCACGGGAGAGGCACTGGGTAGATGCTCTCTTGTTCTGGCGCCTCGGCGCTCCAAGCTTTATTGCTCGCATCTAGAAGAGAAGCACAAGAAACTCTGCCCTAAGCACAGTCTGTAAAACCTGCCTTGTGATCTGATTGGGTCAGCTTGCGTTGGCCCACACATACGGCCCTGGGCCTCTGCCAGCTGATCACCACCGTCATCTGATTGTCTCAGGCTAATCATGATTTCCATCTGGAATAGGAATAAGATGGGGAGAAATCTGGGTCCAATTAGGAAGGAGGAAATGGAGGCTAGATGTTGGCTCCACAGCCAGCAGTGCCCCTGACGTAGGTGCTGAATGTATTTATTTGGTGAGTGATATCATAAAAATGAGTGTGTGGCCTAGCGCTCCGAGGAGTTGTTCCCAATGGGGAAGTCCACCAATAAAGTAGGAGGGCTGGGGCTCTCGTGGTGGCTCTCCTGGCACCGGAAGGTCCTCAGCTTCAGGAACCTCTCACGGATCCAGGCACAATGGGATCCTTCCCAATATAATGCTTCTCCTCCTCAGCAGTCCTCTAGTAAACTTCTCCAGCCATGTGCAAGTGTGTCAAGAGTTTTGCAGGCAGTGTCGGCGTCTCCCCATCTCAGACCGTTTCCTTGCCTCTAGAGACATGCCACTTCTCTTGTCTGCCTTATGACCCTGTCCCTTCAGTGCCCGTTCATTTTCAAGAACCGGAGTCTCTCCTTGGAGACAGTTAGAGAATGACAGCCCTTCTTCCCAAGCCTGTGTCCTCTAATGAAGCCAGCTCCCTTCCCAGGGAGGTGGTGAGGGCAGGTGGTAATGTGGGCCTTCGGGGTCTGGTGAATCTGCCTTACACACCAGCTCCTCTGCTGACCCTCAGGAGGACCGTGGGAAAGCCGCTTACCCTCTCTGAGTTTTCTTTATCTGTGGAACAGGCTGTTCATACATACAGCACTGCCTTCCCCACCTCAAAGAATGGGCTTTGGAAAAGGCCAGAGTAGGAGAATTGGGGGAAATTAAGACCTTGCAGAGAACTGGGGAGAAAGAAGAGTAGTAACCCTATGAAAGGTCTCATGAATATATATTTTCAATTTTTCCTAAAATAGAGTAAAAAAAAAAAAAAGACACAAAATGTCAGTGCCATTTAACACATATTAAAACACTAATAACAAGTGCTATCCAACTAATTTCTATTTGCCATCCCTGGCTCGTAAGAGCGTTTCAACATCTCTCTCCTCCTCAGTTCAGAGGAAGATGCTGAAAATCCAGACTGTCGGGAAGAGCGAGACGCAGAGGAGTTTGGGGGGGGCTGGTTTGCTCCCAGGCTCAGGCCTCCATCCACACTGTCACTGTCTTTCTGTTGGTTTGCTTGGGCACTGTTTTCTCCTGTTCCCCGGAGACCCAGGCTCTAGGCACCTCAAAGAACAAACCCCATACACCATCTGTCTGTGCCAGGCCTGCCCCTCCCCCGGGGCTCCCTGCCTCTTCCCCAGTCGGCAAGGGGACACCTGGGCACTGCCCGGACTCCTTCCTCACGCCAGCCCCTCGCCTTCAACAGGCCCCCGGGTCCCCTTAGCCACTTCACAGCGACCCATGACTCCACCTCACCCAGGGCTGGAGCTCAGCTTTCATTACTTATCAAGACCCCTACAACCACCTCCTGTCTGGTTTCCTCCCGTCCAACCGGGCTGCACGAGGCAGCCAGGATGGCGGCAGATCTGATCCTGTCGCTCCCTCTCTTAAAACCTCTCAGGCCCTCTAGCTCCGTCGTCCCAGCTCCTGCCCCAAATTCTCTCCCGCCATAAAGCACACACACCCTGCAGCCCCCTGATGACTCTTCTCGCTCCATCGAGTCCCCATGCCTTTCCACAGGCTGCTCCAAGTGCTGGGAACATTTCCCCCCACCCCCAACCTGGCCAGCTCCTCTGTGCCCTTAAATACTCAGCTCAGATTTCACCACTCTGTGCCCCGGTTTTTTTACCCCATGAAATGAGCACCATCATGGTACTCATCTCATAGGTTGTTGGAAGGACTAAACCAGGTCATCCATGTAAAGCATGAACTGTGCCTGGCAGTTTGATCAATGTTAGCTATTATTACCCCTTCCAGGGAGCCTTCACCCCGAACCACACTCCCCACATTGCCCCACACCCCCCTCCCTGACACTTGGCAGGCTGACCTCAAGCAGAGTTGCTAGATTTTGCATCCCGGGAGAGCCTACAGGGTCCCGTTCACCTCTGTCTCCGCTCAGACTAGGACAGAGCGAATGGTAGTTGAATGACTAAATGTTCAGGCCAAGGGGCCCATGTACCACTGCCCGAAAGTCACTCCACATGGCTTCCGGCAACTCTCCCTCACTAGGACTTCTGACAAAATAGCCCGAGATGTGTGGATTTCTGGCCCAGCTCTCACTAACCAGAGACAACCCCATCCGCTCGCCGGCCGGCGGCTGACAGGCAGAGGGACTCTCTCCTGCACTTTAAAAAGGGAAAAAAAAAGAAAGTAAAAGAAGAAAAAAATGACTTAGTCATCACTGTCGACTTGGGCAAATAAACATCACTATTACCCACTCCAGGCCTCAAGGAGCAGCACGTAATTAGGCACAGGTTCAATCAGGAGAGAGAGGCAGGCTGGGCTGGAGCGCCACGTACGAGTGGCTCATTTGCACTGCGGAAGAGGGATGTTGATTTCCATGCAAATGTTGTCTCGAAGATCCCCGATTAAATAAACATGTTAATATCTTTAAGGCCCAACCAAGGCGAAATGCTTTTTCGCAGGAAAGGAGCAGGGAAATTGTGTAGATGTGTTTCTGAGTGGCAGCGGCAGATTTAGGATGATTTGACTTGTTTTCTGATGATAACACTAATATATTTTCATTGTGAACACCTTGGAAAACATAGAAGAAGAAGAATCTGTAATAATCTTATCATACACTTGGTCCTGCCGCCCATTGGGTTCACTCCTCCTGCATTCAGTAGCTCACTGGCTAGATGACCTCACCCAGACCCGTGGCTTTAAATGCTGTCTTTATGCTCATGATTCTCACATTAATATCTCCAGTCCCATCCTCTCCACCAGGCTCCAGACTAGATGTCAAGAGACAGAGCCTTGTGGATACTTAATAGCATCAGAAACTCAATTTGGCCACAATAAATCTCTCGCTTTCCACCCTCTCCGCGCAAAACTGTTTTCTCCTCTGATCTTCCCCTTTTTATTAAATGTCACCACAACACCCAGTCGCTTAAGCCAGAAACTAGAAGTCATTCCCTAACCTTCACACACACTTTGTTCATCAGCAAATCTTAACTCTACCCTCAAAAGACATCCCAATTTCCTACACGTCTTCCTTCTCTATCGCCATCACCCAAGTGCAAGAGGCCAGTGTTCGTTGCCTGGAATTTTGTAAGACCAGTCCCTTAGCTCACGTCCCTGCTTTCTCTGTTCTTTGTACGGGAGTCAGAATGATATCTAGTTGTTTTCTTAGGATTTATACCTGAAAGTAGGATTGCAAAAACATAATTTCCAGTATCGATTATCTATGTATATATATTCAAGTAGAATTTCAGAAATCAGCTGCTATTATTGACTAAACCAGCAGTGTCTGAGTGTAGGGTTTTAAGATAGCACCCCGTCTGTAGCGAGTACTTGATCAAGAGCAAGCTTGGATCTCTTCATTTACCTTCCGTCTTTGCTACTGAATGAAGCAATGATTACTTCTTTGATCATTTTATATCTATATAGCAGTGTGATTCAATCTATGACGCAAGTGAATCAAAAATATAACTTTTAGAATAATTTTTCCCATAATTAAACTTTGTATTTTTCTGGAACCCCCATGTTGTCTGGTGGCAGAAAATTCAATCTATTAAATTCTTGATATACTCAGTCATTTAGGGTTTTTTTCTGTCTCCTCAAGTTTAAACTCAGCCAGTGTGGAATTTCTCTATGCCTTCCTTCTGCTCGTGACCTGGGATTTATCTAAACCGCTGGGGACAGTTGGGTGGGGAAGTGCTCTACAGGATCTGGTTGTCTGTCCTTGCTAAAATCTACTAAAAAGAACTTTGTTTGTTTTTTTCTGGTCTTTGGTTAATCCTACTTTTATTAGGTGAGATGGACCCTGCCCACCATCAGCTCCAGGTGTCAATTGGTCCAAGTGATCCAGGTCTGACCCTCTGTTAACCATTGCCGGACCCTTTGCGGGGGCCCCGGGAAGGTTCCAGACCCTCCTCCGTGACAGCCTGGAGCCACGCAAGACGGAAAGGCCTACCTTGGTCTCTGTGGACCCTTCCGCCTTTTCCTCTCTCCCCCTAGCCCACTGCGCTGCCTCTCTTGGGTTGCCCTTGGGAGGTTCTGCACGGGCCTGTCTGCAGGCTTTCCAAACCTACCCAAGCCTGTTTCCGCTCCAGGCCTGGGATTAAGCTCATCCGGGGGGAGAGGGTTAGTGGGGCGGACACAGAGCCTCGGAGCTGCCCAGGCCCCTTCACAGAAGGCCTCGCCGCCCGGCTGCCAGGGGCAAGTGCAGCCAGCAGACGCCTCCCAGAGGCAGGAAGCCACCTTGCCCTTCCCAGGGCAGCGCGTGTCTGGTGACTGAGTTCGGTGGGTATAAAGGGCCAGCCATCCTGCCCACCACAGAACAACTCTGTTGAGTGATATTTGCTCTGGCGTTTCCCACTGGCCAAGGTTTTGTCAGGCTTGCATCCCAACCCAACTCCTCCCTCTGCCCAATTCTGCTTTCTTTCCCTTCCTTTCTTTGGTGTTCATTCCTCATCAGCATTTAGCACCCGAACTTTATCTCATAGTTTACTAGCAGAGCACCCAGCCTGCAATGTTTGTGAAGCTGAGCCACGCTCAGGGTCCCTTCGGAGCAACACTTGGTGCAACTCTTGCTTCCCCTTGAACCTCTCCCACCAGTCCCTCAGCTCAGCTGCTGGAATCTCCACAGGCCCAACAGAACTAGACCATTTACTTTTAAACTCTCTTAATATATTTTTAAATTTTTATATATTTCTTTGTACTTGATATATTTTTAATATATCATCACGCAATCGCCTCAAATTTATTGTAAATAGCATGGCACCTGACTTCCAACACACAAAAAAATCATGCTTTTGAAACTCAAAAACCTTTCTATCAACCTGGGTTTTTTTTGCCAGGACTTTGAAGAGGCTCTTTTGAAATTTAAGATTGAGAATGGATGCCCATGTTCTCTTTTGTCTGGCCGTGGCCTGCCTTCCTTGAGGCATTGAGCTAGGATTGTCCCAGCTGGGGCCTGACAAACAGGAGGTGCCCAGACCCTATTATATCTCAGTAGATATTTGGTCCAGAAGATGGAGTTAGAGATGTTAAGCAATAGCAAGAGGGAGAATGTCAGAAGCAGACAGACAGTTCTATTGGAAAGTCCTTCCCCACTGTGTCGGTTGACAGATGCCCAACATCTGTAGTATTCTGTGCCTGTGGTAGCCCTCAGGGAACCACACTCTGGTTAGTCCCTTCCTTTCAATCTGGGCTGGTCCTGTGACATGCCTTAACCAACAGACGATAAAGGAAGTGGTGCTGGGCCAGTTCTGGGCATAAGCCTTGAGAAGACTTATCAGCTTCAACTTTTAGGAGCCCCGAGTCCCATGTTAGAAGTCTGGCAACATTCCTGGAAATGCCATAGGTGCAAGCCATGTGGAAAGAGAGGTCCTGAGATTATATGGAAAAGAGGGGGCACAGCCATCTCAGAATCCCACCTGAGCCCAGCTCCTCTGGCCCACCGACACAAACACCTGAGTGGCCTCCAGTGAGACCAGTAGAACTGCCCAGCCGAGCCCAGCCCATTATGAAGAATTATATGAATCAATATCTTTCCTGTTTTAACCCGCTAAGTTTGGTGGTAGTTTGCCACACAACTGTAGTTAACTAAAAGGAAGCTGTAGCTTACAGTCTTCAGGGCAGGCCCTCTGAATTATGAAATGAATTCATCAGACATCTTAATTAATGCCATTAAATATTCGATTCACCTTACTCCCTCTATGCTAATTCCAGGCTCACCTCATCCTTCCAACCCATCCCAATTCCCCAGCCCCAGCCTGCCATCCATCCAGTCCCGATTTAAGAAAGAAGGCACTAGTAGAAGACTGTGGAGAGCTTTCTTTCTGGCTGGCAGAGGCTCATCTCTCACTGTCCACACATGCCCTTTTCTCAGTGTGTCCAGCCCAGAGGCAGGCCAAGGGTGTGCAAATCCTGATGGATCAGTGCCCTACCCCACGACCTCATTTAACTTCAATCACTTCCTTGTATGCCTATCTCTAAATACAACCACACCGGGGCTAGGGCTTCGACACGCGAGTGCTGGGGAGATCCATTCAGTCCGTAACGATGGTAGAGATTTAGACCCCTTAGGTAGGAGAGGGGGAGGAAGATGAGGAAGTTCCTGTTTTATGGCCATTATTTTCTGTGACCTGGGATGCAAGACCATCTATGGATGATCAGAGTGGCATCTGGAGAGGTGGAGGCCAGAAGAAAAGAGCAAAGTATTGGAACAGAGCAAGGGACGGAGGAGGCAGTGGAAGCCTTCACGGGAGGGCTGGAGAGCCGTTTGCAGGAGAATGCACAGAGCTGAATGAAGCTACTCCAGAGCATCGTTTAGCACTTTAATGTGGGAGCCATCAGTGGTTCAGGAGCCATCAATAGTTCAGGAGCAGGAACAAACAAAAGAGCAGTAAATTTATCCCAGGTAGGAGAGGGGTGCGTGTGTGTGTGTGTGTGTGTGTGTTGGGGAGGGGAGCAGATGAGGGGGTTGAATGTAGTTGAAATACAGTCCATGGATCCAAGCGAGGTTAGCGAGAGAGCAAAAATGAGATGGGATTTCGTGGGAGGGGAAATTGAGATGGGATCAGAAGTATTGGAATAAAAGTAAAGAGAGGGCTTAGGAGTGCCTTAAAAAGAGCTGCTCATTTCACAAGAACTCGTGAAGGTTAACTCATTTGTCTGAACCTGATGAGGCTGGTTTGGTAGCTACTTCAGGGATTCCGCTTTCATGCTTTGTGCCTTTTCTCCCCTGGGGTGTGGACTCCTTGGCTCATGTACTCATCCCTTACATCGTTTCTATTACAAAGCCATACAGCTAATGGGAGATTTGTATGAAATCATATTTATAAAGAGAGGCTCCTTAAGGAAGAGCAATTCTTAAGAATTTCACCAAGTCCAAGAGACACATTTCTTTAGCAGAGAGAAGTGATAAGCTGAGGTGTTCGTGATGTAATAATTACAGGCCAGTGGTGGGAGGAGTCTTCCTAGATGTTCCCAATCATGCCCACATCCCTGGCATGGTTTTGAGGCCACCAGCACTGCCACTCCTAGAAATGTGACCTTGGGCAAGTGAGTTAACTTTCCTGAATCTTCTTCCTCACCTTGAAAACAACTTTCCTTCCAGGACTACGGTGTGGGCAGAATGAGATCATGGATATGAAGTAGTGTGAGGGTGAGTCATAATTACTGTTGAGGGGCCCAGCTATCATAGGTTTCTTTGAGGTTGATCTTTTTAAGAGCAGACTTGCCTAAAAGGGCGATCTGGGATAGGCCTACTGCTTCAAATGAGGTTCCTTCCGTTCCCATCCAGATCTATGAGGAAAACAGAAAGACGCTTGAGTCCAGGAAGGGACAAAAGCTGGTACCCATGTCAGAAGCAGCTCCTGGGTCTAGAACAGCTTCTGGTTCCAAGCCCCAGAATCACCCAGAAGGCTTGTTGGAGCATCAGTGGCTGCAGTCCAAACCCAGAGTTTCTGAACCAGCAGTTCAGGGTGGAGCGCAAGTATTTCCACGTCTAGCAAGTCCTGGGTCCTGCCGCTGCCCAGGAGCCCACCCTTTGAGAGTCACTGACCTAGAAGAACTTCAGGCCTGACCAGCACCCTGCTCCTCGCGTGGCCCCTCGTCACAGAGGAGTCAGCTCTACTTCCTGTGGGCAAGGAAGACACTTCATTTCACAGATGAGTAAGGACCCCGTGCCTTCTCTCCCAGTCAGTGGTCAGAAGTGACAGTCACTGGCCCTCAGTGATTAGACCTGAGCGATGGCCTGGCTGGTTGTCCAGGGAAGAAGGTTTGACCACACACCTAAGTGGACGGGGTGGATTAATAATCACGGGGGCTGTTTCTGGAATGACTGTGATCATGAAGCCGTGGTTCTGCTACTCAATATAGGAGGCGGTTAGGAGCGGTTTTCTTGTTCAGGCTGCATTCAAAAGGGCTTTGGGGAGCTAGAAACAGAAGCAATCAGAATAAGTATTATTTTTAAAGCAGGGACATCAGCCCTACTGACAGGTAAGGGTAGAGGGAATGTAAAGTGTTGCCGCCTGGCTCCCAAACCTCCTTCTCCTACTTGGTAATTACCAAACTTGTGGAGTCCAATTGCCTTGAAAGAAACTAAAAATGCCAGGCACTTGCCTCTCCCGGCCTTCCCTGTATTTAGGGGACCTGATGGAGACTCCATCCATCAGTGAAGTAGCTTCAGACTCCACCAGAAGGTCAGGACCTAAGGGTCATGGTGGGGCAATTCCATTGAGTTTCTAGAAGCATCCGGGACAGCAGTCCAAGGGACATCACCAGGCACGTTGGTGGTCGCCGGTGCGCAAGCTCTGGTACGTGACGCCCGGGAAGGCTGCACGGTGCCTTCACGGCCGGCGCTGGGCCTGGGCGGACGGTGGTATTTCTGCCTCCAAGCCTGGTGCCAGACGGGTGTTTTCAGTTTTTTGTTTTTGTTATTTTATTAAGTTTTGCTCACGGCTAAGAACCCTGGTCAATTGAGAATAAGTTCAAAATAAACTCTGAAATCCAAAAACCTAGTTTGGAGTTCTGCTCTTCCATTTTCGGGTCATTTTGAGCAAATCTCTTAGCCTGTCTGAGCCTTAATTCCTTAAACTGTAAAAGGAAAAAAAGAAGAATCATTTCTACATAAAGCTAGTGGGGGAATAAAATCAGATAACTCTGTGAAAATGCTTTGAAAACCACATCGCCCTATACAATTGTGAGTTTCTATTTTTATATAAATGTGGACGGACACGGGGCTTCTCTATAACTGAGGCCCTTTTCCAAAACTTAGCGAGCCTTTCCTTCTCTCCGCTCATCAGTGCCTCAGCATGTCTCTACTTCAAGCACTTCCACAATGAATTTTAATTAGTTGTTTACTAATCTGTCGATCCCACTCGACGATGAGTTCCTCCAGGGTAGAGTCTGATTGATCTTTTATTTTCCCTCTGATGGTACCTAGTAGGTTCACATAATTGTCAATTGCATGAAACAATAAAAATAAAAAATTTGCTGGGACCCCCATGAGTGGAGCAGGGGGTCTCCAGCTCAGGCGTAAGGCCCCTCTCGGCCTGTGCAGCCCTTCTTGAGCTGTGGCAAGATGCCCCAGAGGACGAGGGAGCCATCAGGTGGAACACGCCCCTGGCCAGGCTCCTGGCTGTCCTGCAGGTGCGAGTGACGGACACAGTGGAGGAAACGGGTCTTAATTGGTAGCATGAAAAACATCTCCCAGGCGCTAGGCTGGGTTGTAAGTGCCATCTGTCCTGCCACCGAGGATTAAAGGGAGGAACACCTCTCCCTGGGTTCTGGGGACAGCGTCGGCATCCAGATGAGCTGTTGATATTAGCTTGCTTGTGCTCCGCCTGGATAATTGCAGGCGAGGGAATCGGTCGAGGGTTTCCAGTTTGAAATCAAATGGATGACACAGCGGCAGGTCTCCAGCTCCCAGGTGTTTGGTTGCATTTGTTGAAGGGAATTCTGGGGAGAATGAGAGGTAAACCTTTTTTTTTTTTTCCCCTATCCTGGAAGGTTGTATGTCGATATACTCCACGCTATTTGATGTTTGATCTCCAGTGGCAGAGAAATGAAACGTACTTCTTTGTTCTGGCCCTGTCTTGTCCTAAACGCCCTCTTTTGTTTGTTCATTCGTGCTACAATGACTGAGTTCCCACGAAGGGGCTACCTGCGTCCTGGGGACACCAAGGAAGATATGACATTGTTTCCGAGCTCAGGAAATCCAAGGCCTTCAATGGAAGGTTGGGGAGGGGGACATGGAAACAAAGTACAACGTGATGTACTGAAAATATATTAGGATATACAAGGGATTCTGGAGAAATTAGAGGGTGGGGAGAGACCCTGCGGCTATGCCCAGGGATCGCAGCCCCTGTCCGTTGTGTTTTCTGTCCCTTCTTCCTTCACTCTGTAATGTTTCTCTCCCCCATCGTCCAGGTCCAGCAGTTCGCTTTGGTCTAAGCTAGTTTTGCTTTTGGTTTCAGGCATACACGACTCCCTGAGTCCCTCCAGGAGTCACACAAGGTCATTCAGATGGAGCCACATCTGAGTTTCGGTTTCTCACCTAAAGGAGGGCTGGGTGCTGCAGACCGAAAATGGCACATGCAACAAGGTGAAAGAACAGGCCTGCCTTGGAAGTGTTGAGATGTTTGATACAACTGCCTTTTTATCACATAGTCCAGATGGTTCTAAACACGCCCAAGTCTGAGATCTTCTGCTTTGAAGAACACCGGACTTGTCAGATGGATTCCAGACTTATGGGGGGATCACTTCATAAGGTATAGAAATGTCTAATCATTAATTTGTAAACCTGAAACTAATATAATATTGTATGGCAACTGTAATTGAAAAATAAATTTTTAAAAAATTTAAATATACCCAAGTAGTCACATCACAAGAGTCTCCCAACTTTGTTCCTTCATTAAAGCAGACATTGCAAAACCTTCATGCCTATTACCCATCACACTGACCCTGTTCTATTTAAGAATGTAACCCTAAATATTTGGCTTTCACAGTGACTGTAAGCTTCTTGAAAGAAGAGCTAAACAATTAATGTATCTAATAATTGTCACTAAGTTAAGGGACTTCCTTTCCTGAGACAAATGCTGGCATCTGTGGTTAGGATGATGTTTTTTCCCCAACCCCAACAAATGAAGTTGGTGAATAATAAATCTGCATACACCAGTATTACTGCTTGGGTTTGTTTTTTGAGGGTGGCATTATATACTTTCATGATGATGATGATGATGATGATGATGATGAAGAATGCCCTTTTGCCTAAACCATGCATGAACCTCACGCCTTAAAAGTAAATAAAACTCAGTGAGGAATAGCAACCCTGTTTCAGTAGTAGTAATGAAAATAAGAACATCCACTTATTATGTGACTTCTCTGTGTCCAGCTCTATGCTGGGTGCTTGTATGCTCGATCCAGTTTTGTTTGCAGAACACCCCTGTGATAAGTATGGTCATCCCCATTTTAGAGAAGAAGAAACTGAGGCCCCAGAGACTAAATAATTTGCCTGCAGCTAGTGGAAGAAAGAGCTGGATCCCTATCCACCACACTTGCATCTCCGCCTCTCCAATTCCCTTGTTCCCCAGCTCCCAAATCCACTCTCAGTGCTCACTTCTAGGGGAGCGAGTCCCTGACCCTTTCAGCTTCCCCACTGGGAGGTGAGCTTTCAGCAAAGACATTGGGGAACAGAGGGGATGGCTGTAAGGAAGGTGGCCAGCGGCAGCTGCCCCTCTGTGTCATGTGGGACAAAGTTGCAGAAACTGGGAGCCATTCCTCCAGAAGGGAGACTAATAAAAAGAGGGCATGGTTCCTTTCTCCAAACAGCCTAAGTCCCTCATATGAGCGGCTTTCGAAAGTCAACCTTGGACAACGGTGGAGATTTCCGTGAGAATCTTCTAACACCACACTCAGGAGAATGGTGATCACTCAAGGTGTTCAGACACAGGTGGGAGGCGGTGGCCTGGGGGAGCGGAGGCACTCCGGTCTCGGACAGACCTGGGTGGATCCGGCTGTGCCGGCTCAGTCCTGAGACACAGGACAGACGACTTCAACTTCGAGTCTCTCCTTCCTCATTACAAATTAAGCCTGATAAAACCTATTCTGCAGGCTTAGGATAAGAATTAGAGGTCATCCATGCTCAGAACCGCCACAGAGCCATGGGAAAACTAACACCACAATCATTGCCATAGCGTGTCTTCTCCCTTAGCATGGCTGTCACACATTCAAGAACCAAATGGGAAATGTGCTGCTACCTGGAGAGGTCCCACTGGGGTGAAAGGTCTTTCTTAACCGCAACTCCCCAAAATGCGAACAATTTTCTTGGGGAGGCCAGGACAGCACTTTTGAGAGCAGCACTGACTGGTGGGGGGGTGGGAGTCTTTCCACAGGAACTTCTTCCTTCCTGTGTGTTGGGGGGCGGGGGGAGGTTCCCACATTACCTCCCATAAGGCAACCGCAGCGAGCCCGTTTCCCGCCCTGGATCTCTGTAAAACCCTCACCGCCGGGTTTCCGGTTGACTGACTGTTCATTCTCCATCCTATAATTGCTTCATTAGAGGCTTCAGATGGTTCATTGTGCTGGCAACTTCCTGTAAAACTGTCTGCACAATCAGGGCCAGACACATGCCACTTGAGTCATCAGCAACTCAAGTGTTTGTTTGTTTGTGTGTGTGTTTGTTTTCAAAAGGCAGCATATTACACGGTGTTTAATCCCCAGGCTGGGTGCGATTCCACCAGATGGGGGGCAGCACGCGCACAGACGCCCCCCCCGGGATCTCAGCATGGCAGGGCGCCCCTCAGTCGCCATCCACTTATTAATGACTCCCCGATTTCTCACTCCGGCCCCAACTCTCTCATGAACTTCAGAATGAGAGAAGCAACTGCTCCAAGACAGCCTCCACCCCGCCTGGCTTTTCACGCAGCAGCTCCAAGTCAACGTCAGCGATGCCGAATTCCCGATCCCCGCTGCACCCTCACTCCCCTGGCCCCGCAACCTCTCCCGCCCCCCGCCGCAGCAAACAGCATCGCCACCTCTGTCACCCCTGTCCCCCTTACTCCGCTTGTCTTTCCCCTTAGCACGCATCACCACTAACCCAGCACATCTCTGTCCCCATTTATCTACATGCAGACAGGGACTTCTGCTTTGCTCACTGCTGTAAGCCCAGAACCTAGGAGGGTGTGTAGCGCACAAATAAATTTGTTTGTAGGGCCAGACACATAGTCAACCCATTCATGCATCTAAGTCATTCACAGACACCCAGCACAGAGGAGATTCTCCCACAGAAAGAGCTTGGATGGACAGAGGTGGGGTACGTCTCGAGTGTCTCTCCAGGTCTTACGTTCAGGGCCTTGTAGGAAGCCTCCCCCACGTTCCCGGGGCTCTGTACAGGGCAGAGCAGGCCCTTGCTTTTCTCGCTGGCGTCCCTGTGGGGCAGGGATCTGCGCTGAGGTTCCTCTGAGGGGTGAACTCCTGACCCGGCTCCTTCTGGAATGCCGAGCCGCAGGCTCTCGGGGGAGGCAGGACGTCGCAGCAGCTCCGCAGCGGCCTCAGACGGGCGCAGCAGATGGACTGGGGACAGCGCGGAGAGGAAGGCCGGGAATTCTGGCAGGAGAGGGAAGAGGTGTGTGCCAGGGCTCCTGGGCCGCCTGGCAGCCGAGAACGGGCTTCTTGTTAAGTTAATTGAGGTAATTTTTGCTGCCACCTTTTGGATAGTAACAAAATTCTCTTTCTACCAGCCACTGCTCATATCTCTACCTCCTGCCACATTTCATTGTAAAGAAGCAGTGCTCTAAAATTAGCTGCATTTATTTAGCTATTCCTTAAAATTTGTCACTTAAAAAATAATTATAGGATTTCTCTGACAGGCTATAGTACATGGAGTGCACCAAATTACAGGTATAACTTGGAGATCCAACTGGGATCACCAAATAAAATTGACAGTAGCGGCCTAATTCTAGAATAATCCATGTGGCAGCTGAAGACACTGTGTTCCAGAAGCCCCTGTCCTTATCTGCCTATTGAGGCAAAAGGTCAAAGGAACCCAAAGAAACTAAAGCACGTGACCTCTAGGTCAAGGTATGAAGCCCGGGGGAGTCCAGCCTCCTGCTCAGCAGAGCTGGGAAAACCACCAGGCCCCCCGAAAGTCAGACGTGCGCTCCCTGAGGGCAAAGAGTTAGCCCGAGCCTCCCTCTGTCCTTCCACCCAGCCAAGAGCCTGACATACAGGGGTGACCTCTAAGACAAGAGGGCTTTTTTTCTTTTCTTAAAAAAAAAAAAAAAAGTTCTTTTGAGTATTTTGTGATTATAAACTGCAGAAACCAAAGTTAGCTTTCCAAGGGAAAAAGGATGCCTGGGAGCAAAAGAATGGGTCCCTCTGGGAAGTGATGACCCCACTCAGCAGAGCCCCGGTGGACATAAAAGCCATGGAGAGATGAGTAATTCTGTTTCTGGTTCAGCCCGCAAACAGAGCCACGCTCCTGCCGAGTGCCCACTTTGGTGCAGTCCCTGGGGACACACAGCAAATCAGAGGCAGAAGGGAGATCTATTCAATCGAAAACCTTCTGTAAATACTACAGGAGAAGGGCCCAGGGAGTAATGCCTGGGAGGAGTGTGGGCCTGGAGGCAGAGAACTGGTGAGGGGTGGCCCCGCCCTGCTGGTAACCAGTGATGTCTGTGGGCTTCCCCCTCTCTAAATCAGACTCCTTTCTTCACGGAAGGTTCATCACGGCTCTCAGGTAAGTGTAAGGGGGTCTCTGGCCAGGTGTAGTCCCCTGGGGTTCTGGGTGGAGTCGAGGGTCCGGGGCTATAACTGAGCCCTCCTGAGTTAACCCCGGCATGTCTGGTGGCTTAGAGTCCCTCCAGCATGAAGACAGCATGTTGGTCCAATTGAAAGGGATCTTCCAGGTTTTCTATTCCAACCTCTGCTTGTCAGAGTTGCTTACTCAAGCCCAGAGCAGTTAAGTGACTTGTCTCGGGCCACAGAGCGAGGCAGTAACCACGTCCTGAAAAGGAGCCAGCTCTCTGCGTCTTGGTCCAGGGCTACCATTTTTAAAGCAACTCCTGGGCCAGTGGAAGGAGCGCTGGCCCTGGAGCCAGCTATTCTTAGATTTGAATCTAGACCCTGCCACAGGCTTGGGCACATCTCTCCAGACCGCTGTTTCCTCTGTAAAGGGCACGATCACGCCTGCTGGGCCCCCTGCATTGTGCTGTTATGAGGATCAAATGATCGAGCCTGAGGGAAAGTGCTTTGTAAACTGTAAAGTGCTGACTGAATACTGCTTTCTGTCATATTTGCTCATTTATGGCTCAGGCCCCAAATGAGCCCAAGCTTCTGACTTCAGCTCTAAACAGATCCTGGGCATCTGACCAGCTCTTTCCAGCCAGAGTGAACATCTTGACTCAGCCTTTCCAAGGGGGTTAGAACATACAGGAGACCCTGTCTTAGGCTACCTCTCTCCCCAAAATGAGAACTTACCCTGGATTCTGGAAGGAGTAACAGTGACCCAAGCCACCCTGGAGGGCCCCAGACTGGGATGGCCCCAGATAGCCTCCCTAACCAGTGACCAGCACTAAGCACAAAATTAATATTCACTGAGCACCTACTGTGTGTTAGGGACTTCCCCACTCACAATAGACTGGTCCTCCAATACCTGCTGAGTGAGAAATAATTGTTCCTGTTTTACAATTGAGGAAACCAGAGCCCAAAAAGGTCATGAAATTTGCCCAAGGTCATGCAGCCAACAGCAGCATTAATAACAGTGACAATGAGTGCCTTTATTTTATTTTTTGAAAATATGTTCTTATTGATTTCAGAGAGAGGAAGGGAGAGGGAGAGAGAGGGAGACATCAATGATGAAAGAGTCATTGATTGGCTGCCTCCTGCAGGGGATTGATCCCACAACCTGGGCATGTGCCCTGACCAGAATCCAACTGTGACCTCCTGGTTCATAGGTCAACACTCAACCACTGAGCCACGCCTGCCAGACAACAGTGAGTGCTTTTAATAAGCCAAACGTTTTATGTGCATATGCTCACCAGGACCTCACAGTAACCCTGGGTGGTTATTACCCTCCCATCCTGCAGATGAGAAGGCTGGCACGGAAGCAGTAAATGCCCAGGGCAGTCCCACAGATAACTGGTGGTAGCTCTAGAGTCAAACCCAGAGCCTGTGTGTTGTCTCCGCTCACACAGGCTGCCTGGCTGCGACTGATTTAGGCTCCTGGTGCCAATCCTAGCGCCTCGCAGGGGGGGTTCTCGCCACGGCATCACCCAGGGGGTTTTTCCAGTTGGGTTCTCAGCCTCCACCCCTGAAGGTTCTGCTGCAGCAGATCTGGGAAGGGCCTGCTTGGCTGTGTTTATAGCACACCTGCGTGCTTCCCACTTCTGCCTCCGTAACTGTCAAGGTCTCTAAGCGGCGGGACCTTGCTGGTCTCCATCCTTCACCCTCAGCTTCTGCCCTCACCACCACTGGCGCTGTCCTTGCTCTGTCACCGACAGCTCCCTTCACTGTAAACTCGGGGCCCCTTTTAGATCGCCCCCCCCGTGGCGACCAGTGCTGGTGAACCCTTTTCCTTCACGAAACATCCCCTCTCTCACGGTTTTCCTTCCACCACTCTGGCCTCTGCTTCCTGGCGTCGAATTGACTTCTGTCCCTCTACCTTGCTGTTCTCAGGCCTCTGCTCAGTCATCTGCTTTCACCGTGTGCCTCGCCCTGGCTGAGCTCATCCACCGCATTGCCCGTTACCACCCCTGTGTTGATGACTCACATCACCTGCCCAGGGCTCCCCTACGGCCCCCGTTGCTGCGCCTCTTCACCACGTGCACTAACTGTCCCTTGGGCACCTCAAACATGGCAGCATGGCCTCGATGGAGCACAACATCTCCACCTGCTCCCCTGGCACCTCATCTCTGCAAAGAACCATCATGGTCACTGAAGGCAGAAAACGGGGTGTGTGGGGCAGGGTGTGTCCTCAGCTCCTCCTGTGTCCTGTTATTACCAAGCTGTAGGGATTTCAGCTCCCAACCCTCTCAGAGCACCCGGCTCTCCATCCCCGTGCCCACTGTCCTGGTTCTTCCTCCCTCTGGGCCCCGCCGCATTATTCTTGTGCCTTCCTGGCCGGGCTTTCATCCACCCAAGCCCCTCTCCGCCCAGAAGCCAATCAATCAGGCCATGCTACTTCCTTACTGAAAACCATTAGGCATTTCCCTATTGCCTCCCAGCATAAGATCCAAGCCTTTTATCTCCTGCCCAAAGCGCTTCCCAAGGGGCCAGAGTTTCCTTTCCAGGCACGTCCCTGCAGCTCCTCACCAAACAGCCCTGCTGGGCTCGGACACTTAGGCCTGTGCACACTTCTGGGAAACTGTGGGTGTTTTGATATCTCTGCACACGCTGTTCCCTCTGGCATATCCTTCAAGTCTCCCTAGGGAGGCGCCCCCTCCAGAAGCCCTCCCTTACCTCCTGCTTTGGGTGGGTGTCCCCCCTCGCCTGCATGGAACCCCACAGCTACCTCTTTCCAAGCCCTTGCCACCAGCCCTGAACTATCGCAGCCTTTCCCACCAGTCACAAGGAACCTCCAATCACCTTCACCCTCCTCTCTCCAGGGCCCGGGACGATAGCAGAGGCATTTAATAAATATCTCTGGACTAATAACAATAAAAATAACAAGCTCCAAACATTTGGCGAGGACTCAGCCAGGCACCATGCTAAGTACATGCGTTGTATCAGTTAACCCATCCAGCCACCCTAGAAGGTAACTAATTCTTATTCCTGTTTCACAGATGAGGAAACTGAGGCATGGGGCTGTTAAGTAAGCTGCCCAAGGTCACACGCTTAGTCAGTGACAAAGTGGAGGCCAGAACTCACAGCCCAGTCGAATGAATGAGGACATTGTGACTTTAGGCGGCGCAGTGACTAGAGCTTCGCTCAGAGTGTCGGCAGGGCCACGTTCGGGTCATAGTGTTGACCGTGTGGTCCGGAGGAAAAGTCACCGGGACATGAGCCCCGAATGCACACAAGAAAGAGAAGACCGTTAGCTCTGTAGAGCTAACCAGCCACCCCGTAACTCTGAGGCCCTGAAGCCACCATATTCCCGAGAAAAAAAAGGAGAGAAAATTTTACCCCACCAGCCACCTGTCCCCTGCCTGCCCTCGGTCCCGGTCCCTGGCAGCCGAAGGGCTGCGGGCAGAGACCCACAAACCCCGCCGCTCCCCCGGTGGCCCCCCAACTCCAAGACGCCAGGAACACGCGAGGACAGAAAATGGCTCGAAGTCTGCGAGCGGGAGCGGCCGGGACGGCTGGAGAGCAATTTCGGCTTCACATCACTCCTTTGTATAATGTTGTAGCCTTCTGACAAGTCCGCATAATGCAGCTTAACTTCCCCAATTGCCGCCTTAAGAGAAAACAGTGAAGACCTATCTTTAATGTCAGCCGAACAATGGGCACCCTTCCAGAGGAGGAAAATGACTTGCTTTGAAAGGGCTGGAGGAGAAAAGTGCAAAATGTTCCAGCTTAACGTGAGGGGGGAGGAAAGGTGGCAGCTGTGTGTTGGCACGTCAGTGCCGGGCTGCAAGCCGAGGGCGGCCCCCCAGCCTCACCTGGCTCCCGTGGGCCGAGGAGGAAGCCTGCGTGGGGCCCGACAGCCGTGGCTACTCCTAGGGAGTTGGGCCATCTCCCCTCGGCCCAGGGGTGCCTGTGGGTATATGTATGTGGGTGCAGATCCTCCCCTGCCAAGACATGGGCACCTGCAAGCATCTGTGGGACCCCCTGGGAGCTCTAGCATCTGGTTCTCCTTCTGCCACCAGAACATTTTGTTTGCCCCCAACCTTCCCCACACATGGCCACTCTTCACTGGGCACCGAGATGGGCCTAGATGCCCACCAACCTCCGCACAAAGGCTTGGCAGCCCAACACTGTTTAAACGGATTGGGCGTTTCCCATGCAACAGGGAGCATCTTGGGCTGCCTTTCCAGATCCAGATTCCACACCCACTGCCCCTTTTCTGATGACTCAACCAGATCAAACTTCTTACAGCTTCCTGCCTGTGCAGTTCCATGTGGCCCTGTCCTATGCCCCAGTGCCTTTGCACATGCTGTTCCCTTTGTCTGAAATGCCCCAGGAAAGGCTCATCATCCTTTAAGGCCCAGCTCAAATATTTCCTCCTTCTGGAGCCCTGTCTCACTTCCCCAGTAAGTTTACCATCCTCCTGCTTTGGGGCCCAAGCTACCTCTATTATAGCAGACATGACCATCCATGAAATGTATCCATTCACGTGATTTCTCCCCTAGTAGGTGGTGACTTTTTCAAGAGCAGGGGCTTTGTCTTATTCATATATACATGTGCATATACGTGTATGAACGTATGAATTCACATATACATTCCTATCCCTGCCCTGGACCTATCTCAGGGCCTGCCGCGTAGTATGTGGCCAATAAATACTTGTAAATTCAGGGGTCTAAAACTGCGGTCCTTAATCCTAGCTGCCAATTAGATCACAGGAAAGAGCAATGAACTCATCCCGTAGAAGTCAAAGAAGCCTGATAGAAGAGATGAGATTTGAGCTGGTTCGTAGGATGAGCAGGAGATCACAAAGTCGAGGGGCTAAGGGGGTGCATTCTGCAGAGGAAACAGTTTATTCCAAGTTTTGACAGCCCAAAGAAAACTGGCACCTTTAGAGAGCAGCAAACATTCCCCAATGCGTGGTGTATTGGCGGGATAGTGATAGGAGTGGAAAGGTAGGAAATGTCAACACTCAGGGAAAGGATAGGATTCTGGGACTTCTTTGTCCAATGGGAAGAAAGGGCACCTGGGAATAACCATAAATCATTGGCATCCCAGGAAGTGGGTGTCAGAACAGCCATTATCTCTCCTGTACACACATTACGATAGTGCCTTTCCGATGGACAGAGAAGTCGACAGTCCATTTACAGTTCCTTCCAATGACTCGCAATAAATCACAATATTCATTATTTAGAATCTGGTTAGAATGAAGCAGGGGTGGTGAGTTGGCAGAAGGGGGTGGTGAGGGGAACGGCTTGAGTCCTGGGGGAAAGGTTGAGGGATTTAATGAGATGCTGTCCATAAAGCACTTTGATCTCCCTGAGGCAATATGCTGGAGCTCCTGCTCAGGGACCGAGACCTGGGGAAATGATATTTCTAAGCAGAGATCCCAGCCTGCAGGAATGCTAGACAGAATAAAGGGGGAAAGATCTGCTCCTAAGTAACTTCCCTCATCAGCATCACAGGTAGAACCATCCAGGACAGTGAGCACAAAGAAATGCCAGTCTGCCAGTTAGGGGATTTGGATCCAGACACTCAGGTCCACCTGGCATCTTTCACCAGGAACAAACCCACCCTTTTCCACGCTGAGCCACATGCCAGGCCCACATCTGAGACTGCCCAGGCTCCAGAGCCTTGCTCACAGCTTGGTCCTGAACCTTTCTCTCTGACCCCTGTGTTCCACTTCCCAGTTGTGACTGAGGAAAAGGGGACCAGGGACTGGAATTCTAAATCCCCAACTAGCTGCTTACTGATGCCACAGGTCCCTCACACCTGCACACACCTGGAAAGAACATGCACACTCTGTCCACCACCAGGAGGGGGGAAGGCCTGTGCTGAATTGTGTGAGGTGAGGTCATATTCCCTCATCTGGCCCTGCTCAGTGCCTCCTTTTCTCTGGATCATTCCCTCACTCCTACCTGGCATTGCACATAGACACAGAAGCCCCAGGCTCATGAATGAAGCACTCTGGAGAGAAGCCCAAGAGGGTGAAACGAGAGAAAAGCATCCACAATGGAGAGAGGACTTTCATTCTCTTTATTCCTCTCACCTAAAGCTTGCCCGCCTTCACTGTGACCCAGTTTTATGTCCCTGATGACTGTGTTTGAACGTGATCCGTTTTAGAATTCCTTCTCCTCACACATTTGCATCAGTTAGGATGAAAGTAACTGTTGTGACAAATGAACTCCAAAATTTCAGAGGCTTAATTTTGTAGGAAGCTTGTTTTTATTCAGGGACAATGTATGTGTTTGTCTTCAGGAAGGGAGCAGGAAGAGAGAGAGGGTGCTATGGGGTGAGCGTTTGTATCCCCCTCAAATTCATATGTTGAAGTTCTAATCCCCAATGTGATAGTGTTAGGGGTGGGTCTTTGGGAGGTAATTAGGTCTGAGAGTGGATCCTTGAGAATGGGATTAGTGCCCTATAAAAGAGACACAAGAGAGAGGATGTCTCTCTCCAATATGTGAGGACACAGCAAGAAGGCAGCCATCTGCAAGCCAGGAAGTGAGGCCTCACCAGGAACCAAATCCATTGGCACTGTGATCTTGCACTTAGGCTCAGCAATGTTGGAAAGAAATTTCTGTTGATTAAACCAACGGGTGTATGGTATTTTTGTTATAGCAGCCTGAACTGACTAAGACAGAGGGGCTAGTGTTTCATTCAGGAATTCAAGGTGACAGGGCCTGCCATCTCTATCAGGTGACTTTCAAGGTCATTCTGGGTATCAGCATTCACTTTGTAGAGGGGGAAGAGCATGAAGGATTAGGCATGAAAGACTGAAGGGCCATACCTCACCCCACCCACATTCCCTGGACTAGAATGCAGTCGTGTGGCCCCACTTAACTGTGAGGAAGGCCAGAAATGTAGTCTTGCTACAAGCAGCTGAAGCAAGAGTCAACAGACTTAACGAACGGCTAGCCAGTTGCCACGACTTGGGTCTGCAAGGTCCAAATTTCAAAACGTTGTGTGAGAATTTGGTCCTAAGAGCACAGAGCTGAGGTTTTGGAAGAGGAACAGCAGCACTTTCAGGTCTGTGTAAAATCCATGGAAAACCACTGAAGACATGGTGAAGAGATTAGGTGTTAGCTGCAGCTCTGGAAATGCTGCTCTTGGAAACCTTATGAGCTGGTCTGAGGGCTTAGAGACCCAGGGCAATGGGGAGAGACCACATGCTGATAGTTCTGGGTAGGAATGGCCCTTGAGAAGATAGTCACACAGATACTGGGACAAATAAAACTTAGGGATAAATAAAGGAATTGGTTGAAGAGCTCACCTCTGTGTATTCTAAGTCTTTGAGGAAGATGACAGACGAGTGGGAGGAGAGGAGGTCTGTGAATAGGATAAGAAGTCCTCTGTGGGGAAAGGGAAGTGGCACAGAGGGTGAAGAGTAAAATCAATGGGGTTTGGAAAAGAACAGTGAAATCACCTTAAAGAAGGAAGAGCTCTAGAAGGAAAGAGGCAATATTTTGGACAGGTGAGTGGGAGAGAAGGGTCCCGACCCCGAGGGTGGTCCTGAGGTGGAAGGTGTGTGAGTTTAGCAGCCTTCCCTTGAGAGGCTTATGCAGAACGTAGTGGGATCAGATACAAGCAGGTCTCAGGTCCGACGAAGCAATACCTTCCCTTGAGAGGCTTATGCAGGACTTAGTGGGGTCAGGTACAAGCAGGTCTCAGGTCAGACGAAGCAACAGAAGGCACACACCAGGAAACCCTGGAGGACAGGCCAGAGTCCTAGAGGGCCCATACAGAGCAGGTCCAAGGGCAGAATGGCTTGCCGCTGAGCCAGGGCTCATCTGAGTGGGGCGCCGAGAAGATGGGAAAGGACAGCTGAGCAGATAGACCGTGAGCTGAGGGAGACAGTGAGCCCTGTTTTATGATCAGGGCATTTCACTTTGTGTAAATTATACCCCAATTTATTTATTTTTTAATGTAATAAAAGTTCATGAGAACCATTTTTTAAAACATGTAAATTACATAGAAAAGTATCAACCATTTCTCTCCAATGAAGAGGTTTGTACTATATACACTTTTTTTTAAAGGCATAAAGTATGAAGAAGATAAAATTCCTCTTAAAAATGTATTATAAATGGCTAATGCTCGAGCAAGAATGACTAAGAAAGACCCCAGAGTCAATGAAAAAAATCATTCTGCTGCTTTTTTACCGACTTATATTAGGCTTACCTGGGTGGCAAATGCTTCCACGCAGGTTGACAACGCCTGCAGAGAAGTGGAAAGTTCATTTGGTTGGGGAAGGGAGAGGATGATTTCTACTTTAAAGGTTAAATGTTCGATCTGGGAGCTGTAACAGCACTGTCAAATAATGACTATTATTATTTTTACAAATCAATTTCACTTTAAAACAAGTTGGGACATTTCTGACTTTGTGTAAATGAGACCTCAATTCGCCCAGGCCCGGTGGGCCGCCTTGAGGCGGGGTCTCCTGCTGGAAAAGCGCTGAGCTGGTGTCGTCGCAGAGGCAGCTCCCACTGAGCGCAATGACGAAGCCCGGTTCTTGCCACGGAGCTGCTGAGCAGCAGGGCGGGGAGGGCACGAGGGAAGCTCATTTTCCCAGGCAGATCTGAACGCTTCTTTCTCATCGGCACTCTTAGTCAATACTTATCTAGCTATTCAAAGAGTTATAACTAATCATTTGTCTCTTTTGCCTTGTTGTTGTGTTTCTCTGCCTCCCTGTGGTAGGCCGAACTTGGGCAACAGAGGAAGTCCTAGCCTCTTCATTCCAGACCTTGAGATGTCAGAGGTAAAACTTGACCCAATTGTGAATCTCAGACGGTTGGTGGAAGACGTATGAAAAATAGGGCGTACTCTTTGGGTGTGGATTTGTAGAGGATTGAGCTTCATGGAGTATGATTTATTTTTCTGGAGGCTTTTCATTTTTATTTTTTGCCCTGGCATCATTTTGGGGGGTACCGACCCAGTCCTTCTCTGATTTACTATGTTCCCTGACTCTGGATGTTAGGATAGTTTTCCTGGGAAAAGAAACCTGTTTGCCACATGAAGTGCAGCGGACACACAGCAGAGGTCAGCTTTAGAGTAAAAGGACCCAACTTGTACTTCTGCAAAGGTTGAGTAAGAGTATGGAGGAGCCAAGGCCTTCGGCCACACCTTTGGATGGGGGACACTGAAGTGTCCGGCCTGAGTCCCTAGAGGACAAGAAGTCCAAGTGCTTCTGGAATGCTCTGAAGAGGCGGTCTGTGTGCAGGTGTTTTCTTGGGAATGAAGCGAAGGCGGTGGGGCAGGGCAGAGTGGAAGGGGAGGCTGACCTGGGATGCACTTCCAAAGGACCCCAGGGGAGCTCTGAAGCTGAGGTGGCTCTTCAGAGATGTTCAAAACTGAAATGACAGGGTGGGGCCTTTGTATCCCACACTGACCAGTGATTGGATGGAGGCTGTCCCCAGGAGGAGCCACCTTGGGAGAGGCAGTTCCCCTTAGCTACAGACAATCCCATAGAAAGCAGGCAACACTCCAGCAGCGGGGCAGTGAGTGCCTTTGGTTCTGCTGGGGGATCTGAGTGGCACATCACAGCACCCCTATGGGGCCACCCTTTAAGTATATGAAGTTTACAGCTGAAGCCTTTCTTGGACTCTAGGAAGTGACCATGCTTCATCGTATACGTTTGGATTTATCTGCACAGCCCTTCCACATCTATTGTCTGGATTCATAAAACATCATAAAATGCTAGAAGGAGAAGCAATATGATCTAATCCAACCTCATTCTATAAATGGAGAAACTGAGGACAAGCTGCACAGCCCTCCCACATCTATTGTCTGGATTCATAAAACATCATAAAATGTTAGAAGGAAAAGCAATATGATCTAATCCAACCTCATTCTATAAATGGAGAAACTGAGGACAAGAGAGTAGGAATAATTTGCTCGAAGTCCTGTAGTCATCGTGGAGCTAGGATTGGGACCCTGGTCTTCCGACTTCCAACCCCCCAAGCTCTTTTCACTACCCTGCATGCTGCCTCCATTTGATTCTGACAGCACCCCTGGAGAATAGGCAGGAAAAGTATTTCATACTTATATGTTTTGAAAGATAAAGTGACAGCAAAGCTCGCAGAGCTAGAAAGTGAAAATATTCCAACCCAAGTCTGTTTGAGGCCAAAATTGTGCTCTGTCAACCACACCACCCTGGGCCTCTCCCAAGGAGCCCCACCTCTATTCAGTTCAGCTCAGTAGTCATTTACTGAGCATCTGGACACTGTGCTGGGCCCTGGTGATACAAAAATTAACTCAACACTACATCTACTTTCAATGAATTCATCCCACTTAAGTAGAAAAAATAGAAAAGTACAGATCAGTTCAGCATCGCTCAGTAAATGTTCTAAGAGAACTAAATAGTACCATCAGGGTACAAAGGAGGACCCCAACCCTGACAGCTACCTGGAAGGGGCAGTGCTTAGACGTGTTCACATTTGAACAGGAGATACAATGCCGCATTCTCCCCCCACAGCCCTCCCGACCTTCCTCGGTTCAGGTGGTGGCTCCAGCCTCCACTCAGTGACTGCAGCCGGACAGGGCTTTCCTCCCTCACCCTACCCACAACAACCCACCTATCACAGAGGATTCATCAAGCTCTCTCACCCCGCCCCCACCCCATCTTTGCCTTAGTTTATGTATCATGACTTGTTAACTGGATGAGGAAAACCACTTCCTATCTAGTTCTCTGCCCCAAATTTTGCCCACCCCTTTCTTTTCTGCCTATACCACCTTTATACAGGGCAAATATGCCTCTGCCATTCCCTGTTAAAAATCCTCTGGGACTCCACAAGCTTTCTCCTGATATGAAGGTCTTGACACTTCTTTGACTTCAGATACTGCTCATCTGCTAGAAAGCCCTTCATTGAATCCCCCCTCCCCCTTTTTTAACCTTGCAAACTCCTGCTCTTTCTTCAAAACTGAGCTTGGACACCCACCTCTTCCAGGAAGCCTTCCCTGATGTCCTAGTCTGATGCAGATGTCCCCATTGCACACAGTTTAACCCAACTGAACCCTTGCCACACTGTTCTGTACTCATTGGCATAGTTGCATAGCTTTCTCGATAAGCTGTGAGCTCCTGGAATGTAGGAGGCTGGGATGGAAGGGCTCATTTGCTTTGTAATCCAAGCACCTGGCACATGGAAGCTATTTAGCAATTGTGGGAAGTGAGCATTTCAGGTAGCACAGGACTAGTTTGTGCGAAGGCACAATGGAGTGTAACAATGGCATGTTTGGGGAGACTGTATGGGAAAAAGTATCATGATAATGTAAAGCAGGGGACAGTAAACTTCCTGTAAAGGGCCACACAGTAAATATTTTAGGTTTTGCACCCCAGGAAGCAAAACTGAAGACACTGTGTTGGTACTCGTATAACAATTTAATATGTAACCAACCATTCACAAATATAAAAGTCATTCTTAGCTGGTGGTCTGATCTGTGAGGTCCAGATTTGGCCCCCAGGTTGCAGTTGGCCAGCCTTTGCCAGGAAGGATGAGTTGACATCCGCAGTGAGGGAACTGGCTGCAGAGGCGAGCAGCTGCCTAATCATGGAGAGATGAAATGGCCGGCGGGAGACCTAGGCCTTGACTCCATAATCAACAGTGAGCCTTCAAAGGGTTTAGGCATGGGAGTGAGCTGATTGATCTGTGTTTCATAAAAACTCAGTTGTGGAGAAGGGACTCTTTTCATCTGGGTAAGCAAAACTATATCCACCCAGTTACCACCTGCTGACTCCAGCATGCAAGCATCTCAGGTGGATCCCGACACCAACTATTTTTCCAAGTGAGGAATTCCTTGAGACTGTAATCTTTTATATCTTCTTGCATGAACTAGGGTAGGGGCCTTGGGTTTGGGAGAACAGTCCTAGGGAACAACTTTCCCCATCCTTTCCAAGGACAATGAATCAGGTCATTGAGAACCAATGGGACGGGACCCACAAAGAACATTCCCTGTGGATCCACAGACCCATTTCTGCCTGGTTTTCCTCATGACAATGGTTATTTATCTGACCTTGACTTTCACATCAGTCCAACTCCCACACTTAGTTCCAAAACAGGTCTTAAATCACTCAGAAGCCAAGCCAAGCCAGGCTAGAAGAGGAAGTAACCTTGGCCAGGTCTGTGTTCCAGCACACTCCACAGACAGCAAAACAAAGACAGGGTAAAATCTAATGAAAACACCCTCAAACAATGCGAGCAAGATGTTGACATCTTCATCAGGGGCTAGCCCCGATTAGGGTTGTAATGATCACGGATAGGACAGGCAACTAAGTCAGAATTCCAGGGGGAGGTCTTAGTAGCTAAATTAGATGATGGCAATTCCTGGATATTACAAGTTGGCACGGAAGTTAAATGGGCATCTATCTGCTTTCGGATGCCTGTTTTGATTCAGTGGGGCCACCTCCAGAATGATTAAGTTAACAAAGGCTGATAGAGCAGCCACACCCACATTTGCTGCCAATATTAACTTTCCTCTACACACTTTCCTCCATGACAGCAGCCTTTAACCAGACTCTACTGACCAGCTGAGGGGTGGTAAGCAAGTTTGCTATTGTCTTTCTGGTTTGACATTCTCGCTCAGTTTCCTTGGAGAGGAAATGTGTTTAGTGCTGGTGTGAGATCCAATCTCTTAGCTCCAGGCTATAATCAGGCTAAATTAGTCATTCAAATGCTGAGTCCTCGTGGCTTCAAGTCAGCCCCTCCCATCCCTCTGTATTTTATTCAGGTGAAGTGGCTTCCTCAGGGTTCTGAAAAAATCCTCTGCAGATTAGATACCCAAGGAAGGACAGATGTCTTTAGGTCACCTCAAGAGCTTTTGGTTTTATGAGTTCTATATGGAATTGAGCTAATATAGATCAAATAACTGGAGATTGACCAACTTCAAAAGTTTTAAAATTATCTTAGAAAGCCATCATGAGAAGTACCCACAATTCTCCCAGATTAACCTGCTTAATATTTTAATGGCCAAATATTTCAGATGAAATATCACAAGAAGTTGTGTTAGATCCCTAAGTATCTTATAGTCCAAACCCTCATATTTTAACATCTATTATCAAACTTTCAAATGGGTATTCTGGGGTGGGGAATGTGATTGAGAATTTGAATAACATGGAATCTGTGTAAAATACTGAGACTATAGCATGTTAACCCATCAAACCCTTGGCTACCTTGGTGACATGCAGAGAATTTGTTTTCTGCTACAGCCACCACGTTTAGTTGGGAGTCTTTCTCAGAACCACACTGCTCTGGGAGACAGAGGTATTATAGGACATTTGTAAAGGATTATTTCTGGATTGCTAACCCACTTAGTGACCTATTTTGAGGTTATCCAGTTAAGACTAGGGTACTATCTAAGGGGAAGAGAAAGCTCCAGGAGTAACAATAACCCGGACACCTCCCCCAGCCCTTGCAGCCTCTCAAACTTTTTGATAATTGGTGAAGGGAGGCCTGTACTAGACATCAGAGTTCTGTCTTCACAGGCTTCTTTTGAGTCCTTATTTTATACAGAGAGGTCAGCTCTGAGGGCCTGGACTTATATTATAGCAAAGATGAAGAGGAAAGCCTACAACACCCCCTATCAAAGGCCTATGTGTATGAGAGACCAGGGACCCCACTCACAAATCAGAATTCCTGGCCTTCAAATAAGTAATCATTGGCAAGTTTGGGGAATATGTATAAGGGTCATTGGATGCAGTGATTCAAAGTGGGACCTGTGTTGGTTTACATGTCAAAGGGAGAACCAACAGTGTCCCGCTCACACATTTATTGGACAATAGAAGCAAGGAGCGAACACCTAGGAACTACATGGGTGGCGACTGCTTGGCCCACTAAACCAGGTTTATCCCACCATCAAAATCATCCAGATTATAGGAGAGAGGTTGTTTTTAGTGTGTGGGTTCTCCACCAGAATTACAAACTGTGGGGGAAATTCTGAAACTAATTTACTGTGAGAAGGGCCTAAACTAGGAAAAGTCCAATAAAACTCCAAAGTTGAGATTGTGCATGAATCTCTCTCATCCCCTAAATGAGACATGTGTCAAATGTCTCAGATTCCTCTTGCTGGGTGGCTCTTGGCTTTTGCTTGGCAGACTCAACTGTGTTGGGCTATCTGGGGGCAATTCTCCTAATCAGATGCCTGGACAATCAATTATTTCATAGAATTACCATGAGTCTCCCTGGGCTACCCATTTCCCGTACTTTAGACACATGCAGGGGCCTGAGTCCCTCTGGCCATAGTAAGGAAGTAGTCCTCTGTGGTCAGCTTTTTGGTGCTTTCTGTGTCACTCCAAGCTCTGAGTGTCATTAGGTCCCCTTCAGGTGTCTCTAGGTGTCTTAACTTGGGATCATAATGTAAATGAGGGTCATAACCAAGAGCTCTGCTGGACTGAGGCAATGACCAGAGCCCCACACAATGGCCTGTTGTCTGAATGCAGTCATAATTTAGCTTTGCAACTCTGCATTCCTACTGAATGATCACCACTGACACACAACCTGTGCTTGCAAGACAAAACTCTAGTCACTGTCTGAGGGTACCTCGCCGCTACACCACCACACAAGCATCAACTCCAAGGGACATCGCATAATCTCTTGGTATAGGAAAGAAGCTGAACTTGGAGCTGGACAGATTCACTAGAGTGCCCTGAGCTTGGGGTGCAGGGGTGGACACACCTCTGACATGACAAGGTAGGTAGGAGAGCAGGAAAGCTCTGCTGATTGACAGTAAGGGCGAGCATTTGTCAAGTGTTTACCATGCAATAGGCATTGTCCAAACACTTTGCACGTATGATGAAGTCACTTGAGCCACCTAACAATCAGACAGGGTCAGTACTGTTTTCATTCCTGTTTTATACATGAGAAAAGTGATGCACAGAGAAGAGAAGCAGTTTGATACAGGTAGTAAGGGGTCCCCTGGAGAGTCAACCCAGGCTGCTGGCTCCTGCACCCCTGCTCTGGCCACTATGCCACACAGTATTTCACATTCTATCATTGACTCCTCCCAGGTCCTCTAGAGTGTTACTAGGCCCATTTTAGGGACAAAAAGTTAAGTTTCAGAGAGATTAAGCCATTTTTCCATAAATCACAGTACCCAAGCAGGGATTTCAACCCCTGTTTCCAAACTCCACACTTTCCCCCCATATAACACTCAATAGATTCATTTTCCAGAAATTTTGAAACCTATGAGGATGAGAGAGAGAAAGGGGGCAGATGGGAGAGCAATTCAGAAGGGAGAGAAAAAAATGGCTATTTAGGGAACAATTAAATTAATAAAATATTTAATTTTTACGTTTGGTATGGATCCAAAGGTACATCATGTGGGGTTTGGAACTTAAAACTATGTGTTACTTGGTTTGCAAATAAAATGTTCACTCATTGTTCATTTAATGATATGAAAGCCTATGAGAGGATTGGAACAAACCAAGACAACTAAAAAATAGACCAAAAACCCAAAAACAAAAACAAAAGCAAGACCCTTAGGGGATTAAAAAAAACTACAACCCAAAATGTGTTTTTTGCTAATTTTTAAAAATTGTCACAGTTTCTCTTCTTTGGTTATTACAGGGCCCTGTAGCGGTCACACACAATTGACAGCTGACCATTTGGGAGAAAGTCTTTTTGGCTCAACAGTGCAGCCTCCCTGCCTCACCCACAAAGGGTGGCACACTCCAGAGAGTGGCTGCCATTCATCAAACAGGCCGGCTTTTAGACTCCACTTTTACAGCCACCCCATGGGGAAGGGCAATTGTTCCTCTTGGTCCCAGGGGAAGACATCAGTTTGGCGGTGACAGTCCCCGAATGGCGTGCGTAATTGTTCCAGGGGAAGTATTATAGGACCAACAGAAAGAAATCTGTGCTGTATTATTTTGTAGGTTCCAACTGGTTGGATATGAAACAAAACAAAAAAGAAATTACAGACTCGATGCGAAATTAGAGCATTTAACATTTCTATTTCTTTCAGACATTTTAATCTATTCCTCCATGAGGATAGCTAATGGCTGTCTGAAAAGCCTTTGCCATTTTTCTATCGCATTTTAAGATGCCGATTTTCTTTAGCTGGTCCCTCCAACAAAACCACGTTCATTTTGTTCTTAGGATTTATTGCCAAGGATACAGTTCTTAGAGTAATTTAGGAATTATCCAAAGAATTATTAAAGGATTTAAGAGTCTTAATATAGCAGCATTAATTTACAAAGGGATCCTTCAGGAAATTTTTTTGAATGTCTGCTGGTGAAGAAAAAATCTTAGAAAAAATATTGAAGATGGGCTTCCAAATGATTAATAAGCCATGGAGAAAATACTGTAATTGTTATAAAAGAGGTTTTTTCATATAGAAATGTGTATGTATCTGCATCAGGCAAATTCCCTGGACAGTGCTGTGCTAATATTTTCCCCCACATACATGACATTTCTCCATCACCATGAAGAGAGGCACAGGGTGTCCCCTGATCTGCAAGGAGGGACAACATGCTCGTCCACGAATGCCTTTTCTACTCACAGTCCTAGCCATAAAGCGAATTAAGGCCTCCTTTGATCTCAGGCTTAATTGTAAGAACGATCTGGGTTTCAAAAGTCATATTTAATATCAGAAAACCAGTCCTTTAAGTATTTCCTTGTGTTGGCAACTGCTGAATGAACCAGATGGTCTTAATTAAACAATCAACCTTGAGCCAGGACGAGCACACAGAAACGCAATCGGCGACTTCGCTGATCTTCCCCTTGCGCGCATTAGCTGCATGTTTTCATCCATAACTACGAGGCGCGTCAGCGTCTCCACTCCCAATAATCAGGAGGAGAGAGACATTCTCCTCCACAGAGCATGTCTATAATTTGTGGGGAACTGCTGTGAAAGCTACGTAGGCGAGAGCAAGAGTCCAAAAGGCAAGCTCAAGGGCAAGGAGGGGTTTCTAACTCGCCTTCTACGGCGGTGAGTCTGTTAACGGGCCAGCCTTTTCCTTCCCTGAGCACCAGTGGGTATTTTGGAGACAGCATCTAGGGTGGAGCTGAGCTATGGGAAAGGGAAAAGGAAGGGGAAGGGATGGTGACCTTTCCAGGGGTGCAAAAGGAGAGAAAAGAAGGACCCCTTGTGGTTGGGCAACAGAAAAGGAACTGAGGAAGAGGGAGATGGCTGAACTTGGGATTCTGAGCCCAGCCCTGTTTAATGTATGGTGAAGATGACTTGTAGGTGGTACGTGGCCAGTAAATCTCAATTAGTCTATAGCAATTCTGTAGTATAGCTCGAAATCCGGGGCTCATAACAAAATCTCTTGGAATAATTGTGCTTCATGCATTTTGTTAGCTGTAAGGTAATGGTAAAACAAATAAATCACCAGCTTTCCTGACATTTATTGATTATTACTTAGGGTGATAGAAAGGGGGGTAATGGAAGCAACTGGCAGGAACTTGCTTCTTTGTTCTAATTCCATTTTTGAAGACTCCTTTTTGTTCTGTGAGCTTTCTTTATGGATTCTGAACTTCATGTGTAATTAAATCTTCAAGGAATTGAATGACAATCAGCAAGTTGCCACTCTAGAAAATGTAATAGATTTAACAATACGTTTCCAATTGCTCTCCCTGCTTCCACACTTGCCCTCTTCCAACTCACAGCCACCATGATATTCTACCCAAAGCCTTAGCTCTGATCGTATTACTCTCTTGTTCAGAAACCTATGAAGTCTTCCCAGTACCTGGAAAATCAACCTGAGGTGTTTAGCATGGCCTTTAATCCCTCCTGTCATCACAGAATAAATGTTTTCCTCAAACTTCAAGAGGCCCTGAGTGAATCCTAGATTTTTCTTTTCCTTGTGTTCCTCTCTTCCTCCTGACCCAATGACCCTCTGCGGCCACCCTCATACCCCAGAAGTTTATTGCAGTGCCTTTCTTTTCTGGAAAGCTTCCTCTAGACCTATAATCATATATGCTCTTAGTGTATTTTCTATCTCTCAGACTGATATTGAACCATCTTGCCTTTTAACAGATTTAATTATTCGTGTCTTATTACCCCTTCAAAACTACACGCTTCCTAAAGCATGGAATCAAGTCTCATTCATTTGACTCTGAAACTATATATTCTTTCCACTGCTCCAAACTACTTCTCTCCTTTGCAGAAGCAGCTAAACCACTTGATGGTAGCGTGTCTCCTTGAACTGGGAGACCTTTGATCAATGCTGTCACTGCTTTTTAACATATAGGTAGCCCTTCATTCTGTCTCCTGTCACCTAGTAAAAAAGGACTGTGAGTCACAATGGTAAAACACCTCCCTTCCCCACCCCCTTAATGAGGCCAGTGCATGATAAGAATGCTCAATAAAGATCCTCTTGCCCGGCCGGGCACGGCTCAGCGGTTGAGCGTCAACATGGGATCCAGGCGATTGGGGTTCGATTCCCGGTCAGGGCACATGCCCGGGTTGCGGGCTCCATCAATGACTCATCATTGATGTTTCTATCTTTCTCTCTCCCTCACCCTTTCCTCTCTCTGAAATCAATAAAGATATATTAAAAAAAAAAAAAAAAAAAAAAAGATCGTCTTTATCAGCCCATCCTCTTTGGCCCAGCAAGAGCCTTTGCAATCCAGAAAGGGCTGGAGGTGATCCCCTACAACCTTGGCACCTGTGTTCATTCCCTGTGGCTCCTGTAACAAATTACCACAAACTGGGCAGCTTAAAACAACAGAAATTTGTTTTCTCACAGTTCAGGAGGCCAGGAGTCCAAAATCTAAATGTCTACATGCTCTCTCTGAAGGCTGTAGGGAAATCCTTCCTTGCCTCTTCCAGCTTCTGGTGGTAGCCAGCCATCCTTAGTGTTCCTTGGCTTGTAGATGCGTCACTCCAACACTTCATCTTCCATGGGGTTCTCCTTGTATATCCCCTGTCTCAGTGTCTCTTCTTTCTTATGATACCAGTCATGTTGGATTAAAATCATCACCTCAACTTGATTATGTCTGCAAAGACCTTATTTCCAATTAAGGTCACATTCACAATAATGGCAGTTAGAACTTGAACATATATTTCAGGGGGACACAGTTCAACCACAGTTGCATCCAAAATGCTTCCTGTATAGCTTAGACCTTAGGCAGAGAGGTACATACATAGACCTATAATGCCATGGTCATGGCACTGCAGACAAGCTTAACCCTCCCCTCCACTCTCCAGCACAAAGACAGCTGTAAGACCAAAATCCTTGAAGAAGCATTCCTTCTTTTTTTAAAAATTGAGCTATAAGTTTTTAATTATTTGTTTGAATTGTGGTAAAATAGATATAACATAAAATTTACCATCTTAGCTACTTTTCAGTGAAAAATTCAGTGGCATTAAGTACATTCACATTGTTAGGAGACCATCATCACCATCTACTTTCAGAACTTTTTTATCTTGCAAAACTAAAGCTCTGTACCCATTAAACCTATTCTCCATTGCCCTACTGCATGGTGGCTCTTTTTAATATGGATCTTATGATGAATGGCTGGTAATTGAGTTGCATTGCTCTGACAAGCTTTTGATTTTATTTTACACGCACACGCACACACATTAATTAGAAGTGAAAACAACAGGTATAATAAGCTAGTCTGGTGCAACTGAGAAGAGTTTTACACGGCATGTCCCAGAATGTGACATAATTCCCTCATTTGTCTGATGAAATTATTGCCTAAGCAAAAATGACTAAGGCCCCTTGGGGATGTTTGTGATAAATCCTCATGGGGAGGTGCTACTGGACCAATTTAAAGGTGCATTCAAACCAACACTACAAACATTCGTTCATAACTCTTGCCTGTGCCAGACACTACTCTAAGCAAATAAACAACACATCCCCAGCTCTGAAGAGCACAAGCTATCACAAGTATAGATATCTAATAACAGGAAAGAGCTGGTATTTTTCTTTTATTAAATACAGCATTCCTATCCTTAACTACTTTTTTTAAAGGATGCCACAATCTTCCATTGATCAAGTACTTCCTCTTCTTTACTCCTCCCCTTAGTTAGTCCCTGATTCCTGGTATTCTGCCTTTTAAATATTTTTCAATGGGGATCAGCTCTGCAAGGAAAGAAAGGGCGCTGTGGGCATCAAGGAGACACTAGAAAATGAAGATCCAAAGTTCAGGAGAACTCTGTGTTGACTGGAAGTAGCTGAAGACATCTGGTGGATATTTTGACTGCCCAAGAGACAGCTGGTGCTCCTGCAGCTTTCCTGGCCAGAGGAGAAACTGTGCTCCTTCGGGCAAGTAAACTGCCCACAACAGCGTAGCACACCCTGTTCCAGCAAGCTCCTGCACACACCGAATCTTCTGTGTCTCTGCCTCGTCTTACGGTCGATACTCTGCCTTTTATGGTCACTTAACACTGTCTCCCTAAACCATCTCACATAATCCCATGGCTTTGATGATCACATACAATCTGATAGCTCAAACATTAAAATTATTAACATAGACTTCATTCCTCAACCTGAGAATCACAGACCCAGTCGCCCTCAGACATTTTCCCTTAGCTGTTCTACCTGCATATTCCTTGAGTGTGTGTAGAGGTGCCCATCTTCCACTTCCAGATCGTCTCCTCACCCCATGCTGTGGTGTGCGTGCATGCGTGCATGTGTGTGTGTGTGTGTTGTTTTATCTTGGTGAGTTATGCTAACACCCATCCATGTGTTCCTCCCTCCATCAATGTGACACAGTGTAGGAAGAGCAACATAAATCACAGCTGCAAGATTCTGAACGCTTTTAGAATTAGATCATGTGAAATTCAGGGATATGTAAGAATACACTAAAGACAAATGGCACAATCTTTGGTTCCCATGCACGCTGTGTGCCTTATTGTAGTGGGGCATTAGAAATTAGGCAAGGTGGAGATGTGCACACATTACTGTTCTAGGAGTGGGCACACAGAAAAAACAAAACAGGTCAACGTCCCAGACTCCAAAACCAGGATTGTCATAGCTGTTTCCTAGTGAGTGAATAACTTTTGGTTCTTTTTTTGAGTATGGGTTTTAGCAACTATCTATGGCTAGTAAGAAGAGAGAGGAAAAATGTCTTTACAGAGCCTGTGGGATTTTATCAGTTTGACTCCCTGTTACTTTTCAGTGTTGAAAGAAAAAAGCCAGTGGGATATGAATTACCTGGAAGAGCTGATTAATTTGGACGATGTGCTTGTTTCTGGTAAGATCTTGGTGAATGTACTAGTGGACATTTGAAGGAAAGTATGCCTAACATTGCTCTTTAATAATTATGAGTCCGTTTGATCTCAGTAAATGATGTTGAATATTGTGTCAAAAGTAATACATTAGCCAGTTGACCCTACCCCCCCAATTATAGAAATGTAAAGATCCTCTTGAAGTTCAATGGTAGTGAAGGAGATTTTGAGAAATTATTCCAGAATTATGAAACCATAAATGAGTTTATTCAGAGCTATCAGGTCAAGAACCCAGAAGCAATGAGGTCCAGAGCCCTGGCCTGTGCATCATTAGAAGGGAGAACTGTGATCAAGCTTCACGCCCTGATAGACTATTTGAGTTGAGTGGGCACAGGGTTTCCTTTGGGATGATAAAAATACTTTGGAACTAGTCAGAGGTGCTGGTTGCACAACATTGTGAATGTACTAAGTGCCGGTGAATTGCCATTGGATCGCTTACTTTAAAATGTTGTGTGAATTTCACCTCAATTACAATTTTAGAAAATCCTGTCAATTAATAGTAGCCGAACTCTCCTCTTCCAACAACTTCCTATTTCTTTTGAAATGAATTTCAAATTCAATACCACGTGTTTTAAGACACTTCATTCTGGACCAACCTACTTCACTCACCTCCCTTTTTACCCTCACTGTTGCTTTACTGTACACTTGTCACACAGCCTTTGGTTTCTTAAACATGCCAAGTTTGTTTTCACCACAGGGCCTTGGCACTTGCTGTCCCGTCTTCCCAGAATGCCCTTCCATTGGCTTTGAGCAGGATCATCATATTTTTTATCATTCAGGTCGCAGCACAAAGCCACTTCCTCAGAGAAGTCTTCCCTAATATTGTATCTAAACTAGTTTCCCCTCAGGCACTATCACATTGCCTGGATTTGTTTCCTTCAGAGCATTTATACCGTATGAAATTATTTTTCCATTCATTTTTAAATTTCTTTAATATCTGTTTCTCTCTACTACAAAGTACATTTCATGAGAAGAGAAATTTTATAGTTTTTGTTCATTATTCCATCCCGACTGCCTGGTACATGAAGGCACTCAAAGAATATTTGCTGCATAAAAGATCAGAAAGAGGAATGAAGGGAGGGAGGGAGGGAGGGAGGGAGGGAGGGAGGGAGGGAGGGAGACTGTAAGTCATATCTAGGCTGGGTTGACCAGAATTCTGTGATTGATTGGCAATGTCTGCCGTGAGTGTAAAGCACCATGCAAGTGTCATAAGGGCAGTGGTAGGCTGATAAGTGTTTCATAACTAGTTCTCAGAGTTGGGGCTAAGGGTGGGAGGTGGCATCCTGATTTGTCACATTTACCAGTTTGTGTGGTGCAAACATTCCTACTATGGAAGATTTCAGTCAATCAATAAGTTGTGAACTGGTTCACAGAATTCCTGAAAATTTAATAATCAGCTCTCATGAGCTGGTATGAGCTCATTCCAGCATGGCACCGGAATAAATGACCTGTACCTGCTGTCCCTGAGATAGTCCTCTACTTTCCTTTTACAGAGAGGAAACCTAAAACCCAGAGAAGGAAAAACAACTGCGTCAAGATTACACAGCAAGGCCTGGCCGGGTGTGGCTTGGTGGTTGAGCATCAACCTCTGATCCAGGAGATCGGGGTTCGATTCCCGGTCAGGGCACATGCCCAGGTTGCGGGCTCGATCTCCAGCAGGGGGCATGCAGGAGGCAGCTGATCAATGACTCTCATCATTGATGTTTCTATCTCTCTCTCTCCCTCTCCCTTCCTCTCTGAAATCAATAAAGATATATTTTAAAAAAAGATTACACAGCAAGTACGCAGCAGAGGCTGGTTCCCTGTTTAAAGGCTGTTTTTCTTTGCAAAGACCTGCAGATGCTGTCAAAGGGAAGCATCAAGAGGCACTGCAAGTGTCTGCCTTGAAAGGGTTTATTAAGAGCTGTGAGCTGTGAGCAGTGTAGCAAAGGCTTCTGGCAAGGACCCAAGCAGGTCGACAAACTCCTTGCTTGCCAGAAGTTTGGCTGGCCAGAGGGATTTTCAACACTTGCATTTTGCTTGGGGAATGCTTTGCTGTAAACTGTCAGCTTCCCCGCCCAACCCTGAACTCAAGTTGCTTCTTCAGGCTCCATGGATCTCAACAAAAGGGTTTATTGGCTGTTAATGCAATTTTCATATCTCAAGGAGTAAAATTTAGAGACATTCTTAACATTTGGTTTTTGTTATTCAAAACAGAATTTAATTCAGAATTTAAAAGAACATCTAGGAAACACACACACGCTCGTGCACGCACACACAATTAGCAGACATTTGGTCCTATCTAAAACATCCACTAAGAAGGCCTGGGGAGCCCAGCTGGTGTGGCTCAATGGTTGAGTGTTGACCCATGAACCAGGAGATAAGGGTTTGATTTCCAGTCAGGGCACGTGCCCAGGTTGCGGGCTCAATCTCTGGTAGGGGCGTGGAGGAGGCAGCCGATCAGTGACTCTCTCTCATCATTGATGTTTCTATCTCTCTCTCCCTCTCCTTTCTCTCTCTGAAATCAATAAAAACATATTAAAAAAAAGAAGGCCTGGGGAGGGGGTGGAAGCTGGGTGGAGGGGGTCAATGAGGGAAAGAGGAGACATCTGTAATACTTTCAACAATAAAGATAAAATTTTAAAAATAAATAAATAAAACATCCACTAAGACATTTGGTCCATGACAAAAGGCTCATGAAATTTGGTCCTGTCCAAATGTGCATAGTTACTATAAATCTCACTCTTCTGCAAGATTCAAACCCTGGCCCATCTACCCAAAGCCATGGGCCATGACCAGCTGGGCTACCGAGGCAAGAAGGGTTATTGGCAATACAGCCACAATACAATTATTGGGCCAATGATAGTATTTTTTATGTATTAATCCTGTAAATCAAAAGTAGAAATGAACATTATGAGCTATTTGAACCCAGAGATGTTTTCTGAGCATGGACGTTTTGGAAAGACCATATAAAGGATCATTTGGCATGGGTCAAATATCTCTGTGGTTGTTTTGGACATGACCAAATATGAAGTACCTTTGGCATGAACAGAATGTCTCCATGGACATTTGTTCTTTATCAGCTATGTCTCCTTCTATTACAACACTGAACATGCTCTGTCCACCTCCTGGCATGTTCCTGCAGTAGACGGTGGTCTCTTTGAGAGCAGGGAACTTTCCTTGCTCACCTTTGGCTCTTTCCCCAATTTGAACTCTCAGAACATCTCAAACGATCACACCTGGTTGACTGATGTGCTGAACTGAGAAAGAGAAACATGAAGCCCTGTGACCAAGCAGAAGGAAACAGGAGATGGAAGACCAGGGTTCTAACCCCATGTTGCTCACGGATTGCTAGGGGCTTAGACAAACCATTTCATCTCTTAGAGCCTCAGTGTTCTCATCTGTAAAATGAAGCAGCTGGACCACAGAATCACCAAGGTTTCTCCTGCCTCTAAAAATCTCTGAGTATGCAACAGTTTTCAGATTGCATATTACACTCCCTGGATGAATGTTCTAGTTCTCTATAAAGTTGGGTCTTTTAGATATGGTTGTTAAATATTTAATCAATATTAATTTTGATTTGTTTTTGAGATTTAAGGTCATTAACTGAATTTTTCCCATTTTTCAAATGCGGCCCTGTTGACATTTGTAATTGAAAGCACATGGTCTTTGAAGCCCCATAAAATTGTACTTTTAATCCTGCTCTTCTCCATACTGTGTAACACTGAGCAAATTACTTCACTTCTCTGAGCTTTGCATCCCTCATTTGTAAAGAGGGCTGGTTAACCTCTTTATGGGGCTGTGAGGAGGACATGAGGAAGGACAAGTGGAGTGCTCAGCATCTAGTGGGCACTCCACAAATGTTCATTTCTTTGCCGCTTTTCTTTTTTCCTCTACATCCAATTTAAGAATATATGTAAGCAAAAGAGGTAATATCACCAAAATATTTTTAGTAATTACATCTAACACTTGGATTGCATCTATGTAAGGTAAAAGATGATAGAAATCCCCCTGCCCCCAGTATGGCATGGAAGCTTGTTCTAAGGACAATCCATGTCCTTCTCTTGGCTGCTGAAATAGATTTTATCTATTGACAACTTTATCAGTGCTTTTCCACCAAGGGAGGCTTATCTATAAAATGGAAAGGTTCATAGGTTATAAAGAAGGAGGGGGAAGAGGAGGAGACCGGTGGAGACATGGCTGCATGTGCCCACTGAGTGGGCTTGCAATGTGGGAAAACATACAGGGCAGAAAGGATGCTGGGTCATCCAAAGCCATTAATTAAGTGGAATCTGGTCACTTGAGCAATTGGCTTCAACAGCTAGAGATTTCATCTAGAACCAGAGTCTATTTTCCTTTTTAGGTTAAGATGCATGTAATTTTAAATTATTGCACAATGCACTATTACAAATGATAGGAAAATAAGAATAGAGAGATGAAGAAAACACACAAATAAAATTTACATTTGCTCAACGTACAATATTTGCTTACGTGTTATATTTGCTTATAATTTTTACTGTGCGTTATATAGCATTACATTTAAACTAATGGGACTAAGCTAGATGGACATCATGCTTAAAAACTTGCCTTTCCTCACTTAATTATGAGCAATAGCATTTTCCCGTATCAATAGATATCAACATCATCATCATTTTTTGGCTGGTTATTATTATGTTGTATGGGTGTAGAAATAGTTATTTAGCCAATTCCCATTTTTGGTTATTTTGGTGTTTTCAGTACCTTGCAAACCTGCAGAACCACTCTGAAAGAAATTAGCCTGACCTGAGAAGAAAGCCCTTAAATAAGTGGAAAGAACACATTACAACTGAAGTAAACTTTGGAATATATTCCTACAGGCTCATGGCTCCCTTTCCAATCGTAATGAACGTGAGAGAAGGGCTAAGGGAATTTCTACAGCTGCCAAACATTCTGCAGAAATTTTCTTCTTTTTAATGCCATAGGCCAGGGGTCAGCCAAGTCCAGCCCACCACCTATTTTTATATGGCCTGGGCACTAAGAATAGTTTCTACATTTTTAAATGGTTGAAAAAAAATCAAAAGAAGAATAATATTTTGTGATGCATGTAAATTATATGAAATTCAAATTTCAATGCCTATAAATAAAAATTTTTCACTTCATAGTTTCCAAAGTTATATTAAAACACAGCCATGCTCATTTATTTACATATTGCCTAGGGCTGTTTTTCGGCTCTGATGTTGGAGTTGAGTAGATGTGACAAACACTGTATGGTCCATAGTGCCTAAAATATAGTCCTTCATAGAGAAAGTTTGACAATGCCTTCCAGGAGCTATTTGCTACTCAAAATTAGAATTTCTTATGTTCATAATTATATCTACCTAGTTGTTCAAATCTGGGGCTTTATAATAATTTCTAGTCTTGGGAGAAATCGTGGGCGTATAGACCTGCTCTTCACTGCTTTTCAGATGGTTGTCTCACTGCTCTATCCTCACATGGCAGAGAAAGATCATCTTCTGCATGCCTCTATGATACCATCTTTCTTAGCGCTTGACCCAAGAGAAGTCAATCCATGCCAACAATTTATGAGTTAATCTAGCCGCTAAAAGAACTACCAAAATAGGGACAAACTTGCTCATCAAAGTCCAAAAAATTCAACCAGTAAATGCAGACAGATTCACTCAACTGGCAATAGAAGCCAAAGCTAAAAAGTTCCAAAGAAGGGAAGTCCTAAGTGCTGTGAATATGATAAAGGTATGAGTAGAACAAATAAATGAAGTAGAGGGAGCCATGCAGAGCAGGGGGGCAACAGAACTGCCCTTAGTGCACCTGGGCCAGGTAGAAAATGACAGCAATGATCCTTCCAGCCTTGAATTCTCAGTGAACTTCCAGACAGTTCTCATGGTTTTCCATGAGCTTCATGTCTCTCTTGTTGTATGTATCTTTTCATTGAACTTATATTTCTGAAACTGGCTTAAGTGAGCTGCAATACTTTGCAACCCCAGAGGCCTAAGTAACACAGGAAACATAAAAAGTTATTGGTTGCCTGGCTGGTGTAGCTCAGTAGTTGAGCATCGACTCATGTACCAAGAGGTCGCTGGTTTGATTCCCAGTCAGGGCACATGCCTGTGTTGCTGGGCCAATCGCCGGTAGGGGATGTGCAGGAAGCAGCCGATCAATGTTTCTCTCTCATCAATGTTTCTATCTCTCCCTCTCTCTCCCTTCTTCTCTCTGAAATCAATAAAAATATATATTTTTTAAAAAGTATATTTTTAAAAAAGTTATTGGTTGATTGGCTGACTAAAGACTGAATGATGAGCCTTCAGTTGTCCACAATCCCTTGCACTGGCCTTTGTAGGGATTTGGGTTTTTTTCTAGCTGAACGCATAATTGGCACTAGAACCCTTGGGCATCAGGCAACCTAAAAAGCCTGTGTGCTAGCTGTGGGCCTTCCAGCATGAACCATCTGCAGTTCTGCAACAAGATCACCAAGGGCCTTTCATGCCAGGCTAAGGAGCACACAGTCCATCCTGTTACCACAGCAGTTGCCAAGAAGAAAATGATTTGTTAGAAAATGGAGCCATAATACCAGCAACTTCTTTATTAACAAATACTGTGCTGGGGCCTCTTCCCGGGTTTGCCACGTCAAGCTAGGGTCCTTATTGCTGTCATTTCCTGGTATGACAGAAAGGCAAGGCTGATGCTATTGTAGCGAAACAACAATTTCAAAATAAGGATGAGCCTCTATCAGCTGCAGTTGTCCTCAGGGGGTTGATGTCCTTTGCAGCTGGACATTGTTCCGTTTCCCTGGTTGAGCTCCTGTCCTTATTAAAAGCCAGCGAATAACTGCTCCAAGGTTTTACAGTATCATCCATCCCTGAGTGCCTGTGCTGGAAACATGCAAAACAAAAGGTGATGCAGCTTTGTGAGGGCTGATGGACTCTGGGAAGTGAGTTTGCCACCAGAGAACTCTAAAAACAGATCTATTCTAGGGATTGGCTACTTCATATGATCCTCTCAGTCTCCAGCAGGGATAACTAATCGAGTTTATCTGTTATATTGAATCCACTGGAAACAGTTTGCCATCGCTCCCTGAAATGTCGTGTAGAGGATTGTTAACTTTTTACCATGCTCCGTGGAGAGGCAGTGTGAGCACCATGGGCTAGAGTCAAGCACAGGTTCCTCCAGATTAATAATCAGCCCTTGCTTCTGTGACTATACAAATCTGAGTCACCTGGAGATGAAATGTTTGATTCTTTCAAGGATAGTTTGCTACTTTTCTCAGTTTTGCAAGGATGAGAAGAAGTGAGAGAACGAGATTATTGTTCCTGTATTTAGTTAACCTATAGCAATGGCTTCACCTTGCAAAACATAATTGACTCTCCTCCCAGCTTCAGTGCCAAGATCTGCCATTGCTGGCTATGCAACCTTCAAAAATATTTCTTAATCAATATTACACTTTCAACAACGACTAGATCATTCAGACATTTCACAAGGAAATGTTGGATTTGAACTGTACTTTAGACCCAATAAAGCTAACAAGCATATGTAGAATATTCTATTCAACAGCAAGTAGAATACATATCCTTCTAATAGCACATTCTCCAGGAAAGATTATATGATATGTCACAAAACAAGTCTTAGCAAATTCAAGAAGACTGAAATCATAACAAGTGTCTTTTCCAGCTACAATGGTATGAAACTAGAAATCAATAAAATTAAACAACATACTCCTGAACAAACAACGGGTCAAAGAAGAAATCAAAAGGGAAATCAAGAAATATTTTGAAACAAATGAAAGTGGAAACATAACATCCTAAAACCTATGGGGTGCTGCAAAAGCAGTTCTGAAAGGGAAGTTTATAGCAATAAACACCTACATTAAGAGAAAAGAAAGATCTCAACTAAACAGCCTAACTTTACACTAAAGGAACTATAACAACAAGGACAAACTAAAACCAAACTTAGCAGAAGGAAGGAAATGACAAAGATCAGAGGAGAAACAAATGAAAAAGAGACCAGAAAAAAAAATCAACAAGACTAAGATCTGGTTTTTAAAAGAAATGAAATTGACAAACCTTTTGCTAAACTAAGAAAAACAGGAGATTCAAGTAAGTAAAATCAGAAATGAAAGAGGAGACATTATAAATGATACAACAGAAATTCGGGGCGCGTGCAGGAGGCAACCAATTGATCTCACATAGATGTTTCTCTCTCTCTCCCTCCCTTCCACTCCTCTTAAAAGCAATGGAAAAGATATCCTTGGGTAAGGATTAAAATAATAAATTTTTTAAAATTAAAAACTACGATGAAATATGACTACAATGACTAAAATAAAAAACAGTAACAGCATCAAATGCTGGCAAGGATGTGGAGAAACATACATTGTTGGTGGGAATGTAGAGTGGTATAGCCACAGTGGATAACTTTGGCAGTTTCTTAAAACAATGAAACCTGCAACTAGCATATAACCCAACAATTATGCTCTTGGGCATTTATCCCAGAGAATGTAGACTTACATTGACACAAAAACTAAACATGAATGTTTATAGCAGCTTTATTCACAAAGGCCAAAAACTAGAAACAACCCAGATGTCCTTCAATGGGTGAATGGTCAAATAAACTGTATTATGTTCCTACCAGGGAATACCGCTCATAAATTTCTTTTAAAGGACCAACTATTGAAACATGCTACAACCTGGATAAATCTCCAGACAATTATGCTAAATGAAGGTTACATATGGTATGATTCCACTTATATAACATTCTTGAAATAGCAAAATTATAGAGATGGAGAAAAGATTAGTGGTTTCTCAGAGCCAGGGATAATGGAGGAAGGTGTGTTGTGTCTATAAAAGACAACATGAGAGATTCATGTGGTGGTGGAAATATCCCACATCTTGACTATATTAGTGTCAATATCCTACTATTATTTTTCAGTTCAGCAGATCACTGGGCTGGAAAGACCTGCATCCACCCAGTACCTGTCACCAGATCCTCACACTGGCTTTCCCTTGCACTAAGGCTCTCAAAGAAGGGGGTGGGTGGAAAGAATCACGGGGGACTGTAAGGTATGTCCTGAAAAAAGACGCTCTGTGAAAGAGAGTAATTAAGATGATCAAGATGGAAGATAGTTGAGAAGGAACATGGCTCCAAAGAAGTACATCTGAACACAAAGGGAAAAATCGAGGAAAATAACAGAGATTCTTTGGAGGCAATTTCCGCATAGCGGAAGGGTTTAGAGAGCAGTGCTTGAATAGTGGGAGGAGGGTAATTCCAGTTCCACTCCAGTTTCTTCGATGCAAGAAAGAAGTCCTAGTGGACCTTGCAAACCAAGGACTTCTTAGTCAGACGCTGATGTTTCCAGAGTAAGAGAAACATTTTCACTTCTTTCTTTTTAAGTCAAGAAGAGTCCATGGGAACACACCCAAATCAGAGACTACAAAATGCTGAGGGGACTGTGTGTGTGTGTGTGTGTGTGTGTGTGTGTGTGTGTGTGTGTGTGTGTGTGTGTAAGAGAGAACATGCTCACTCACATGTCTTAGTAATCTGGTAAATTATAATTTATAGTAGAGACTCTGGCCCATCTTCATCGACACCTACAAAACAAATAAAGACCAGTGCCGCCCCAAGAAAGTGGGTAACAGTCTGAAAGCACAGAAGTAGCAGCATCTAATAAAAATGGATGGCAAACGGGCTCAAATCCAGGGAACAGGTGGTAACTTTTAAGTAAAAGTAGTCAGAAATTAGAGGGTACCCGCTTCATGGACAAGCATTATGGACACTTTGGTCTACTCGCTATAAATAACCCATAATGGGGGCATAATTTCAAAAGTGGATTCCTTTGCTGACAGCATAATTGAAACTGAGAAGGTAGGGCATTCAGCAGAAGGAGCTCTCTGGGTGTGAGGGCGTCCTCAGGGGTCCTTCACATTGGACTGGGGCTCAGCACCCCCTGGGTGGGGGCTGTCCCAGGGTAAGATGTCAGCTTCTGCTTGTGGAGAAAACATCTCTAAACCTGCAGCCCCTTAAATTGTTTGTAGAACATGCAAGAGTATAAATTAAAATCAAAATAATTAATAGAAAGGAAGAGAGAGAGAAAGAGAGAAAATCCCTTGTAAAAGTTGAGAGCCTGGTGGAGTAGGGACTCCAGAATCAATCTGGGCCACAACCAAGAGCAACAGCAGAGCAGCTCATACACCTCCCCCCACTGGCGAAGGACCCCATGGTTTGTGGGAGTGGGCACCTCTACTCTGCAGTCATTGGGTATGAAGCTTACAATGTTGGGGTATGACAAGGAGAGAGAAAGACGGAGAGAAACACACTGGAGATAAAGCTAAAGTTGGAGGAAGAAGGAAGGTGAAAACCACCTCTTTACAGGGCCCTGGCAGAGGCCAGCATGGTGCGGTCCAGCTCCTCTATGGGGGACAGAGAAGTACATCCAGAAGGAAAGAGGGACTTGTCCCCAAAAGATAGACTCACATCCCAGGTCTGCTACCTCCTGGATCTGCAGTACTGGATCATTCTGAGCCTCAGTTTCCTCCTCTGTGAAGGGCTTCTAGAAATACCTATTTTGGGGGGTGGTTGTAACAATCAAAAGAGAGGGAAAAGGCTTGTACATTATGTGCACTGGGTTCTTGCCTTTTTTTAAAAGGGAACATTTGTGAGACAAATTCTGACTCGGATGAGGAACACCCAGTCTCCTTTCTGCTGGGATTGTGAGAATGCTTTTGCCTTTGATCCAATTGCATGTAATTCCAATAAATGCTTCCATCCCCAAGCATTCAGCGGTCGGGTTCAGAGTGTCTGCCACCCACATGATAATAACAGTGATGTTTATGGTCCTTGACGGTCATTCTTCCATAAGCTCCAGCAAAATGTGCAGGTTGGTGCTTTTGAAGAACCTTCATTCAGACTCTTCACATATAATTGATAATAGTATTAAACTAGAAGTTTGAAAACCATGAGAAAGGAGTATGCTATCTGTGCAGTGTAGCACAGTGATTGTAGGTGGACTTCACATTGGACTCTGAGTTTCCTGGCAGCCAAGGTGAAAAGGAATGTTCGATCACTTAATTCTCACTAATGGGGTAGAGAAGTCATACCAGTACTTAAAACAAATTCTAAGACAAATTTATTATAGCGCGTACTGTAATAGCTTCCAAAATAGTTCTATAACACATGCGGAAATGTTTTTAAGATAGCTGTTTCTCATATCTGTCTTCAATAAAGTCCAAGGACAAGATAGTAAAGCATAATTCCAAGCCTTTTGATGATTAGGAAGCTAATGTCACTATCACGGATAACATGGTCCAGTAGCTTTCCAGTGATCCAGCTGCATAGTAAGGACAGAACTCAGAACACATTACAGACCCAATGGAGCGCATTCTCATCATTAGCCGTATCCAGCCCCGCTACACATCAGTTACAGCCAATGAATCAGAATTTGGGGGTGGGGCCTGGAAAGATCACTTTCTCTGAAGTGTCTCCCAGAAATGCTTATGTGAGGCCACATTTAAGAACCACTGATAAACTATCTTAGCAAAGGTTAAACAACTAGAGGTCAGATCCTCCCAGAAGGACCATAGAGCATTTACTGTTGCTAGCTAACCTTTAAAAAATGCAAACAAACCCTTGGTTGCCCAGATAATTTGAAAATCCCTCTCCCTTTCATTAGATGAGTCCCGGCACCCACCCCACCCCACCCCTTCCTTCACTGTCACAGTGGCCCCCTGAGTAATGATCAGCCCCTAAGGCCTCAGCTATCTCACTCACTGTATTATCTCATACCTAGAACAGCATGTGCTCACTGCTTATTACAAACGTTTTGAATTAACGAAGCAACACTCATTTTTGAGATGAGAAACTGAGGCTCATAGAAATCAAGTGAGTTGCCCAGGATCACACATTTACGAAATGGCAGAGCCATAATTCAACTACCTGGAGCCTCTCTCCGGAAACTTCATTCAGGCCTAAGCCCCAGGTTTCCCAGCTCTGAGCCCAGTGGCCAGTTCCCCCCACCATCCTGATTCTCGGAAGGGGAGGCAGGTGTGGCTTTTCCCTCTAAGATGGCTGAGCTCCCCAGGTAAACTGGGCTTTGAGAAACTGCCCTTCTCACCATGGACTTTGGGAGACATGGTGCCAGGGTTCCATCAGCCAGTCCCTGCTGCCCAGCTCCCATGTGAAGGCATTCTGATGTCCCCACCGTGCCCTTCAGGGAAATAGTCCTCATATGGCCCTATTTCTGGCCTTAGATGGTAAGAATATTCCACTCTCCCTTTTATAGAGCCACTGAGGAGAGGTTGATGTGTATAAATGAGATGTGACTATATTTGAGGTGTGCAAGGGACCCTCTCTAGAGCACCCAGGGTGTGAGAGGCCCGAGGTCACCGGTACAGAGAGGTGAAGTGGAACATTTTATCAGCACTCTGTGCTCCGGAGCCCAGGTTTCATCAGCTGCTGTCCTGGGTCGCAGAAGGAGGCAGAGAGAATCCTGGTTCTGCCGAACACTGGCAAAGTCGCTTCCCTGAGCCTCAGTTTACACATCTGTAAAACAGCGATCGTGTCGGTTCTTATTCTATTCGCTCAGGCGGCAAAGCTGGGTCGGGAAGAGGCAGGAAGGAAAGTCGCTGCTGAGGGTAAAGAGGAGGGGAAGAGAAGATGGGGCGGCAGGAATCTGAATAATGTTCATATGGCATTCCCCTCACGGCACTGTTGCTTTACAACCTGCTTTCACATCCACTGTCTCCGCGACTCCTCGCAGGCCTCCGATGTACGCGTGACAATGACCGTAATTGCCCCCACCTCGCGCCGGCAGTGTCCTCCCAAGGAGAGGCTCCGTCTCAGATGCACAGAGTCGTGCGGCGGTGACTGTAAAGCAGATACGTGTAATGAGAAGAACTCTGTCTGAACCTGCCTCCTACCATTTCAGCGCAGACACTTGTCAAAGTCTCTGCACATCGGTTGTCTTCTGTAAAATGGGGATAGTCGCTTCTCCCCGAGCTGTGGTCTTGCAGGTGAAATGCTGTAGGTGAACCAACGGTGCTGGAAGGTAATATTGCGACTTGTCCCATTAGGGGGCACCGCTGGCTCCCCATCTCACCTTTTTAGGAAGTCGGCTGATTCCTTTGGAAAGTGGTACCTCCTGCCTGCCTTTCAGAATTTAGGAGAAGGTACTAGCATCGCGGCCACAGGCCACTAGTCTTAGAGCAGTGTGGTATAATTGTGGCCTGGAAGATATGAATCTGCGATGTCAGGAGCCTCAGCTGCACACAGAGGGCCCTGGGTCTCTGTGGGGTCATCACCCATGGGTCAGCTTTGTCCAGCTTTGGGGAGATCAGACAAGGCTCAGGGTCACAGTCCAGAAAGTATCCACAGAAGAACAGCTTTGGGCCAGCGCTGAGACTGTTAGCGAGACCCAGGTGGCCTATGTGAGCCCATTCTGCTCATTCTCAGGCAGAAGTGGCCAGAGTCATTTCTTGTCCACCCATGCCCTGCCCGCCCCTGAGGCTGAAGGTGCCACCTATGAGCCCCATAGTAAGTGCTCTGTGGATAACCCGAAGCCCAGTCCGCAGCTGCCCCTGACCTCCTCGGGCTGGCAACCACTTTCTGTGCTGTTTAACAGCAGTGAGAGGAGCCGTGGCCTGCCCTGGGGAGTGTCTGCATCGAGAGCCAGCGCTGCATTGATTTTCAAGATTAGCTGTCATCCCCAGCTGGGAAGCAGCATGCACAGGAACTGAGCAATCGTCCTGGTTCTCCTGCTTCAGAAATAACTTCCTCTGCCAGGTACCTATGAAGGCTGCATTGGTGAGTCCTAGGAGGTCTTTTCCTGAAAGATGAAGCCCTCCAATGCATGAGCATGAGGAGGCACCGAGAGAATCTCCAGTAGGAAGGACTCACCTGCCCCCACCAGGGGGCTCAGCTGGTTGGAGCATTGGCCCCTACACCAAAAGTCTGCAGGTTCAATTCCGGGTCAGAGCACACACCTAGGTTGCAGACTCGATCCCCAGTAGGGGCATGAATGGGAGCCAACTGATCGATGTTTCTCACATTGATGTTTCTCTCTCTTTACCTCCCCCTCTTCCTCTCTCTCTAAAAATCAATAAAAACATTTTGTCTCGTGAGGGTTAAAATAAATAAATAAATAAAGGGCTCATTCTGTGCATTCATCCTCTTTGATTACTTAGCCTCTCTGAAACTTCCAATGCTCATCCAAAAAACAAAGACTAGTAACACCTACTTTATCATGCGCTTGTGAAAATTAGAGATAACATATAGAGTACTTGGTCCATAAAGGCACTCAATAAAATGAATGGTGCCCATTATTCAATTCCCACCTCTCCAGTAACTGACATCACCCAGCGCTGTTCCCCCAAATGGAGTTGAAATTTTCAACAGGAACTATCCAAAATATTAAGGAAAGTCAAAAAGGAAATGAACAAATGTTTCTCTGAGGTAGAAAGTTGTCCTGTTTCCATAGTTCAAGTCCCTGATGGTTCTAGATCTTGGTGGTTGAGATTATCTTTTCCTCCACTGAGCTCCTGCTCATCTCCCTTCTAGGTAGTTCGCAGGCCATTCTGATCTCCAGAATAGATCCAGAGATTTAGCAATGCCAAAGTTTTTCCATATTAATTTCAATCCATTCCCCTTGAATATTCCATGCCCCGGGAATGCTTCTTTTGGCACAAGATCCCTGGTTTCCATGTTACTTGCTGGACTCTGAGGCCCGTTTGCTGAGATCCAATGAATGCTCCGAGTATTTAGCCTTGCCAGCTGGGGAGCTTCCCTGCCACTGTTCATAACCCAGCAGTCCGTGTTTCTCACCTAAATCAGAATCTGATTGGATGCTGGTTAACGGTGCAGAGTCCAGGGCCACACCTACACCTACCCAAGCAGAATCTCTAAGGACGAGGCTAGGAATCTGCCCATCCTGAAAGTTCCCAATTCATTATTATTTCCATGAAAGCTTGAGAACCACTGAAGTACAGTAACAGGGAGGACTCTTAAAATGTCACAGTTCCCTCTGATTTTGTAGGTTGGGAAGAGGGTACAAACATCGGAGTGAGGCAATCCACTGTGCAGAAGCATCTACTATCTGTGAGTGCCCCACATGTTTCAGGAGTCATGGTAGGGAAGCTTAGTTCCATACTCAGTTGATCTCCGTGTCATTTTATGTAGCACAGAGCTGGCCCACAGAAGGTGTGCACTGAATGTTGAGTGTCTGTCAACCTCTGTGTGATGGCAACAGGGACAGAAGTATTTTATTTTTGATTGAATGTTGCCAAAATGAATTTAGTTTTATGGTATTACAGATTACTCCATGGGAAAAAGATTTGTGTACACACACACACACACACACATTTGACTAGCAGGAACAAAAACATACTCTCCTAGACTCATGGTGATAAGGAAGGGAAAAAGTACTATTGAGGCCCTACTACGTGCCTGGCATTTTTATATAATCATCTCATAATCCTCCCAATTGCCTTAGGTAGGTATTATTAGTTCTAACCTCAGATAAGAAACTGTAGCACAGAATTTAATAATTTTCCCCACTTTCTTTAGCTAGTAAGCGGCATAGCCATCTTCAAACTCAAGTCTGGCTAACTTAAAACCCTCACCCTTGGTCTTTATCCTTTGCTTCTTTCTTAATTAATATCTGTGTGGCTTTTCATATTTAACAAAGTATGTCTCAGGAGATCAGGGTCTACCAGGGAATATAAAAGAAATGGGCAGAGAGCTATATTAGGAGGGTGACCTGGAATTTAAGAGAGAGAGATGGTGTCCTAGGGGTTCCAAAAAGGTGGCATTTGCATCTCACTGTGGGAATTTGGATTGGCCTAGAAGGATGGGAAAGAATGCTTTAGGGGAGGGGGGCATAGCAGCTGGCAGGAACAGCATGAGTAATTGCATGGAGGTGGGTATAGCAAAGAATCTAGGTTGACTGGAGCAGCAGCTAAGGTCCAGGAGGAAAGAAAGCATGGGCTCATAATATGGCCACTGGGCGTAATTCTATACTTCTGCAGCAATACGTTGCAGCCCTGGAGATGGTGGGGCAAAGAAACAATACCAGAGCTTGTTTAGGTAGAAAGGGCCAAATGTCAATGTATAAGGGTTGGCAGGAAGTGTCCTGCCTATCGGAATAACTGGCTCTGGAGCTCCAGTGGGCTATAAAGCCTGGGCTATAAAGCCAGGGAATTAGCAGGAGGAGGTTTTGATGGACCATGAGAACATGAAGGATTGATGAGTTAGAGTAAGTGCTCAGAATGGGAGGTTTAGCAATTTGGATGCCTTCAGTGGAAGGGAACAGAAAACCCTAAATAAAAAATTAGTTTAAATAACAAGGAAATATGTGAGTTTACCCACATAGCTAAAGGTTCATAGGTAGGGCATCACCAAACGAGGGCTGTAAGGGCTCTGATTTTCTCTACATATTGGCTTCATTCTCTGGCCAGTAGCAAAATGGCTACAGGAATTAGAGGTCACCTTCATAGAGCACCTTATCCAGAGGAAAACAGGGACTGCCTCTGTCTTGTGTCTCTTATTAGGAGAAATGAAAGAGCCCCTCAACAGACTTCCTCTCATGTCTCATCAGCCAGAATTAGGTCACATGCCATGCCTAAACCTAACACAGCAGAAGGTAGGAATTCTCATGATTGACTTATCTGGGATGAAACAGAGGTTGGGGACTCAGCTAAGTGGCCACTACAAGGGGAAAGGAAGGAGCCCACATGTTCTCTCTAAGACCTCGGGTGTTTCTCAGCCCTTCCCTCTTTTAATTCTCTCAGCCACTCTCCAGGCGTATGCTGTTACCTTCTCTTGGCCACTGCCCAGGGCCCCACACCTCTCCTGTACTTTAACGCCCCTGCTCTTTTTATCACTCTACACTAAAGACCTGGAGTAAAGTGGAAAGACAGAAGCTGTGCTCAGAGAGGGGATTTACAGTGTTAAATATCTTACATGTGGCAACGTTTCTTTTGAAGTGTTACACGCTTGGTTGGCTTCAATGAAGACCTCTAGGACTGAGAACTGTGAGAGCAACAGTTGAAAACATCATCAAAGACAGAGGCTCCGAAAACATGTAGCCTTCCCTGGGGAATAATCCTGAAAACAGCCAGTAGAATTGAGGAGGGTGGGTCAGGTACCAGACGCTGAGGGGTCCCATGACAAACCACACAAATTGAACAGTGGGTGAGGAGCCAGCCTGCCTGAATGGGTTGGCTCAGACATCATTATTTTTCTTTCACTCCTCCTCTTACATCATACCAAGTACAGAAACAGACACCTGCCTACCATCTGTCCCTGAAGAGCTGCAGCTCCACAGTTCATCCTCTAGAAGGTGGGAGCCAGATGGGGTGAGGTTTTCTTTTTTCCTGGGCATTCATAGAATGGGAAATCTATGCACTGGAAGCAACAAGCATGATCTAGTCATTATGAAGTGAAGAAGAATTCAGAGAGGTCAAGTTATTCGTCCTGGGATGATAGCAGAGCTAGAGTAAGACCAAGTCTCTTGTCTCCCCGACCAATGCCCTTTCCACTGCGCCATGATGCTTTCCATCATCTAGTTGACAATCAAAACTGAGAGCAGACATCTTCTCCTTTCCTAAGAGAGTCCCAACCCCACTGCATTTGATGTCCTAGTATGTATGGGTCAGCATCCTCCCAGAGTCCCCACTGAATTGGCCATTGACTGTTGTTGGGGTTGATAATGGCAGAGCATTCTCCATCTCTCTGCCTCAGCCTATATATCACATTTTACTCTATGGTTATTTCCTGTGTTGTGTCAACAGTGTCCCCTCACCTCTAGGAACTTAAAGTAGTTTTGCTCTTTAGCCACTTAATCCCCCTCTGTATATTAATAACGCAAGGCCAAAGCATTAGGGATTATTGGAGTTGAAGATAGGAAGGTAGAAGTAGCCTCAAATGTCAGCTGTTCTTTATTTAGGGCAAAGGTGATTGTAATTCCTGAAGAGCAATGAACTAGATTTTGGACTCACGGAGTCAGAGTCCAAAGAATGGGAAGAGTGGAAAGACCCCAAATTTTTGGATTCCAAAATTTAGAAAAATTAGGAGGTGCTCTGCATCCTACTCCCACCTCAAGCAGTTGAGCTCTTATCTAGCTTGACTTTGAATCCTACTGGATCTTGGTGACCAAAGATGGACCAAAGTTGTAGGAATTTCCACAACCAGCCTCCAGGCCTAGTGTTCCAGGGGCTGGTAAGCTTGTCAACAGAAACAAGCAAATGGAATTAGTTAAATCCCATCACACACTTGGGAAGACTTGCAAAATGCTGTTAGGAATATCTGATGTTGAATTCAATTGAGAACGATGGTAGGACATGGACGTATTTAGGTTCTCATCTTCTCCTAGGGTCACACCTTCATTTAGTGCCCTGCATGAGTGGTTAATTGTAACTCTGTCTGCTTTTCTCCTCCCCATAGCTCATTATGCTTTAAGAGGAGATCCAAGTTGTATTCATCTTTCACTCCCCCACAGCACCCTCCAGGGCATGGACTAGGGTAAAGCAAGACAGGCGGCTAGGGCATAAAATCTGAGGAAGCACTTACTCGGAGAGTCCTTGAATTCTAGGCACCCAACTTGCCTCACCCTACTTCCTACCCTGTTCCCCTCCTGGATATCTGACATGCAGGAGATGGGCAGTGAATATGTGTTTGCGTAATGTTCATGCCACTACTTGAAATCCTCAAATGTCTTCCCATCACCTGTGGGATAAAGTCCAAACTCCTGAACATGGCCAGCAAGGCCCTTTGAGCTACCTCCTGGCCCTACCCGTAGCATCAGAGACCTCTATTCTTTGCCTTATTTTACTCTCCAGCAATCCTACACTCCTCGAGGTCCCCTCCCATGGGGTCTAGAACAGATTTGGTACTCAGTGAAAGACTGTCAAATGAACAAATGTGTGAGACCTGAAACACTATGAATACATTGATGCCAAATGATGGAGGGAATGGAAGACCTAAGGAAGAGGTGTGGTGGTGGCTAAGAGGGGAGGCTCTTGGTGTGATTTTGTCTCCATCAGGAGCTGTGTCCATGGACAACTGATTTCCCCTGAGCTTCAGTTATCTCCTTTAAAAAGAACAAAGAAAAATAAATCATAAAACAGCACCTGTTTTTCCATTGGTTGCTGTGCAGATTAAAATAAATAGTTCATGTAATTCCTTAGTACAGTGGCTGACACATTTAAGTGCTCAATAAGTTGTCATTAATGTTCTTACAAATTGGGAACAAAATACAATCTTAGAAAAATATTTATAGATCTACTGACTTGCAGCTGAATTTCAGGAGGTGACAGTGACATAGAGCTAGTGTTTAGATGCAGCCAGTCTTCCAGAGAAGTCCAAGTTCTCTCTTTAACAGGTGCCTGCCAAGACCAGGACAGAGAGACACCTTTCTAGACTACAGATGCATGCCGGAAGACCCCACAGAAGAATACAGGTACAGAGTATACGTTTCCATGTATCAGTAGCAAGATCCTGCACCAGAATTCGTTACCCCATCCCTTAGTGTCTGAGCCTTGAAGAAAACATGTAAATTATGCAGAAAGACACCATATTGTTGGAGGCAAATGAGACCTTCATTATCCCTGTATGAGCAGAGCTTAGCCAACAGAGCAGAGAGAAACAGTAAGCCCATCAAGGTCTGGTGGCACAGATGGGTGCTCAAAAAGGTTCCAGGGACCCTCAGAGCAGGGCCAAACGCTGTCATTATTCAGGCACTTAACACATGGCTAGGCACGTGGTGTGTCCCTAATGATTCTGCTTCTCTGCAGCCTTCTCCAGGGAAGACTGCTCATCTGCCCACAATCCTCACCACCACGCCCTTAAAACACATACCCCACAACCGGGGGGTTGGTATTCTCCTGGTCCCCCACTGCTGTTTATAAAACTTCCCATTCCCATGTGATTCCAAGACCTTCCTGTCTCAGTGAGTCATAATATCAGGCTACACCATTGTCTCCTACACAGGGACTATATTCAAATCCGTCCCCTGTGTTTACCAGAGACCATGGCATCCAGTGCCTGGCAGGAAGTAGATACTCAGCATTTGCTGAATGTTGGCATTGGTTCACAGCCTTGCTCTTCACCCCCAAACCCTGCTGCCATCTCATATGCCCTCAGGATCTGTTGGAGGATTTTTCCAGAATCTCAACTTCCAGAGTCTTGCTTAACCTATTTCCATCGCCTTCTCGGCCATTCCAGGAACTCACATTTATGCCCTCCAGCGTCTGCCTCTAAAATCTTGACCCCAAACACTCACCAATCTGGCCTCAATCTTTTATTCCTTTCGCTTCTCCCGTCCTCACAAACTGGGTCCAAACCGTCATCCCTCTTCTCCTGTGCTCCATCTGCTCCCCCACCACCCCAGTCATCTCGAACTTCACATAGCAAAGGTCACCGCGTGTAAATTCCCCCCAGCACCCTTCCCATTCTCCTCCGAGATGGAATATATTTTTATTTATCATTATTTCCTCTCTTATGGCCCCTCAGGAACGAAAGCTTCCTGTAGAGAGAATCCCTCTACTCCTGCATTCTAGCACCGTCTTCTTGAAACGGTGAACATTTTGACGATCTTTTCTATCGCTCCACCTCCGACATTACTTCCTCTTTGTCAAGCCCAGTGAACTTGTAGTGCTTTACCTTGGTGGATTTATGGGGTGCATGTGACAAGGTTGACCACATCCTTCCTCTTAGAACACTGTTTTTCTTCTGAACTAGCATTCACCTTGGGTCTTTCTCTTCTTTCTGCATTCACCGTTGCTAGTAGCTTTCTCTGGGTCCTTTACCTTTATTCACTCTTCACATTCTGATGTTCCTGGGGACTTTGTCCTGGGTCTCCTTCTCTTCCCATTTTGTGTGCTCTTCTTGGGTCATGGTACCCACTCACATGGCTCCTACTGTAGCTGTGCCCATATCATGACTCCCAAATCAGTTTCTCCAGCCAAGACCTCTCCCTTTAGCTTCAGACCCATCTATACAACTAACTATACATGGAAACCTCCACCTGGATGTCTGTCGGGACCTCAGTACACTCAAGACTGTGCAGTCTCTTCCCCAGCTTATTCACTCTGCTCCTGTATTCTCTAATTTAGTCCCCAGCATCCATCTAGCCGAGGCTCAGCCATGTGACTGACTAGGCCTCGATCTGATCTAGTGGTTTTTTTACTTCTCTCACTGAGATTGGGTGAGGAAGGGCGGGTCCCACCACAGGATAGACTACAACAGTGAGCTGTAAAATAGCTGACCCTCAGGTGTGAAAGAGCTTTAACCTGAACAAGGAGGTACTTTCGGCAAGGATAGAAGGAGAGTTGTTACTAAGAAATTGACTTGGAGGCAGGGACCTTTGAGGTCTCGAAGAGAGAAAGAAATAGAAATTGAGAAGTGATCCCTGGCATTTACCCAGCAGGAGGCCCAGGTAATTGACCAACACCATCCAAAGCCATTCTTTTAAGAGGGTCTATCCAGTTTGGAAAAATACTTCGAGTGCCTGTATATTGAGCTCTGGGATGGGGTTAAGAAAGAACAAATCCTGGTCCATTTCTCCACACCCTCCCGCCAGTCTGCCCACTTACCAGCTGTGACTTGTGAAAGCAAAGAGAACTTCATGTTTATAAATGGAGATCAAAAGTAACTAGAGTCAAGAAGACCTACAGAAAATTCACATCTTAGTAAGATCAACCCTGCAGTCTTCACTTCTGTCTCTTTGAACAGCTGATTGAATGATTCTGCCTCTGTCCTATTGCAGATATTTCTATAAGGAAACAGTGCTATTGACATAGCATGATTATCTTAGTGATGAAGATAGCATTATTATTTTAGGGCTCCCCGCTAGGCACAGGTAATTCGCTTCTCCAAGTAGCCAATGTTGCCTGTAATGTGCCCATCAACTCCCAAGGTGGCCAGGCTGAGGTCTCTGAGCACAGCCTCTGCATGGTGACTGAACTCTAAGCTCTGACTGATTGGATTTCCTCATGGCCCGAGTGACCCGAGTGGCAGACGGTGATGAGCACTTGCCAGAGTGCAGGTTGCAGTGACTACTTCTGCTGTGATGTCATGATAGGAGAGGTCTGTGTGGAACAGGGGACAGGCTTTTTGCTTTGCTTTAAGCAAATAGCCAGTTGAACAGGTTATGCAGATGAAATAGCCCCAAACACATCTCTGAGTAAAATGTGTGGACCTGTATGTATTATAGCTGAGGAGGTATGACTCTCATTTCACAAATGCAAGGCATAAGCAATGTCACATTCTAAAATTGTCTTTTAATCAACAGTCTTAAAACCAAGTCCCCATTCTTGAGCTGTGAAGAATTCACCTCTGTCTCCCTGGGGCTTTCTCCTATAGGGCAAGGTGCTGGGATTTTATGCGGTGCCACTAAATATGGGAGCCTCCCTTGCCTGAAGTGATTAGTTATCGGTTTATACTGTTAGCCTGAGACACCCATTGTCCAAATGGTACTGGTCCCTGTGGGTCCATCCCTTCTGCTGCCTCGGGGCAGAGGAATCCTGTCGAGCCTGGACGCCATGCAGCCGTCCTCCTGAGGCCTACAAGGATCGGGAGGTGCTGCCCTTTCCCATGGAGCCCACTGACCTCTCTTTCTCTCCCTGATTTACACAGATCCCTGTTTTGGTCTCTCTTTCAGGATCTCTCTGCTCCAGCCCTCAGGCACACCAAGCATAATCTCCTCAATGGGTTTAGAGTTTTTAAAACAAAAGCCAGGAAGGGAAGTCTCTTGGAGGCCACTCCTACTTTCTATTCTACCACAAACTCCTTTGAGGCAAGAAAGCACAGACTTTCCTCCTGGCCTAAATTAGGGGTAAGAAGAGAACACAGCGAAGAAAAATATCAACTTGCATTTCCAAAGCTGACTTTACTATTTCGAGTTTCCATTGTGTGCACTCTGTGTGACAGGTCAATTGTCCACAGGAAAAATAAGATGAGACCCTTTGGGGGCCAGCTCTTGGACAGTGAGCTTTTACCATTTGTCTTATAAAACTGTAGGCTGTCAATAAAAGTGATGTCCTGGCTTCCATTCCAATGCAAGAGCTGTCTTATGGGAGGATTTTTTCATTATGTTATTTCATTTGAGCTCCCATAGCTCACTTGTGAGAAAGGGTGGATTATCCCCATATTATTGATGGAAAGACTGAGGCTCCAAGAAGTAAAGCCATCTAGCTAGTGGAGCTGGGATGCGAACCTCTGTCTGTATGACTCCTGCATTCTTGATCCTTGCATTCCCTGCCCCCTCACTCCTTTCTGTCTCTAACTCAACAGGGCTGCCCATGGCAAGGCTCAGAGCTCAGGCAGCCAAGCAGTCTTCCTTCCACCGTGTGAGGCCAAGTAGCTCATCTCCTCTGAGCTCTGTGAATCTTTTAGCTGTGCTGGTACCTCCTTTGGAGCATCCTTTCACCACCCACACTCACCTCAATGTCCCTCCCTCATGATTCTCCTTCTAGATGGTTGTGAGCTCTGCCTCTGTTTCTTCATCTTACTCATCCTTCTAGAGTGACCCCTGTACTTTGGGATTTATACACGTGTAATCTCCTTCAGTACACTGCAAGCTCTGGAGTGGCATGACCATGTCTGATTCATTGCTGCACTCCCAACAAATAAGGCCTGACACCAAGGAAATACACAAGAAATGTTTGCAGGGTAGAAGGGTAAACAAATAAGTGGGTAAGTGAATAAATGTATGAGGAAGGGAAGGAGTGAGTCAACAGACTAATAGAAATGAAAACCCACAGGTCATGGCAAGAATCCCTAGAAGCCATAATAGAGTGTTGAGACAGAGATGGGAGTTGCTGCAAAGCAGGACAGAGAGGAGAAATACTCTTCAGGTCCCAATGACCTTATGTTTCACCCTGGATTCACTTTATGGGGATGTGGGTACTGGTTTTCTTGGAACTGTTCACTTTTACAAGGCTCTAACCCTCCTTCCTGCTTATTAATAAACAGGTATGATACAACACCACGCTAACGGAGGATAATCCTTGTGCACTCACAATGTGCAAGGCATTCTTCAAGTATTGCATTTAATTCTCACAACCACAAAAGGAGATATGTACTGTTATTTATAGATGAGGAAACTGAGGCTTAGAAAAGGTAAATCATTTTTTTAAGGTCACTCACTGAATAAATGGCCTAGTCAGAATTTAAACCCATGCCATCTGACTTTAGAGCCATCCCTCCTAGTCACTCTTCTGTCAAGCTCTCTGGCAACACTTTCCCATGGCTAAGTTTCCGTTCATTGAGCACTTGCTTTGTGATGCACCGAATACTCTGTGGACATTGAATTCACAATAACCTCATGGCCGAGGTATCATTTTGCTTCCCAATTTATAAACAAGAATGCTAAAACTTATGTGACCCCAATAGAAAATGACAAATCTGGAATTTGAACCTAAGTTGACTTATTTTAAAATCCATGCACCCAGACGAAGCGCTCACAATTTTCTCTCTTGTTTAACAGATGGTTATGGAGTCATGGAAAGAGCCCTATGCTTGAAAGTGAATTGTGTTCTAGTCTTGGTTCTTCCACTTACGTCTGTCCCTTGGGCAAGTCATTTAACATTTCTGGGCCTCAGTTCTCTCATCCATAACATGGAGCCAGCTGTGTCCCTTGTGGAATTATTGTGAGGGTTACATGAGAAGCCAGTGTTGATGAAAGCACTGTGCCAACCTTTATTTCTGGAAGTAGAAAGGGGTTGGTAGATACGATTATACTTGTCCTGGGAGTGGATAAAATCACTCTCACAGAGATGAAGTGTCTGATCTGACAATCTCACAGAGAGTCCGTTCATTAGGCCAGGAATAAAGCCCAGATGTCCCTAGGCAGAAGTCCATGCGCCTTTTGCTTGGTGGCCAAGGATCATTATTTGCAGCAGTGAGATTCCGCCAGCCCCGCGGTGCGGCTTCAGTTTCAGCGTGCCTCATCGCTTCCCCTCCCACGCTACTTAGCTCTTTCGGGGCCCCTTGACTTGCAGGGTAAAGTCTTTTTCCATCTTTCCTTGGCTTGACTGTTAAATTAAGTGGTCTTGTTCTGTTCAAGAGCTCCACCCGGAATGAGCAGTTTTGAGAGAGGGCAGCGTGAGCCCGGTCAGACATGCCTGCCAAGGCTCGCCATCCTCCGCTAATGACATCATTTGGAGCTGCTTGGGATTAAGCAGTTATCTGTATGATCTTCACCTGACCCTTTATGGACCAAAATTCATTCATTCCAATTCCGTGCTTAACTAGGAAGGCTTTACAACTCCTTTCTCTCCTGGTATCATTTCTCTTCAATCTCCAGAACCCAATATGCAGCAATTTTGCTTTCTCCAATTTCATTTTCACTTTCAAAGTGAATGTCATTTGTCAGGCAAACCACATATTCTTTGGATCCCTATCTGTTAAATTATTTCTGAACTTGACTTTTTTGGGGGGCCCCATTCTGGCTGACCTAAATTCTTCTCTGTCTTCTACAATTTCCCTCCTTCTCTTTGAAGGCAGCCTTTTGTGGCTTCATTGCCCAAAGAAGCTGTTTCTGGAAGCACTTATCTGCTCCCCCAGTTGGAAAGTTATCATTCCTATCTAAATGAGCTGGTGTGACCTTTTATCTGAACTCCAGACAGAACCCATCATTCGTATGAGAAATCCCCATTGGGTTTCAGGCCCATCTGTAGCACCCTTCTCAGATGATTCTCTTTGGAGCTAAGATTCAAGTCCTCGATGTTTTGAATGCAAAGATTGTCTCTAGCCACTTTTCAAAGGAACATCCCAGCCTTGCAGGAATGATGCCTGGAATCCCAATTAGGCCATCTCTTATCACAAGACCACCTCAGAGGGATGTCCTGCAAGGACCCCTGGTGTTTTCTGTTCTGGTGTTGCCAGTGGTAGAGAGAATGTGTGAAGGTGGCAAGGGGGAACAGCTCCAGAGTGGCAAAAAATAATTTCTTACAATTCACCTTCATGGGTAGAGCAAGGAGATTCTGCAGTGAAACCATGACTGCTGATATATGTCAAAAATAATCTCACAAGAGGACTGGCAGCCCCATTCTGCCTCAGGTTGGGCAGACCATGGATAGAATGTGTTAGGCTGGGTCTGACAAGTACCCCAGTTCCAGAGGACCTGACCACATGTAAATTCCACAAAGGATAACCAAGCTTACGAAGAGACCAAACTGTGCGAAGGATGGTTAAAAGACCTGGAATGTTTAGCCTGGAAAGGAGAGCCTTCAGCGGGGATAAGCAGGCTGGAAAATTCTGTCTCAGACTCCTGCTTTACAAATTAGAAACCTGAGACTCAGAGCACACAGACTCACAGAATAACCAGAGGGAACTTTTTAAAGAATAAATGAGATCATTTTGCTTTGCTACTTGAAATCTGCTAATGACTCTTCCACTGCTGTTAGAATAATGGGCCAACCCAAACCATGGCCTCCAAGACCCCACATGATGATGCTGGCCCTGTGTTTTAGGTGAGGACCAGGTACAATCAAAAGATATCCCCCCCCCCCCCCCCAGTGTCGTGGTTTAGACACGGTAGAAGTCTAATTCTTTACCTTTTTATGAACAACACTTCAAGTTGCAGACCAGACCAGACTTCAAAGGGGCTAGTTAATAGAAACTGTCAGCCAATACTTCAGGGACATACCCCTGAATGACAAAGAGATCCTTGCCTTTATCCACATGGTAGAGCATAACAAGAGTAGACTGGGCCCAGAATTTTGCACACCTTCTGGAGAGTGTCCGGGGAGGGGTGAGGAAGCCTAGGTATGAGGAGTCAGGGTAAGAGTCGTCATAAAAACTCACCAGGAGAATCAAGGCCTGGGAGTGAAAACAGGAGAGCAAGAGGTTCCTTAGTAGTTTATTTGTATGGAATGTTAGTATTAAGTTTCCTTTTTCTCTCTCTTTTTTTTTTTTTTTCAGGGGCTGTGTGTGTGTGTGTGTGTGTGTGTGTGTGTGCATGTAAGTTAGCTGCTTCTGGTATCCAACTGGGAATTTGATTCACTTAACTTGTTCAGAGTTGGTTGCAATAAACCAGGTGGTTTTGCATTGCTCATGCAAATCACTTTCTCCTCACACATGGCTACAGTTCCAGCTGCCAAAATGTTGTCATGTTCCTGTCTCCAGAGCCTTAATAAAAAGAAAAAATACAGTCTGTAGTGTATATGTGCTCAACACTCTCCCTGGTTATCACTGAGCCTGTGTGGTCACGGCCAACCCTGTCAACGAGCCAGTTCAAGTCAAGAGAAGAGGCGCATAGATGCCAGTGGGGCTGAAGGCCTGGCTCTGGCTCTTCAGGTCACAAATTCTGCTGACCTACTCAGTGTCTCTTAGTAGAGCCAACACAACCTTGGGTATGAAGACTAAAATCCCAACCTCCAGTCCTCCCTTTCTATTACTGACTGGGCTTGAATTAATAGTGCCTAGTGCCCTAATTCTTGTGAGAATTGAGACAAAGTCAAGATTCCCAACTGTTTTTACTTCGTGGCACAGAAAAAGATAATATTTGTACAGCACACTGGGGTAAATATGAAAGGTTACTTGTGCCAAAAATGACCTCTAGAGGGTTTCGGCCTCCCAGCCTCTGCCTACCCACCCTGTGTCTAAGGGATCAATGTCTCATGGCAAATTGATTGACTGCTCGCCAAATTAGTGGCCCTCCCAGCAAGAAGATTATACTTCCTCACCCTGTGGACTCATACATGGCCATGTGTCTTGTTTTGGCCAATGAGACATGCCATTGGAGTGACATACCACTTCCAGGCAGGGTCCTTTTTTTTTTTTTAACTCTGTGTGATACCCTACTAGTCTAAGGAAACAAAAACCTTCCAATATATTAAGAAATCAATCCAGTTACAAATGCACTACTAGGTCTATGTAAAGAAGTTCTGGTTTAGTAACTGAAAATGATCCACTATTTACAAGGTGCACAAGCAGGTGTGGTGCACCTAGTCCAGCACTGGCCCTCAGAAGCTGAACGTGTTCTCTCCACTGCAGGCCACATACGAGAATCCATCTTCGTCTTTTTCCCTCTCGTAAAGTTGCCCCATAGCTAGGCTGGCCTGTGGGACTGTCTTATCCACAAACAGGAAACGTGCCTCTTCAGAAGGAAGTTGGATCCTTTTCCTGACAAGCCACAGTGATGTCAGATGGAACCAGATACTTCCGTTTGTCAGTGTCAACAATCTGAGAGCCTGAGATTTTTTTCCACAATCATCAGAACCTGGATGGAATATTTTACTTGGATGTTCACAGATTCCACACATCTGTGTTCCAGCAAGTGGTCCTCCTTAAACATCCACTTCATGGGCAGTGGGGAAGGGATGCAGGCAGGGAAGGGATGCAGCCAGCTCTTGGGACTGTGGAGCTCAGAACACCAACCACAACAGCTCAGGCAGAATCTTTAAGAGCCAGTATATACTCTGCCTTGCTCTTTCCCTCTAGTACAGAGACCAGCAATGTCCCAGATCATCCTGGATCCCAGAGTGAAGACTGTGGAGCAGAGTCCCTGCCAACTCACAAGGGCCATCTAGCATAAGCAAGGAATAATTTTTTTTTTGTTTTAAGAGATCCAGGGGTCATTTGTTACTGCAGCAAAGCCTCTCCCATCCTGATCGTGCCATGGCAAACCCAATGGGATCCTCTGATTGCAGGGGAAAAAAGAGTATTGAAGAGTACCAGACAAATGTTAGTCGCTCACATACACTGGTACCCATGGATATAAATAAATTTCTTGAGATTCTATCTGTTCTGTCCCCTGAGGGGTTCAGCTTTATCCCCAGGCTCATAGAGTTAGCTGAAAATTCCAGTTATCATATCCATACAAAAAGAAGTCATTTCTTTCTGTGTTTCTTTCATAGAGAATTAAATTCTCCCAGAAACTCTGTTAAAACTTCTGTAGCATATAATTATAATAATAATAAAAAGCATGGATTATGGAGTTACACAGTCGGAGTCCAAATCTTGACTGAGTGATCTTAGTATGCTGTACAGTGTGAGCAAGGGGCTCAGTCTCAGTTTCTACATCTATATAATAACAATAGGACCTAATTCATGGAATTGTGGTCAGGAATAAATAAGTTAGTATATATAAGGGTTTTGGACCAGTGCCCGGCACATGGTACACACTTTGTACATGTTAGTAGTGAACTTCTACTTGGTCTCTCATCTTATTAGGAACCTTCTCATATTAGGAGCCCCCTTTAATCTCCCTTGTAGTAAATTTATCTATGACCAACCAAGAATTAAACAGGGAAGGGAATTCTGGGAGGTGTGGCTCCAGTTTAGTTAGATTAAAACAAAGCACGGCTATCACTTACTGCAAAGGTGGGTCTGGGCATACTGTGCTGTGCTGCCAGGGTAAGGACTCAGGGGGCTGGGGGTCAGAGCAAAGTCTTAGAAAATGTTCGTATTCTTTTTAAGTAGACATGGCTTGATCAGTTTTGCATTTAAAAAGATTTTGCTTGGTGGTGGGAGAAAGGAAGCAGGAAGAAGTATTCTAAGGTGTTGCTTCCAATCCTTGTGGAGCAAGGTATAACAAGAATGCACAAGCAAAGAATTGCTAAGGTCATTTTAGTTCTAATTATCTGTGATACAATAGAAAATAAAATCTACGCACACACACCAGATTAAGATGCTTTTTTTCCCCCCAAGAGACATTTGGTACTCTTAATTAGTCTCCCAAAATATGGTGTGTTACTGATTTAATTCCAAATATTTTTCCCATGACATTGTGTGTCAAATGATGAGAATAACTCACTTATACTTCCTCCTCATGTACAATGTAGGAAAAGAGATGTGAAAGGTGCCGAATCTACTTACCTAGAACCAGAGCTTCTGTCTAATAGCCCTAGATGCGTGTGTGAATTTCAGTTCTGAAAAATACATTTGGAAACAGAGAGAAGGAAATGCTCACCTGGAGCAACCCTCTGCACTGAATATATCCATGGGCTCCCCTCTCTCTCCCAGCCCTCCTTGTGATTGCTTGGGCTTGAGTGTCTGGTTCTGGCCAATGGGCTGTAAATAGAAGTGACATGTCCCACTTCTGGGCCAAGACAGTTTGGAGCTGGGTTGCAACTTGGAATGACAGATAACTGAGCTACAAAATGAAGAGGGTTGCCTGACCAGGATGGGACTTGAGGTGAATGAGAAATGGGTTTTAATTATGAAAAATAACTGGGGATTTGCCAGCTCAGATGGTCTAGCATAGCCTGACTAATGTATCTGCCAAAGCCTGTGTCAGGCACCTTCACACCTGTTTTCTTCATTGATCCATCCCAATGAGCCGATGATAAACGCAGGGCTTGGGGAAGTTAGGTAGCTTCCCAAGGCCCACACAGTTTGTAGGTGGCACTGATAGAATTTGAACCAATCAGTATGGATCTCAAAGTTATGATTTTTCTAGCCTGCCATACCACAGAACATCCCGTTACCTTCCCACTCAGGAGCCTGAAGGATCTGGCCATGGATGGACAACAAGCGATGACAAAAAGCATTGGGAGGGACGTAAAGTTCCAGCTGGTCCAAAGTCCTCCCCAGGTCTCCAGGTCTTCAGGTTTGCTCTTTGACCTCCCCTTCAACTTCCTTTTAATTCTGGAGGCAAAGTGGCACTGGATAAAGAGCACAGATTTCTGGAGCTCTGCTGCTCACAAGCTGTGATCTTGACCACGACCCTTCACCTCTGCAAGTTTCAATTTCTTTGTTAGCAGAAATGAAGATAACCTACTTCACAGGGTGGTGGTGATGAAGGGTACATGAGATGGTGTCTGCAAAGGACTCCGCGTGGGGCCTGGTACGCCACACTTGGTGAATAGTAGCTAATAAATGTGATAGCCCAAAGCAGCCATTCATTTCAAAGTGAAATAGACTATTTTTCCAATCAATGTTTTCTCCAGGAGCTAACTAACTACGTAAGTGGCCTCAGACCACGAAGGGACCATCGTCCCAACCTCAGAGGCCAAGGGGACATTTTGTCAGCTTGCTCTCCTCTCCCATGCTTCACTTTATACTGACACTTTGTCCCCATTTCTAGTTACTAGTCTCCTAAGGGGCTCTGCACCTGCTCTTCTAAAGGAGCAGAACCTGTTTTAGAATAGAGGTTCCATCGTGCATCTCAGGACCCTCAACATCATCTCCTCACCCGCCAATGGGAATAAAAATTTCTGCTTTACAGGGTGTACAGGACGGTTAAAGGAAACCCATGGGGGAAAACCTATTGCACAGTTCCTAGCATGCTATCAGCATTTCGCAGCGGAGCAGTGTGAGTCTCATTGCCTCTGAAGGGAAGCAGGGCCAGCACCCTGTAGATAATGGTGGAGGCTCAGCTGTGGGAAACTGCCCCGTGGGACACACATGGCCTTTATTTTATATTGTTATCATTTTTAAGTTGTGGTAAGAACACTTAGCACGAGATCTACCCTACTAACCACAATATGGTAATGGGAACTATAGGCACAGTGTCACCCAGCAGATCTCTAGAACTGGATCATCTTGCTTAACTGAAACTTCATGCTCATTGACTAGTAACTCCCCATTTCCTACCCACCCCCCAACCCTGGCCCCTGACAACCGCCATCAGACTTTCTGCTTCTACACGTCTGATTCTTCTTTAAACCTCATGTAAGTGGTATCATGCAGGATTCCACTTTCTGTGGCTGGCTCATTTCCCTCAGCAAACATCCTCAAGGCTCCTCTGTTTCTAATATGGTGGGATTTCCTTCTTTGTTAATGCTGAATAACATACAGCCTTCTGATAGTGATGAGAGAGAAATTAGTATTTTCTTCTACCTGATACATTTAATAATTTTTAACTTCAAATTGTACATATATTTTACGTTTACTAGAAAACTTAGAAAATTCAAATAAATCCAAAAAGGGGAAAAATGAAAAACACCCATAATTTTGTCAGCAAAAATTCCAGAAATTTTTGCAGGCGTGCATTTTTAAAGTATGATAATGTATATTGCTTTATAACCTGCTTAATTAGGTTTTGAATCTATCTTCTGACATCAGTAAGTATATATAGCCAGTTACTACAATGGCTGCACAGTATTACGTCGTATGGATATAACTTGGACTACAGGTGGTTTCCAATTTTTTGCTATTGCAGCACTGAGATCCTCAATGTTGGAACAAGCACAAGGCAAAGCTTTATTAGCCCTGCTGTCTAATTCCTGTTCCCACTCCTGAATCCCTTCCTTGTCCCCATTATAAAAAATTAAAATGTTTTGCAGTTAAACCTACCTAATTACATATTAATAGCTCTTAAGTCAAAAGATCATTGCTGAGAATAGTTACAAAGGAGTCCCTTGTCCATAAAAACTCAATTCTTATTTCATATCAGAACAACACAATCTCCAGACTGAACTTCACAGGCCAGAATGATCTTTTACAACAAACAGATGTCAAGCATGGTCTCCTTTGGTAAGGCTGAAATTGCATCATTACTCAACAATTCAGACAGGGAGAAATTAGTTCCAAAATAAGGGAATGTGGTTGTAAAAGCAGTTTCTAAATTGTAAGCGATGTTGCAGAGTGGACAGGGCGTTAGATGGAGTCAGACAAAATGAGGTTAACATTGGCGCTGACCCTTATTTGCTGTTTGCTCTTGGGCAACTCACTTCACTTCTCTGAGCCCAGCTTCTGTATCTGTAAAATACATAACATCTAGTGCAGAGTTGTTATAAAGATTAAAATGATAATAGATAACACCAACTTTTTGCCACAAATTAACAGAGAGAGTAAATTTCCCTCTTCCCATGCAGAAAGCAACAGAAGGGCCCCAGGAGTGACATTTCTCCTTCCTTGCCGTTAAGACCTGGAGAATAGCTAGAGTCAACGCCCTCTTCAGCTTAAACAAAACTGTCTCTTAGTTCACCTTCATCTGTGATGTGTCAGGCCAACAGAGTTTTCCATCAATACGGTGGCCAAAAATTGCTTCCACATCGGGACACTTTTGAGACTTAACAGGCACTATAAATAGTTAGCAAGGTCAACAGGTGCAGAGTTGAGCTCTCCCAGGCAGACTGGCCACCCTGTATTGACTGGGTAATGACCACTCTACAAGTGGGAAAATCAGGTCATTTCATTTCAAAGTACTCATCTAAATTGTCTCAGTTGTTCCCCATGTGATTGAGGAAAATAACTCAGTCACAGCCTGAAGTCCGCACGCGGTTTATCTGGCCTGTCCAGAATGACCCTTTGGCATCATCTCTGAATTGTCAATTCTGTTATCAGTCTTCTCAGAGCTAAGCCAACTCTTTTCTCTCCCCCATAACTCTTGGTGTGCAATTTTATGAGTTGTGGTCTAGTTTTCCATTTATTCGACAGTTTTTATACATCCATTATATGCCAAGCCTTAGCCTAAAATTACAGGAACTACAAAGGTGACTGAGTCATAGTCTGCTTTCAAGAAGCTCACAGTTAAGCCAGGGGGATGAACACCAAAGCCATTCACAAAAACGTGCGATGTGAAAACTCACAACAAGGAGGCGTGTGCAAAGCGCTGCGGGACACAGAGAAGAGGGTGATTAACTTTTCCTTAGAAGGCTTTGCAGGAATGGTAACGACTGCAGCATTTCAAACAATATTTTCTAAGTGCAGAAGTGTGGGCCATACCTTCCAGGTGAGAGTTTTAGGGAGTTTGCGAGAGTGGAAGGTGTGGCTCAAGGAACAGCGTGGCTGGAGCCCCTGCGAAGGAGGGAGAGGCCTTGGCCTCCCCGCCCCGCCGGGCTCCCTACAACCCTCTTCCCCAGTGGCAACCGAACTGAGTGATCTTAGCTCCTGCCACCTTTCCACCAAAACCCCCCGTGGCTGCACAACTTCTCCGAAAGCTCCAACAACTCTCTTTGAACTTCTCTAATAGTGATGCTACTGTCTTTCTCAATTTCTTAAAGAGTGTATGAGTGTGTGTGTGTGTAAATGTGATGCCATGTACCCATGAAGCTCTACCAGATTTTTGCCACATTTTTGTACCGATGAAAACTTTTTGACTAGGTGCCATACTGTGACTTACCTATAAGTAATTGCTTTTTAGAAGAATTTGTCCTCATAGAATTCAAAACTGGCCTATTCAGATGGGGAAACAATGGGAGACTGAGACTCACCTTATATTGAGTTTATAGCCTTTTAAAAGTGTTTTTCTGCTATAATTTCTGTGGGCTATAAAAAATACCAATGTGATTCTAACTAATTCTGATCTTTTCAGGAGGCAACAAATGTTGCATTTGATTCAAAACAATTCCTGTGTTAAAATAAAATTAAAAATTAAAAAAGCAAGTGAGAAAATGAGCAGTCCAGCCATATGGAGGAGGAATGACTCAGAGACAGCCCTGTCTCAGAGGGCCCCTCGCCAACAGAGGGAGCTCTCATGGAAAGTGTGGTGCTCCTGTCCTCTGATCTGGGGGGGGGGAAGGGGTGAGAGGGTGTCTCAGAGTTTTGCAAGTGGGCTTTTCTTAGGCCTATAGCTTATCAGTGATGGAAAATCAATTCAAATTGGGTTCAAGAATAACATGCCTGGATATAGAATATAGACACTCAAAGGATCCCGTTGAAAGGATTTTCTGTCTCTTAGCTCTGCTTTCTTATCTGTTCGCTCATCCTCAAGCAGGCTCTCCCATCACGCTGACAAATGGTTGCCTTGCTTCATATCTTTACACCTCAGCAGCCCTCGTGGAAAGAGTTCTCTTTGGCAAAAGTTCCAACGAAATCCAAGGTTGAGTCTCATGAAATCAACGTGCGCTAAGTTATGTGTGAATACCCAAGCCAATCACCATGTTCAGGAAGTGAAATAAGCTGACTTCACTACTTTCATCATCATCATCATCATCATCCAGGCTGAATTATGCTGGATCTTAGATGAGGAGAGCAGAGGGTAGGAAGCAGAAAACTCCATTTGGGCCTGATGGGCAGAGAGACAGGGAACAGTGGTTCACCACCATGGCAGTGTCTCTCACTCCTTCCCTAACCAGTTTTCTCTTCTTCCTAGATACACATTCTAGTTATTGTTTTCAGCCCCCTGAACAATTGGGTGTGTCCATGTGACTGAGTTCAGCTAATGGAAGGTAAGGAGAAGTAGTAGGTATTGCTTCTAGGCCCATCAAAACCTCTAGCCAACTTTGGAAGCCATGAGTAGAAGATGGTAGATGCAGAAAATGGAAAGAGCCTGATCCCTGAATCTTTACCCATTAGAGGAAAGCTGCCCACCAGACAGGAACATCCATTGGGAATATTCTATCATGTCTGAAACATCATGCATTTGGGGATTTGTTTGTTACAGCAGCTCACATTATCTTAACTAACAGAGATACAAATATCAAAAAGGGGGGGATTTGTAAACTGAGCAGGCAAAACAGCTCATGTCTACTACAAAGCCTCTTTGTGTTTGGTGCTGGAAATTTCAGACATCCTGGTGGATTTAATCAGTCAGTAACCATGGCCTGATGGAAGCGTTGGCCAAGGAGTCAGAAGGCATGGGTTCAGGGCTTGACTCTGCCACTATCTGCTCCTGGACACGTTGCTTCTCTCCGACCCTCAGTTTCTTCATCTGCAATACAGCTACTTGACTACCTCACTGTGAGAACCAAATACAATTATGTGAGCTTTCTCCCTTCCTCCCTTCCCACTCTCACTCAATCCCAACCCACTAGTTAGAAGTTTGTTCATGTTTTCCAAAGCTGGCCACTCCTCATGGTCTCTTCCCTGCCCCCTCTCTCTTAGACTCCTAAAATCCAGTCCGGTCCACCTGCCACAAGACTGCTTAATGATCCTTCCAAAACACAATTATGTCATTTCTCTTGGCCCTATTTTTTAATCCCAAATCCAAGCCCTTTTAACATGACCCCTCACAATCTGGTCTCAACCCACCTTTTCTTGTCTTACTATCTCCAGTTCAGGTCAAACAGACCTTCTCTCCGTTCCCTGGATGTTCCAGCTGCTTTCAAAACTGTTATCTCTAGCTGGGAGCAGAAATTCACGTGGCAAATGCAGGCTGGAGATGCAGACTAGGGAGATCTCTGTAGAAGTTAGAACTGAAACCTGGAGCTGGGGGATCAGTGGCCAGTGTAGGTAGAGAAGGGAAGAGGAGTGGAGGGAAAGAAAAGAGGGAGGGGAATTTCAGGAAGACCAATGTTCAGGTGGGACTGTGACCTAAAGGAGGAGCTGCAAGGCAGAAGACAAATAAAAAGATGCTGGTGTGAAGGAAGATGCAGAAGAGAGAAACAACACAGAGCAGAAGGAAAGAGAAAGTGACAAGACGGAGGGGAAAAGTCACCAGCATCAACTGCTGCAGGGAGGTCAGGCGGGCAAGGAGAGAGAAGAAAGAGGTCCCGGGTTTGGCCAGGAGGGTCAGGGAGTGCCTTTTCCGTGGGACAGCCGGGGTGGGAACCAGCCTGCAGCGGGGGGAGGTGAGGGAAAGGAGGCAGTGGGAGGAGTTGACTGTTGTGAGAAGAATGGCTTGAGGTGACCTGAGCCAGTTCCCTAAAAAGTAACCCAGTGTGCCTGGCCGCTGGTGGTGGGGAGCGGCTCTCAGCCTCACCCTGTGGAGATCTCAGCAGCCACCTGTTTCCAATGGCCCGGCCAGGCTGCTGCAGCCTGAGCCTGTCCCACCACCGTCTGAAAGGAACCGAACAACAGATGCTGAAATCCCATCTAGGTCAAAGCTTTCTCCTTCACTCACCTGGTTCCCAAACACCGTCCATCACGAGCTCCTGGAGACCGCGCTCCACCCACATCCTGCTAACAAAGAAGCCATATCCAGTGACCATCGACAGGGTGTGTGCTCAGCACAAGACTTAAGGGGCTCAAACCACGGTTCCTCTACAGCAGCTCTGTGGCCTTTGGCAAGGCATGTCTGAGCCTCAGTTTCTTCATCTGTCAAATGACGACGGTGCTTTCTCTAGTGGGTAGATGTGAGGACCAAATCAGAAAAGGGATGTGAAGCCTCGTGGAAAACTATAAAGTTTTCCAGGAGGTTCATTAACAGTTTTCTAACTGGGAGAATGCACATTTGCCTAGAGCTTGTCAAGCATGTCATCTCCAATTCTCTTTCCCTCACAGCCCACATTCAAAGCATCAAAAAACCTATCAGCTCTACCTTATAAATATACCATGAATCTGACCGTTTCTCACCACCTCCCCACTATCACTGTGGCACAGACTTCAGAAACTGCAAGAGCTGTGCACTTGGCCTGGGCCTGACAGTCCTGCCTTCCTACAGTCTCTCTTCTCTCACAGCAGCCAGAATGGCCTTTCCAAAAGATAGCCAGATCACGTCAGCCCTCCCTCACACCCTCTGATGGCTTCTCATTGTGTGTATAAAACCCCCAAGTCCCTGCACGCCATAGGAGGCTCCCCATGACCTGCCTCCCACTGTCCAGCGGCCCTTGCTGCTCCCAGACCACCCCACGCTTGCTCCCACTCCAAGGCTTCTGCTCTCATATGGGACTCACTCCCTTATTTGAGTCAGGTCTTTGTTCAAACAGCATCTCCCCAGAGAGGTCTCCCAGACTATTCCATTTCCCTACTGTGAAACCACGAGGACCACGTGAAGGGCGTGTGCCCCACTGGCAACCCCCTCCATGTCCTTTCCCAGGAGGGAGGAGAGAGGGCCCTTTTGTGAGGCTGTCTGCTACCTAGGAGAAAACATTCAGAGCTGTCCCAGGTTCAAGGGGTGCCTGGGCCTCGCAGAGCTCTGCTCCGTCCCGGAGGGGCAGTGAAATGGGCATGGATCCTTCAGAACCCGTGTGCATAGCCAAGGAGGCAAACGTTCTTGGTAACAAAGGAGGCTCCAAGATGCCTTGATAGCTTTGCTCTCAAATGGCTAAAAGAAAAACAGAAAAGGCAAGGGGGCCAAACATGCACCCATGAAGACGTCCACAGTTGGGAGTCTGAGGGACAAGGGGAGTTAAAAGGAAAAAGCTGGGAAGTGGCCGAATATACAGAAGCAGAGGTCATGGAGTCAGGAGGTCCCAGCATGGAGTGGCGGGAGCAGCCTGAAAGGTCTGCCCGTCCAACTTCACAGCCCAAGTTTGCAGGTCTCCTGCAGCGTCCCCGCCAAGGGTCAGGTGCCCTGCTCTGGCGCTCCTCACTTACCTGAAGTGCATCACTGCCCAACACCAAGGTCCTCCTCTACACATCTGTCTGTGTTAGAGAGCCCTCCCCTCTCGCACTCTGAAACCTGCCTCCCCTTTGCTTCCACCCACTGGTCCTAGGTCCACTCCCACAAGACCCCACAGAACAAGTCCAATCCTGCTTCCCAGAGACAGCCCTTCCAGCCCTGAGAAATGGCCCAATTCCCCAGCGTCTGTGAAACCTTCACAGCAGATGAAGGAGCTGCAGGAGAGGAGCGTTCTCTTAACAAACAGGTCTAGCCTTTCTGGTTAGGAGAGCTGTCTGGACAAAGAAAACCAATCCTGCTTGTCTTTTGAATCTGCAGCCCCATAGGAAGGGAACAATAGCCCTGGGAGAGGTGGGGGGAGGACCTGACTCCACATCTTAATGAAGGTGTGAACTTTGAAGCTTTATTATGAACACTTGAAAGCCTACCCCTGGCTAAGCTCCTTTCAGCTGCTCACAGTCACCTGGATAATGAGGCCACAGCTGTGTGGGAAGCCGCTGGGGCCGGAGAAGGGGAGGACCAGGGTTATCTGGAGGCAGTAGCCTGGCTCGTCCTGGCAGAAAAGCCACCCTTGGCTGCAGGCTCTGCCCCGTGACCAGGCCCTGGTGGCTTTCAGGGACAAGGAACTCTCTGTTCCAGTGGAAGGAGGGCAATTACTCTATGAAGGATGGGAGAAAGGCCTGGAGAGTCCTTTTTAAGAAAAACAAAACCAAAAAAACAGAAAAACCTGCCTAGGTAAAAAAAATGACTCACACCTGATGGCACCTTCCATCACCACGTCATTTCAATTCACACAAAAGGCTCTGTGAGGCAGAACTTACTGTGGCTCACAGAAGTCAGTGCCCCCGCGTGAGGTCGCTTCGCTAGTAAGTGGCAGGTCAAATAGTCCCAACCCAGGTCCCAGGTCTTTTCCCACCCTACAAGCGACTCTTCCCTTGAAGCCCTCAGGGCAAGTCTCAAGGTATCCACTGAAGTGCCCAAGCGTAAGTACACAAACAAAAACCATGAGGACAGAATAATAGTGTTACAGGTACAAGGTTCACATGCCCAGTGCATCGAAAGAAAAGCCAATATTCAACAGATCAGAGTTGGGAGCAAGAAAAGGTATTGATCCAGAAGGCCAAGCTGGAGAAAATGGGAGAACAAATTCTCAAATCCACCTTAAGAGAGCTCAAAGTTCAGGTGTCTTATACCAGGGGGAGGGAGGCAAGAGGGGCATAGACAGGTTCACAGGTAGGTATGAAAGGGATCCAAGGAAGAGGGGGGAATTTCTAAACCCCTTTGTTCCTGGTAGACACCTGCTGATCTGAGTCCAGTTCTGTAGTCATTATTTTATGCATATTCCCCCACCTCTTCCCTGACAAAGGGGTTGCTCAAGACGTAAGCAGAATCCCTCTAGTTAATTAGTACATCTATAGCAGGAGCTATCAGCCTGAAGACGAAAAAGCATTTCACTCTTTTACAATAATCTAACCTTGATCAGATGCTTCCTATGTCCCTGGGTCATATAAGCCCCACAGATACTGATCCACCTCCCTCCTCAGCTAGACAGAGTCAGGGAGTGGAAAGGAATGCCAGTGGGACAGAGCTGTGCCAGGAATGAAGTATTTGAGGGGGATGCTGGTACAGGTGAACATATGTGGAAAGAACACCTTCCCATTCTGATTTTGCCCATTTCTTTGGGTCAAAACAAGAAGAGTCTTGAAAAAAATAAAATCAAGGGATAAGGGATGACAAGAGGGGAAGGAAAAGGGACACCGGGAGCAGTAGGCATCTATTTGCCCTACCGTTTTCCAACACTCTGTGCCATAACCTGATCCTTCCCAGGAGGTGTCTGGTGTCTTCGTTCTCTTGCCACATTTCTTGGTCAGGCTCTCACCGCCTACCTTGTTTAACCGGTCTCTCTGCTTTCAGGATTGGCCCCTCCAATCTACCGCTAACCCTTCAGTCAGAGCTATCTTTCTACCATATACATGTGATCATGTCTTACCCATGCTTAAAACTCCTAAGCATTCTCTCCAATTGCCCACAGGGTCAAGTCCAAATTCCTTCGGGCAGCGCAGAAATCAGGCACCACCTGGCCCCTGTTGTCCTTCCCACTCATCTCTTTCTGTTCACCACTGAACCCTCTGTCCAACCACCAGCATTTCCTGCCACCCCCCAAGCACACCAGCCTCCTCCCCTCTCGTGCCTCTGCCTGAATTCTCCCTGAAGCTCAGTGAACCTTGTCCTTCAACAACCAGCTCAGTTATTACTTCCTCTCCAATGGACTTTGGCATTTCTCTACTTTTGTACATGGCTGTTAGTGCTGTTCCCTAGATGTTTCTGTCCTTCCCTGAGTCCCTTCTGGGACCCTGGTAGGATTATACTTCCTGGTTCCCATGTGCTTAGATGGGGCCTTGTAACTAATTCCAGTTCTGGACAATTACTGTAAAGAAGTGAGAGGTCGCCCTTTCTAGGCCAGAGAATTTAATCACCAGTGAAAGACTATAAATCTCTCCCTCTGGCACTGCAGTGGGCAATATCTGAACTAGCCCTGCTCTATCAGCTGAGTAACCTAGAAATTCTGATGAGCAGAGAGCTCCCATCATCACCAACACTCCCCAACCTCCCTCCCAACTCGTGGTGTATCTATGTTGTGTCTTCTGAGATTTGCTGATAGAGCCTAAACTGAGGTGGTGATCAGAAATGGCCAAACCATAAGTCCATCATGACTCTGAGCCTTAAACAAGACTGAGACAGTCAGTATCCAATGAAGGTGAGTATCAGACACTTTCGCCCCCACCCCCACCCTGTCCTCTAATTACCCCTGTCCCTTTCTGTCTGGATGTGACTCTATCCTTGGTCTTTGGTTCACTTCTGTGCCTGCTCAATGCACAGACTTCTTGGCTCTGCCTCTCATGTTTAGTCCCTTTGACTGGAGAGTCAATGTTAGCCTCCCTGGTTTTGACCTTCAGTGCTTTAGCTGTTATTTTTATTTTTTATTTATTTATTTTTTATTTATTTATTTATTTATTTATTTATTTATTTATTTATTTATTTATTTATCTCTGTAACATGGGTCCCTGAAGAATCCATGTCCTAATCCCCAGTTCTTACATGGCACCAGAGATTTTGTCGATGTGGTTAAAGGTATGAACCTTGAAATGGGAGACTAATCTAGGTCATCTGGGTTTGCCCAATCTGATCACTTGAGTGCTTATAAGTGGAGATTCTTTCCCAGCTGAGTCAGAGATGGAGATGTGACTATGGAAGAAGGGTCAGAGAGATGTAACATTGCTGGGCTTTGGAGACTGAAGAAGGGACCCATGAGCCAAGAAATCTGTTCTCTGGAAACTGGAAAAGGCAAGGAAATAGATGTTGCTCTTAAACCTCCAGAAAGGAATGCAGCCCTGCTGACACCTTGATTTTAGCCCAGTGAGAACTATGCTGGACTTCTGACCTCTAGACCTAAAAGATAATAAATCTGTGTGTCTTAAGCCACAATGCGTGTGGTAATTTGCTATAGCAGCATTAGGAAACTGATACACCACCATACCCATTAGTCTGCTCTGGAAAGCTTTCCTATGGGACAGGGCCAAGACCTCAGGGACATTCCCCAACTTGCCCATGATGTGGGAGAGAATGGCAGAACCATGCTGTCAGCCAAAGGCCGCCTGGACTGGGAAGTTATGAGAGCAGAGTTATGCATGATATCACAATGACAAGAACACAGCCTCTGGAGGCCAGCAGGCCCACCTTTGTCATACTGAATCTACTTATCCAGTTTATTCCAGAATCTCTGAAATGAGAGGGTTTCATTTGTTTTTCTAAATGATCTTCTCTGGCTTTTATTTCCCATGCCTGATTTTCTCCAGAGTCACTCTGTCCATTTAACCGAGAGACAGAGAGTCAAGCAAAGGCCATGGCATCCAGGGTGGCTGCCCCATCAGTCTCTGGTCTGCTTCTGAGGTGGCCTTGGGACTGGAATGAAAGGTATCAAAGAAAGAGGAACAAATGCCAGCACAAAGGTTGGGAGAAAGCCAGATTTGAGATTCAAATGCTAACTCTGATGTGTCCTAGGTATGTAACCTTGGGCTGCTCGTTGCATAACCTTTCTGAGCTTCAGTTTCATCGTCTGTAAAATTTTATAATAATGCTCACTTGCAAGTTGTTGTAAAGATTAAGCAAGATAATGTATGGAATGTCACAACAGAGTACCTGGCACACAGTAGGCACGCAACCAACAGCGTCTCATAGGAGTGGAACGCAAATGAACAAAGAATGTGAATTTCATGTTAGTCACACACTAACCACTAGGGGGTGCTCAAGAACCCCCTTTGCTCCATCCCAAGGTGGAGAAACTAATCTGTTATACTCAGAACACAGTAGAACATCACGCTAAGGGATGAAGCAGTCAGAGGCGGGGATGGAAGAGGTTAATGCTTCTATGTCAAGAGCTACTTCGCAGATCTCACAGTGTGACTGGCTTTTCTCTCTTCCCTTCCACATGGTTGGCATAGTCAGATGGACCAGGGCAGTGGTGTGCTAGAGCCAAGCCAAGTGCTAAATTTTCAGGAATTCTGCAAGCTGGTTATCAAACAGCTATTATTTAATATTAAGTTACAGAAACTTACAAGTAAATAAATAAAATAAATTAAAAACAAAAGTCATAACTACTCAAAAATCATCAGTTCCTAATTCTTTTACAGCAGTTTACTATTAGCTCTGCTCTTATGGTTATTTATATCTGTTGTATCTTTATGGTGAAAATATTATCTAATGGTGCACTTTTGCACACCTCTTCCCAACCCAGAATTCAGTGATGTCATATTGGTAACTTGAAATCGCCCATGATGGGAGTATCTGCACCACAGAAATTGGTGAACACTAGAAACCAGGGCCTGATTTATTGTTTTGTTGATTGTCTAGAGCAGAGGCCAGTAATCTACAGTTTATGGGCCAAATTCAGTCCCTGCCTGTTTTGTACAGTCTACTGTGAGCTCATAGGCTAGCACTGTGAGTTGCAGAAACCAAGCTGGGCATTGCCCTCTGCCTTGTATCCCCCTCTGCTACCAGCACCTGCTTGCCTGGCTGGCGGCCACACCTCGACACTGCCCAGGATCCATGCTGGTTGCCACCTACGCACTGGAAACTCTGCTGTTGGCAACTGCTGAGAACCGAGCAGTAGAATCTCAGTCCAGGAGTTGGAGACTTGGCAAGTCACTCTGCCTCTGGTTGCTTCCCAAGTTAAGAAGGCTGGGCTCTTTAGAAGAGAAAGGTGTACCATGATGTGGATGTCACCTGGAAAGAGAGTAAAACTGACCTTGGCAGTCAACTTTAGCTGCTGCTCTTCTTGTGGACAAAGTCCTTGTGAGAAAGCATGGCTCCTTACTGGGGGATGACCTCTGGCTGGGAGAAATGTGGGGCTGGCAGTGATAACAGTTGATTTCTCACGCTCTGGGAGCAGCTCAGTCTAGCAGGCAAATAAACAATTATAATCCACTCTGTGAGTACCATAGGACTAAGGCATGTAGGTAGCTAGTTGGATCCAAAAGTAGGGCATGAAGGGCTGGCCTAGCAAAAAGGAAAATCTGTAAGGGAGAGTAAGCAGACAGTTCTCTACAGAGTTCTGTTCTACCTTAGTTGGGCCAGGCCCAAATATTCAAAGATGAGCACCATCTCAGAAGGAATGTTCTTTTTCCTCTTTGGGGGATAGCACATTATACTGGAATTTGGCCAAATCCTGGCTTGCCTCATCTCCTAGGATTAATTTTAATGGCCTCCCAGAAAGATTTTCATACTACACTTCTTGGACAGAAATGTGTGAAGGTTCCCAGCAGAGAAGTAGAAACAGATGCCTTCCTTCCATCTGACGGTTTATTGGCCAGGAGAAAGAAACTGGGTGGGTCCACATTCCTTCTGAGTCTGAAAAGCCCAGGGTGAACCTTAGAAGACTCAAGAGGTAGAAGCTATCCTATCACATCTTAGATAAGGGAGAAATTTATTTCAGGTTTATAATATCTTTCAGTTTATGCTGTACTTGCCCAAATATGGCCCTGCTTACACTACTTGGCTTTGAGGAAGGAACATAGGTCAACCTGGGTTCAAATCCTGCCTCTCTCATTACCATGAAACCCTATAGAAACCATTTCAGATATCAGAATTTCACTTTCTTCTTCTGTAAACTGGGGGTAATTATAACTACTTGAGGAAGTAGCTGTGAAGATGAAATGAAATATACATGAAGCCTGATACGTACAAGGCCCTTACTAAATGGTACATATGGTTCTAGAACCAGAAGGCTCACAAGAGCCAATTGGTAAATATTCAAGAATCTTACCTTCCAGTGAAGGGTTAAACCATTGGTAGCCTGAAATCATCTTTGGTGTGAGTATTTACACCATAGAATTGGCAAATGCCACCCAACAGGACTTTTTTCTGGAGATCTGGTTTACGAACACAACACTGTTTTTATTATGATCTCCCTTCTTCCTTATATCCTAGAAAAAACCCTGTGAGGTAATATTGTTACCCCCATTTCACAGATAAGAAAATGAGATTTAGGTTAAATGACTTGCCCAAAGTCAACAAGTCATAAATATCCTTTTTTTTTTGGTTTGTAAATCTACTACCATCTCCTCTCTACCATGGCAGATAAGTCTAATTTTGATTATATACAGACCCTTTTGTGGCCTCTGGTACCCCTTCTCCAGCCATTTCAGAAGAGATGTGACCTTTCAGGGTCCTGGCTTTCCCTTGAACAACGTGGTTTTATCTTCCCCACAGCCTTGCGCCAACTACAGGAAGCTCCAGCCACATCGTCAAGGGTTCCCACTTGTGAATTCACTGTGTACTTATCACTGCGTTTCCACAGACACTTCACTGTCTATAGCGCATCCTTATGCTAAGTGGCTTCGAGGGCTCCAGAAACATTCTCTCTGTTCCTCTACATCCCAGTGGAGAGGGTTGGAGACCAGGACCTTTGGTTTACAACTGAGAAAAGTGACTTGGCCAAGGTTGCCTGAGGAATCGGAGGCAGCGGCAGCGAGTCTCTTTTCTCTTCTGCCCAGGCCGCTCCACCCGCTAACAAAGAGCAGAGCAGCAGCTGCCGCCTCTCTCCTGAAGAGAAAATGTCAAGGGCTATCAAGGCTCTAGCTGCAGGGCACAAACTCATTACCAGCTAGGGTTAAGGATTTTTTTAAAAAAAAAATTCCCTGTATGATATACAACCATCCAATTATGAGCTTCACTCAGGCTTGAAGCAGTTGACATGGTCCACAATCAAGATTCGAAGCCCAGTCCCGGCGAGGACATAGTTTGCATTCTCTGGCTGTGGGGTGAGCCTGAAGTAGGGCTGGAAAAAAATAAATAAATATCATGGAGAGAGGTTCACGCCACCAGATTATTCGAGCTGACATTATTACTATCACGCCCAGTGATCACGAAGAAAATAAAGGCAGAGTCCCATTTGTCTAATTTGATGATCAGACGCGCTCTGTGTTGGTTACCAACGTCTGCTTGCAACGGGGGGCAGGAAAGAGGGAGCCAACCAGCTGAAAGCGGGGAAATCACACACAGGGGCCTGAGGCCTGCGTAAATGAAATTTAATAGTAAGGGGGATGTGCTTCCAGATAAAGAGGTGAATAGCAGGCGGAGAAGGGGGAGGTTCCCCTCTTATAGGTGGGAAGGGCATTCTGGCCGGCGCGGCACATCTGGAGAAATGGCCTGTGTTGACAGGCTCAGGGCAAGAGCAAAAGTGAGGGAGGCAGAGGAATGAAAACAAGACAGTGAATTAGATACGAGATTACGGTGTTGGCCTCAGGAGAGGTGATTATAAGTACTGTGGGGGCAGCGTGCAAGCGGCTTCTGTGTACATAGAGAGAAACGTGGCCAAATAAAAGGACCCCAGAGCCAAGCGGGGAAAGATCAGAAGATGGAAGCCAGCATCTGCTTGAGAACCACTGTGAGCGGCGTAGGAGGGAAGGGGGTGCGCTCCGAGGCTGCTCGGCCCCAGCATGTGAGCAAAGGACCCCAGCAGCCAGGATCGACTGGGCACCTAGCAGTTCACAATCTGCACCAGGACTCCAGTGGTGGCCATGCCATCGCCTAAGGATATTTACATGCACCTCTCACAATCAAATAGCTCAAGTAAAAGCACTTCCAACTGTTGAAGTGGTGCTGAGAGTAGGGGGGCCATGCTGGGCTTGAAGTCAGGAGACTGGGCTCTGTCCCTCCTCATCTGTAAGTGGGGTTAATAATATAGTTCATCCTTGGGATGGAGGGGTGGGGGAAGAAGACAATTTAAAATAAGGGGAATGAAGTAGCTCTCTAAGAACTGAAACTATAAAATCAGCATGTTACAAATCAAAGAGAGATAGGCAAGGTCATATAAAAGAGACCGAAAGAGTACCCTGCAAGAGTTTGCCTAAACGTATTCACATCTCCAAAGAACGAAATTGTGCCACTAAAGGGGGCTTATGGGAAATGGGAGCATGACAAGGAGGACTGACCAGGGCAGTGCCTCTCCCAGTGAGTTCAGATCGTGTCTTACCACAGACCTAGAGGATTATGGTTCTGTGGACAAGACCACACCTACTGTGGTCATCTTAGGATGAAGCTGTTTAATATTCCAACCATCTAACTCTACGCTTTGGTCCTGTGCTCAACAGTCCATCTTCAGCTTGGCTATTCTGCTGGGGAATAGCTCCGCTAGTGTAGAGTTGCCCCTGGGTCTGCCTCAGGAGGATGTGTTGGCCTTACTTGGACAGCAAGACCATTGTGCCCACTGAGCTTTTCCCAGGGGGGCAGAGAGGGGAGGAGCCCTGCTGCCCGAGCGGTGTTCTCTGACACAGCATGAGGTTCTGTTCTGCCAGGAATCTGCCCGGCCCCGAGGTACGAAGCTGCACCGGGCACGTCCTTGCCTTTGAAGAACCAGCGGATGGAGAAGTCAGGCATACCAACGACAGAATGTGGTAAATGCTGAATAGAGACCTGTAAAGGACTCTGTGCCTCTGCATCCCTCTACTATAAAAAGTGGTAATGGCACAAGTAAGTTTATCCATGTAAAGCATTCAAAACAGGGCCAAGCATATAGCAAGCTCTCCATAAAGGTCAGCCATGAGCAATTACTGGGCACAGCAGCACGAGTCCCCGCTTCACTGTACCTGCTGTCCTCTCGACTTGGAAACTTTTATTTCTTAATGTCAATTTTACAGCTGTAATGTGCTTTTATATCATTATTAATATTATAGGATTGTCGGGCTATAAACACTATGGTACATGCAAAAGAAAAAAACAGCTTTGTTCAAGACTGAAATAATAATTTATAAAATAGGGAACAGAAAGATCTCCTAACACATTCACAGTTTATTTTAATACTTTCCAAATAAATGCCAAGGAAGGCAGTGTTTATAAATAGCATTCAAAACAGCCCCCTCCACTTTCTGGGTGAATGTGCACCAGCTTGTCAATGTCCCTATTGTGCAGGGCCCAGAGCTGGATATAATTAAAAATCCTCTTACCCAGGGAAACTTGCAGCATAGTTGGTCTGACACATATAATGATTTGTTAACTCAATCTGCAAACATAATTAGAGTAACTCTGAGCCTGGAAGATGGGGCATGAATGTGATAGTATGGGGCCGTGTCTGCCCTTAAAGAGCTTGTAATCAAGTGGACGGGCTAGATACAGAAGTGGCTAGATATGGTCTCAGGCAGAAATATGTGAATGCTAAGTAAACATTCAGCAGCCAGAAGCATCAACCTCTGAACTTTTTGAGGGCAAGATTTTGTCTGTCTCCCTTCACCTATAATGAAAAGATGTCCTAGCATGGTGACTGAAATCTGAACTCTGGAATCAGACAACCTGGGTATAAATCCCAACCCACGCTCTTGGCAATGCATGACCTTGGTTGTGTAAGCGGATTAACTTCTCTTAACTCCAGTTGCTTCATCTTTAAAATAAAGATACTAACAGTAGCTATCCTCATAGGGATATTGCATTGGGATAATATCTTTATTATCTCATAATAATAGTAACTGTCTCATTGGATGAAGGTTGAGGTGATGGATATAAACACATATCACAATATCTGCCACATAATAAGTTAGTAGTCATCTTACTCTGCTCACATCCTCAAACACCTAGCATAGAGCTAGTCCACAGTAGCTACCACTAGTGCATGTTTTAAGAATTAAAAAATACAAGAATAAAATAAATAGTAAATGAATAATTAACGAGACAGGTTACCGTGTGGAAATAAAGGTGGGAAGGGTATTATTCTTGCTTGGGGAAATAAGGTTTCTCAGATGTGGCATTTAAGAGAGCCCTAAGAGCTGCACTAGCAGCAGGCCTGAGCCTACGTGACATGTGTGGAGCAGGGAAGATACACAGGAAATGAAGTTGGAGCCTTGAGGACAATCTAAATCTGTGGGGCTTCTTTTGGGGGAAAGGCGGGCCAGTGGAGATTTTAGTAGAGGGGTTTGAGGTCAATTCTGTCTGTTAAAGTGCCATCTGGCCACCCACCAAGAATGAAGTCATGGGGAAGAGAGTAGAAGTTGGAAGAACAGTGACAAGGCAAGAGCGAGGATGGAAGCTGACCGAGGGCAATGGCAGTGGGGACGGGCAGGGGAAGGCGTGTGAGGGTGGAGAGAGTGGGAGGGTAAGGGGGCGGCGTACACGCGGATTTCAGGGTCTCTCCCCTGGGTGACTGACACAGCCTTTACTAGCGAGATCGTTATTAAATCACAGAGGGAAAATGGTGCATAATGTTCAGTTATTTTTCCTGAATCATATAATCCTAGATTATCATGGTGGATGAAACCAGCCCCCCAAACATTCACCATCTGCTGCATCAATTTCGCTCATCTGTGTCCTAATTCCAAAGCAGCTCCAGGACATGCCTTCCTCTGAGAAAGGTCGGACTTACACTGCTTTAAAATCTGCTTTCCTACAACTCCCAACCATTGGTCCCAGTTTGGCTTCTGGAAACACAGATCAGATTTGGTGATTCTTCCAGACCGTGTTTTGGATTCAGCAGGCTAAATAAGAACGTCATCTTCATTTTTCTAGTTTGCCCATAAAAATGACTTGCTGAAATCAAAGTATACTGACTGTATCTACCTCTCTCTCCCCTATTATTCTATTAAACCTGCCCCCTCCCCAAAACGTGGAGAGGGTCTAATTATGTTAGGGGATCACAAAATAGACACTAATGACCATCCATTTTTGTACAGGTGTTCAAGAACTATTTATTTAATAATCTATTCTAGAATTTCCCCTAAGATCACCAAGCTAATGGCCCAAGTTCACCTGTAATGGGAAAACTCCTCTAGAATCTCACGGAGCCACCATCACTCTAAGGGAAAGCATGTGCTACTTTTGTGTCTTTGACCACAGCGAGCCAGAGCTGCCCAGCAGCCTCCATGCTGCTAGTCTTCCTCATGATATGCTCTTTGTATGGCTGGTTCTTTCTCATCACTTGGATTCCAGCTCAAATAGCTCCCCTCTCTAGGGAGGCCTTCCCTGACCACCTGATCTAGACTCACTCCACCCCCAACACTTTCCAGTTACTCTGTTTAACTGTTTGTGTAGCATTTAAAAGCCATCTGAAATGATTTTGCTCATTTGTTTGCTTACTATAAGACAGAAGCCTCCCGAGGGTAGGGATGTCGCCTTGTTACATGTTGTAGTTTTAGCACCGAGAATGCTGCCTGGCCCAGAGCCTGTGCTCGGTAAGCTTAGGAAGTGTAGGAATGGTCACTGGCTCTGCATTCTAATGGCCCAGCCTCCAACCTTTTCAGCTTTCACACACTCCAGGATGACGTTGTTGCTTTTTCCCAAGTTCCTGTCACATCCACTTTGCCAAGCAATTTTTCCTAGTTGGTCAGAATTAGGTCCAGAACAGAAGTTCCCCAAGTCTCTTCCGCTTCTGGCTGAAAGATGAAATTACCAGCCAAGTCGAGCAAGGCAAATGAATCAGATGCCCTGCGTGACGCTGAAGGAGGCTCCCAGCAGCGGCGGCCTCCACGCTGCTCCTTACCGGGGAGGTCTCGTCCCACAGCTGTCTCCTACCATCATACATGCTCTCCAGCTTCAGCTTCAACAAGAGGCTGGCTCTGCTCCAGCCTTGTTAAAGCAGCTTCACTACGATGAATGACCTTCTCTTCCCTGACTTTGGTTCTTGATTCCTGGCCTTAGTGACTGACATTAGACTGTACTCTGATAGCAGCTCTAACCATAGAGTTATAGTCAGCGTATATCATTGGTTGCATGGGTCAGAAACCACTCAAACTACACAAAATAAGAAGAAGAGTAACTGAAAGAAATGAATGGATTTTCCCGGCGTCATACAGCTGGTTAGTTGCCAAATCAAAATTTGAGCCCAGGCCCATCTGATGACCAATGGCTTTCAAGGTAGCCAGCCTTCAAAATCGTCCCAAAGATGCCACCTGCTGGAGTGGACCTTTGTGTAATCCCTTCTTACACTGTATCAGGATTGGTCTGTAGGACCAACACATTAAAGAAGAAGTGGTGCTGTGTAGCTTTGGAGACTATAGGTCCTAAAAGACCTGTGGGCTTCTATCTCTCTTTTCAGATCACTCACTCTGGGAGAAGCCAGTTGCCATGTCACAGGACAACACGGTGAGGATCTGAGGCCTCTTGCCAAGAGTCATTTGAGTGAGCCATCTTAGATGTAGACCCTCTAACCACAATCAAGCCTTCAGATGACTGCAGCCCCAACTGACAACTTGAACTTGACTGCAAAGTCTGAGACCCTGAGCTGGAACCATCCCACTAAGCTGCTCTCAGATTCCTGACCCTCAGAAACCACATAAGATAATAAATGTTTGTCTTAAGCTGCTGTGTTTTGAAGTAATTTGTTACTCAGCATATATAGCAAATACATCTTACTCCCTTTCTCTGAATGGGTGGGTCTGAGAAGCAGACATTTATATTCATGTGGCTGCCTCACCTCCCTGGAGCCACTCCCTGCTCCTCCTGAATCCAGAGCTCATTCCTGAACTCACTCCCTGGCCACCAAAGAGCAGCCACACATCGTGATGAGCTCTTCCAGGTAACCTCAGAACCACCGTTGGATGCACCCAGCACAAGAGAGAAACATTTTTGAATCAGCTCTTGGAGAATGAATTTAGTGACTTAGAGAAAGGGATCTTGCTCATCTGGCCCATGTCTTATCCAACTCAAGCGAACCGAACAGAGAATGGAGTAATCGCGTATTTTGGTTCAGCTCAGGACGTCAAATTTATGAGGGAAATGAATGTAATGTATTTCATCAGAGTTGCTGCTGCCACGGGCAGACAAGAGCACTTTCCCCAGCTGGCTGCATTCCTGTTGTTGTTGCTTCCAACTGAACCAGCACAAGGAGCTAAGGAGTGGGCCTACTGGTACTTCAACAATAATTATAAGAGGGCTGTCTGTCTCTAAAAAATTAATTCTGTAAAATCTCTCTCCCGGGTGGGAGAAAGAGGAGAAGAAGGAGAGAAAACCACCTGAGCCACCCACTCTCTTCTCTGTCCAGCTCACCAAGTTAATGCTGGGTGATCTCAATGTTGGTGGTATTGACTTTGGGGGGCCAATATTTGGGGGTCTCTCTTCATCTGTGACTCAGAGACTCTGGACATCAGTGGAGGGATGCCTTCGGCATTTAAGATGCTGGTTCTGAATGTTGTGCAGTTCTAGGGGCACTGAGGGCAGTCTAGGAACTACGGAACCGGGTGTTCTACAGACTGGACCAGGTCTCAGCTGCACAAATAACAGCCCAATTCATGGAAATATGTTAAGCTAATGGCTGGACATTTTTCAATTTTTTCTTTTATGTATGGCACCTGTTAGAGCTTGTCCAAGCTAGAATCTGGTATTGAATGATGTCTTATATACTTAACTATTTTAAATTTCATATAGCAATATTTTATGGTGTTCTACAAATAGTCCAATTCGACACATAGATAACGTCAGCCCCACTGCCTCTCCTGTCCATCTCTGCCTGCCCACAGCTCAGGATACGTAGTTATAGAATGAAGACACGGACTCATACATTTCTTTTTTAAAAGGAGGAAAAGGAAATGATTGACATGTCCACATTCCTTTCTAAACCTAACTCTTCCACTTGTGTAATGGACCCCATCCCTTCCCACCTACTCAAGGACTTTACTCCTCTCCATCTAATGCCAGTTTTTCTGGTCCTCTTTATGGAAAAACTCTTCAAAGGAGCTGTCATGGCTTACTGTCCCCTCTTCATCTCCTCCCTCTCTCTCCTGAAGTCACTCTAACCAGGTTTTGGGTCCCACTATTCTGCTGGAAGAGCTCTTACAAGGTCAGCAATGACCTCCACATCGCAAAATCCGATTGTCAGTTCTCAGTTCTCTCCCTTAAACTCAGCTTGTTTCACTCCCTCTTTCTTGAAACACTTATTTCCCTTGGCTTCTAGGACATCACTCTCATGAGGTTCTCTTCCAGTCTCATCTGTCACTCATTCTCAGCGCCCTTCACCTGCTGCCCCTCCTGTCCCAGAGCTCGGCTCTTGAGATGCTTCTCTTTCATATCTATTTTCATTCCCTGGATGATGATCTCATCCTACTCTGTACTTTAAATGGCATCTGTACTCTGATAACTCTTAATTTTATAGCTCCGATCTGGACCTGTCCCTGAAATCCAGGCTTTTATCTACAACTGCCTTCTTGACATCTCCTCTTGGATGTCTAAATGACATCTGAGACCTAACAAATCCAAAACCAAACTCCTAGTTTCCCTGTTTAATCCTTTGCGGTTGTATTAAATTTGGACATGGGTGTCGTACTGGTCGGAATTAAGAGCTTTCAGAGAAATTATGGACTGATACATGAATGGAGTTAAGATTCGTACGGTTCCTTGCTGTGGTGGCTGAGAGCAGACATACGACCGGAACGGTAAAAAAGTTTTGGTGGCTGAGAGTAGACAAATGACTGCAAAGGGTTAAAACCTCCTTTGCACACTTTTGCCTGTTTTGGAAAAGAGGCAACTCCACTCTTCCAGGCATCCAAACTTGGAATCATCCCTGGCTCCTGTTTCTCCCATATGCAACCATCAGCCAATCCTATGAGTCTCACCTTCAAAATGTGTCCTGTAACTGGTCATCTTTCACCATGTCCCCTGCATCCACCCTGGTCAGAACCTCTACTATCTTCACCTGGATTCCAGCAAATAGGCTCCTAGCTGATCTGCTTTTCCATGCTCTTTTTCATTCTGTTCTGCCCCCAGCAGCGAGAATGATCCTGTAAAAACATACTCATATAATTTACTTCCTTAGCCCAATATCTTCTGCATGGTTTGCTCCATCAGTCCCTCAGATCTCTGTTCAAATGTCATCTAATCAGAGAGCCCTTCCCTAACCACCCTATTAAAAATACTGATCTCCATCTACCCACTGTGCTCCCCATGCTCTTAACCCAACTTTTTCTTCATATGTTTTATATTTTTTTACCATATGTATTTATTTGTTGTCTCCCTGTGAGCACCAACACTTTTCCTTTTATATTCACTACCTTATCGCTAGCACCTAGAATGGTACATAACTCAACGCAAGGTGAATAAATACTTGTTGAATGAATGAGTGACCTCACTACAAGAAGCGCCAAAATAGAAGTGTGATCACAGAGTAAGGCGTGATTATCTATCTGGATAAGAGGTGATCAGCAGTAGGAGCTTCCTCCGTGGATGAGATGATAGGACACTGAGTTGTTTGGCACAAGTTTGAGAACCACTGTCCAATAACAAAGTAGAAATGATGCCAGTTGAAGCTTGAACTTAATTCCAATTCAAATATCACCATTCGCAGGCAGTCTTCTCTTTGCCAAGAGTCAAGGGAGCCTCACATCCAAACTCCTTTAACACAAACAAGATCCTGCCTTTAGGGCTTCTTCCTAGTGCCCAATAGAAAGGGAGGCTTATGGCTGTCAGCACAGGGCAACTATAGTGTCCATGGTTCAGCCCACATAGAAGTTGATCAATAAAAAAACTTTGCTTAGAGATTTTAAAGAGCACATTTGACCAAACCAGACCTGTAAGAGGTTTAACGATGCCCCGTCCTGTTGGAACGGCTGCCACCGGTAGTGCCTTGAAAGAAAGGAAGCATGCTGGTTCACAGAGTGGGCACTCTCCTGTTTCTGAGAGAGCAGGTTAATTTCAGCAGCTGCCACTAGAGGTCTAGTCATAGTTAGAAATGGGAGGCATCACTCCTGCAGCTCAGGGCTACTGGGGAGACACCCACCCCAGGGTCTGCCCCCAGAGTATGCTGAGCTCACATCACAGCTACCAGTGGTCTTTTTACCACCACCACCCCCAGAGACCCCATGTCGGGACCCCCTCTCCCTCAAACCATGGGAGAACAACCCCTTGGAAGTGCTGGCTATCCAGAGCTGTGGTTTGAGGGTGGAGAGATGAGGAGGTAGTTTCTGGTCACCAAATAAACATTTCTACATTCAGTAGTAGCATTTGCAATTGCCCACAGCAGGTCTTCTTTCATGGAATAAATATCTTCCCCAAAGGTCTGCCTAGGAAGCAAGTGGTTTTCATGCCAAAGAGACAAGCACTTATGATCTGAAGGAATCCTTCAAGAATCCTGTGAGCAGTGAATTGATAACTCTGAAGAACATGTCTGTTTGGTAGATTCATGCCTCGGAGTTGCTTTACATGGTTCTTTGATTTGTCCATAGATGAGTTTGAAGAATCAGCCCTGTGTGTTTTACAGTTCAGTTATACTTTATATGCTGATCCAGTCTATCTTTTTTTATTGAGGTAAAATGTACATAACATAAAAGTGACCATTTTAACCATTTTAAAGTATATAGTTCAGTGGCTCCAGCATATTCATGATGAAACACAGCTATCACCACTGTCTAATTCTAGAACATTTTCTTTCTTTTTTATCCACACTTGAGGATATGTTTTTATTTATTTTAGAGAGAGAGGGAGAGAGAGAAACATCAATATGAGAGAGAAACATCTATTGGTTGCCTCCCAGGGCCCAGTCTAGACCTACAACCTAGGTATGTGCCCTGACCGGGAATTGAACCCACAACTTTTTGGTGTACAGGATGTTTCAGCCAACTCAGCCACCCAGCCAGGGCTAATTCCAGAACATTTTCATCATACCAAAAAGAAACCTGTAGTTACTAAGCAATCACTCCCCATGCCCTCTTCCTTCAGCTCCTGGTGATCATTAATCTTTCTGTCTCTATGAATTTATGTATCCTGGACATTTCATATAAATGGCATCATGTGATGTGGATTTTGTGTCCAGCTTCTTTTACTTACAACGCCTTCAAGGCTCAGTCATGTTGTGATGGGTATCAGTACTTCATTGCTCTCATGGCTGAATAATACCCCATTATATGGACATACCACATTTTGTTTATCCGCTCGGCAGTTGATGGACATTTGGGTTGTTTCCACCTCTTATCTATTATGAATAATGCTGTTATAGTCACTTTTGTACAAGTCTCTTCAGTTCTCTTGGGCCTACACCAGGGAGGGCAATGATTGCTCATTTTTGCGTTCAACATTGAGCGCCTGCTCTACCAGGCATCGGAGTACAAAGAGGGCTAAGAATGGCCCTCACTCCCCCAGGTAAACTCCGTCCAGGCTTTCTGCGTGCTGTTCATTTGTTCAACAAACACGTACTGGAAGTACATCCACGATCCAACACACCAAGGTCCCAGCGTTCATGGAGCTCACAGCAAAAACAAACAAGCAATGAGCAAATAAGGTAATTTCAGATGAGGGTTGGGGACTATTTTAAAGTGTGAGGCAGGAAGAAAGAGGTTAGGGAAAACTCCTGAAAGTGGAATGAGGAAAGAGGAGCAGACGGCACAGGCTGAGAAGCCGCTAGGATCACTCACCAGGATCCCCACCTCCACCCATGATCCAAGGGAACCAGTTTATGGCGGGAAACTCCTCTGGTGGTCTCAGAAGTCAACAACAGCAACAAGGACTGGCTAAACCCAGATCAACCCAAGAAGGAGGGAAAACTGGTAAAAGACTGACCCCAAAGCTCATTATACCAACATTATCATGAAAACTGATGCCACAAGTGAAAGGGGGGCTGAGGAGGAGGGCAGGAACACTGTCCAGAGTGGACAGTATTAGGAACAAGGCCCCTTCTCCCAATCAGAAGGTGGAATCAGAATTTGGCACCACAAAGTTTGGAAGTAACCCACCCTTGGAAACACATAAAATCCCAAGAACTGACTGACCCGGCACACAACTCACTCACAAGTTCGCCTGTGTCCGCTTGGACATGTACTTTTGCTTCTTACCCAGCAACGCCCTGTGAGACTTGCAACCAGAGGGGAGGTGGGCATCTCCACCCCTGATCCTGTCTCCAGGCACCTGCATCCCAGCCTCTTTTTCTTTACCTGAATAAAACTCCTGCTTTCACTCTCCCTGTGACTTGCTCTTGAGGTCCTGGACCATGCTGGAGCAGGACCAGTCCTGGATTGGAAGGGATCTGGTGACAGGCCAGGGAGAGACTCTGTGAGCAAGTGACCTTCAAGCTGAAGCCTGAATAGAAGGAAGATAGTCATGTGACCATCTGCAGGAAGAGCCATGAGGATATGTGGGGAAAAGCATTCTGAGCAGAGGGAACAGCAGTTGCAAAGGCCCTTGGAGTAGATGAATTTGGCACGTTCAAAGATTTAAAATGTGCTCTCATCCACAGCCTCCCCTTCCTGCCTCCGTCCTGTGCATTTGGAGGCTGATCCCCATGCCTGTGTCCACTCGTGGACCTTATTCCACCTCCCTCGCCCAAACTCTTCTCCATCTTCTCCCTCTCCCTCTCTATTGTCTGCTCTCAGCAGTAAATATAAATAAACCTCTGGCATATAAAAATATTTTTAATCTACCTTTCAACCAACAGAACCATAAAATCCCTTTATGGTGCTTTCTAGCCAGTGCACCACTACTTATGCCCATCACAATGCAGCAAGAATTCCCTCCACCATCTAACTGCCGCCTCAAACAGCTTCTCCCCAAGGCCTCTATGTTTCCAGTTATGACAACACCATCCAAGTCACTCAGGCTCTAAACCCCTCTTTTCCCCATATCTTCCCATATTCATTTGTTCACAGAGACCTGCTGAACTTCCCTTTCACAATGTTTGTAGCAACAACACCTCCATCTCCATTTCTAAAGGCACCATGCTCTAGTTTAAGAACTAATGACCTGAAGTTTGGATTATTTCTCACGAGCCCCACTGGTCTCCCTGCTCCCGCTCCCCCCCCCCCCCAACACCCCACCCTCTGTAAGTCTCCCTGCACTGCAGTAACCTTCTCAAAATGCAGTTGCCAAAAGCTCTCCTTCTATCCATGCTTGTACAGGGGTGAAATGTGGATTGGTTAACCAATCATAATGAAAACAGACAAACGACCATACCAAAAGAGTGTTGTTGATGACTGCCTGAGGCTGCAGGAATTCTGTTCTTCCACGTATCCTGTTCAATTTTTGGTCAGTGTTATGAGTGAATTGCAGAGAAGAGATGCAAACCAAACTGCAAATGACAAAAAGTCAGAGCAAGCCCTGACCGGTGTTGCTCAGAGGGTTCAATTCCCAGGCAAGGGCACGTACTTGGGGTGCAGGTTTGTTCCCCATCCTGGGTCAGGGTGTGTGTGGGAGACAACCCGTCAATGTGCCTCTCTCACATCGATGTTTCTCCCCCTTCTCTTCCCCGATCTTTTTCTCTCCCCTCCCTCCCTTCCAATCTCTCTGAAAAGCAATGGAAAAAATATTCTCATGTGAGGATTACCAGAAAAAAAGTCAGAGCGATAGCAAACAAGATAGGTAGTTTTTCCAACCTTCTAGAATGTTGGGTAAAAATGAGTAAGATGTTGCAAGGATAAATGAGTTTTTTATTCAGATTCTAAACATCAATTGCATTCATGCCAGGCCAGGGGTGCACTTGCTTAAAAACAGCTCATGTGAACAACAGGGTAAAGTGACCCCTGGAGGAAAAGATAAGTCACATGAGCTTGGTGCTGCAGACTCAGGAAGTCGTTGACTCATTGTTTTTAGCTCCATGCAGATGATATCTGGATGCGTAGGGCCACATTTAGGAACACTGACCAACTGCAGAGTACCCTTGAATAAATAATCAAAATTAAAATTTTGAACAACAGACATCACTATTTATTTCCAAAATGGCAGATCAAGCCTCAGACGAATCTATGTAGTATCATTATATTAAGGTCAATTTTGTTCAAAGTCAGTAAAAAGCAATCACCTAAACAACAGATCATGTGAAGGGCCACTTTGGCTGGTTTAAAAATGGTATCTCAGTCTTGCCTATATCCCATTGCAATGGCTTCTACATTTGGGTAAAGTTAAGTATTTATTTAGCTATTTTTTAAAATTTAACTGAAAAAGTGGAAATCAACCTTGCTCTCAGTTAGATTGTGATAAATAGTGTTTCTAACCAAACAAAGGCAAAGCCATGCTGGAGCCAAAGCATAAAAGTAAAAAATTACTTCTGAGCAATTGTTGCTTTCTTACCAAAGACATCCTCAGCCCCGCTTTGTTCTAATCCTTGAACGAGATCGCTGAGATACCAAGTTGCTGAATTTCTCCTACTCCCTGACAGTAGCTAACACAAAACCAGTTCCTGTTTCTCTAGCCCTTCCTTAGAGTCACGTAGTCAAAGCCCAAATCCTTTAATAAACCCCCCGGACACTCTCTTTCCAAGGCACCATGTACTCTCCCGCATTGGAACAAGCTAAATAAACCTACATATGTTTAACCATGGGTATGTTCCTGGAAGTCTTTGACTGGTGGACATCGGAGCGACAAATATTTGTTGAATACCTACTATGTGCTAGGCGCTGTACGTGAGGGGAAGTAAAGAGTTGATTACAGATAAGAAAATAAAGGATGCTGAAGCAATTCCAGAGCTACTGATAACATGAAAAAAAGAAAAGAGAAATTAGGGATGAAGTCAGAGTAGTAGATGTTGGACAAGTTGTGTCTCAGGGTACCTGGCTCACTCACACCTTCTACTGCAGATCCCTGTTGAACTGACATAGTCAGGCTCTGTACCAAGTGGCACAAATAAGAGTGGACCCCAGCCTCCAATGGGGCCTGTCCTACTGACTAGGAGCCCATGACTTGCATGGCCTTGCTCAAAGAAAATGAGTTAGGCCAATTACATTGACCTAAAATTCACTTAGGCCAGTTCCAGCTTTCAATGAAGTAAAAAAGATTACCAAGAGTTACCCCACTGTAAAGACTGGCCACTAACCACGTGTGGAAACTGTGCGCTTTAGATACGGCTAGCCGCTGCACTGAGTATTTAAAATTTGTATTTAATTCTAGCTAATTTAAATTTAAGAGTGTGGCTCCTGGCTACAGTGCAACTCGAGTCTCCCTTCCCTACTCCTCTTAGATCTGACAGCAGCTCCAGCTTCAGTGGTATTGCTATAGCTTTGTTTTTACACTTGTGTGAATATTTGGTTGTTTATCCCCCTCAGTAGATTGGAAGCTCCCTGAGGCGGGAACATGCTCAGCTTGTTCATTTCTCTATTCCCCAAGCCTAGTACATGGCCTGGCACAAAGCAGGTGCTCAGTGTAGGTATATGCACAACCAAGTGACAAATATACAGCTAGGAGGTGCATTTGTCAGGTTTCTCTGGAGAACAGAACCAAAAGGAGATATACAGACACACATGTGTGTATACACACACACACACACATATGTATACATATATGTGTGTGTGTATGTATAACTCACATATATATGAGTTTATATTTATATGGGGTGTCCCAAAAAATATATACACACACTTTGACTAATTATAAAGGTGGTGTTTATTAAAATACACTTCATTTTCAAAATTGAGCTATCAGCTGTTAAAATGTATATATATTTTGGAGGGATACCCTTTATATAAAGAGATTTATTATAAGGACTTGGCTGCCATGATGATGGAGGCTGACAAGTCCCAAGGTCTGCTGGGTGAGTTTCCAAGCTGCAGGCCCAGGAGAGTCTATGGTACAGATCCAGTCTGAAGTCTGGCAGGCTCAGGACCCAGGAAGAGCCAATGTTTCAGTTCAAGTTCAAAGGCAGGAAGAGAGCCAACGTCCCAGTTCAAAAGCAGTTAGGCAAGAAGCATTCTCTCTTATTCAGGAGAGGATAAGCCTTTTTCTTCTATTCAAGGCTTCAGCTGATGGGATGAGGCCCACCACATTAGGGAGGGCAATTTATGTTACTCAGATTTAAATGTTAATCTCATCCAAAAACACCCTCACAGAAACAGCCAGAATAATGTTTGACCAAAACGATCTCGGTGCTCCACAGCCCAGTCCGGATGATACATAAAATTAGTCACGGAAGGGGGAAGAGGGGAGATGGAATTTCTCTCACTGAGTTTGTTTTAAGGAAAATTTTATTGTAATTAGGCAAATAGTTTAAAAATAAAAAAGGGACTTCGGGAGCTGTCCCAACTTTCCTGAGCACAACCCTTATCTCTTTCTTGGAAGGAGACAGGAAAGAACAGGATAAAATCCATCAATTCTGGCTTGGCACACGATTTTCTTCATGGGACACTGACTACTGACTGCAGTGGCTGCTGGGGTGATGGGCTCCCACTGGCTCACTCAGACATAAAGAGAGGGTGGGAGACCACAGGAGCTGAGCTACGGTGCCCTCAAAATCCCGAACCACATAATCTGGGTCCCTGAGCATTCACTCCTAGATTCGGTCACTGCTACCCCTGAAACTGTTGTTTTGCATAAGACTAAATGTTTGTTATTTCAAAAACTCAAAGACTCTAAGCCTCCAGCTTAGAAAGGTACTGTCTTAATTCAGCCCTCGGGTAAGATGCCCACGCTTTGTGCTTGGGACGAAAGGACTGTGGCACGCTCATGCCACCTGGTGGCAACATGGTGAAAGTTGTGCGGAGGCTTTCACCCTGAACCTCTTGCCTTGGCCAAAATACAAGACAGAAAGGGCTTGCTTGGGACTTGCATTAGTGAAATAGAATTATAGGTTAATAGAGGCAATAAACCTGGGAGAGAAATTAGCAATTACTGAGTCCAACTACCACAATTTCCAGATGAGGAAACTAAGGCTTCAAGATACTTTGTAACTCATTCAAAAATAGGCAACAAGTGACCAGAGCCATCTTGTCACCTCCAATCAAACGTCATGTCCCCTTCAATCCAACTCTAAACAATAACTATTCTTTTTATTTGAAGCCACTAAAGACTTGATTAATTGGCAGAGTGGTGAGCCACTGAATACAATTATAAAGCAAACAAAAGGAACAAATTTCATTATGATACCTCTTTTGTAATGAGCACAGGTCTTTGTAAGGAGACTGTCTTCTCAGAAGTGACAAAACCCTGCCGGAGTTGAATGCTGAACCTGCTCTTTCAGGTTAAACAAACAGATGGATGTGCATGAGCAAAATCAAGTGAGTTATCAATTCCCTCTACAGGAAGGGGATGCCACTTCTTTATTTATGCTTTCGTTCATCAAATATGTATTAACCATCGCTGTGTTGTGCTGGGTGCTGGGGATACAGCGAGCAGAAGACGAGGGGGATTTGCGCTCTCGTGGCGCTCCCAGCCTGGCGGAGGAAGGCGGGCACGCTGGCATGCAAGCGCCGTGCCCGGTGGCCACGAGGAGCCTGCACGCGTGGCCAGGGGAGGGCAGGGGGCTGGGACCGGGGGAGGCAGCTGCCCGTGGAAACAGGATCAGCTACAGACGCTGGGCCTGGAGAGTCAGCGGTGTCGGAAGGAACCAAATTCCAAATGGGGTCGGTGCCAGAGCAGCCAACAGGAATTGCAAAAAGGCGACGCTGCCAAAACTGAGGAGTCGGGTGAGAGTGGGCAGCAAGGAGATCCGGGCCGGCAGGGTGGCTCAGCTGGCTGGGCATCGTCCCACGGACCGAAAGGTTGCCAGTCTGATTCCCAGTCAGGGCCCGTGCCCGGGCTGTGGGTTCGATCCCCGGTCAGGGCACGTACGGAAGGCAGCCGGTCAGTGTTTCTCTCTCACTTCAAGGTTTCTCTCCTTCTCTCTAAGCGTGTCCTCAGGTGAGGGGTAAAAGAAGACCCATGTGGTCCATTATGCCTACGGCTGTGGAGAGTCCCCTCTGCAACGCCAAGGGCTGGGTGTGGTTGTCAGCAGAAACAGGGGGGCAGAGGGAGGCGGTCACGGAGGCTGGGCCCCTGAGTCCCAGGTCTGGGGAGCCTGCCGACCGAGCTGAGGGAGGGAGATTATTAATACACATCTTGCCCCTGTCGGGACTGGCCCAGGGGCTGGCATCAGCCTGAGCCCACAGGGAGCGGGGCAGCCAGCTCAGGCGGCCTCTGTGGTGAGGGTGCCAGCAGGGGCCAGATGAAAACTCTCACCGTAATGTTAATTTATTCCTCTGTGGTTTTCTCTTCAGACAAATGTTGGTCTCTTGTGGATTTAGCTTAAAGCTATTGGCTGTGTGGGGCCATGGCCCTACATCCTTGATTTGCTTTAATTTCCAATTCCTTGGTCAGCTGAGTTTCAAGGGAGAGATATCAAGGACCTGGCTACTGGGAAGACACCGTAATGCTTTAGAGAGTGGTCGGGGAACCGCTGCTAGATCCCTCCAGAGCTGAGGGACACCCCAGCCTGAGAATTCATTCTGTCCTACTCATAATACAACAGCAGTCTGCGAGGTCTGAGGGCAGGCACTGAGCCTGTGTCCTTTAACCCGTCTAATCCAGCATCTCCTTGGGAAGGATATTGGCTCTTCCAGGTGGAAAGTTGGCTTGGAGCAAAGCAAGAAGGAAGACAGACCTTGGTTGACTCATGGTGTCACGATGTCTTGCCTGTCTGTTGGATTGGGTCCCCCTAAGGAATTCCCATCCCCAAATCTACCCAGAGACATTAAGCCGGACCCTCTGAAGTGAACTTTGGCCCAAGTAGTAAGAGATCTGCTTCCACCAGGGCTTGGCCGCAGACTAACCCCAAGACTCTGAGGTAGGTCTCACTCCCTGACTCAGTTTCCTCAGCTGCTCCTGAGATAACTTTCAACACTGAGATGAAAAACTAGTGTCATGGCCAAGAATAAAAACATTATGCTAGATATTAAATGTCGTCCAAGAGACAGTCAATTTAATGGTCCCAAAGTGGTTTCAGGCCTCGGAGAGGATTTTACTTCCCAGGGAACTAAAGAAGCTGAGTGCCACCTCCTATTTTTGTCCTGCATTCGAAAAGTCATGAATAGTTAACTGCACGAGTCCTTCTTAAAAACCTCCATGGAGCATCTAAAAATAGCCTCTGGGGGGCTCGAGGGGTATTTCCTCAGGTCCTCCTCTTAATCCTTCAACACTGGTGCTGACGATTTACTGTTACTGTCGCCCACGGACTTGCAGAGACAAAAGCAGGGTCCCTTGGGAGGTGGAACCCAGCATCGACTCACTATATAAACACAGGATGAGAGACGCCACCTCTCTCTGCCTTGGTTTCCCTGCTAGTAAAAGGAGAGAGCTGGGGAAGGCTCCCTCTCCCCAGGGTGCATAAGAATCTCCCCGTGAGTGGGAAGCTTCCATGGATTCTTTGGCAAACAGGGCCTGCCAGCAGCCAAGTGCTATTAGGAAAGTCAAGTCCACACTCATTATGAGCTTCTGCAGCGCATGTCAACCCTGCTGTTTCCTATCTTCAGGCCAGAGTGGGGCTCTTCTGCCAGTTTTCCAACCCAGTGGCATGACCTGAGGCTGTCTACCCATCACAAGCTTGATGGACAAGGGGAAGGAACAGCCCAGCCCCTCTCAGCTGCCTGCCTGTCCTTTCCAGCCACATCTCTGCTTTCTTTATGCTTAACTGGGACAGTAAAGGCCACCTTTCTCTGACTCCCAGCCCATCTCCTTCAGGGAGGCACCCCTTGCAAACAGGCCACCAGCCCAGAGTGCTCCTGTCAACCCAGAAGGAAGGGAGGGCCAGCACATACCAGGCGGCCTCTGTGCCCTCCGCCTTCTCTCCAAACACTCCCAACAATGCAGGGTGATTAGCTGCATCTAGGGCCCCCTGACACCCCTTAACCTGGAAAATCAGGCAGACTTTTCGCGACAGCAATCAGCTCCCAGACACATCGAACCGTAATGTGATTACGCCATTTACCAAAATGCAAAGAGAGATACTTGAGGCGGTTCTGATTAAGGCTGACATTATCCCTCTAACGGGCCACCGCATTAATCAAAGCTGTTGCTATGACTACGGTGATGGTGGGGCCTACCCAACGCGGCCAAGGAAGAGGCCAGCTTTTGTTAGGGACTCACTGGAAGAACCGCTCCTTCCTGCTCGAGAAGGGCTGTCTATTGAAGTCGCAGCAGCAGCCAGAAAGAGAGGCCTCTGTTCTCTTTCACCACCTTGGGGTTTTCTGGTTCCCTTGCTCCAGATGACTTGATAGCACTGTCCTGGGAGAGGTTGGGGCCTGTGTGTTGGGGGTGGGGATGTGGAGGCTGATATGTGGGGCTGTCACAGCCTTCTGCTTTCCAGAAGGTGTCTTAACTGCTGGTGGCCCCCTGGGAATCGTGGGGGGCATGGGAACCCAGGGGCAGAGGGGAGGCATGATCCATGGAGAAGCCCAGCTTTCCTCACAGAGCGAACATTCTGGGCTCCTGCTGCTCTCTCCATTCCAGAGCCTCTAAAGTGTTTGGCAGAGACAAGCCCCTACCATACACCCTACGACAAGGCAGGTAGAAAAACTGAAGCGGGAATGAAACGGATCTGCCCGGCGCGTGTGGAAAACCCCTCGGCCTCTGCTCGGTGCTGCAGGGAACCCGGGAACTGCAGGGGAGGGCACGGGAGGGCACGGGAGGGCAGCGGTGGGCAGTGGGGTCAGGGCCCTCTGAACCTGAGCCGGCCAAGGCAGCCGTCTCAGGCCCAGTGGACAGGGAGCCTGCAAGGTCAGAGACATGGCACACCCCTCCCTCTGCCACAGGGACAGAACATTGCCGCAGAACCAGGAAACCTGGTTTCCAGTCCAAGCCCTTTTGGAATTTTCTCTGGAGCCTTGGTTTTCCCATCTTCAAAGTGGGGACAATGAAATCTACTGTGCCGTCCTCCTGGGAGAGTAAAAGTTCAAATCACTTCACTTGGGGGATAGTGACACGTACACTCCAGAGCACAGATCTTCAAACTTGGCTGCACTGTGGAGCCACCGAAGGAGTTTTCTCAAGTTCTGGTGCCTGGGCCCCAGAATCACACATTCTGGTTTCACTGGTCTGGGAGGTAGCCCGGCCATGGGGGTGTTTCAAAGCTCTCACATGGCTCCAAGGTTGAGAAGATTGCTCTCGAGTGCTCTGGGGAGCTGTACCCCTCTCTTTGGGCATCATTCTCAAAGCTGAGCTATACTTTTAATGATAAGAACTCTGAAAACGAAAACCTTTTGTGAGGATAAAAGTAGAAAATGTATATGGAAGTGCATAAGGTGGTACATTCCAGATTCCTAATTAATGCTTAAGGCCCTCATTAGAGGCCACTGTCTCTATTTCAGGGGAAAGAGCCTTGTCCTGGGGGCTGAGACACCAGACAGCACCTCACCCCTTAGCCATGACTGCACACAGGTTACTAGCTAACAGGGACCATCTGCACACCCGTGGCCTTTCACATGCTTGATCTCGTTTAATTACAGCGATAACCTGGTGAGGCAGGCTCGGGCCACTGCCACCACACTCTGAAGCCACATCACAGGGGATTCAGGCAGTCAGTGGTGGAGCTGGGATTTCAGTCCAATTTTGTCTTGTTCCAAAACTGGAGTTCTTTCTACGACCTTCTTGGTTAGAACTGACCTGAGCCAATTTTGTCATTCACCGTTTACATGCACGAGGTCTTGGGGCCACGGGTCTCCACGTGTCATAATGAAAGCAAGTGTCAGAATTCTGCCACACAGGCTCATTTATTAGCAAGCAGGTGCACAAACAGGCATGTGGCTTGCTCTGTGAGCTCAGTGATATCCAGAACCATTGTCGCTTCAGGCATCCAGCAGAGCCTTGCATGAAAGCTTTGCTCAGGGCAGAGGTGACATATTTTAGCACCAGGATTCAGGTGACCTTGTAGTCAGGCCACAAGAAAAAATTCTCTGATAATCAGCCCAACAAACAGGATCCATCTGGAGTCAAAAGTTCATGGCGCCACTCAATTCAGCTAACACAGGGAGACCTATCATAAGGCTGCCAGAACATTCCAGCTTGGAGTTGACGGAAGTCCCTCCCAATGGCTGTGGGGAAGGAAGAGAGGGGTTAGATCATTCACTGAGCCACCAAATATGCTGGGCATTGCATTAGTTTCCTAGGGCTGCCATAATAAAATACCACAAGGTGGGTGGCCTTCGCAGTTCTGGAGGCCCGAAGTCCAACATCAAGCATGCTCCCTTTAAAGGCTCTGGGGAAGGACACTTCTTTGCCTCTCTCCAAGCACCTGGTGGGTGCCAGCATCCTCGGTGTCCCTGGGTTTGTGGCTGCATCACTCTCATCTCTATCGCTGCTATTACATGGCCATCTTCTCTGTCCACATCTGTGTCCTTTCTTCTCATAGGACACCAGTCATAACGGTTTAGAGGCCCACCCTAACGCAGTAAGACTTCAACTTAACAAATGACATCTGCAAAGACTTTACTATTTTCAGGGAAAGTCACGTCCTTAAGTTCCAGGTGCACATGAATGGGGGGGGTACTATACAAACCAGTACAGGAATCTAAACTGCCCAGCACTGTGGAGAGAGGACACAAAGGTGAACGAACATTGTCCTGTACTTGGGTTGCTGACCCCCCAGCAAGGGAGACCAGCAGGTAGGCATGGGCTCTGAGCCTAGTGGACATGCACACCGCTGGTGCAGCTCACAGGAGGCAGCTCGCCCGCTTAACAGGGTCATGGCAACTTGTGAGCTGATTTCTGAAGGCCTGGCAGAAGGCAGCTGGGTAGAGGAGCTCGGAGGGAGGGAGGTGAGGTGGCTCAATGAGTGATCTAACCCTCGTCATCGAGGGAGCAGGACTGGTTTACTGAGATAGGAACGTGGGGTCTGAGATGGGCAAAAGGTGACAGGTGAAGCCAAACTGTTGGACAAGGGCAGGTCATGTGCCAGTTTAAGAAAGTTGTGACTTAATCCTGCGGGGCTCAGGGAACCTTTGTCATATTTTCAGCAAAGAAGGAACGTAGTAATATTTGCATGTTAGAGCAATTACTCTGAAGCTATAAAAAGGATACACTGGAAAGGTTAAGATTGGAAGTGGGAGATCTAAGTAACAGACAGGGAATGATAAAGGTCTGGCATATGGCAGCAACCGTGGGGACGGAGGGAAGGGAATTGATTTAATACTTATTCAGAGGAGGGAACCAGCAGAGCTTGTGACAGATGGGATGTTGGATGTAAAAAAGGAGTTGCTAGCAGCATTCAAGGTGGTTTGTTTTGTTTTGTTTTAATTTTTGCTTCTTGAGGTCATCCATGACCTATTTGGGAATGGACCAAGGACAGAATCCTGGAGACGGTCAACATTTCAGGAGCAAGAGGAGAAAAACCAGCGAGGGAAGAATTTAGAGAACAAAATGGACAAGACAGGGAAACTGGAACTACACATGGGGAGCATAAAGCAGAGGGCCCCCGGGGCCCCCGAGACCCGGTCGGAGCTGGTGCCCAAGCAGTGGTGCTAGCCTGAGGAGGCGGCTCCAGGGAAGGACCCTGGGAGGCTCAGAACTCCCAGAATGAGGTGGGGTGGGGTCTAGGACTAAATAACTTTATATTGGGTTACTAGCTCCAAGAGCAATGGGATCAGGTTTATTCGTTCAGTTAATGAGGGTGACCCATTCTCCATTCTGGTTTGCCCAAGACAGTTTCAGTTTTTAATACTGAAAGCCTGATGTCCCAAGAAATCCTGTTGCCCCAGGAAAAGCAGGATGGTTGGTCACCCTGATTACAAACATTTCCTGACCACCAGCTACATGCCATGCCCTGTGTTGGATAGTACAGAATTAATAATGCCTGGAGGGAAGATGATGGGTTACAGGTGCTTAAAAGGGAAGCCCTGTGGAAGGGAAGACTGAGCTTCCTCTCTCTCACTGCCAAGGGCAAGTAAAAGGAAGGTGGTTTGAATATAACTTAGGCCAGGGATGGAAAAACACTCTTAGCAAAACAGAGCTGTGGTGCCAGTTCATAAGAGAGGATATTAATAGGAAAAATACTACTTTCTTGTATAAAATTGAGAGGGGCAAGAAGTTATGCTTCGTCAGTCAGTTTTCAAAATAATTATGTTAAGAGGAGAAATAATTTCTCTTATAAGGTCAGAAGGAAAGGAAGAAATCCCTGCAGGATAAAATGTGCCTGGTTTTAGACGCTGCAGAGAAGACCAGTTATAACTTGGAGAAGGAAACCCTTGTCCAGTCTCCCCTTCAATCCCCACCCTTAGTTTCCTGTGTTAGTTTCCTAAGGGCACCCATCCTACAGGAAAGGGGACAGGGAAAAGGGAACCTCTCCTTCCGGCCATCCCATAGGTGTATACAACCCCTAAACCTTTCTATCCACTATTTTATTGGATCCTCACAACAATGTCCCATGACAAGCCCATTTTACGGATCTGGAAACTGAGTTTTAGAGAGGTGATAGTGTTGCTCAGAGGCAGGGATCCCTTCTCCTGGCCAGGTTTTGCTATTCAGAGTCACAGTTTTCCGTTTCCTGCCTTTCTGTGCAAGACATGCTGAGGATCTGAAGGCTGGGTTCCAATCTAGACTCCCCCTTGCAGAGGCTTAGGGTTTGCCCTTTAACCCTGAGGTAGCATCTGCTCTGTAAACAAAAGGAATAACAATTATTTTCCCCATGATGTCACCGTGGAATAAAATAATTAAATAAAAATGATTAAAAAGCAATTGCTAACAACTGAAATCAAATACACAATGAGAGCAAATAACTGTGTTGTAACTTCCCTGGGGATTTAGATATAATTTTAAAAGAAGACCCATCCCTGGATATCCATGCAAGTTAGAGGGAATCATTAGTGAGGTGGAAACAAAAGTGGGGTTTTTTTGATGGTTTCATTAATAAGAAAAAGAGTCGATGTGTATTGCTTGTCAAAAAATGATATTTCAGAAGCATATGGCAAATTAATCATTAAGACTGTCTTATGGCTCAGACCCACTTAGTAGGTTCTCTGTGGTGTGTGTACAACAAACCTGCAAGATTATATTACAGTGACTAGTAAATGATTCACCAGGGTCACTGCCCCAGTATGGTTAGAATCTGGTGCTTTCTCATGCTTTCCCTTCGGTAAGCTTTATTATCTCAATTGTGTTTGCCAATGGATCATGAGAGGTGATGGGACAACTCATTGTTAAAATGTTTCAGAGCCATGCAAAGTATTTTGAGAGGAGGGGGAAGTCACAGTTCCATCTTTGGCAGCAGAAGGGATGCACTGTGATTTTAACAAACGCTGTGGCTGCTGGTCCTTAAGAGTTCAGGATGGGTTTAATATGCAAAGTGACTGGCTGACAGTGTGGACCTGGGGGCTGGGACGCTCTTCTTGCTCCTATCCCCAGGAGCACACAGGCTACAGCTGGGCTCATGCTCTGGGTTTGGTCCAGGAGGACTTTTCTCTTTCATAACCTTTAACCATGGCAAGATGGGAAAAACCATGGAGGTGGCAAATTGAACAAGGCTCACTGGTATGTCAGGCAGGGAGATCAGAGTGGATGAGCTCCAGGTGGTAAGAAAAATTGCAACCTATAGGTAAAGGGCAGGCTTCAAAGGGCAAAAGGACATTATTTGACAAGAAGGCACAAAGACAGGGGATCCAGTGAGGCAGCATAGGAACCTGGGCCTGAGATCCAAGGACACTGAATAAGAAAAACCACAAGCTGGTGCCACCCCTCTGCCCCTCGCTGGGATTGCAAGGATGCCAGATGGCCAGAAAAAAACATGGGATAAGGCCACCACAAGAATGCCACCACCCCTCCACTCCCTACGAAAAATGTCTTACCTCCCTTCTAACCTCTTGCTTCTCATACCCTAACATGGAAAATTCCATGAGCCCACTTTTTTTTTTTAAAGCCCACCTTTTCACACAAGCCTGCTTTGTCCCCAGCTTATGAAAGCAGCCAAGCTGAGCCAGCCCCTGAACCAGCTGAGACTTCTTTTCCTCTCTGCTGCCTCCCTTGTGCTCAAGCATAAGCTTAATAAAATCTGTCTGGAAATTTCTCTGGGGTTACCTCTCAATTTCTATCTTGAGAAACCCAAGAACCCCAATGACAGTAACACCAGGAGAGGTAATGCTTAGAAATTCAGACTGGCAACCCTGAGAAGTGTGACAACCCATAACCAAGTCTCAGAACCTAGAATGGGGGTCAGATTGAGACTGGTCCTAGGGAGGGAGAAGGGAGAAGGGAGAAGGGAGAAGGGAGAAGGGAGAAGGGAGAAGGGAGAAGGGAGAAGGGAGAAGGGAGAAGAAAGAAGGGAGAAGGGAGAAGGGAGAAGGGAGAAGGGAGAAAAGACTCAAGGATGGGTCTCAAACATAAAGATTACCCACGCAGCACGAGGGCCGATACTGCGTCCTAGACGACAGGAGTTGAATAACTCCCTCTTGATCCAAATTGCTACCTTTACAGCAACCTTCACCTTCGCAATATTTTGTTGGGTCCAGTGGCATCCAACACACTCAGCACCCATTCCCATTCAGAGTGGCTGGAAATAGACATTACAACTCCAAAGCTCACTTGCAGCTAGCGACTGCCATCCAAATTAGGTTCCACCGATGAATGTAGTCATGCCACATTTGAGTGGGGAAAGTGAAGTGGAGGCCATCTTCCTGCTATCTTTACTATTTCTCCAGGCAAGAAAGATCATGAGGACAGAGGACCGTGACAGTGATCAGAAGAACCTCTCGCTTCACCGCAAGGACTGGGATTGGCCCACTTCCCTGCTACTGTCCGCTGAAATCCACCCTCACATTCACCCCGGAGACCACGCTTCCCATGGGCTTGGAATTATCTCGTTTTCTTTAATTCTCACAATGAAGCAGGTCTTCTTGTTAGCTCCATTTTGCATTTGGGGACAATGAAGCTTAAAGCAATCATGTAATTTCCCCCCAAATCACAGGGCAAGTAAAGGGCAGGCTCTCCTGCCTGATTTATTGTGCATGTGCCATGTGTCACTTGCCAAGCTAAGACCTACACAGAGTTATTTCACACACTCCTCACTATAAAGGCAATGCCAGCACCAGGAGTTTAGCAGGGGCGGGCTTGGCTTAAGTGGATCTGATTAAGAGAGTTTCATCATTGGATTTCTTTCTTTTCTTTTTTAAGTATGTTTTTATTGATTTTAGAGAAAGAGAAAGGGAGAGGGACAGTAAGGGAGAGAAACATCGATCCACTGCCTCCCACTTGCACCCCAACAGAGGATGGAACCTGCAACCTGGGCAAGTGCTCCAAAAGGGAATCGAACCGGCGACCTTTTGGTGCATCGGATGACACTCAACCAACTGAGCCACACTGGCCTGGGCTGGATTCCTTTAAAATGCTGTTGTCATATCTCTAATAACTAGGACTACCAGATAGAATACTGGACACGAAGTTAAATTTGAATTTCAGGTAACGAATAATTATTTAGTGTAAGTATGCCTTAGGCAATATCGAATATACTTAGACTAAAAAAATTATTTGTTATTTTTCTGAAATTCAGATTTACCTGGGTGTCCTGTGGTTTTATTTACCAAATCTAACAAGTTGCTAACAATAATTAACTCTCTCAAAGAAACGAGTAATGTTGTCCAAAGCCATGATACAGAAAGAATTTCTAAGCATCGCCTGAGATGCAAAGCAAAGCATTCTTATAAGATAATAGTAACAATAGCTAATTTACTGAGTTCCTCTCTACTTGGCAGTCACTTTCTTAAGGCCTATTCCCATCCTATGTACAATGAAGACAGACAGAAACTTGCCCAAGGACAGACAGCTAGCAAGCTGAAGGGCTGGGATTCCAGCCATGGTGGTCAGTCCCTGACACTCGGTGCTTAATCATAACCCACTCTCATAAACAGCAAGGCTCAATTTCCCGAGTTACAGAGGAAATATTCAACTCAGGTTCACATGAACATTATAGATCCCTCTTCACTTCTTTTCCAGATACTGCCAACCTAGGCCCCATTTTCTTCCTCATGGGTGTCATCTCCATGTCCCCCTGGTCTGGTTGCAATCTAACCTGAGCATACATTTTTAAGCTAGTTTTCTTATTTAAAAAGTGTTGTATGTTAACCTTTGAAACTTTTGGAATACAAAAGAGAATACAGAAAACTACAGAAAAGATAATGAAACGTAAAATCACCCTAATTTCCATTTTTAATAGTCTTCCTGTGGACACACATATTTGTTTTTTAAGACACTGTCTGAATCATACCATACACACTGTTTTGTGACTTCAATTAACAAGATATTGTACACCTTTCTTCTTTTCCACAAGTGGTCTTTGAGAATGCTATGGACTGAATTCTGTCCCCCCAGCATTCACATGTTGAAGCCCTTACCCCCAATGAGGCTGTATCTGGAGTAAGGAAGTAATTACGGTTAAATGAGGGCATAGAGTAGGTTGCTAACCCAACGGGATTAGTGCCTTTATAAGAAGAGACACCGGAGAGCTGGCTTTCGGCTCATCCCGCCTCCTGAAGACACAGCAAGAAGGCGGCTGTCTGCAGCCCAGGAAGAGAAGCCTCACCATGCATCTGCCCTGCTAGATCTTGATCTGGGACTTCTAGCTTCCAGAACTGCTCCAAAATGAATTTCTTTTCTTTAAAAAGCACCCAGTCTGTGGTGTTTTGTCATGGCAGCCTGAGCTGACTAATATAGAGAGCATGAGTATTTTAGAACTATTCAATCTGATGGATATACCAACGTTTATTCAACAAATTCCCTATTGCTAATTCTTCACATTGTGTCCAGATTTGCACTTTCACGAGCAATACCTATTAAAAGTAACCTTTCCTGGCTCGTTACCTTAGGATAGAGTCTAGAGGCAGAGTCACTGGGAGAGTGATCAGCTGGCCCAGTTTGCCCTGGGCTGTCTGTCTCGGTTTTTGCACTGAAAGCCCCACATGCCAGGAAACCCTTCCATCCTGGCAAACCAGGACAATTAGACAGGGCATCCCTGGGTCAAAGGCAATGCACTTCCCAAGGCCTTTTTACACACGGCTGATCACCCACCAGACGTGCTAATTGCCACACCCACCATAACAGTTTCCCTTCCAGGCATAGTACCTCATCTGTAATTTACATGAACATGCTTCAGCATAGACAGTGAGAAATACGAGGTGTAAATTAAAATATACCCTAGAAATGGCTAATTAATATGTGAAGTACCCTAATCAGGAATCCACATTCCAGAGGTGTCTGGTTAGCATTTGAAAGGCCCTAATCAGGAGCCCCCACTCTAACTCCAGTGCCTGCTACAAGCACCGTGACAAGTGCTTGCTTTAAATACCACTACCTGAAGCTGCAGATTGAGCTTGTTAATTAGCACAAGGGATATCAGAAATAATGATTCATTGGTGAAACGTGAGCTATTCCAGAACCATTCTGACTTGAATTAACAGAATATTTTGAAAAATCTGGTATCAAAACCAGCAACCTAGCACCTTTGGGTTAATACTTTAGATCAAGAATTCCATTTAACCCCATCAGCCTGACATTTATCAGAGATTTGGAAATGGATGTGTTTTTGGGTTATCACAATGACTAGGGGACAGTGGTTGGTGGAAGGTGGAAGTAGAATTCAGTACCCGGTTCCAGGGTTGATAAATATCCTATGATGCCTGGGAAAGTCCAGCACCCCAAATGCCAGGATACCAGAGAAGTTTAGCCAATGATCAGGACCTTGTGGCATTTTGCCTCAAAGTGAACCTTCTAGGTTGGAGAACCCCAAGAACAAAGGGTCCACACTTCAGTGGGCTTACAAAACAGATCCACTGTCTTTGTGTCTGTTTCCTGGGATTGTGTTGGGTTTTGTTTGTTCGTTTATTATTTTGCTGTTACGTGTGGCTGAATTTGGTTCAGGATTTACTTGCGTTGTAACACATCACCCAGAAGTAAGGTTTGGGGAAAGGAGACCTCGGGCCCTCACCCACCTTTAATCATTGGAAAGCATGAATATTCCACAAAAAGAAGCTGATCCTTGTCAACAGGCAATCAGCCTGGGTCAGGCCACAACAATGGATCTCTTTACAGTTGCTTTATCATGTTAATATCCCTTTCTGAGCTATTAAATACCAAGAAAAATGAAAAGCAGCGAAAACGAAACTAGTAAGCTCCTCGGTTTTATTTAAAACAAAGCATAAGGCAAATCTGTCTGATACTACTGTTGGCTGAAAAATATGCCTGACGAGTGTGAGAGTGTATATATGCATGTATTCATTTTGTTTAACTCACAGACCAAATTCGATCCTCAAACAGTTAGGCTGAAACTCAGAAGCAATGTCACTGCTGGTGGGGAAGAGATCCCCCAAAGAGACATCTCCCCTTTTCCTCCCTCCTCCCTTCCCCCTAACCCACCACTAAAGAAAGGCTTGTGTGTAGAAGGCATACACCCACAGCAGAATCCCCCGGAGGGTCCTTAAAACACAGATCACTGGGCCCTACCACCAGACGTTCTGATTCAGGAGGGCTGGGGTGGGCCTGAGAATCTGCATTTTTAACAAGCTCCCAGGTGCAGCTGATGCTCCTGGTCCTGGAAATACACTTTGAGAGCCATTGCTCTGGTTCTCAAACCTGGCTGAACAGCAAAAACAACAAACTTGACTGCACATTAGAATCACCCGGGGAGATTTTAAAAGGATCAAGACTTGGTCTTATTAACCTAATCATAGGAGTAATATTCCAGCTATTCACAGGTCCCACTAGATTGGGGGTGGGGGGAATTACATGGGGAATGTCCACCAGGGGGCAGGAATCTTGGGAGGCATCCGTCTACCACACCAAGGAACCTAACTAACTACAAGTATCTTCATGGTGATCTTTGGCTAAAAGGCACAAATACTTTTCAGCTATCATTTTCTACCAAAATGAGTCTAGGACTTGTGCATAATTAGACTACATCAAGTCAGTTCATAGCACTAGTATGGGAAACCATGGGGGCAGACCTGTCAGAAGACTTCTGAGCTCCATCCAAACCATCTGGGTGAATCAGTCCCCTTTCTCAGTGATGAAGACATTTGTAAGCCTCTCCCACCAAAAGGCAGGTGGAGCTTGACACCCAGAAGAGTAAAAAGAAGCCCATTTGCTCAATGATCTGTTCACCAGATTTGAACTACTTGATACATGACCTAGTTCCAAATTATACCAACTTTACTCATTTATTAAAATTTATCATAAAGAATATTCTGCTTGAGTATATCCAATAAGTGTAATATATTCTGCTCTATAAATTATCAACATTTCTCCCCTTCTATTAGAAGCAAAGAATACCTGCTAAGTGAGCACATGAAAGGTATTTCCATATCTATAATTTTGAGCACCTCTGCCCCAGGAGTCCAATTTAAATTATCCCTTGGGAAGAAACTATCAGAATAATTAGGGACCTGGAATTCACACCCAACTGAAATAGCTCTATAAGCTACAGCAGGTTATTATGCACCCCAAGGAGGTGTCTTTACAACCCCAATGATCCTTTAATTTACAGGAATCTTCCCATTATCTTTCTTAGGCTTTTACTCAAATTATCAGGATTTTTTGTTCATTCATTTGTTGAATAAATATATTTCAAGCACCAATTATATGTCAGGTGCTCAATAGAGAGACAACAATGGACAATAGAAATGTCCTCCTTTGTGGAGCTTTCAGTACAGCAGAGACAGATAGTCAACAAATACCACAAATCAATACATAATTGCAAATCCTGATGACTAATAGGAAGGGAGAGTATAAGAGAAAATAAAACCATGTGGCTGTGCTGGTTATAGAGTGGAAATCATGAGTTTGGACATTTTCTCTTTCTTTCTACCTATGCAAAGGTTGATTAGGAAGAGACACCCAAGAAAATGAAATCAGGATTTTGAAGAGATGTCTGCACTCCCACACTCACTGCAGCACTATTCACAACAGCCAAGACATGGAAACAATCCAGTGTCCATCGACAGGCGAATGGATAGAGAAAATGTGATACAGGATGGCGGCAGACTGAGTGGAAGCTACACGAACACTCTCCCAGGACCAAACTGGAATTACAACTAAACTATAGAAAAACTATCCTGAATAATCAACTGCAACTGAAGACAAGCTGGAGAGCACCCTCATAACCAAGGAGGAAAAGTGGAGACCACATAGAGGATGGTAAGAAGTGCGGACCCGAGAGGCCTGGCTGGGCTCCCGCAGGCAGCAGCTGAAGGTCCAGAGGGATGCCTCAGCTGTGGGGGGTTCCCATTGAGGACTCTGTGGCCTAAATCCGAGGCTGGGCTTCCCAGCCAAGAGCACCAGAACCGAGAAAGGTGCTCACATAACATCTGGCTGTGAAAAACAGCCAGGTTTCTGTCTGCCAGGGAGAGACAGCTGGAAATGCAGGCACCCTCTTAAAGAGCCAACAAACAAAGTTTCATGTGCAGCCACTCACCTTGGGCTTCAGCAGAGGGAGGGCAGAGTGGACTGGAGCTGTGTGAGGAGAATCTAGGGTTGTGGGCCCTGTAGATAGAGCTCAGAGGGCACCCCTCTGGACTCCAGTGCCGAGTCATTCCTCCATACTGCAGAGGCAGACATTTACCTTCCAAGCAGCTTTTGCCTAAGGGAGAAGCAATTGCCCCACCCTGCTGGAGAACCTCTCCCCTACCCTGTGGAGTTTCTACAGGCTGAGGCTCATTATGAGAATCAGATTAATCAGCCTGCAGGCAGAGACAGACTTCAGAGTGCTTTCAAGTCTTTGCCTGATCTGATTCTGGACACAGGCATTGGAAAAGCAGACTTTGGTGGGCATCTTGGTCATGCCTAAATACACCCAGCCCCAACAGAGGGGATCTCAAGCTGTGGGTTGTTAATAGCTCCAAACAGGGTACTCAAGGCCAGTCACAAACAGCGTCTGACATTGGCCTGCACCAGAGACCTTCCAAAAAGACTGAGAGTCCTAACAGGTCTACCTAATACATGGAAACAAGCCCAAATAGGCAGCCAAAATGAGGAGACAAAAAAGCAAGCCCCAAATGAAAGAACAAGAGAAGTCTCCAGGAAAAAAGCTAAATGAAACAGAAATAAGCAATCTATCAGATATAGAGTTCAGAATACTGATTGTAAGGACGCTCAACAGTATAAAAAAAGATGTGGAAATTATGAAGGAAATTAAGAATAACATAGCAGAAATAAAAAATACATTGGAAGGAATAAACAGAAGATTAGAGGAAGCTGAGGATTGGATCAGTGAATTAGAAGACAAGGTAGAAAAAAATCACTCAATCAGAGATCCAAAAAGAAAAAAACAATTTAAAAACAGGACAGTCTAAGGGAGCTGTGGGACAACATGAAACATAACAATACTCGTAGTATAAGAGTGCCAGAGGAGGTCGAAAGTAAGCAAGGGTTAGAGAACCTGTTTGAAGAAATAATGGCAGAAAATTTCCCTAACCTGGTCAAGGAAAATTCATGCAAGTTCAGGAGGCACAGAGAGTCCCAAGCAAGAAGAATCCAAAGAGGCCCACACCTAGAGACATCATAATTAAAATGTCAAAAATTCAAGACAAAGAGAGAATCTTAAAGGCAGCAAGAGAAAAGCAATCTGTTACCTACAAAGAGGCTCCCATAAGGCTGTCAGCTGACTTCTCATCAGAAACTCTACAGGCCAGAGGGAATGGCATGAAGTATTCAAGGTAATGCAAAACAAGGATCTGAAACCAAGACTACTCTATCCAGCAAGGCTATCATTCAAAATAAATGGTGAAATAAAGAGCTTCCCAGACAAAAAAAGGCTAAAGGAGTTTATCACCACCAAATCAGCATTGCAAGAAATGTTAAAGGGACTGCTGTAATTAGAAGTAGAAATAGAAGCATTGTAAGAAATATTAAAGGGACCACTGTAATAAGAAGAAATAGAGAGGAAAACATAGGCATAAAAAATTAAAATGGTAATAAATAAGGACCTATCAATAATAACCTTAAAGACTTTAAGAGAGAGATCAACAGCAATACAGTTATAGTCATGGGCTTTAACACCCCACTGACTCCACTGAATAGATCTTCCAGACAAAAAGCCAATATTATCTAACCCTACAACTTAAACTATTAGCTCCCCTGTGAAGCAGTCCAGACTGGGGCTTTTGTTTGCTGGGAGTTTTTTTTATTACTGCTTCGATTTCATCAGTTGTTATTGGCCTATTCAGGTTTTCTGATTCTTCCTAATTCAGTTTTACATGATCTCACTCATAGGTGGAATCTTATAAACAAAATAGACTGAGGAACAAAATAGATACAGAGACATAGAAGCAAGGAACAGACTGATGAATCTCAATGGGAAGGCGGGGTGGGGGAGTGGGTGGGGAGAGATTAATCAAATAATTTATATGCATATATGCATAACCCATGGACACAGACAATAATGTGGTGAAGACTTGGGGGGGCAGATTTTGGGGAGAGGGGATCAATGGGGGGGAAAAGGGGGGACATCTGTAATACTATCAACAATAAAGATAAATTTAAAAAAAGAAAAGAAAATGTGATACACACACAAATATTCAGCTATTAAAAAGAAGATCCTGTCATTTGCAAAACATGGATGGATCTTATGCTAAGTGAAATAAGTCAGGCAGAGCAAGACAAATACTATATGATATACTTATATGTGGAACCTAAAAAAAGCCATACTCAGAGAAACAGAGTAAAGTGGTAGTTGCCAGGGGCTGGGGGGTGGCTGAAATGGGACAATGTTGCTTAAAGGGTACAAACTTCTAGTTATAAGATGAATAAATTCTGGGAATGCAATGTACAGCATAGTGACGATAGTTAACAATACTGCATTAATGCTTGAAAGTTGCTAAGAGAGATCTTACATTTCTCACCACTCACACAAAAAAATGTAACTATGTGAGGTGATGGATATGTGTATTAAATCATCACATTGTATACCTTAAACTTACACAATGTTATCTGTCAATTATATCTCAATAAAGCTGGGGGAGGGGAGGGAGAGGAAGAGACACCCACCTTCCTGGGAAAGCAAAGGATAATTAGAAATGTGACTACCTATCTGAGGGGTAAAGGATCTACTTAATCAAGTTTATTTCAGGAATTAGAAAAAAAGCAGGTCAGTTGTGTGACCTTGACCTTCCACTCACCTCATTTCAACTGGAAAAGCTAGAGCCCCACCAACTGTCTCTACCTCCTGATATTACCTGCCCCATCAATCTCTGCTGTAAATCAGCTAAACAAGAAGTGCTGAAACCCTTATAAATAAAAAAGTAGAGAAATCTACTCTGATTATATTTTATGCCCATGAAAACCGTGTATGAAAATCAAGAATTCCTCATGTTTAAATATTTACCAAACACAGATAAACCCTAGGTCTTAAATAGAACAGTGTAATTTAGTTCAATTTCATTCACTCTAAAATAAGGATTCTCCACTGTAATTATCCAGGTAAAGTCAGCTACTCTCTAAAACCTTCCTTGATTCCCCCAGGCATAGTTATTAATAGTTATGTCCTTCCCTGTGCTCCCACAAGACTTCCATCACAGCTCTTTTCAGCATTGTACCATAAATATCCTGAGGTCTTTGAAATTACTTTTCTGGCTCTCTTACTCAACGGAGGCCCTTGAGGAGAACAGCTTGGTCTTACTCATTTGGGCATCCTTTGTACCCAGCAGAGTGCCAAGTTCACAGTAATAAAACTCAATAAACGTTTGAGTAAATAAATAAGAGGTCTTGCATACATCAAATCTTACAGCAAATGGAGGAGGGTGACATTTGACTTTGACTTGGGCCCTGAAGGAGGGGACAGCCATGCAAAGATCTAGCATTCAAGAGACAACTGCAGCCCTAGCCAGTTTGGCTTAGTGGTTAGAGTGTCGGCTGGTGGACTGAAGGGTCCTGGGTTCGATTCCAGACAAGGGCATGTACCTAGGTTGCAGGCTCAATCCCCGGCCCGGATTGGGGCATGTGCAGGAAGCAATCAATCGATGACTCTCTCTCTCTCTTCCTTTCCACTCTCTCTGAAAAGCAATGGAAAAAATGTCCTTGGGTAAGGATTTAAAAAAAAGAGAGAGAGAGAACTGCAACTGTCCAGGTTGTATGGGGAGGAAAAGTGATATAGAAACAGGTCCCGGGGACAGTAGAAGAGCGGAGAAGATGAGAGGAGAGCATGCAGAACTTGAGCGACGGCACACTCCAAGGGAGGAAATGTTCACGCAGCAGCTGGTGGTGCAACTGGCTGGAGCAGAAAGAACGCAAGAGGAAAGAACAAAAGTAGCCTTCCAGGCCACGCTCACCGCGCTCACGGACTTGGCCCTTGCTCAGTGAGCCACGGGGGCTTCTGACACGGAGGCCAGGGCTGAACTTCAGAAAGCGTGTGGTGGGGGAGCTGAACTGAAAACGATGGAGGGAAAACCCAACGTCAAGGGCACCGGGTGGGAGGCTATTGAAATGACGTAATGAGTGGTTATAAGGCTCTCCTAAGGCAGAGGCTGGGCCGGGAGGGAGGGGACAGGACAGAGTGAGGTGAAAGTACACAACAGTTCCCCAGAACAGCATTAAAGACGGCCAAAACTATGGCTCAAAATAAATAGTTCTCTTCTGGAGCAGAGGCGGCAATGGGTCTACGATGTTTTCACTTAAACCTGTACTTCTTAGATGGCAAGGACAGCAGCTGGCCAGTAGTAAATTGCCCCTGATCTCTTCTAGATCCGGCCATTTCACTCCTCTGCCCAGAGTCTGAATAATAACTGTTCTATCCTTCCAACGAAAACAATGTCATTGACTGAGGCGAAAATATCAGAAATAGAACGGTTTGATTTTTGTGGATGGAGTTTCATCCGATAGATTAGAATTCATCTATTTCTTTCCCACTTGACCCATCAGCCCAACTACCTGACCTTGAAAAGCCATTTTCTTCCGCTTTTCAGCACAATTTTAAAAAATCAAAGTGTTTTTAGAGTTGGAAAGACAAACCTAGGAATGAGGCTTGTAGCAGAGAAAGGGTAATCGATCTGTTCAAAGAACCAGTGTTCTCCTGATAAGACTGAAGGGGTACGGCTGAGGCCCACCCCCTGAAGACTATGAATTATGCAGTGATAGGAAGGGAACTAATGTACTCTTTAAACACTGAACGTAGTGTTGTGGACTTAACAATGAACAAGCCCGGCTGGGTGGGGCTCAGCGGTTGAGCATCAACCTAGGATCCAGGAGATCACGGTTCGAGCCCCGGTCAGGGCACATGCCTGGGTTACGGGCTCGATCTCCAGTCAGGGGCGTGCAGAAGGCAGCCGATCAGTGACTCTCATCACTGCAGTTTCTCTCTCTCCCTCTCCCTTCCTCTCTCTAAAATCAATAAAGATATATTTTTTAAAAACACACAACAATGAACAAAATAAGACAATCTGGACTTCAGGGTACTGACGCAGGAGAGAAAGACCCCAGTCTTCCAACCAATCTTTGGAACAGGAAGTAAAAGAGGGGGGGTAAGAGAGCCCGTCGGGCATAGATTTAAGAAGTGAAAGAGAAAGAGGATGGCTTGGTTCCTGCCACTGAGTAATTCAAAGCTTCCAACTGGCTGAGTTGCGTGCCAAGAATGTGCTACAGGTGTGCCACAAGACCTTACACCCCCAGGCCTTTGGGGCTGCTGGAGATCCCCACCTCTGGCCAAAAGCAGCCTTATTTGGGACTCTGCAGAGGGTGACCCAAGATGAGCGAGATCTGTCTGTACGTCCCACAGTCCCTGCAGGCAGGAGTGTAATAAGCACCACTGAGCACTGGTTTAGCCTCATTGTGCTGGGCAGAGCCAGGAGAAGACCCTCCAGCTGAACAGCCACACCAGCAGCTAGACATGGAGCCCAGACTGCCGGGCGCGGATGAGTGGCCCATGGATCTTCTGAAGGAGTTTGTGTTCCCGGTGGCCAAGGAGCACGGTGCAGAACCCAAGGTGCCACCTGCCTGTGTTAGAGAAATGGGAGCAGGAAGGTTGAGCTCCTGGTGGCGGCCTTCTCGTGTATTTGGGATTTCTGCCTATTTGTATCGATGTGTCCTTTCAGTGGTGACTGCTCTAATGGTATGTGACAGCCTGCACACTAGAGTCACCTTAATATTTTGAAATATTAGATATAAAAAAAGTTCAATTAGATTTGGAAAACATTTACATTATCGCAAGAAATTTCAGCATGAAATTTGTCTATAAAAGTAAAAGTATGAATTTTGGAACAGTTGTAAAACAATTGTTTAAATAAGGTTTAATGACCTTCTCTTGCAAAGTTACTCTTCGGGGGTGAATGTCCAAATTTTGAAGAGATCATGAATAAAACCTTTTGATTGAGAATGAGTACAGCCATTTCAAGAGCCAAGCTTGATTTTTTTTTTTTAAGTTACATTTTCAGAAGCAAACTCATTTTCTCATTTAAAACATTGACTCTATTTGGGTGTTTTATGAAAACCTAATATCTAATATCTTTATTTTTAATTTTCCTTGTATTTGCATGACATAAAAATAAAAATGATTTTTTTCACGCTCTCTCACATAAATGCCCCAGAACCCCTTCAGTCCACATAATGCGTTGTAAGAATATTGCCATTTCCCGTATGAGCCATGACTCAGGGGTAATCCCCAGCTTTTGAGCACCTGGGGTAACAATCAGCTTAGGTAGGGGCTCCTTCCAGCACTATCTTGCACTGGGTGAGGAAGTTTAGAGGGCAATTTCCCTTGAGGAAATTGATTCAATGTACATATTTTTAAGTTTGCATACTCTATCAAGAACATATCCATTGCGTCAAGAATGTTTCCTAAGAAATCTAATCCTCAGCTATGGATCTCACTCTCAGGATTCTTGCAAGAATCCCATCTTGGGAGAATCGCACGTGGATTCCCCAGACCTCAGGCTCTGCCCTCCATCGGGAAGACACAGAACAATCTGGGGGCCCTGCACTCTCCCAGGTGTTTGATATGACCAAGCCACGTTTTCTTATTTGGTCATTTGACCACTTAAAAAAACACAACACAGCAACCTAATTTTAGCATATTCTTTGGCTAATTTCACTATTTTCATTATCTTTTAAAATATGTTCCCTACCAACTTTTTCAGCTTATTTCTCATGTTTTATTTCTTCTAGTCCCACCTCGCTGTGAAATGGGTAGATTGGAGATAGGAAGGTACTCAGAAATTTTCAGAAAAGACATCAACCATATAGATGACGACCCAGGTCAGAGAAACATGCAGTCAGGCCCAGGCCTCAGGAAGCCTTGCTGAGCGTCTCCGAAGCTCAGTGGTTGTTCGACTGCTCTTCGCTAGGCCCCTGCACGTGCTATTGCTGGTCGTTACTATGACCCTGACTATAGATAGGTATTAGCAGATCTAACTTACAGGTAAGGACACCGAAGCTCAAAGTGACAGCAATTGCCCAAGGACACGTCTGTAGCGAGCAGGTATGTCGGGAGTTAGTTAAATCTGGCTGATTTTGAACCTGTGCTTTTTCTATTTCCTCAGTGCTCCTCAAACTTTAATACCGTATGCTTACAAGTCATCGGGACATCTTAAAATGCAGGCTCCGATGTACTTGGTTGGGGGTGGGGCCCGAGAGTCTGCATTTCTAACAAGCTCCTAGGTGAGACAGATGCTGCTCCCCAGACCACACTTGAGGGAAAACGTGCACGTGGTCTTAGCCAGGCCCCTCCGGGGACACTGGCCGCCAGGAGACGGCCCAGGGAGAGCTGTCGAGGTCATCATTTATGCTCAGTTCGCCTGCTTTCCCCGACTGGCTTCTGATCAGGGTTCCAATAGATGGCTAGCAAGAGCTAATTACAATCCGGGCTAACACACTGTGTCAGTTGTTACTCATTAACAAATTATGTTCCTGACAAACTGCTCTAGTGTGGTGCCCTAAGTACCGTAATTAAAATCTTAGAAAGTTGCATGTGGGCCTAATTGATTTCCTTAATGTATTACTCAGACTAAACATTCCATTATTTCGTGTCTTGATGTTTATGAAGGGGCAAACTGCTGCTGCCACCCAGGCGGCAGGGGGACAGTCTCTGGGTGAACAGGGGAGCTTGCCAGCTCTGGGGGCCTGCTCACTTCCCCAGCAGTGCCACACGGATGTTCAAATGACAGTGGTGGTGGCTCTCCACCAGGAACATTCATGCAGAAAGGAATGGAGGGTAATTTGATTTGTGTTTATAATTTGTGTATCCTCCTGGCATTTCCAAACTTTGGGAATGTTAGGATGGCTCTCTAGTGTACCCGTGGAGAAATAGAGAGGTGCTTCCCGAGGCTGTCACAGCCCCATGTCCCAGAGGCTCTTCCTTTTAGCCCTGAGCACCACAGGGCAGACAGGGAGAGGGAGCTAGGGACAACGTCTACGCTTTATCTAAAGATGTGTCTGGTGCATACAAGTCCAAGTGTATTTGGCAAATCTGGAATAATAGATACGGCCAATATCTGTACTGAAAGCCACTGAATTAGGCTGTACGTAGCCATCCTTCATGTGTTTGAAAGCCTCTTAGTGAGTCCCTAGCATGGGCAAGGCCCAGTGCTTGACTTAAAAATATATATATATGCAAAATAATTACAAACCTAATAGTGGCAAACACGTATTATATGCCAGGCACTATTCTAGGAAGCTTCAACATATTAACTCATTTAATTCTTGCTCAATTCCTATGAAGTCATATCAGCCCTGTTTTACAAAGGAGAAAACTGAGGCAACAGAAAAGGTAAGGGACAAGCCTAAGGTCACACAGCCAGGATTTAGATCCAAGCAGCCTGGCTCTGACTGCTTCCTGGAACCTTTCTATACTGCCTCTCTTAAGTGTAATAATAATAGCTAATGAGGGCTTAGCATGTTCTTATGAGTAATTTTATACTCTCAAAACCCTAATGATGTAGGTATTGTCGTTATCCCCATTTCACTGTTGAGGAAACTGAGGCCCTGAGAGGTTGCTTAACTGCCCCAAGGTCTCACAGCTTGTAAGTAGCAGAGTCAGGATTTGAGACCAGGCCCTGAACCTATATTTTTAATCTCCATGCATCTCAGCTAGAACTAGCAGAGATCTGAGAAATCGCATAGGGATCTGGGGCCTGCACAGGTCAACCGATGTAAATAATTAAACTCCAGGTGAGCTTGCCCTGTATTTCTAACAGATGGAAAGTAAGGTCCAGGCAAAAAAGTGCAGAGCTGGGATGTTAAGGCAGATGGTGTGATGCCCAAGGCTGCCCTCGACCTCTGTGTTCTCAGGCCTCTCGTACCCCCGCGGTTCTCTGACGCTGTTTCCCCGCCCTCCGCCCTGCTCTCCCTCTCTGAGCATTCAACACCACGGACGGACTGCAGTGTCTGAGGACAAACCTAACAGATTAGCAATGTGTTCCTTTATCTGCTACACACTATATGTTGAAGAATCTAAAATGTGATTAATTTTGGAACTTCCCTTTCATTTTTTATGAGGGCACACATCAAAAAATGCAAATTATAAAAGACAGGCATTTCCCCCACCCTTCTGATTCTGGGGGGAAAAAAGTGTCAGTTGTGAGGTCTTTCAGAAAAATTGGACTATTCTGTTTGCCGGAACAGGAGCCTGGGCTTTTTCAACAGGTTACGTCTCCCTCTGGACTGACACACTAAACAAGAATGCCCATCACCCGCTGGCTGCGCCGTGCATGACGGGCTTCCCCGGTGTTTTCAAGCTCTCTCCTAGGTTCCCGAACCACAGCTCGATATGACTCACCCCCACTACCCTCTGAGTCACTTCCCGTGTCACTGGTTCACAGGCTCCCTCACCACAAGCTGCATTATTTCCACCTTTCTCAGACCACTGCCATCGCATGCACCCCAGTGCAGGCCTCCAGATCATTTTGCTCAGAGACTTCTGCCCCAGGCATCACACATTCCTTTCCCTCCAGTTTCTGTGCTTGATCCAGGTGCCATCCTTGGGGATCTCCTTCTTTGAGCTGTTTCTACTCATTTATTAAGCACGTTTTCCTCTCAGGTAAACCAACTGTGTATCCTTCCATCGAAATGTCCCACTGGGAAAACAAACTGGCTTTCCATTCATCACTTTTTATATATAATATTCTTGAACTGTTTTTAATGCACAAATGTATAAATACATATATTTATATTTGAATATTAGCAGCCAATACTGTATATTTTTAAAATCATATTGCTAAGCAAGAACTGAGTTTAAGTTCAAAGAACCGTGTAGACTAATCATCCCTGCACACTCCACAGTCAGTTCCTGCGCGGGATCTTGGCGCACTGATGACTTGGCTAATAAAAATGCCGTCTGAAGTTAATAATCGCTCCTGGGTAGTGCTACCTTTTCAATGAGAGTTCTTAAAAACACCTGACAGGCCTCGGTTGCCTGTGACAGATTTTTCCCTCTGCACAAGCCTCCCTTTGCAAGCAGAGAGGGAGGCAATGCAATCGTCAGGAAAGCTTCAACCATTCTTTTCGATTTATTTGATATATAAGAAAACATCTGGTTTAGGGTGTGTGTTCCGAATGCAGACTATTTGTGAGGCAGGCATGATGCTGGTACTTAATAAAGAGAGAATTTCTTTTCTCTGGAACTGCCATTGGGAGGTTGCTGGCAGTTTTCAGTTTTGGGAGGTTGAGAGAGCTCTTAGAATCTTTGGAACAGATACATTCCTTTGGTGTTTTTGGAAAGTTACCAGGATTGGCCCTGTAGTTATAATAAACACAGGGCAGGGCAAAAGTGGGTTTACAGTTATTCATATGGAAAATAATACCATTAATAAATAATCGTGCAAGAATAAACTCCACCTTTCATGTCCTCACAACTGTAAACCTACTTTTTCCCCATCCATTGTCCTTGGTGACTGCAGGGAAATCACCATAAACCTGAACGATGTTGCAGATTATGATGCCAAGTGTCCTGCCCACTGATGTCAGTGGGGCATCTTCAGCCAGACCATGCCCGGAAGCACGTGCCTACATGGGGACCGAGAGTAGTAACGCTGGTATTTAAAGATTGAATAGCATCAACCTTTTGAAATGTATTTTCAACTATTTGGGTTTGTTGACAACTTTCTTGATACACTTTTTTTTAAAAAGATATTTTAGAGAATATTTTATATTGTACATAGTATTCCAGTAACACATATCAGAAATATCTAACATAAACAAGGGTTTCATGAAGCAATACATATCCTTATTACATGTAATGCTGATATTTCTTTATATTTTATCTCATTGTTTTTAATGCTGGTCATGTCCCTGTGAATTCATATTATGATGACCTGTTAATGGGTCGTAATTTGCAGTCTAAAAAACATCCACTATTGTGATTGCTTTATCTGGGTCCAGGAGTCAATCTGTGGCATCCAAGAGATTTGCAGCCTTCAACTTTGAAGTTTAGAGACCTATAATGATGACAATAGTTGACTTTAAATCTTTCAAAACAGATATTATATGATGTGCCAGTGAGTTATTATAGTTGTGCCAGTGAGTTTCAGCTTTAACTCCAGGGGTGCCTGGGGTGGTCAGCGGGCATTCTCATCTGAAGCCCATCCACCACTGCTTCTGCCATCTGCATCTCAGCCAAGAGTCAAAGCTTTGCTAATTTGCACTCAGAATGTCAAAAACGGGTTTTTATGGTAGAAAGTGATGTCCTGTTGATCAGCAAAAAATGTCAGAAATGGACTCTTATTAGTGAAATTAAAAGTATTCTTTGGCCCACCTTGCATGGCTCAGCGGTTGAGCATCGACCTAGGATCCAGAAGATCACGGTTCAATTCCCGGTCAGGGCACAGGCCTGGATTGCAGGTTCCATCCCCTGTGGGGGGCATGCAGGAGGCAGCCGATCAATGACTCTCTCATCATTGATGTTTCTATCTCTCTCTCCCTCTCCCTTCATCTCTCTAAAATCAATAAAAAATAAAAAGTATTCTTTGTCACATATATTATAATTTTTAAGTAGTGTGTTTTTTTTAAAAAAGGAACACTTGTAATGAAGATGTTTCTAAGACTACTTAAAAAATATTTTTAATGTGTGGACTGGCTAAGATATCTCCACCCTTGGACAATTAGGGTGTCAGAATCCAGAGAGCTCAGCAGCCAACAACCCCAGGGAGACTTGATTGTTGCCAAAAGACTCTACGTGCAGCACCAGCGTGTGGCCATTGATGTGACATATCCTTGTCTGATAGTGACTGAGAGGGTGACAGGCTCCTGCCTCTGTAGTCTTGGCTTTTGTCTCCAGTGAATGGAAGTTCACTGGACCATCCGAAAGGCCAGACAGAGGCTGTGATTTCATCAAGCTTCCAGAACAGACAGCGTGAGCTGTTCTGTGCCTGCTTGCTAGTGAGTGTGTGTTTAGCACACGTCTGCTGTGTGGCAGGAACTAGTTTGAGACTGGCTTTCATTACAACATGGTAGTGAGATTATGTGGGAGTGTCAAACTATCGCCCACCTCAGGCTTCCTTGGGGTTACCAGTGTTATCTTAAAAAAACACAAAAAAAACCCTAAAAGCTGTGGTTGCCAAATTGATTAAATCCAGTTACAGGCCCCTTCTGCACTTGCAAATGTGGGAAGCGAGGGATGCTGGAGAAGCAGGTCACTTTGGTGGGAATAGCTGACAAACTCGACCAGCAGAACAGTTATGTAGAGCAAGTGGGTGTTCTCTTGACTCCCAGGATCCCTTGGTGAGGGAAACCCACCAGAGGAAGGGCCTTCAAAGGATAGGAACTTAGGGTCATTTTACTTTAGATCATAAAAGGAAATATGGTCTTATTTGGTGCTAGGAGGCTGGTGAGTCCTGGAAAACCGTAAGTCACGTTTGGAATCGCAGTCTGTGACAAGGAGGATTTTGTTGACGTTCCACTCTATTTAAAGGTTGGTGTTTTAGTTACGAAGTTCACTTTCTCTGGATAATATTGTGGCAGGAAAAATGGTAGGACTCCATTTAAGTCTAAGATATATCCACTGCTGGGTCTCAGGCCTTCATGATGAGCCAGACAAAGGGACAGGCCAGGGCTGAATAAACCACAGGGAAGGGGCTTTCTGATCTATGGGGCTACGCAGAAGGAAGCCAGTGGAGAAGGTCTGAAACGTGTCTGAGAGATGGGGTTGAAATCACAGGTTTGGGATCTGCCTTGTGTATCACTCCCCAGCCATGTTCTTGATTTTGTAATTTAACTCTTCTCACAATCATGTTGAGAGTAAAAACAAAGAATTTATGCCTGTCTTCCTTTTTAAGTATAAAACAGCCCAGGCAGGCGTGGCTCAGCGGTTGAGCATCGACCTAGGATCCAGGAGATTGCGGTTCGACTCCTGGTCAGGGCACTTGCCCGGGTTGCGGGCTCGATCCCCAGTCGGGGGCGTGCAGGAGGCAGCCGATCAGTGACTCTCATCATTGATGTTTCTATCTCTCTCTCCCTCTCCCTTCCTCTCTCTGAAATCAATAAAGATACATTTAAAAAATAAATAAATAAATAAATTACTGTTTTGGGTTTTTTCAGATACATTCCCAGAAGTGGAATCCCTGCGTCATGAGGCAGTTCCACTTTTAATTTTTTGAGGACCCTCCATACTGCTTCCCACAGTGGCTGCCCCAGTCTGCATTCCCACCAGCAACGCACAAAGGCTCCCTTTTCTCCACACCCTCGCCAGCACTTGTTGTTTGTCACTGTTTACCTTTTAACTGACAAAGAAAAACAGTGAAAACTACAGAAACTGTGGTAGAACTTTACTTGCTCTTCTGGTCCTGTTTGTACCCACCTACGGTCCGTCACATAGCTACCGAAGAAACCTTCCCAGTCGGATGAGGGTCTGAAATCACTTTCAACACCCCTACTAGACGCTGGCTGTTCCATCAAGTAGTATGTGTAAAACTTTAAGTTGACAATTAGTATAACTGCGGATGGCTTCTGATTTTTTAAAATTCTGTGGATTGTGTTTATTATTTTTTAATTTATTGTTGAAAGTATTACAGGTGTCCCCTTTTTGAGGATTGTGTTTAAACACTTCAAAAGTATGTGCCTGATTTTGAGGTACTAAGCATATTACACAGTTGTCACTTTATTGAACATGTACAACAGTCCCATGAGGTTTATAAAGCACACCCTTATATAGCTTCTGCTGCTAGAATTAAAATTGATCTGTTATCACACACACACACACACACAAAAAAAAGAACCTGAGACAAGGGCTTGGGTGCAAGGAGTTCATTTAGGAAATAGTCCAGGAACGTGAGGGCCGGACAAGTGGCAATACAAGAGTACAATGTCAAGCTGGCCACTGCTGTGTTACCAGGGCTCGCTCCACTAAGGCTGTCCAAGGAGCCGTATAGAATATGCCTCATTTATGCACCAGCTCTCACCCCCCAGGAGCAAAGGGGTGCCCCGCTGGGCTTTAACTCCCCTGCCCTTTGGGGTTACTTGTGCCGGAGTGGGTCTCCACAGCCGTCTCACCGCGTGGCGTCCGAGAAGCCCCAGGGCAGGCAGAGGAGACGCAGGTGAAGCGAGGCCCCGTCAGAGCATAGCTGCCCAGCGGGGCCGGAGCACAGGGTGGGCTGAGAAGAGGCGAGGAGTGAGGGGCACGCATAACCCTCCACGCAGCCCCTCTCGTGCGCTGCTCAGGTTTCCGCTCCCGCCCTCCCTCAGTCCCAGTCGCCCTGCAGCCTTCAGAGCGGGGGGCCTTCCGCTGTGGATGCAAAAGGCTTAAGACAGGAGGCTTCCTGGGAAAAGCTATAGTCCCCCTGCTGTAACTGGTGTTGCAGGAAGGGGTGTGACAGAGACGGCCTGCTGCCAGGTGCCTGGCTGGTACCTTCCCCTGCCCTTCACAAGCCAGAGAAATTACCAATTATGCGAGCTGCAATTCAGTTTCAAGTAATAGAAAACCAACCCAAAGTGGTTTAAACTAGAAAGGGAATTGATTGCCCCCGCCAGGTGGCTTAGTTGGTTGGAGCATCGTCAGGTACACTAACAGGTTGTGGGTTTAATATCCAGTCAGGGCACATATCTACGTTGTGGGTTCAATCCCTGGTCGGGCACATATGGGAGGCAATCAGTCAATGATTCTCTCCCTCCCTCCCTCTTCTTCTCTAAAATCAATTTAAAAACACACGCATATCCTCAGGTAAGGATTTAAAAAAAAAAGGGAACCTATTGGCTCATGTACCTGAGCAGTCCAGGAGCAGATGTGGATTCAGATAAGGCTTGATGCAAAATGTATGTGATATTGCTGCAAAGGAACTGAAAAAAATTGATGCAAGGTGAGAGTAAAAAACAGGGATGTATCATGTCAATATTTTAAATTTTTGCCAATATGATAAATGGGGGGGAAAAATAGCAATTTAATTTCATTTCCCTGACTACTACTGATCTAGTGGTTGAAGTGGGATTTGAACACAAGTTAGTTGACCCAGATGTTCATATTCTCTTACCAATACCCTATGCTATATCCTTTACATCAGTTCCATATGGAATCCCAGATTAGAAAAAGTCAAGAAAGATAAAAGAAAATACTGTCTATCAGATGTATGAAGATGGCAAAAGACTTAGAAATCCCTCCTGGGAAAACTTAATGGAAATGGGGATCGTGTTGCTCATTGCTAAATTTGTAAAGGCTGTGGAACAAAGTAATTCTCAGGAACCTTAAGGGTTTAACTATTGCCTTTTCCTGAGGAAGAATCATGAAAGGATTCTGACCAGCTGGCAGAAGAGGAAAGGGATTGCACTGGAGCCAGCGGGGATCAGTTTAGTCACAACAATTACATTTCTCAGCAGATAAGGTACGACACAGGGATGGGTGTCAGAGACATATGTTGCCTGTCAACCCAGCATCGTCCCCAGTTCACGTGGTCCTGGAGGGTCTGTGAGTAACGATGCCTCCCTCCTCCCGGTGCAAAAGTGGTCATGTGGCCCAGCTGACCAGTCAACACACTTGTCTCCCCGGTCATGGTGAATGGTTTCAAAGACAGGCATGTGATAGAAGCAGAGCCACGATTAGTGAAATAGGAATAGAAAACATGTACTCTATTTAAGGATAAACACACAGACTACAAAAGAGGAGGGAAAGGTAGAGAAAAGCAGAAAACGAAATAGAAGTAATATTAGTGACAAAGTGATTTTTGTAGTAAATAATAGGACGTGATGTACTATTGTGCGATTTTCCTTTGCCAGTCCAACAATGCACATCTAAGCAGAATCTTCCCTAGGATTTTTCCTCCCAGAGTAATCAAAATACCGCATTTTGCCTGGTCGACGTGGCTCAGTGGTTGGGCATCGACCTATGAACCAGGAGGTCACAGTCCTATTCCCAGTCAGGGCACATGCCCCGGGTTGCAGGCTCGATCCCCAGTCGGGGGCGTGCAGGAGGCAGCTGATCAATGACTCTCATCCTTGATGTTTCTCTCTCTCTCCCTTCCTCTCTCTGAAATAAATAAAAACATTTTTTTAAAAAGAATACCTCTTTTCCCTTGGGGTTGACATCCAGTGGCATTCCTGAGTTTCCAAGTCATACGAGCCAATAAATTTCCTATTTTGCCGGAGCTGATGTGTTCAGAGTTCTGTTTTCCAACAGGAAGTTTTACACCAACATACCAGCTCATGCTCAAGTCTGTTGTAATTCCTTTTTTGAGTCTGTTTTAAGTGAGATGCCTTGTGTGCCGGAGGATGGCCAGTGGACCACCTCTAGAGATCAGTTCCTTCTCACCGGGGACCCTGTGGCGAGTGTAATAGAAATAAAAAGAAATGCAGGGCAAGTGAGATTCTCACTTCAGATTCCGGGAAGTGCATTCATGGCCCCCGTGGTCCTTAAACATGACCCAGGACTCTTAGGCAAGAGACATCTAAGTGATTTACAATGTGTAATAGATAAAGCCACAATCCTTTTTCCTTTGTTGCATGAGAAATGAAAAGATGATTGCTATCTACCATCCTTCACACAAGTCAGATTCCGGGCCACGTTACCAGCTGTCATCTGACCAGCCAAAGCAGAGCTTTTTAAACAGTCCTTGCTAAAACTCGTCCAGTAGAGCCAATTTACCAACCCGGATGCGAGCTGGAAGCAAGGCTGTGATGAATAAATACTAGTTGCAGCCAAATGAAAGCCTCTCTGAGAGCCTTTGTAACTTGGGGTTTCAGGGGAACAGAAAAAGGAGCTGAGCTGAGTCTCCGTCCCCGGGTTCCGTGGAGAAGGGGAGTGACACCGAGCCACAGTAAGGATGGCCATCATCTCCAGAGCTGCACGTTTTACCCCACTTTATTCTCATGGCTGTTTTGTAAAGGAGGCATTTTTAATTCATGGATGTTCGCATAGAAAAACTGAGGCTCACAAAGATCAAGGTTTGCCCAAGGTTGTATAACTGGCACTTGGGGGATGTAGGCGCCAAGCTCAAGTCTAGCTTGTCCAAGGCCTGTGCGCTTCCCCAAAGCCCCTGTTTTATTCCTCGGCGCTATGTGGCCATCTACAGCTGGGCTTGCTAATGGTCTTGCAGTGAAGGCACTCCTTCAAGAACTAAGCTTCTAGGCAAGGCCTCTGAAGTAATCAAATCCCACCCACAATTCTTGCAGTATTGTTTGGTTTTCTCTTCTAGAAGGATGCTCTTCTAAAGAAACTGGTTACTCCAAAGAATTTATATGCATATATGCACAATCCAAGGACACGGACAATGATGGGGAGAGGGATTGGGGAGGGGGATGGGACGGGGTGGAATGGGTCATTGGGGAGAAAAAGGGACATCTGTAATACTTTAAACAAAAATAAAATTAAAAAATAAAATAAAATAAAGACACTGGTTACTGCCTTGAAACGCTCTCTTATAACATCTCAGTTCAAAGGCTGTGTATGTCCCAATAAACAAACACCTTTTTTATTCTTCCCCGCTGGCTCAATAAGACATAACTGTCCTTCACAAGAAATCGTATCCCAATCTATGGTACATCACACGCTACACCCAATTCGTCTTGTAGCTATTGCCCTAATTATATGTGTCCTTAGCTAAAATGTTTACATAGTTGTGACGGAATCAATTTTATTAATTTTTCAGTATCCACAGATTTCCCCTCTCCCCGAGTCCACCAAAGAGATCCTGTAATTAATTACCTGCCCAGTTTTCCTCCCGAGGAGACACAAGAAAATAAAAGAATCCCTCTAATTATTTTGTGCTCCCTTGTGCCGCTATAAATCTGACTTTTCTCCGAGACTGAACCACCTGGGACTAGCTTCTATAGAGCTGCACAGGAACAGCTGTGAAAAGTTAGCAGTGCACCAGGTACAGAGGCGCACATGCCTGGTGGCATGGCAGGGAGGATGATTCCTGCAGCTACAGCATCTCCCATGTGTTTTTCACAGGGTTATCAGGGGGATTACATGAAACAATGTACATGAAAATTCTTTCTGAACTACAAACACTGTGCAAATGTGAGCTGGTAGGACCAGGTGGTGTGTGCAGCGGAGATTACCTTTTGCTGGGGGGTAAGCATTACAGTTTACATAACACTTTTCATTCGAGGAGCCCCAAACCCTAGTGAATATGATCCCAAGAAATATCACTTAAAAATGCACATAAATAAACACAGTCTAGCAAATGGAGGCACCAATTATGACAACAATGATAAAGGTCTTAAATGACAACATCAACATTTTGACATGTCAGCCCTCAAGGATGTTGTCACTGTAGTCACAACAACCTTCCGAGGGGAAAAACAATTCTCAGCATGCGTGTTTCCCATCGGTGTTAACTGTTTGGGTGAGGAGAGAGGAAGAGGGGAACGGAAGTGGGATAATATTTGTTTTAAACATTTTAAAATATGAATTTTATTTCCCATAGCAGGACATCAGAAAACTCCAATATAACTGCACAACTCTTCTTAAGAGATTCTTTTTGTTTTCTGAGGGTAAAGGGAGAGAAAATAAGCTGTCATTACAGGATGATCGAGCTACGAGAGAAAAGAGGCAGAGGTAAGTAAAACAGCATTTACAGTGTTGCCAGTCTGTGTGAGTTGGGCTCCTTCCACACTATGGTAGGAATGGACTTGAGGACTTAGGGGAGGGGCCAGGGGGGTGAAGAAGAGAGAGCTGCCAGAATAGAAGACGGGAGGCGGAGAGAAATTGCCCCCGGCGCTGGGGAAGCAGTTCAGTCGGGCCCAGCCCTGCACATTCCCATGCCCAGTTCTGCTGTGGTTTTGCACTTGCAGACCTGGCTTCTGGCTCACTCCCTTTGTTTGGGTAGCCAGGCATGAAAAAGCACCATCCACAACCAGAGCTCAACTTAATTCCCAGTTCCTCTCTGGAAACCATCTGTTGGCATCGTGAACTATTCTGTGTAAAGGCTGTGCTTTGGCTGCTCAAAAGAGGAATTTTAGACTCTCCATCAGGGTCTTTGTGGCTAAAGCTAAGCCGGTTCTTGGAAACTGACAGCAGAGTCTACCTCTGGAATAACTTGTGTTGCCCTGGCATCTCACTGCTCCTGCCGATGACAAACAGAAACCCCGGACAAGTTTTCCTCTCTCCTGGCAAATGCAATGATGGCACAGCTGTTTTCTCACTATAAAAAGACAGTCACCCCTCTCTGTCACTCCAGCCTATAGCAAAAGGTCAACTTACACCAGTGATTGAACTACCACGTGTCAGGTGAAGAAGTGCAAATTCACCAGGAGAGGCTCTAAGATTTCTAATCGTTTCATCCCAGGCCAGCACCGAAACCTGAGGGTGGTGCTCACTCGATTTTGAATGAATGCAGGACAAGAAGTTTGGATAAATATTGCATTATCTGCTGTTTCCAGAAATCTTCATGCAGGGTCATTTTAATCCTTGCCCCCCCCCCCTTAGGTCAGGGAAGCCACTTTATCATATTATAACTGCTTTGATTTGTACTGAGTACCTATTAGTTCTCGAGACAGACTCAGCAGTGCTCTGAGAAACATAATAAAACCTGGGAGAAAATACGTGGGCCTCTAGTAAACATGAAAGATATACACACAATTTTGCCTTTCCCTTCCCAAACCCTCTAAGACATTAAAAGAAAAAATAAAACAGGAACCTATAAAAACAAAGAAAAGAGAAAAGGAGATGACAGCAACAATATTTTGGAAATGGAAACCCAAGGAGGGGAAGAAAAGGGAGTGCGGGCGGAGTCAACCAGAAGCAGACCAGTTCGCGCCTCAGAGTCCCCAGGAAGGCTCAGGGATTGACGCAGTTGCCGCCAAAGGCAGACATGATGAGTGGGTTTGAAAACAGGACAACTGATTGCAAGTCTTTGTAAGGAGTGTGCCATCACCCAGGTCCCTGCACCAGCTCTTTGTGCCCAGGCGGCCACAGTCCCTACCCCCATGGAACATCAGAGGGGCCCCCTGTGGCCACGCTGTGCAGAAGCGTTCTGGGCTCGGGGACACCAGACACCGCCACAAAGGGAGTGAGTCACCACAATTACATGGGGAGACTGAGTGGAAAAAAATCACATAATAAACAGCACGTCCGACCCAACTGCACTCCCTTCTTTACATCAGTTCTCAGAAATACTGCCATTTAAGCTAGAAACTGCAGGCAGGAGAGAGAAAACTAGTCACAAAGCATTAGGGGTAGGAATGGCATCTTCTCCTTAATAGGAACACCAGCAGCAGGATCTTGATTTGCTTTCCAAATGCTTGGTTCTACAGCTCTGACCTCACACACAGGCTCCCCAAAATACTGGTATTCGCCTCTGTAAGTGCTGGGTATGGTTGGTGTACCCACCCAGCCCCGGGTTGTCAACCTACAGAGATACAGAGGAACTGCCTTATAAAGACCAGCGCGGATGGCTCCCTGGTCCCCCTGTTCTTTGGCTATTACTTTCAATTCCCTGTTCTGCTCTTCTGATTATAACCTAAAATGCAACTGCAGCAACCAATATATTTCTGATTCCTCCAATGCAGCCAAAGACTGATTTCATCGCACTTTCCTTTTTTGCTGATGATTGAAGAAACAATTAGATCATGGGCTTGCTTTGATGCATAAATGAGAGGGGTGGTGACATCTGGAGTGGCAGCCTTCCAGGTCTGCAATCGCCATAAAACTGCAGACACAAATACTGAACCTGTGGTGGGGACACTGGGTTCAAGGACCATAGGTTTGATATTACCTCACCACCCGAACATCGGCCTTGATTTCCCTTTCTTGGCTGCATTCAGGGGCCGAATGCCAGCTCCTCATAGACTATGTAATGGAGACGATAAGATGATGCTCAGAAAATCCACCATAATTTATGAAGCCTGCAGCAGCCAGTGTTGCTTGGCACATACGGTAATCCTGTTGTTACAAGTGTTCTTTTCATGTAAAAGAAAGAAAGAAGGAAGGAAGGAAGGAAGGAAGGAAGGAAGGAAGGAAGGAAGGAAGGAAGGAAGGAAGGAAGGAAGGGAGGGAGGGAGGGAGGGAGGGAGGGAGGGAGGGAGGGAGGGAGGGAGGGGGGGGAGGGGGGAAGGAGGGGGGAGGGGGGAGGGGGGGAGGGGGGGAGGGGGGGAGGGAGGGAGGGAGGAAGGAAGGAAGGAAGGAAGGAAGGAAGGAAGGAAGGAAGGAAGGAAGGAAGGAAGGAAGGGAGGGAGGGAGGGAGGGAGGGAGGGAAGGAGGGGGGAGGGGGGAAGGAGGGGGGAGGGGGGAGGGGAGAGGGGGGAGGGGGGAGGGGGGGGGAGGGAGGGAGTGGGGAGGGAGGGAGGGAGGGAGGGAGGGGGGAGGGGGGAAGGAGGGGGGAGGGGGAGGGAGGGAGGGAGGAAGGAAGGAAGGAAGGAAGGAAGGAAGGAAGGAAGGAAGGGAGGAAGGGAGGAAGGGAGGGAGGGAGGGAGGGAGGGAGGGAAGGAGGGGGGAGGGGGGAGGAGGGGGGAGGGGGGAGGGGGGAGGGAGGGAGGGAGGGAGGGAGGGAGGAAGGAAGGAAGGAAGGAAGGAAGGAAGGAAGGAAGGAAGGAAGGAAAGAAAGAAAGAAAGAAAGAAAGAAAGAAAGAAAGAAAGAAAGAAAGAAAGAAAGAAAGAAAGAAGGAAGGAAGGAAGGAAGGAAGGAAGGAAAGAGCCTGGCTGGCGTGGCTCAGCAGTTGAGCATCCACCTAGGATCCAGGAGACTGAGGTGTGAATGAATTTTTTTGATGTGCTACAGAATTTCAATAATTAGTTTATGTGCGTCATGAGATTAAAACCTTTGAAAATTGCTGAATTAAAGAATAAAATTAAAGCCATAATCTTGGATAAACTCATCAGGGGATAAGGTGAAGAGTTTGAAAAAAAATAGAAGACTGTTTCAGTCAGGGCAGAGGTAGATTACGCTGCAGAACAAACAACCCCTAAATCACAGTGACTTAATACATCAAAGAATCCTTTCTCATCCAGCTTATGTCCAGAGTTGACTAGGAATTCTGTTCAGTGTCATCTCACTCTGGCATTCTGACTATTAAGCAACCCCCCCACCTGGAACGCTGCTGGTCCCTGTAGCAGAAGGGACGAAGGGTCTCATACTGGCAATTAAGTGCGCTAGCCCAGAAGTGACAGGCATGGCTCCCGCTCATAATTCAAAGGCCAGAACTCATCACGTAGCCCTCCCCCACCACGAGCACAAGGAAAGCAGGACATGTCATCCAACTGTGCATCTGGAAAGAGAGGAGTGCTCACATAAGGAGCCACATTAATGACCACCCCAAGGCCCAGGGCAGAGTCTGCATGAACATGTTACACTGGAGGTGCAAGAGTCAGCATGGAAGGAAGGCAGAGAGAGAGCAATCAGACATAGGAGGAGGAAACCTGCAGCAGCTGCCCATGGATGACCAGGAGGAAGGAGAGAGAGTGAGGAAAGAAGCCAGTGAGCCACGCGGAAGTTTCTACCAGAACCGAACACCGCGCACAGCAAGGCAGGCTGGGCTGGCTGTCCCACAAGAGGCACTTCTGGATGGCCCTCATTTGCTTGGTGAGTTTCTCAGAGTCACAATTTCAGTCCCTCAGCCTAACCTTGACCCCACATGTAGCCTTAATTATAAGGATGCACGCTAAAGGCTGCCTTAGCTGTTGCCACCCAACATTCTTGCTCTGATTTCATTCCTATTAAGCAAACTTCTGCTATTGATTTGGATTTCCTTGAAGGCCTTACCTTCAGTCAGAGAAGGTGCTAGTCACGGTAAAGCGTTTCAGACCAGACGACAGCTCCAGTGCTCACTGGGTCAATTTAAAAACTGATATTCTGATCACCGGTGTGATGAACCTGGAACACAGCCGTCTCTCACTAGATGATTCCACCTTCAATATGCAGGTAAATGTGTGCTATGTAGACAGGTGTAAGGCCTACGAGCCTTATGGCTAATATCTGATTTTTTTTCCTACAGTGAGCATTTGGCAGTAAGGAAAACTCCAATAAAAACAAACTCCATGTTGAAAAGAGGCAGGGGAAGGAGTAAAAAGAATTCAATAGGGGGGAAAGCTGGGTAACAAGAGATTAAGAAGTGAAAGAAAGGGGGAAAAGAGAGACCCTGAGCAAAGACTGCAATTTCAGAAACCTAAAAGTTTGGTGGCCTTTTCATTTTTGCTGAATTTAAAACAGGTCTGCAATTGTTTAGACTACGAAGTCTCCAATTTGGCAAAAATTTAAGTTAACGTTATTGATGGTGGGATGAAAATACCAAAACTAAATACATGCATACATGCCAAGTATATACGAGATTTTTCTACTTCTAAAAATAAGCATGCTGGGGATTGTTAAATAAATGATAATAGGACCAGATTATATATTAGAATGTTATGTACAGTATGAATTACAGCATCACAAATTATAACATTATAATATGATGGAATACAATTCAGTCTTCAAAACTAGATTGAGGAGTATTAAATAGCACAGGAAAAATTATGGCATCAATACAATGGTCAGTGGGAAAATAACAGGGTTTTAAAACATGACTGCATCTTACACCATTTTTGAAAAATAGAAAAGACTGGAAGATCTCAAGATTGAGTGTGGAAGAAGCGATGTGATTAAGGCTGGTTTTTATTTTAGTCTTTATACTTTCCTGTGATTTTCAAATTTTCTATAATGAACTCAGACTTCTTTTAGATAATACAAATTACTTTTATAGAGAAGCATGCTTCCATTAGCGACTCAGTTTTTTCAATTATTTTTGTTAGTTATATTGGAATTAAAAACACATTAGATACACTAAATGTAACATTTTTAAATGCGCAGGGTATATATGCTCTCGACTGCTTTTAAAATGAAATTGTAATTAGACAAAATAAGAGAAATGAGACTAGAAGAGCTCTCTGAGGGTAATGGCAGAGGCATAAAATGCCCTATTTCAAATATTGTGAAATACTTACCATACAAATGATAATCTTGTCGACATATTTTGCAGAATGCAATACACATAAATTAAAACTTGATTTTAGATCCTCTAGACTTTAATATAAACAGAAAATGTTTCCAAATTTCAAATTGAGTTAAAAGTTTATTTTTACATTATATAGAAATGAGATAAACAAACCAAGGCTGAAAATAAGATTATGGAGGAACTAGTCCATCTGCCTAAGAGCATATACTATTGTGAAAGAGTGGAACCATCCTTTACATACTTACAATATACGTGTTAATTAACAACACTAAGTATAGCTCTAAGGTCCATTTTGTGATGCAGAAGAAATGAAGCAAGTTTCCTCTTATCTGACAGATTCTACTTTTTCTGTAAAGACTGAGGCAGGATCATCTAAGAGTAAAGGAGCACCATGAAGCCAAGGATCAAGGAAGACAGAGAGGCTTAAGATAACTGCAGAGAATAGGAGACTGTGTTCACCAGAAAAATGTTGTATCACCATGGTTTGAAGGCTGAGATCTAGTTGTGGATAGAGATTATTTCAGTGATACTAATTAAACGATTTCATTGAGCCCTAGCCAGTTTGGCTCAGTGGTTAGAGCATCGGCCAGGGGACTGAAGAGTCCCGGGTTTGACTCCAGCCAAAGGTAAGTACCTTAGTTCCAGGCTCGATCCCTGGCCCAGTTGGGGTGCGTGCAGGAGGCAAGCAATTGATGTGTGTCTCTCACATCGCTGTTTCTCTCTCTCTTTCTCCGCCTTCCACTCTCTCTGAAAAGCAATGGAAAAAATATCCTCAGGTGAGGATTTAAAAAAAAAAAAATATATCTCATTAACAAGCTGGACTTCTAAGGTGCAAAGAGAAAACAATTTTATGCTTCACCCTCAGCTGCCCACCTTTGGGCTTTCTTCCAGAGCAGCTGGAATGATTCTCTCTGATTTCTTCCTTTGCTGCCAGTTGGAGAAAACTCTCTGCCTTTAAAGGACTCACCTGACTAGAGCAGGCCCACCCAGGATAATCTCCCTTTTGCCATAGAATGTATCCTAATCAATAGACTGATCTCTAATCATATTAATATGTTCCACCCACCCTCAAAGGGAAAGGGATTATACAAAGGCAAGAATCATTGGAGGTGATCTTACAATTCTACATACCACATTTACTTAACGGAACAGCATTTCTGTTTCAGGCATTGCACAGAATACAGTGGGTACAAAGATAGATTAGATACCTTCAAGTTGCTCATCTCCTAGTCCCACACTGTCTAATACAGGAGCCCCTAGCCACAGATGACTATTGAGCATTCAAAATGTGGCTAAACCAAGTTGTGATGTGTTATAAGTATAAGCTGCATGCTGGATGTCAAAGAATTAATACCCCCCCAAAAAAACTGTAAAACATCTTACTAATATTTATATAAGAATTACATACCAAAGTGATATTCCACCTGTTCCTTTTTAATTTTTGAAAGTTTCTCTTTAAGGAAACAGCACCACAAATGTAGCTTGCACTATTGGATAGTGCTGGTCTAGACCAAGAAAAAGACAAGTGCTTCCAAGTGTACCAGGTACCATGGTACCAGGTATCGTGAAAGGAGAAGCCAATCCCGTTTTGGGGACACACAAAGGGAGTGGTCAGTTTAGCTGGGGAAGACAGTGAGAATAGGAAAGGCTTCAACTGCTTGATTTCCTACTCATAGCAGACAAGGTAGAGTACACTCGCAGATGCACCAGTTCTTTTCCAGTAGATAGAAATCCTTTGTATAAAACTACAGAGTAATTAGTACTGACTTTTTATTTTAGAAGACACAATTCAGAGTAAGATTTTAAAACAGGGGCTCTCTCTGGAGCATGCCCACGCCTTTCTTTCCCGGGTGTGTATCATTCCCTTTCCTCCCTATGTTCTAAGAGTCTCCACGACACTTGCAACCAGGAGAGCAGCAGGCAGTGGCAGCTTGTCCTGGGCTAACCCCCTGAACTTGTCGCTAAGGCCCCCTTTTCTCTAACTTTTCAGGAAGATAAAAGCAGCCCCACCTTGGCTCGCTTCTTTCCTATAACGTTTCCTGAGGGCCAAAGCACAGTACCGCCTGGATTGCTCCTTCTACCCTAAGCCCTTCCTTTGTTTCACTGTCCCCAGCTTTAATAAACATACTCTCAAAGTAAAAAAATAAAATAAATGAAACAAATACAAATGCCCAAATACAAGTGAACACTTTCCTGACAAACCTTTAACTATTATTCATCCACCTAAGACCTTTCCCTTCTTCCTCTTGGACCCTGACAGACAGAGCCAACTCTCTCTCTCTGAGCCACTTTGTAGGGTCAAAAACTTCAAGGCTGTCATCGAGAGCAGCCTGTCTTCAAAAGTCCTCTCAGGCAGTGTTTCTCTGGCTTTTGATCTCTCCAATAGAGGGCAGCTATTACGAGCTTAATTAGAGACTAGTTAATTACCTCTTGGCCCTCCCAATTAGTTCAAAGAGCTCTCTTTGGCTTCCTCAACTTATGACAAATCAGAAAAAAAATGTTGAAATGTGACCTGTAAAATTTTTTCTATAATGACCTTTTTTTTCCATTGGGACATTCCCTGTCAGTTAGCTTTTTAGACTAGATCCCACTTCTCATAATGACTCATACGATTATTTACTCATTAGACTGTTAGACCCAGGTTACGAGAGACTAATTCACACAGAGACCGAATTGTTTATTTGGAGTTTTTTATTATTATTAGCCGGCGGCTGCGAATGGGCTCTTGCCCTAAACAAACTCTCGGCCCTGAACAGTTTTTGCAGGGAGAATATAAAGGCAGAAAAAACAAACAAACTACATTCTATTTGGTGAAGGCAGAGCAGTTGGGTCAAGGGGATGCAGGTGGTGGAACTATCGAAGCAGTATACAGAAGCTAAGATAAGCATTAATCAACTTTCTACAGTTATCTATCCTCTGGAATTTTGTGGGCTGCAATCCTTTACACAGGGACAGGAAAGGAGAAGAGGTCATTGCTTCTACATAATAAATTTTGTTGCTCTTGTTTATCTTAAAGTAGCAGTTGTAAGGGTAGAAGATAAGGTGCTGTACTTCAAGACAAATACTTTTATATGCAAATAGTTGATACTTGTTCAGCATAAGCTATGTATTAGATGTTGTGCTAAGTACTTATATCATCTCATTTAATCTTTAAAACTCAAAAAGGTAGTAATAGAATACTAACAATTATTCAGTGCTTGCTATGTGCCAGATACTTTTCTAATCTCTTTTTATTTGTGATAAACTTAATTTAGGGATTAAATGAGATAAAACATGAGACGTGCTAAGGAAAGTGCCTAGCAGTGGGAGAAGTGTTCAGGAAATGTTAACCTATGTTGAATCTATGCAGAGATCCTGTGTCGTAAGTAATACTATCATTTCTGTTTTACAAAGAAGTAAACTGACACTTAGAGGGCTTAAATTCCTTGCCCTAGATCAATGGTTCTCAAACTTTAGTTCCAGAATCACCTGGAGGGCTTATTAAACCAGCTTGCTGGGCCCCACCCTTGAGCTTCTGACTCAGTGCATCTGGGGTGGGAGCCTAGAATGGGAATGTCCAACAAGGTCCCCAGTGATGCCCAGCCCTGTGTCTCAGGGGTCACACTGCTCTAGATGACTCAGTTAATAAAGATCACACCCCAGCTGGTCACACCCTTCACCACTACTCAACATTCCCTCTTTGTCATGTTAACACAGCCAACAGTGTCTAAATCAAGCTAATGTTAGAACTTACACAACTTTTTTAAAATTACAAAAGATTTTAAAAAGACACTATAAAATGATTGACTACACTACAAATTGGGAAATCCTGAACCAAACAGGGCATCAATTCTCCTTCCAAGGAACATGCTATTCATAAATCCTCACTGGCAAGGGTCTTTTGTTCACCTTTGGCCCCAAATATGCTGGTGAAGATGAGTAAGATCTTTTCTAAATACACATGTGGAGCTTCCCATGCAAATTATGGCTTGTTTTTATAGAGGAGGGATGCGCACCACCTTCAGGACAACGATTTTCTCCAAAAGGAACGGAAGGCAGTGAGACTGAGAGGAATTCACAAAGGTTTTAATTTGAATACCAATGTTTTTATTCTTTGAAAAAAATGTGAAATAATTTTGGCAAAATGTTGAAATCTGTTAAAGCTGGTTGATAAGTACAGGTGTTTATTATATTCTTTTCTACATCTTTCTAAATCTTTGAACTATTTTCTAAATATGTATTTTTAAAAGGCCTTAGGTCTGCTAGTTAGTAGGGAAAGCACATGGAGGAAAAACAGACACAGCTCCACCTCCCACGGGAGTCACTGCCCAGTGAAGGAGGCCTGAATCAAAACAATTGCAGACTGGTATAGAGTTACAGGCAGCCATCTGTTCTACACAGCTAAGGCTCAGAGGGCGAGGAAAGCTTTTAGCCCTGGTACTCCACCTAGACTCTGGGAGTCACGGATTGTTTCCCTGCGGAAGTGGAAATTCAGCTATGAGCTGAAGGACATGTGTTCACTAGGAGCAGGTAGGTTGGGGTACAGAAAAACTTTAAAAAGGCTAAATGTTGGGAAGGAGCGAGGAGTTTTTGAAGGAGTGAAAGCATGTTCGTGAGTTCGAAGAACAGTGAGCAAGTGAAAGGAAGACACATGACAAACCTTAAGAAGTAAGCAAGGGCCAAGCCATGCAGAACCATATATAGGATATTGAGTTGATCACTGTCTTAGCAGAATGTAATGAGCCTTCATGGTTATTTGCAAATAGCTTGAAACCATAAGTATTAAAGCCTTGACAATTAAGCATCTACAGTGTAACAAGTGGTATACTGGCAAACTGGCTCTTCAAATTAAAAAAAAAGTCCTGATTGGAGTGTTTGCCAATTTCTGTGGTGTAAATACTCCCACCATGTCTGATTTCAACCACCCAGATGATGTTACAGAGCATGGAGTGGTGAAGACAGGTGTAGATAGGCTCTCCTGAGCTAACACAAGCTGGCTTCTTCCCACCATTGTGTGATAACTCAATTCTAGACAAACTCTAAATGGATATGATAATGTGTACTTTGGTGTTGATGAGAAACAAGCAGTTGTTGATGGCAGGCAGAATATAATGCATTTTTTCACTGAGAATATTCTCTTATTTTATGAAGGAAATCACCAGGATGAATTTTAGGTTTTGCCACTTTATGCAGTCAAATCAGAACAAAACATGATTTCAGTCTAACCTTGAGCTTATCAGCCTTGTTCATTGTTGTTTTCCTTATGTGTAAAATAAGGAATGCCTCGAAGAGATAAAATCTTTATTACTTTATAAAATGAGCTCTCCTATAATCAAGATCTAATTTATACCCATTAAGGGTTATAGCTTTCTAGTTCCGTTGTCAGGGTGTGGGGACACACAAAAATCAGCCATCCGCTTCTCTGTATGTCAGAAAGTCGCCACTGAAGCTGGTTAAATTATCTGACTTCGCATTTTCAACACCTAATCCTTAGCTATGAGAAGGCATCTAATAGGTCAAATAACTGTACAGTTATGTAAACATTCTTTATATCCAAAATGAATTCCACTAGGATATGAGAGTAATTCTACAATTAAAATTTTAGACACCAGATTTTCTAGAGCCACTCTAGGTGATGGCCTACTGTGTACAAGGTCTTCTGGCATCCCTGACTTTCAAAAGAAGTTTAAAAGAAAAAAATCAGTGTTATCTCATCAATCCCAATTGAATACAACATAGGTGTTTTCAGTACCTTTTATAAACCAGATTATACAGAAGGTAGAATTTCTTGATTGTATTTTTTTTAAAAGACTGCAATGTCTCAAAAGAATGGTCTCCTTGACAAAGGGTATAAGGCAGAATCCTCCAGCGTCATTGACAAGAGGCTACAATAATTTCCCTTGTAAAATATTCCTATATGATTCATTTACTGCATGAAATAAAAGTGAATGGTGGCACACACTTGCATGGAATATCGTTTGAAATCTCTCCAAGGACTTGTTATTACTTTAAAAACACCCCATTACAATAATTTATTGTGAAATCTTTATTCATTCATGCTTCCTTCAAAGGCCGGAGTTGGAGCCCCAAAGAGTCACCCAGGGGGCACAGGGCCATGAATTAGCCATATTGCTCTAAGAGACATTCTAAATTTTTATTATGGACATGAATTTTCACATATACCCAAAATTAGGGAGAATAATAAAATGAATTACCATGTACCCATCACCTAGCTTCAATAATTATCATTTCATGGCTGATCTTGTTTTATCTTTACGCTCTTCCCCCTTTCTATTCATTCATTTTCACATTGAATTCCTGAGAGTTTTCAAAGGAAGTCATGGAATCTTACCCTGTGGCGATAACAACTACTCACTTTCTCTCATGGAGACTAGACTTTCTTGTAACTTTATAGTCTGAGCACAGCCATCAAAGAAGGAATTAACACATTTTCCAAGGCATTCTAGATACATGCTGAGGGGTTTTCATCAATCATATAAAAGAAGGTGGCATTTTCAGTTCAAACTAAAGTGACTCATCAAGCCAGAGGGGTGAGTCATTGAGGACATATAACACCTTCCAGTTTAACCTGCTCCTGGACTGTAGACACTTGCCATATCTTGCCACACATCTCTCCCTGATCCTCTGTAATGAGAGACACTGTTTACTAAATCCTGAACCTTACTGGTATAATAAGAAATTATTTCAACATTTTTGCAGGAATCCTCAGTTTTTGGAGAATTTAAATTTAAATCACATTCAAAAGCAAGTTCATACCTTTACTTTAGAAATAAAGCAAACCATTGGAAAAAGCATTGGAGGAGAGAGAGAGAGATTCTTTCAACCAGCAATTCTGCAGCTATCAATTTTTCTTAAAGAAATAATCAAGCAAGTCTCCAAAGATATATGTATTTGGGTATTTATTGCAATAGACTGAATATCAGGAAAATATTGTAAACAACTAACCAACAATAGAGGACTGTGGAAAGGAACTGCGGAACATCCACCCAATGGAATATTATGAAGCCTTGAAAAACGATGAAGAAATGTTTGTGATATATTAAGTAAAACAAAGTTATCTTTAATAAATTATAAAAAAAGATGGCAGAAGAACTTATAGCTTGAGACTTAAGAGACATATTAACTAATTGTAGTGTATTGTATTGTCCAAGCCACACACACATACACACACACCCCCAAAATTGAGGAAATCTGAACAATAATCAGTTATTGAATAATAACATAAAATTTTTAAGGTTATTTTTTAAATGTGATAATACATTATTTTTTAACTTCTATATTGAGAAATGAAACAGTGCTGATGGGGTTGTAAGACTATAGATGAAACAAGATTAACAAAGTTTGAGGATTCATTATATATTCTATTCTTTACTTCTACACATGTTTAAAATTATGGACTGTAAAAATTTTTTTAAGTTATTAAATAGTACGTATACTGTGACCTTAGTTTTTAGTTTATTTTAGATATCTTTTTTCTTATTCTTCTATATAAAACATGACTTAGTTTTTTTAACATAGATATAATATACTTTTTGTAATAAATAATTTAATAACTTGAACTAATTTATGCTAGACATCAATCACCCCAAATTTGCTCTTTTCCTATTATTTCTAACATACCACTGAACAGCAGTTCATAAACTGTTAAAAAATAATGTAAAATGAAGTCACACATTATCTCAAACTAAATTTGTTGATCTTCTGTTAATCTAAGGCCCATACCTCAGTTATAAAGTGACTTTTATCCTCCTGGCCTGGGAGTAATTCATGCCTGAAGCAAGCAAAGAGATACCATGGGCCTTCAAGTTTCAGTCAAAGCTACACCTTCATAGACAAAACCAGGAAGCCAACTGAATCTCTGAGCAGGCGAATGTAGAGGAATCAAACAAAAACTTACCTTACATAGATGATTTGGATAGTTTATACAACTTAGGGACACTTTTGACTAAATTAGAAGGAAAATGCAATTTTTCTAAGTACCAATTATGCTTTCACTCTGCTAAGGTAGTTGAATTTACCTTAGAAAGGGAAAAAGTAACTCACCAAGACATTACACTTTCAAACTCTTTTCTTTTTATTTATTTATTTAATTATGTTTTTATTGATTTCAGAGAGAGGAAGGGAGAGGGAGAGAGAGAGATAGAAACATCAATGACGAGAGTCACTGATCAGCTGCCTCCTGCACGCCCCCTACTGGGGATCGAGCCCAC